>NC_133588.1:11310584-11910584 GCF_964106895.1 Numenius arquata | reverse complement strand
GAGGCATTTCTATCTGCTGCTTCAAGGGCTCACCCTTCTTTGGTGGCAGACCCTTACGCCTCTCTCCCTGCCACTCCAACACATAGGTGCTCCTGGGTTTGGGGAGAAAAAAGTCATATTTTTGGTTCAAGGGAGGAAAAACATCAATCTTGCTGCCTGTGTGTCCTCCAGAAGGGCTGTGTTCCCACGCCTGCCTCCTCCCATCACCGCTGCAACCTCCAGCCATCAGGACAAAAGACCAGCAGCCACAAGACCGAAGCTGGGCTCTAGACAGCTCAGTGCTGCCTGGGGACCACGCTGGGTCCACATGTGGCTCCCATGCAGCGAGTCCTTCCCGGGCAAAGCCCAGCATGAGGCTTCCTCTACCACTGCGGGGCTTCTCCTGCCACCATGGATGAATTGATGTTCATCTTCTGGAGATGAAGACATGACTGCCGCAGCAGCACGAAAGGAAAGGACAAGTTGGGGAGAGCCAAGAGCCAACACATGGCCAAAGGACCACCTCTGCAGCAGCCATCAGTGATGATTTTTGAGGGAAAACTCATATGAAACGTGAGGTCTCATCCCTTCCCAGGTTTGCCCTTCCAGCCTGACCTCACAAGGACAGTGCTCCTTGAGGCTGGGGCTGCACCCGGGCTCCTGCAGTTAATAACAAACCCTTTTATCTGAGTTTTTCTTAAACTTTAATGCACACATAAAAGTTGTCTCAACAACATCCCCTGACACTGAGCGTGTGATTAATGCTGCCCTGTGCGAAAAAACACTTCCTGCCTTTGTTTCGGCCCGTCCGCCTGAGCGCTCGCCCCATGCTGGTGGGACCAGCGAGTCCGAGTCCTCTCCCGCTCCCCCTCCTGCAGCCCCCAGCTCTGGGGGGGTGTCCTGACCAGCCCAGCCCTCAGGACAGGCACATGGAGTGACATGACATGGTGTCATTGGAATCTTTCTTTTTTGTTCTGGCTTCCTAATGCTCTTCCCATCTGCAGTTTTGTTGCCCTGCCAGGAGATCCCTTGTTGCAGTCAACTTTATATTTGATAAGCCTGAAAATGCTCATTCTCCAGGAGATTTTGCCACCTTTGTCCATCTCTTTTCCCAGATTGTGTGTGCTGAACTGTCCCGAACCAAGTAAAGATCCACATGCCAGCTCTGCAGACCACCTCCCTCCACTATTAACTGCTTTTGACAGTGTTTTCGCTCTCCCAAACAATCATCACTGAAATGAATTCCTTCTTCCAAACCCCATGGGAAGCTTAGCGAGATGTGAGCCTGCTGAAGACCCAAGGATACAAGGCACTGGAAGCTTCATGGTCTGCTGAGGACTGACGTCACTGTATGAAAGCTGCATGTTTCTCCCTAGGATGCTCTTCTCCATCCCTCTGCTCACTGTATCCTCTACAGCAGCTTCTTCACAGAATCACAGAATGATACAGGGTTGGAAGGGACCTCTGGAGGTCATCTAGTCCAACCCCCCTGCCAAAGCAGGTCCACCTAGAGCAGGGTGCACAGGAACTTGTCCAGGTGGGTTTTGAATATCTCCAGAGAAGGAGACTCTACTACCTCCCTGGGCAGCCTATTCCAGGGCTCTGCCACCCTCAAAGTAAAGAAGTTCCTCCTCATGTTTAGGTGGAACTTCTTACATTCAAGTTTGTGCCCATTTCCTCTTGTCCTGTCACTGGGCGCCACTGAAAAAAGACCGGCTCCATTCTCTTGACACCCTCCCTTTAAGTATTTATAAGCATTGATCAGATCCCCCCCTCAGTCTTCTCTTCTCTAGACTAAAAAGACCCAAGTCCCTCAGCCTCTCCTCGTAAAAGAGATGCTCCAGGCCCCTAATCATCTTTGTAGCCCACTGCTGCACCCTCTCCAGCAGTTCCCTGTCCTTCTTGAACTGGGGAGCCCAGAACTGGACACAGTACTCCAGATGGGGCCTCACCAGGGCAGAGTAGGGGGGGAGGATGACCTCTCTCAACCTGCTGGTCATGCTCTTCTTGATGCACCCCAGGATGCCATTGGCCTTCTTGGCCACAAGGGCACATTGTTGGCTTATGGTCATCTGACCAGTCTGGGCTACTCCTGTACCCATTATCGGTAGCAGCACCCTGTTTGCCACCTCCCAAACCCCGGGCATCATTGTGCTGCCGGTTGCACACACCTGCTGGTAGCACTTAGTCTGGTGGGGGACACTTTGCAGCCCTTGAAGGCCTCTGAATCCCACAGCTGGAGCTTTGCTCCCAAACACCATGCTTTCTCTGGCAGCAGTTCCTTGGGCTGTCTCCCTGTGAAGAAAGGCTCCGGCACGGGAACTTCTCCAAGCAAGCCTGTAGCAAACGCGGATGCAAATAACTCATTTCGTTCCTGCGCTACTGCCTTATCTGTCTGCTAAAGCGCTTTGCAGCGCAGCACGGGGCCCCGCGCCTCCCTGGCAGCCTTCCTGCGGGCGTCACAGCCCTTCTCCCGCTTGTGAACCTCCTGTTGACTTTGTCTTATTGAGGTTTTGTATTTAATTCGCCAGAGTTTCTCCTCTCCTCTGTTTTCCTTCTTTGGCCACAGCTGTCACTTTTTGAAGGATCTCTTTTAAATGGCTAATGGCACGGGCTACTCTGCTGTTTAGCCACGCTGGCTTTTGGAGATGTTTTTCTTAGATTACTCTAATTCCTCCACTAAGAGTCTCTAATGCCGTGTCGGAGAGCCTCCTGGCCCTTGTCACACACATTACCCGTGTAACTGCGCTCTCATTTCTGCACCCCTAACTTCTTCCTTTTTTTATATGTGTATATTTAAAGTTAAATGTTACCGTAGTAGCTGGGCTTGGGCTTGAGCGTGTAACGCTGCAGATCCTCTCTTCCAGCGTTACTTTCTGAAACAGCCACAGTGCTCGAGCCTAAATCAAGAATTGCCTCTTTCTTGTGAATTCTCTCATTGTTCAAGGTATCAGTTGACTGTAGCACCCAAAATTCAGCATGAACTTTGTGTATAACATCTATTCAGCCTATGTAGGCATCACTGAAGTCTCCATTTAATACTAGGTTTTCTTTGCAGCCTTCCTAAACTCCATTAGCATTTCATGGCCGCTTCTTCCTCCTGGGTGGTGGGAGATTGTGTTAACAGAATAGTCTCAGCACCATCACAGAATCACAGAATGGTTCTGTTGGAAGGGACCTTAAAGATCATCGAGTTCCAACCCCCCTGCCATGGGCAGGGACACCTCCCACTAGAGCAGGTTGCTCAAAGCCCCATCCAGCCTGGCCTTGAACACCTCCAGGGATGGGGCAGCCACAGCTTCTCTGGGCAACCTGTTCCAGTGCCTCAGCACCCTCAGAGTAGAGAATTTCTTCCTGATACCTAATCTAAATCTCCCCTCTTTCCGTTTAAAACTGTTTCCCCTCGTCCTATCACTACACTCCCTGATAGAGTTCCTCCCCATCTCTCCTTTAGGAAGGAAAACTGAGCTCTGCCATCTGCCCACCCAAAAGTGCAAATCTTCATGCAACCCCCACACCTCCACTCTTCCGTATGCCTGAGCATCCCCTCCCCTCCCACCAGCCAGGGCTCCTGCTTCTCTCTAGCACGGAAAGACAAGGGGAAGAGGGATTGCAGCAGAGGAGCACTTTCCCCATATAAAGTTTGATACCTTCCTGCTGTTCAGAAGATTTTTTTTGGCTGCAAGCTCTTACCAGCAGCATCTTTGCCACATAACCATGCAGATACACCCTGGGAACTGGGACATCCGCCTTCTGCTCCCACCTCTTGCCCAAAGCTCAACCACTTCCCCATACCCCTGGTTTTAACACAGGCAAAACCAGAAACGGTAGCTAGAATTTTAAAAAGGAGGATGGTGATTGAGGAATGGATGTTCTCATTGCTTTGCTGCGCTCCTGGACCTGTCTGCAAGAGAAACCCAGGGCTCGGGTGCTGATGGATGTGGGATAAACAAGGCAACTTTTGGCAAAATAAAACTTTTCGAGGCAAAGACCAGCAACAAGAGAGTTGTAATTCAGCTTTCTTTGTTAAAAAAAAACGAAACAAAACAACAACCCAAAACATAGAACAACCCAAACATTTAACAGATTTGTTAACCACAGACATAAAAGAATCAAGAAATACCAGAAAAAAAAATACATTGCAGGAGACATCTTCTTTTACAAGGCAATTTGATTAAGTTACTACTGGCTGACCAGCACTCGGCCAGTCGTGGAATAGCTGTGTTGACAGGAACACAAACATTGTAAATAGACAGCGCTTACTGTAGAAGTATTAAGACTAAAAGATATTTACCCCTTAAAATAAATAGAATGTCATCTACAGCAACATTTAAATTAGTAAAATATTTTTAAAGCAACCAAATATAACAAAATTGTAAATCAGATCTAGATTTTCTTCTGTATGTTAAGATCTCTTTTTTTCTGTGTTTTTAAAAAAAAAAACAACAAAAAATATGAACTTTAGAAGAAAGGTATCTCTGAAAAGTCAGATTATTCACTAGAAGTGAATTTCACCCTCCTTTTGTTCTGCGGGCCAGCGCAAGGTCTGGGTACCACTTAAAACTTTTCCTTTGCAAGGATTTAGGTGGGACACGGACCTCACCTCGTCCTCTGAACAAATCAGGATTTTTTCCCTAGGTGTGGAATTCATCCCGGGGCAGGAGACGCAGCCCGGCCCCGCAGCACCACATCCCGCCGACTGGGGCCTGGGACAGCATCCGAGCGCTCACAGAGCCCCTGCACCGGGATGAACGTCACCCAACGGGAATAATTTAGGCGTAGATATAAAGTCTCTTTTAGGCCATTTAAAAATTAATTCAGTATTTAAAAAAATATTATTCTTTTTCCTCATCAACACTTCAACAGCTGGAGGAAGCAACACCCCTTCTCACGCAAGGAACGGGGCTAAAAGCAAAGAAATAATCCTCTGGACATCAGTTCCTTAGGGATGACCTCATCCAAGCCACGTTTCCTACATGCAGCTGAACGGCACTTGGCTTTGATTCCCAGCAGCATCCCCCCCCCACACACACACCCCCAACCCCAACTGCTAGTTCCAGTTCAGACCGTGTAAACTGGGAAGAAACTTCTCAAGTACAAGCAAAACCAGCGTAAGGCTGGTGGCTGGCTGTAGCTTCTCAAGAAGCCACCAGAAATGGAGAGCCCCTGGAGCATCCCTCAAGGCCAAGGTCCCATGGGATGCCCTGGCATGGGCAGGGTCCCCGGGGGAGGCGCGGGAGCAGATTCCTATCACTGCGGGCAGCCAGCTGCCGCGCTCCCTGGTCAGCAGCCAAGTGCTGCCGTCCCATGGCTGGAGATGCTCTTGGGGCTCCCAGGGCCAGCACAAGGCTGCAATTCACTCCGTGGGGCTCTGCCGAGGTGGTGGCGCCGGCCGGCAGACCTCAGCATGAGCCCCAGGGGGAACCGGAGCCATCTGGCCCCCGGGCTGCCCTTTCCCAAGCTCCAGGAGGAAGCTTTGTTCCGTGTTCCAGCCCTTTCTCAATGGCCAACATCGCCTTCCCCTTTGATGTCATCAGAAATGGAGTTGTGCAACCGGTTGATGGAAAAGCTGGTGTCCCGCAAGAATAGCCCCAAACAGCCAGAGCGTTGTGTAACGACAACATTTGGCTGGTTCCTTCTTTTTATTTTATTTTATTTTATTACTTTTTTATTGAAGCCCGAGAACACTGTAGCCTCGGCTGAAGGCACGGGCACCTTCCCAGACTAAGAGGAAGCCTTCCCTGTGATTGCCCGCAGCCGGACCGGGTCTCTGCCACTGCAAACATCTCTCTGTGGCTGGGGAAGGGCTCTGCCGCAACGCCGCTGCCCCTCGAGGGCTCCACACTGGGGGCAGACCCACAGCGGAGGAGCAGGAGGAGAAGCTCACATTTATTCCCCTGCCTGAGCCACCCACAGGGAGAGGGCTCGGAGAACAAAGCCGCTTCTTAACGAGTTTCAATCCAGTTGAAGGGTCTTTAAAGTTTGTTCAACAGCGACAAGAGTCCCTTTGAACTTCGCATTCACAGGGGGTGCCATTAAAAACAAAAGCCTGTTTACCAGAACACCGTATCTGAGACGGAAAACACTGCAAACACTGCAGGAAGTTAATAATATTAAAAAAAAAAAAAAGGGGGAAAAAGAGAAAAAAAGAAAAAAATAATAACCCACCTAAGATGACTTAAATACCCCCTATTTTTGGCCGGGAAGGTTTTGCAGGGCTGGTTCCCCTCTCAGTTGGGAAGAAGGTTTCTCATTTGGAAAGAGGAAGCCAAGGGGTGAGGAAGCGCCCGCCGCCGGCTCCTGCAGGCCCCTGCCCTACTGTTTAGCAATCCCTGCGGGATGCTATTCCATGAACACCCCTAACAACAGACTGCCTGGGAGCCTAAATACTTAAAAACAAACTATGAAGAGCAATAACTGAAGAGGGGGGGTTAGTACAAGGATTGAGGGACTACTAGGACACAGCCGTCGCTTGCAGAGCTACGCAGCCACGGCTCCACGGTTGGACTCGACGATCTTAAAGGGCTTTTCCGACCTAAATGATTCTATGATTCCACCGACACAACTGCTCTGGCTGTATTCGCTGAATACTGTCATATGAAATAGATTCACACGGTACCTCGGTTTAACTGTAGCTACTGTTTAGGAAAGCAAAGGCACAGTCACTGCGGCTGTACGTGTTCCTTTGCGGGAAGGGTTTATCTCCCTCGGTGGTTCCCAACAGGCATGACTGATCACGGGCTCAAAAGAGCACAAACAAACAGAGAAACAACAGAAAAATCCCAGTGCTTGGAACAACGAGAAATTTTCTGTGCAGTCTCTGTTGCTCCCCTCGCTCTCTGTGACAGATCCCATCCCACATTTGAGGAAAACAAGCAGCAAGGAGGTCTTTCACAGGGATGTATTCTCTCTTTTTCCATAGCGAAATCCAGCTGAACACGGCAAGCCCCTGAGGGCAAAAGACACTCCTGGTCGCTGATCTGAGTTACAAGCTTTACTGCTGACGCTGCTAGCAGCAGAGTCACCCCTAAGAGTGAAAATTACTTTAGTTGTGTTTTCTTTATAAAATGAAATTCAGTTTTACTCCCTTACATCCAGGAAAAAAACTAAAACCCAACCTCTTACAGCCATGTCACCAGGCTCTGGTGGAGGGGAACTATCAGGCTCAATGAATCAGGGATAAAAGAAATCAGGTTTTTGAAAGGTAAAGTTTGAGATATGAGCTGTGGCTGACCAAATTTAATATTTTTGTTATTCCGTGCTGGTACCTGGTTCAGTTTCTTCCTATACCCCCATTGCCATGGAGACGCTGGTGAGATCACCACCAACCATATGGTATCAATGCCAGAGCCAGCAGGTTAGTACAAGAGAAAGATCTTTAGCAGCAAGTGAAGAATCATGAAAATTCATCAAGAGCAAGCGAGTTAAGGATTTAATTAAGATCAGTCAATTAATTAAAAAAAAAAATATTTCTCAGTGTGACATCTCCTCTTAAAACCAGTGTGGAAGGTTCATCAAGAGGATTATCGTGTAGTGATCATCTTCATCACTGATGAAAGTCATTTAAAGAAGTATCCAAACCAAGCAAACCCCACGCCTTTGGGAGATTTGGACCTATTTCTGAGCTCTCTGTGGCTTGGACTTGAGTGCTAATTTAAATTAGATTGAGGTGGCTGAGAGTTAAAATCCCTTTCCTTTGCATCACAAGTAATTCTGCTGGTACATAGTAGCACTGAGAGCCCCTGTGTTGAACCCAGACCCTGCAGGAAACTGGCCCTGAGACCATTACAGCCAAAAAGCTGCAGGCCAAGTGGAAGGTGACAGACTGAGGTTCTGCCTTGATGATACAGGTCCAGCACAAGCAGCGATTTCCCATCGCTGCCCTGTCAAAACATCTCAGCCTTCAGCTGGAAGAGGATTCCAAAAATTGAGTTCAGATTTTACGGTTCACGACCTTATTTATGCAAATGTGTCTCCACAGGCACTGGATCTGAGATGCTCCAATTCATTGCACAGGTCCCTGAACAGCCAAGCACTGGCCACAACTTTGGGTTCTTCTGCACAGTAGATATACCCAATCTCCACAGGGTAACTTTGCTCCAGGAGAGCTCAACACCGACACGTGTGAAGCGGCACCTGAGCTGGCCTGGGTGTCTCTACACTGCGCTGCCATGGAAGAAGCAACCCGACAGCAAAGGTTTTCAGTGTGATGATTGTCTCACCTATTCCTCCTGCACTGCCTCAAAGCAAAGACGTGTGGTTGGCGAAGCAATAGCAAAGAACTGCACAGAGACACTCGTTGACGTAGCCACAGTCACTGTCACACACACTTGAACAGAAACTGCCACCTGCTACAACAGACACACTTTTTTTTTTTGTTTTTGTTGCTAAAGAACTTTTTAGAAAGACAAAAGCATGAGCTAGTACCATTGGTGTCCTTAATGCCTCTTCATCCAAAATAACTCTATGCTAAGAGGAGAATCCAGTAGAAAGCATTAGCTCTTGGAGGATCCTGGCTTCCAAACAGCTTAGTTCACAAAAATATTGAGGAGAAAAAGTAGTTCAACAACCCATTTGCACAAAGCACAAGCACAAAGATCTGTAACAGCTCACTTGTGGGAAAAAGATGCTTTTGATTTCCAACTGACAGTCACCTCGAGCGCAGAGGCATTATGAGCAAATTGTTCAAGAACTGCAGTTGTGCTGAAAAGGTGATACTTTCGACCAAATAAAGCAACGTGTTCCTTAGAGGTCAGCTTTGATTACTCGGGAACTAGAGGAATTTTGGGTAGGCTCAGGGGATGGGGCTGCATCACCCATGACAGCAAAACAAGCTTTCACATGTGGATGGTGGTTCATGCTCAAAGACCACTTCCAGAATGGGAGGGTGGTGGTGAGGGATGTTGGCTGGGTGACCAGGCCAAGCCTGATGCTGCAGTTTTACATGAAGGAGGAACAGGCCCCCAGTCTCTGCTTCTTAGAGCAAAACAGACCATCTACAGCAGACTGAGATTAAAGCCAGGCTCCAGCCATCCGGGGACATCTGCCCCTTTCTGCACCCCCAGACCCAGTTGGTCCCATCTCCACCACACATTCTAGAGGAGACACAGCATAACAAAAGGCACGGTGACAGGCGATGCACTGACCGACCCCAGGGAACGAGCCAAGAGAATCCCACCTGTATTTTCTCTTTGCAAATGGTTTAGGGGCAAGCATGAATCACACCAAGGGCAATGGAGAGGGCTATTTGGAGAGCATGATGTTGCTCATGCCATGCTGGATAGCCTATCTACAGAAACACACAGAGTGAGCAAGCCAAGGATGTTCTGCTAATTGCAATTCCCTGGGTTTATCAGGAGGAACTCCACCCTCAGGCCTGCACCTGCCCCAGTGCTAATTCACAGGGCCACCGGATGGGCATTCTGGTGAAGAGCATCCCGGAGGACTGGCTCAATAGCAGGGAGATGGCTTGGATCTGAGAGTTAAAAGCCAGGCAGCAGCAGGGGACCCGGAGTGCTCTTGTCAGGAATGCAATGAGTCAGATGAGGCCTCCCCACATCTTTTCTCTGACACTAATTCTGCTCTGCCTTGTCTCACCTAAGTCCCTGCCCGTGGACAGTCCAACGCATCCAGCAGTACGTATTTTGGTATGAGTTTGTGTGTGTGTGAGTGTGTGAGTCAACATCAGCCAACCTTTGCTTCCCAACCACCCTCCCTTGACCAGGTAAGGCAGGTGGACCAGGCGGAGGACCACCCTGCGGCTCTGCAACGGTCCCAGCCCTGGACACAGCCACGTTCATAGGGCTGGCAACACTCAAACCGGGCTCACAAGCAGATCCCCCATCGTTTGGAGGATCCCAGACCCCAACCAAGTAATCCTACACAGAGCTGAAGTACAGCCCTCAGTATCACACACACACACACACACAGAGGCTGAGCGGACTCGCTGCTGCCGGGCAGGCAGGACCCCTTTGGAGCTGCCGGCAGGAATTCCTCCTCCTGGCCCACGCTCGTACCAAGAACTTCTCATCACAGGGTTGCTCGTCTGCCGGGCTGAAGGGTGGTGGATGGAGGAGCTGGAGGAGGCAAGGCAGAGCCGGGGGCATGGTGTCAGACATGAAGCAGCTCCGACGTGGGGGTGCTCCAGTGCCTGGGTTTCGTTTACGAGGGATCAGAAGCGTTTTCTCCTTGTGTCGTCTTAAAATAATATTGTGCGTTTCCTCAAGCTGAATGTCTCTGCTTTTCCCGCTTACGATTCTTGCGGAACCACTTCCATCAGTTTCTGGCACAGGACTGTTGCGGAGACTACGGGGAAGAAAGCGAAGTACAGGTCAGAGATGGCACGCAGAGAGCCCACCGTGTATCTCGGTCTCAGTTCGTGACACTCTGCCCCAAAAGGGCTGACCCATTTGCCTCCCCACCGTGGTTCTGAGCAAGATAAGCCCAAAGGCAATTTAAGACTTGAAAGCAAATGAGCCGCGGGCTACTCTCTGCTCACGCCCAGAACTTAAACACGTAACACCGGCAGCTTTGCCCCTGAGATGCCGCAGGGATGCCGCACTGCCCCCAGAGAGGCTCCGGTACTTTGTGATGCCAGTTTCTAATTGCATGGTGATACGGTAACTACGTTTGGATGCCAGGACTGCAAGCAGCCAGAACTGAGTCAGGCACAATAGCGGGAACGGGCACAGAAAATACGAGCCGATGCTTTTAGTTCCAGTTTTGAAAACCTGGGCTGTACGCGCACGCAGCTTCTTTAAAGGCTCGAGTACCCAGGACAAACCCAAATCAGCAGAATGAACTCAAGGCAGAGTCCACTGCCCTGCACAGAGCAGGTGAAGAGCGAAGGATGATTCAAGGGTTGGAGCATCTCCCTTATGAAGAAAGGCTGAGAGAGCTGGGACTCTTTAGCCTGGAGAAGAGAAGGCTGAGGGGAGACCTTATCAATGCTTATAAGTATCTAAAGGGTGGGTTGAAGGAGGAGGGAGCCAGACTCTTTTCAGTGGTTGCCAGTGAGAGCACGAGGGGCAACGGGCACAAGCTGGAACATAGGAGGTTCCACTCAAATATGAGAAGAAACTTCTTCACGGTGGGGGTGCCAGAGCCCTGGAACAGGCTGCCCAGGGAGGGTGTGGAGTCCCCGTCTCTGGAGATTTTCAAGACCCGCCTGGATGCAGCCCTGAGTAACATGCTCTGACATGCTCTGGGGAATCCTGCTTCAGCAGGGGAGTTGGACTAGATGATCTCTATGGTCCCTTCCAACTCTAAAAATTCAGTGAAATTCAGTGAAATTTCAGATGCAAGTTGGCACAGGAAAGGCGCGAAAGTGAAGTCACTTTATTTTTCCACCCGTTGGTTTCGGTGGCTGATACCCAAACACACCTGTGCTTTCTGCTGCTTTCTGCATGTTTGGAGATCATGAGACAGTCTGGCCAGGTAAAGCTAACACTAATTCTAACTACACTCAAACTCGGATCAGTTGGAGGTGATCGAATTATCCGCAATATATGAATATACACACATGTTTAAAGTTCATATGTTTCTAACCAGACATTTGCAGGATTATCATTCTGTGTTCCCAGAATATTTTCTATATTCTCCTTACAAGCCTTTGGTGGTGGAAAACAATTAATATGGTAATTTGCCACCCAGGCACTGCGAAAATGGCTTTTCCAGGAACTGAGCCTAATACTCAGAATAAAAAAGTGAGTGTGAGAGAGAGAGGGGAAAAAAAAAAAAAAAGAATAACAAGTGCTGAGCACTGTTGAAAGCCTTTTTCTTCTTCATAAAAAGCATCCAGCTACGGCTGGGCATTTCTACTCGTCTGCTTTTCTAGGTCAGCCTGTTGTACGAGAGCTGGGAGGCAGATGGTTTAGTTCCTTGGACAACACGGGTTGACTTTCTTGATTCAGTTGTTCAGACAGAGGTTACATGTGCCAAGCACAGCCTCCCCACCCCTTCAGAACACACCGTGGGGTCATGGTCAGCTGCTGGAAAACCTTACATGAAGATACCTTAGAAATAAACCTTGTAAGATAAAACATCCAGGGGATTTTCCCCTCCCTCTGCTCTGCTGCCACATTTTGATGCCAAGGACTGGATCAGAAACGTTAGCACTGGCTAAGAGATGGATTGGGGCTAATTCCGAATTTTCAGCAGTCAAATTGAGGCCAACTGTGCCCAGACGGTTATGCTCTTACTTCTTTTCCCTTCCTACACCACTAGAAAGGGATTCTCTGCCGACAGAAGGCTTGACCCTTCGCTTTTACAGGAGGCAGGAGAGGGGCAGCCGTGCGCTCCACTGGGTAACAACCACCTGTTTGCCACGATAGAAAACCATAAATGGTATTTGGCCCAAACTTTGCGATTATTGCACGTCAGCGTGCGTTTTGGGTGCTTGGTAGATAAGGTAATCATCAAGTTAGAACTTGTTACCGTTACGGAAGAATTGATCAGAGCCAAGACACTGGAAGCTTCCACGAGAGGAAGGAGAGCCAGTGCTACCAGCTGTAGCGCGCTCACCGGGAAGCTGCTATTTTTAGGGCTGGTTATACTTACAGATGCCTTGGAGAACCCACTTGGGCTTGTTTTGCCACCAGACTCCAAAGAAGTAAACAGGGATCCCGCTGAAGATGATTGCAAAGCCAATCGCACATTCCTTTGGCGTCATCCAGAAGGAAACAGCAATGAGGAACAAGCAGGCCAGGATGAAGAAAATGGGCAGGCAGATGTTCACCTAAACAAGGGCCCAAAGGACAGGTTAGAAGTTGTATCGGGGGAACAGGGAATGCTTTCCAGTGAATTTTATCTAGCCATACAGCCCGGGGAGGGAAGGAGTCCATATTGCACCACGGACCCTATGTGGACAGTGTTCGTCTCTGTCCCAGTGCTCCAAAAAAGGGGACCGTGACCTTCACGGGGAAGGTATCAATTCTGGCAGCGCCCTTCAGCAATCCTGGAGAAACTGGAAGTAGGCAACACCTAACACGCACGTTTAATACCAGCCAAACAAAGTAAGGAGATGTGGCTGGCCAAGACGGCGTAAACCTTTCTCAGCACCCGTTTTTTTACCCCAATTCCGCACTGGAATGATTCCTTATAAAAAGCTCCCGCACCAACAGCATCAAATTCAGCAGCAACCCCGGCACGAGCCGCAGCATCTTCACTGCACTTTCTCAGGGGACTCGGCTACGCTGCTCGGAGCAGGGCACCCGCTGAGAGCAGCCCAGCTTTCAGAAGAAAAAAAAAAACCAAAAAACAACGGGAACGCCCCGCAAAGAGTTACTTTGGGAGGGCACTGGTACAGGTCTGCCAGTTTGTTTCTCTCTGGCTGGCTGTTGCCTGGCAGAGACCTGAGCGTGCAGGGGGACGAGTGAGAAACATGCCTTTAAGGAAGGCAGACATGCTTGCGGCTGACATGATCTTGGCCTCCTCCCAGACGGGACACGGTACTGCCAAGCTGGCCAAGGACAAAGAGAACAAAGTTCTCCTCTCTGCAGGCGTGGGTTTGTCTGCTTTATTAAAAAACTATTTTAAGTGAATTCCATGACGGTACAGAGTGTTTTCACCGAGACCCACAGCCTGTGATTTGCCCTGGGAATATGTTAGTCACCCAGAGCTCCCCGCTGGGCTATCCCACCAGAACACCCCGCATCTCTGACACCCAGAGCCTCCTTCACTCTGATGTCCCCAGGGCCACGGCAGCTCTTTGTCCTCCTGCACTGATTCGCATTCGGCAGATTTCTGTCTAGCAGGGACACCTGCCTCAGCCACAAGGCAACATTCTCCCTGCACGCTGGCAATCCCAGTCCCTCTTCCGTACAGGATGAGCAGCCGTACTTGCAGAACCTCCCCCGGTGCTGAGAAGGGACTCAGGGAGGATCCACCACACGATTACCACGCTGCTCTCACCTTGATGGGCCTTTCCAGCTCTGGCTTCTTGTAACGCAGCCACATCATGCCGATGATGGCCAGAGCCACGCACAGCCAGTTGAAAAAGCTGAAGAAGTTGATGACTGAGAAAATGTTGTTGGAGAAGGCATAGAGCAGGGTCATGACGCACTGCAGCCAGAAAAAAAAAAGCCATTAGCAAAGGGAGTAGGCAAAACCATGTATGTTACAACATTAAATACAGGTATTTCAGAAGAACTATCTGCCAGGACAAGAATCACGTTGATTATTTTTTACTTATTTAAGCTATTTTCAATTGGTGCCTGGAGCAATTTCAAAACAGAAGTGGAATATGAGGATATGATGAGAAGGAGAAGGGTCTATCCTCTCCTGTAGCTGCATGCAGGAATGGCTGTGTCTAGAGATGGTGCCCAAGTAGCCCCCCTTCAACCACTCTGATGGGATCCTACCCCCAGCCCATTTCTCAATACCAGGACGCCACCACAGACACGGGTGCTTACCGTGAAGATTAGCGATGGCACAGGAGTGAGAAGCCTGGGGTGAATCATAGACAGGATTGAAGGCAAGTGTCCCTCTCGGGATCCCACGAAGAACAGCCTGAGGTGGGGAGACAGAGCAGTTACCACCTTCAGCCCCGGGCTGGGGTTTGTCTTCAGCGAAAGTCAAGCGGGGACAGCCCAAGCCCAGCCTAGACAGTGCCGAGGCAGCAAGACTGAAACGCCCAGGCTCCACGCAGGTTTTCCACCTTCGTTGTGCCTTGCACGATGCCAGCTGTGCCCTTTGGCTACGCACTGGTGCAGGAGTGGGGCCCTCCAGGGTCAGACCCCAGCACGAGGTGCTCTGCACATACACCACTGAAAGTCCCTGTCTCAGAAGAAAGGCTGGAGACGGACAAAGAATGCAAGAAAAGATGTATTTATAGCCTCCTTTCCAGAGAGAGCAATTAAGCGACTTTCCTAAGACAACCCGGGAGATGTGTGTCAGAGCTGGAACCTCCAACAATCCCCATCCTGCCCTGTCCTTTCTCCCCTTTCTGGAGGGATTCTCAGCCCTGAAGTTTCCTAAGTTTCTGCTTTTCATTAAAGCCACTTTCTCAGGCGACGTCACCAAGCCCCAGGCCTGTGTTTGTTTATGTTCTAATAACTTCAGCAGGACTTTGCCTGAGGAAGAGAAGACTAAGACCACTGAAAGGGTTTCCTTTAAACTGGATATGGTTTTAAAGTCTTAAAAAAATTTCTTTTTTTGCCTTCCCCACATGGTCTCCAGACCCTTTAGACTTTGTGTCTACCCACAGTCACTCTTTGGAGGACAACTCCAAAGGAAGATGCATTAAGCATGGCTTGTAAACAAAAACCACAAAATTGAGCAAGAAACCTACCGGGAAGAAGTGAAGAGAGATCCATTAACAGATCCGAAGCACGACAAGCCAACAAAGACGGGTATGATCCAGGACATGACGCCAAGGTGATAGTTCCCAAAATCCTAAACGGGGGGCAACAAGACAAACAGTTCACACCCAAAATGCCCAAAAGAACCCACAGCTGCCTACAAAGATTTAATAGTTGTAGACATCTGAACAAATGACATGGCTTAGTGCTGAAGGTGTTATGGAGTTTTCCATATTGCCATGTCCTGGTCCTCCATCCTGGAGAATCATATTGTGGAATTGCAAAAAAAAAAAAATATAACAAAACAAAACAAAACAGCAGAAAGCACTTCCCCCAGAGTCAGGACACAACATTAATGAGAAAAGCTACCCAAAAGTTCAAGACCAAACGGAAACCGGGAGGAGATTCAGACAGGCAGCTATTGCCAACTGCTGAGTAAGGACCTGGGACACAGCCCCTTGGAGATGCAGAGACCTGGAGCTGGAGTTTCGTGTCACAAACTGACCCCGCGCTGCTTCGCTGCAGTTTTATGCCAACGCTATGACATTGGTTCCAAGACTCGCAAAGGCATTAGACAACTAGAGCAACGCAGCAAAGCCTGGCATCTCCAACAGCTCAGCCCCGCGTACATGCAGGCTGGAGCGGGGCTGGGGACTAACCCAAAGGATGGAGCGCTGTCACCCGAATGGCCCAGACCAGCTTATCCCGGAGCGGGAGATCCCCCTTCAGGCACCCAACAATCCTGGTCACGCTCAGCTCGCAAGGTCATACCACGCTGCTCACTTCGGAAGCAATCAGGATTTCTGACCTCAGTGGCATTTGAATTAATAGAAGAATTATTTTTCTCTCTTGATTAAAACAAGGAAGATACAGAGAGAGGACAATCTAGCGCAGTATTGGCTGAATGACCTTTTCCCATAAATACCATGCTCTGGTAACTGATGATAAGTCACGAGGCCAGCAGCAACCTTGCATATTTACGAATTAAGAGCAGCGTTAACTGTCTGCCCACCCTTACTATTGTCTGTGATTAATCCCACTTGGTATCACACTGTTCTTCCCTCCTCCCGTCACAGTTGCTCTTTATCTCCTGTCAACCATCAGCTTTTTTGTACGCAGCCACGATCGGCACGGAAGGAACTAGGGGACTGTACGCAGAGATCGTAAGTCCGATTTAACCAGCCCTGGAAAACAGATGATGAGTCACATCAGAAATGCACCCATCTTACCACAGCCACGGCTTCGGACGTCAGCATCTGCTCCGTCGACAGGGTCGTGAAGTAAGCCAAGTTTGTCAGCACATAAACCAAAGTGACTACAGGTAGCGAGATGATGATAGCCAGAGGCAGGTTTCTAGGAAGAGAATATCAGTTGTTAACGGAGCGCTGCAGTTCAGGGAGGAGAGCTGCCGGCGCCAGGGATCGGTGGCTCGTGCTGCAGCCCTCCTGCGCTCGCTTACAGCTGGCTCCAGCCATTCTGCTCTTCTTTGGCTCCTCAGCACCTCCAGTTTCCCAGCCACGGGCTGCTCCCCTAGGAGAGGAGAGGATGCCCACACGGGAACAGCCTGGGGGCTGACAGATGTAGAGGGAAGGATTATGGCAGAAGGAACCTTTCGCGTGGAGAGACTCCGGCTGTCTGGGCAAGCAGTAATTCAAGATCACTGCAAAGGCAATTAATTAAAAATAGCCCTCCGTGTCTCTTGCTAGCCAGTGGCATTAACACATACCTTCTCTTCTGGGCAAAGGAGAAGCATTTGTGCTGGTGGGTTTCTCATGGGAGGTGGAACGATCAGGGATTTAGTGGGCAGTTTTTAGGCTCTAACTCTGTGCAGCTGGCTGGACTGATGAAACTCAAAGAAAATGAGTTCAGATGCAGTCTGAGTGGGTCTGTAAAGACGAGGCCGTGTTGGTACAAATCTGCCTTTCCAAATAATCTAACTTCATTTGCGAACGGAAACTCAAAAAGGAAACTCTGCTTGATGCCACGTATAATTGGTCTAGCGGAGCTCAAAGCCCCAGGAGGAGAGAGTCAAATACCATGACTGCATTCAGAGGACAAGAAAATAATTGCGAACTGCAAAAACCTTTTTATAACTGTGTTTGTCAAGGAAAGGGCGTATCAAATCTTATGCTTCCCAGCAGGGGCTAATCACTGCCTGGGTCAGCCAGGAACAGGTTCTTGCACAAGTTACCCTGAAGCTCGTATCGACCGTGCCTCACAGGCACCTTCCCTGTGAGCAAAAATGATTTCTCAGCCATGTCCTGCTTTGGTGTGACCCACCCTCACCTCACCAGGTCCCCTGCATAACCCTGGAAGGCACGAGCAGTGCAGAAAGCGGCTACTGCTCAAGAGAACAGGAAGAGCACCTGACAAACATATGTACGAAACAAATACTCTTGTGGAAGTTTATCCAAGACTGTAATAAAGCCACGAGTCCTTCTTCCTCGCCTGTAATTCAGAGAGGTGCCATGCCAAGGAAGCAGGACTTTCCAACAACACTGATAATATTAGCAGTACAGGAAGGCAGCGCAACCAACAGCCCTTCTCATACAGAGATTATTATTCCCCTTCCCCTGTTCCACGGAGGAACAATGCCATTAATTTATCTCGTTTTCTATTTCCCCAGAAAAAGACCTTGACTTCTGGGCTGGTCAGTAACCCCTGTTACACACACAAGGAAGGGGCGTTCCTATTGGGGAAGTCATCACAGGACACACACCCACCTGTAGGGATTTATCATCTCTTCTGTAACAAAATTCAAGTAATTCCTGTAATTTAAAAAGAATGGTAGTTAATTCTGGTTTATCCATGGAATAAACGAACCCTTTCATCTTACTCATCTGCAAGGGAACTTCAGGAGGGTTGGAGCACCTGACACCTGCCATAAAACTTATGATGGCTGATGCCCAATCCACAAGCCCTGGATGGTGTTGGTGGATGTAGCACACCATACTGCCAGCTTCCTTGCAAGAGGAGGGATGACGGCAGGTGAAGAGCTGGACCCACGAGTGACAGGGCCACCCTTCAAGCGATAAGGATGGCTGCAACTGGCCTGTTTTCACAGCAAATTGAGCAGTCTCCTTGTGCCTGGAAGTGCTCAAAGAAGCCCTCCAAGAGCTTCAGTTTGGTGCTCAAAGCAATCTGTTGGCATGTAGCACAACCCTCTTCTGCTAGCCAGATCACCCACCCTGCTGCTTCTTAACACCACCTAGAAGCATCATGGTGCATCATCACCCGTCATCTGCTGCCTCTTCTAAACCCCGTAACCACCTCCACCTCTTTGTGCTTCTATGTCCTGGCTGGAAGCGGGGTGTGAAGTATGACTATTAACATTACTAGGCAAACCCAAAGCATCTGCCTCATTGCCCAGGTTACAAGAAAGATGGGAAGTCCTGGACCACACTCTTCCTGCAAACACAATCCGGGGACAAAAGGAATTACAGATTCCAGATCACAGTATTTAGCACTGAAAAAAAAAAAAAGAGATAGAGAGCTGCATCTTACCATCCTCCATAGGCAAAGAGACCACTGTACAAAGCTAACACGATGTTCCCCACGCCTACTTTTGTGCCTTCGAAGGAGTGCTCAGGAGTCAGGTTTGTCACATCACCTGCAGAAAACAAAAACAAGAAAGGATCAATGCAGATGGGCTGTGAACCCCAAAGGCCTTTGTGGGTGTTGAAACTGAGAAACCTGGAGGCAAAAGCTGCTCTTAGGATACTTAATTATCATGCTGAAGCATTTCGGGTTACACTAGGGAGCCCAAGTACATATTTCTATTGGGCTGATTCCTCTAGTTTTACAGTGTTTTTAATTCTTCCAGAGTAATGCACCAGAATCAGTCCCAGATACACTTGTCTCAAGCAACTGGCCATTACTGAGTCCTCAAAACTTTCTCACACTGCAACGTGCTATCACCGAGGTAATCTCCCAGATACCTTCTCCCCACGAAGAAAGCATTCTGGGGACCTTCCTGCTGGAAGATGCTATGCAAACAGATATTGTCACATTGTCCTCTCAACTGAAAGCTGCTTTCATTCGATAAAAAATCCAGGATTTCCTCCGCTTCCACCAGCCACCCAATAAAGCAGAAACCCAGGATTTCCTCTTGTCCCACCAGCCACCTGATAAAGCAGAAGGTTCTGGCAATCCCTTTGATTGTGGGAAGTCAGGTTCTTTGGGGCTTGAACATCAGAAGTTAGCTTCTTTAGGACTTGAATATCAAAAGTTCCTGTTATGCATCTGCTTTTGAAACAGTGAGCCATAAATAGACAACTCAATTGTACCTTCGGTAAGAACTCTCCCAAAGCAGTCAAGGGTTTATTTATTTTGCTTTAAAACGCTCTGCAGTTGTTTTGTTCCCTGTCTTTTGATGTGGAGCCTGGGTGCAGGTCTGGGATGCTGAAGCCACGCTCCCCTCCCCGGACCCGGCTGGGGGACAGAAGTGGGGAGCGAGGACAGACGTGGGGAGCGAAGCAGGATTCGGCAGGGCTTCTTTGCATCCAGGGCGCCCTGTCGAAGCCCATGTGATTCCTCTTAGGGCATAGATCTTTACTAATCGCCCGAGCAACTGCATCACATGGCAGTCAGCAGGGCCTGGATGGAGCTTAACCCTTCAACTCAGAACAAGGTACCCAGGTCCTGCATCTGGGGAAAGGAGAGGGACATTAACATACCAGGCATTTTTCCTCTGGATGGTCTCTCTTCCCTTCTCACGCTGGAAACTTCCACTCCCCTATGCCACCAAAAGCCACTTCTACAGAGGCTGGGTAACAGATAACAGATGCACAGACCTTTTAATGCCTCGGTCTCTCTTTCCAGCCGTGGGAAAGGGGAAGTTTTCCCTACAGCACTATTGGTCTGCTGGGGCATCTTTCATTCATCGGGCTTCGCAAGGGACTGCTCCAAATCTGTGCCACTGACATGGAGCTTCCCTGTGCGTGTGGGAGAGCTAAATCTTGTCCTTCCCCCTCTCTACCTCACCCTCCAGCTTTGTCCCCAGCCTTTCCATCCTGGGCATTGCTCCCTTCACCTCCTTTTTCCCTCCTGCTGAATCCTAACCAGGGAAAAAAGATTTTCCCTAACCCAGTGTGCAAAATGCTCTCTGCTGACAAAGTTCCCCAGGAAACCAGCATCCCTCTGCCTTCTTCCCTGGCCAGTTCCTGTCCCATTTGCAAGGGGATGCTGTGGGTGTGAGCTGCAAAAGAGCCGGGACCACAGCAGCAGCTCATGCGCTGGGCAATCAGGTCCAGAAAACCCAGAGCAGTTACGTCCAGCAGGTTTGCAAAGTTCTCCTCGTCCCGATCCCATTGCAGTTCTTGGCTAGTGTTGCCTTGTCCCTCTCTCTCAGCACCTCCTTGCACTAGGAAGGTCTCTTCTGAATCCACCTTGGGATATGCTGATTGCATTTAATGCCCCTCCAGCCAGTGAAACTCCTTAGCAAAATGCACCAATCGTTTTTAAAAGGTGAGGTTAGAACATGTGCATCAGATTGTAACAGGAAAGCCAGGAAATGCAAAGAGACTGATATAAAGCTGTGAGTTTAACCTTAATTCCTAGCTTATAGGTTCAGTCGTATAGTCTTAATTTAGCATTAACGCCCTGGTCTGGCTGAATAAAAAGGCTGAGCAGGAGGTGGGTGTGCACGGTATCACATTCTGCTGGATCCCTCAGGCTCAGCTTTCCTGAGTTTATTTTCTGCCCCTCCTGAATAATTACCAGTCTAGTTCTTTCCAGGTCTTTTGTTATGGGAATAAGATATACTTTTTGTTAACAGTGACTGTAATTAGCTACTGGAACAGCACACGGATGGACTAGGAGACGAGCAGAGCTCTCCAAGCATTTCAAACATCCATCAGGATGTCTTTTCTCAAAGGTCTCGTGCTCTGCCAGTAGCCCAGCTCCCGCCCAGGCCAAGGGATCACCACCTTTACCAGGTCAGGAGGATGCTCTGATCCAGGAGGAGCCAGGGCACAAGCAGCATCGTGCTGTGGGCTCACACCTCCACTTCTTGTCCACAGCCAGACACCAGCTTCCACCAAAAGCCTCTTTCGGTTTGTCACAGGCAAAAAGCTCTCAGGCCAAATGTTCATTTTTCTTCCCAAACCTCCCACAGAAACCGTGCGCTGGTGCCGCTGAGGAAGGGCTGAGCTGCTGCCCTGGCCCAGCTGGCCAGGAGGGGAGGAGAGCATCGGTGGTCCCCAGACCCAAACCACATGCCTGGATTCAGGATGTGCCACCCCTTGGGAACCGCCGGCATCTTCAGCCTGTGGGCAGGGAAGGGTCCAAGCCCAACTGGGTGGCCTGCTGGGCTGTAGAAACACTGGCTGTGTGTCAGGAGAACCGCCTGCCCTCCAGGCCACATGAGTAAAGAGGAAGGAAAGGCAGGAGAGCTCCATGAGCAGCAGCAAAGCAAAGAAATGAAGACAAAGCCTGGCATTTCATTGCTCTGTGGGTGGGCGGGGGTGATGGACGGAGGGATGGATGGGTGGGTGGGACATGACTAATTACTCACAAACCTCTTCTTGCACCCGCCGCGGCACGCACCACACCTAACCCATCGCTTTGAAGCGCTGAAATGCAGCTCCCGGCAAAGGAGCGGCGAGTCAGGGTGGAGGCAGCCAGGAAAGGAGACCAGGCAGGAAGGAAAGGGGCTTTCTGTTCCTCCTCAGCACTCGGGGAGCTGACACCTCGCTGCCCTCTCCCCGCCTCACCCAGCAAGAGTTCCACCTCTCCAAAAACTTGCAGTGAGTTGCTAAACTTCACGTCTCCATGCTCCCGTTGTAAAATGGATTTAGCAACACGTCAGAACACGATTAAATAACCGGAAGAGCTGAGATCTATCTCTTCCCACTCCAAGGGGACAAGCTCGTGTCCCCCAGGTGTCCGCTTGATGCCCCTTTGCCAAAATGTTCGCTTCTTCCATGCTTTATCGCTTCCTGGTTGCATGAGAGGAGCCCGGGCTCCTTAACAAACACCCCCCCAAAGATCACATCCCAGCAGAGCAATGTCCTCTCCCTCCATCACCACAGCAAGGCTCTGTCCCACCCTGCCGGCCACCGGACCACCGGAAAGGTAACAAATTGTGCCCACCAGCGATGCCTTTACAGACATAACCGGCACCACATCCTGTGCCTTGCAGCAAGAAAGCCAAGCTCCAGCAGCGATGCTGGAAAGGCATCCCAGACATCTTCCCCACACGTGTCAAGCTGTAAAATGCAGTGGGGTGAGCTCTGACTGTACCCGCAAATCCTCGGAACAGAAATCCATCACAAAGAGGCCCCAGAGGTGCACTGGAGCCTGAGAAAGTGTCCAGGAAGCACTGTGTGTCCCCCTTGTTCTTACACTTACCCCCCGATGCTTGTTACTGGCCCCAGCTGGAGACTGGGGACACTGGGTAGGATGGTCCAGCACCACCATTCTCACCTCCTTCCTCTAACACAAATGCTCGTTAGGACCTGCTGTTCAAAATAGAGGTATGAACCTATGAACCTCGGTTCCAGACACGGCCTCTTTCAAGCCTGAAGGTGCAATTCAAGCCTCCGGACTCTGGAAGTTTGAATTGCAGACTTTGGATCAAATCAAGGGTTACAAATCTGCGGGTGAGGCTGCCAAGCGTGGCCTCGACTGCTCCCACGGAGCCAGAGGTCCGTTAGCGAGAGCATCCCAGGCAAAACCCCGCTCTGCCCACCCTCCCGGCTCCCTGTCCCCCCCAGCCGCTGCCCTGCCCCTGCCCGGCACCCCGGCCATCTGAAACCTGGTTTGAACTGGCTGTTCAACTGCACTCTGCTCTACAATTAACCAAATTAAGGTAACAAGCTCTGACATAAACCCCATTTGCTGATCTTGCCAGCTGCCAAGACTCTGGTAATTGCGCCAGCAAGCGATGGGTCACCCGGGGCCTTTCTGCGGGAGGGACCTATTTCGGGTCCATGCAGGGCATGTTCAGACCCTTTCTTTAAAAATGTTCATTTGCTCCCCAGTCATGTCCATTCCGGTTTTAATAGCACAGCAATCTTCTCTTGCAGAATGCATTTAATGATAATTAAATATTTTTTAACTTGCCTAAACAGCGAGGAGAGGGAACACAGCCATCTAGAGAGCTCAGCGAGAGAAGGGGGGGGGCTCTCAGCGCATCTCGCTTGTGGAAGAAACCAAGCCAGGGAGAAATGTGTTGTATATATGAAAACCCCAGAGGAGAAGATCCACTCAGCTGTTGAGCCATTTCCTGAGAAAAGCAGCAATAGTTCAATCGACTGAGTCAGAAAAACAAGACGGCAAGAAACACAGAGGGGCCAGGGTCAGGAGAGCATCTCTTCAGCAGCTCATGGACTCTCCAGGAAACGCACGCTCGGTAGCCACGTTAGGTCCTTGCTCCTCTCTGATCACTGCCACTCCGCAGACAGCTTTATATTAAGCAGTTTTGAACAGTAGCTGTTAAACTTGGGTCCCGTAGCAGATGAGTTTATGTATCTGAAAGACACCTGGTCTCTCTGGTCCAGAAACCCGGGACCAGCAGAGAGGGCATCCAAGGAGGAGCCAGAGCTCCTGAGTTACGTCCTTGGTTCCCACCACCAGCTGTGGACAGGCTGTGACACTTCCCCTCATTTCAACGACTTCCTTCTGTTTTTTGGAAAAGTTCCCCTCTCCTCCCAGTGCTGGGAAGCTTTGGCAATATTATCTCTCCCCCAGGGTGAACCCAAGGGTCTGGGCTCCTGGATTTGCTTCACCCCACACACTACTCGCTTCACAGCTCCTCCTTTTGCAGGACACTACTCAGGCCAGAGAGCGTTTTGTTACCTTTCCCGTCTCCTCTGCACCCTGCAGATATCGCCAAAAAAACTTTTTACCCTTCTCCTCCCAAGCAAACACATCCCGATTTTCGCACCCCTCGTGTCTGCCGGCGTAATGTTTGCCGATGAGAAATAAA
Source organism: Numenius arquata (assembly GCF_964106895.1). Classification (NCBI taxonomy): domain Eukaryota; kingdom Metazoa; phylum Chordata; class Aves; order Charadriiformes; family Scolopacidae; genus Numenius; species Numenius arquata. The sequence continues at coordinate 11,886,377 of NC_133588.1, read as the reverse complement.
GCAGCAGATCCAGTAGCAGCGACAGGAGCCCTGGGGTGATGGCACAGCACGCAAAATGCTGTGTCTTCTCCAGGAGCCAGAAAGCACAGAGGCAGCAGAGAGACCCTGGATGAACAGGGTCCCTTTGATTCCTTCGGGACAGCATGAAAAACTGTCTCCTAAAAGCCCCCACGTTAGGGCAGATTAACAGCAAGGTGCAAACCCTAAACAAACCACCCAGCGGGTTTCCAGCCACTTCCATAAGCTTGGTGTCTTTTTTTTCCTTTTCATATCTGCACACCAGGTTCAGCCTGCATCCATAGAAACCTGTGATTGAGAATGACAAACAAGAGTGAGCCACCACCTGGCCAGGCTCTGGAGGGGCTAACCAGAGCCAACCAGCTTGACGTACGTGCAGGAGAGCCAAGAACATTTGGGAGGGCAGATCCTCCTGCCGGTCACCCGCACCTCTAGCGCCACAGGCAAGGCCATTAACTTCAGCCCAGCAGTTGAAGGCTTTGGGAGAGGATCGATATAAAATGCAGGCAATAGCACAGGTGTAGACACGCACAATCAGAGCTCTTGACTGCTCTGAGACACCTTAGGCATGAACGACTGCTGCTGCTGCTGCTGCAACCAAAGACCTCAGAGAGACAGAGGGAGGTGAGCCAGACAGAAGTGCAAAGAAGCAAATGCCAAAGTATTAACTGCTCTCTAGTTAAATATGTCTGCGTCGCTGGGATAGCTGCACTGGGAAAAATGAGAAGCCAACAGAGCCTCTCGTGTCAGCTGCCTTAAAAGCCACTCAGCCCACACCAGCGGTGAGCAGGGTTCCCTGCGGCAAGTCCGAGATGCTCTCCTCAGCCTCCAGTGCCACCTGCCTTGAACCAGTCGGCATCTGGCAGTTCAAGCAGGGTACCAAAAATTAGCACCACGCGTCAACCCACAAATCCTTGGATAAAGCAGCTTTTCAGATGTCGAGGCACGTTTCCACCCTGAAGAGTTAACGCAGCCACGAGCCTCCATACGCGACGTTAAACAAACAACAGTTCACATCATCCCTAAAGGCCAAACTTTCAGCGTGTGCACAGAGAGCCACTCAAACTCACACTCATCATAGCAAGAAGCACAGGTCACTGACCCACTGCTTCTGTGTTTTGATTTTGGGTTTTTTTTTGTGGGTTGCTACTGTTGTTGTTACAATTAAATGCATTTTATTTATTTTTGGACAGGCGACTTTGCACTTGTAAAATGCAGAAGCCCCAGCACGCTGAACTCTATCCTTGAATCTATAAATTGCCAAAAATTTTCTGGGCACAGAGGGCAAGAAAAGAATTGTCTGAGCAGAAATGAACCACCGCTGACTCCAAAGCAGAGCGGGCAAGCTGCACAGCACGCTAACCTGCCATGCCCACCTGGCCCCCAGCATCTGCATCCACCTTTGGCAGGGGAAGAAATCAAAGATTAGAGCGCGAGAGGCCCATAAAACATAATTGTGTTGTATCAGCTCTCCAGCGTTAAGATGCCTGATTAATCTCCAACATGTGGTTGATATGATTTAGAGGTGCAGGATGCTGGCAGCTTTCCCAGCTTCCTTGTTCGTGCTCTCCGTCGGTACAGTCTTCCACTCTCCATGTGCTCTGCCAACAAGAGGGTGAGTACGGGAAGCACAATAGCTCGCCTTCAAAGCTCACGGCTGGAAAATCATGTTATAGTGGCATTTCTGAACGCCAGCGTAACAAGAAACAGCACGGACAGCTGCAGGGCATGCTTTCTTGGAATCTTTTGTGCACGGGCCTCAGCCCCAACTTGCAGGGACACACTGAAAAGCTTGAGGGACGTTTATTATCCATAGGCTTTGCCTCCTGCCTGCCAAAGAGGATCCACTGTGCGAGTTTGTCGTGGGCTGGCTGGGTGAACGCCCATCTGCTTCGGCTTTGGGCTCCAAACTCATCTCAGATACCTACAGCTCCACCATCAGTAGATTCTCGTGTCCTAGCGCCAGTCCCTTGGGTGAGCTGGTCCCTCTGGGCACAGACAGCAGTGCAATGGCTACCCTGCTGCGTGCGACAACCCACAGCGCGCACAAAGATATTGCTGCATCTGCCCTCAGTTAGGAAGTCACAACTGATGTGGCAGGAAATAATAATAAAAAACCAAATCAATTGAAAACAAACTCCTCGGCATCAACCTGCCGATCAGGTCCGTTCTTGGGTTCACCCTATGGACACGAGGGCTTATGGGATCAGGTCAAAGGAGAACTCGTGGCAGATGCTCATCCACCTCTGGATGGCCGAGCGTGATTAAGTGTAGGTTCAAACCCAAGGTAATTCAAACAACGACCGCTCTTGTTTTCTCTTAGTGCCCGTGTGCCATTGTGCTTTGAGACCTGAGGGAGCCTGAGACTCTAATTACAAAATTAAGTTTTCCTGCCCTGTCAGCCGGACCCCTCCGGAGCAGCCCTGCCCTCCCCAGGCTCACAGCCGTATCCTCGCCTTTGCCTCTCACGCAGCTCATCCCGGCTCTCACTCCGCATCCGGCTCAAGGGGCTTTTTTGGGACATTCAACTGACGTTGCCACTGGCAGCAGAGAAGAAAATCTGGGAGGAAATGAAGAGTGAGTAAGCTTTCCCTCCCTCAGGTCTTTCTTAATCACAAGATTTTTCAGAAAAAATAAAAAGGCAAAGAAAACTGTTTTGACGGGGAACTACCAAAGTAACTCTCACAGCGAAAGACAGAGACCAAATGGCAGTTTTCTGGCAAAAGACAAAGGGATGTGATAACTGAAAGTAGTACCCAGATGTGCACACACCCCCACAGCGCCAAGGGGTTGCCTCGCACCTGGAGTATTTAGGTAGTATTTTTAGGAGGCTCCACAGACGTGCTAAGCACAAATTAACGAACGAAGGTTTCAATCTTCATTTCGGCCCTTTCACAAACCCTCCCGTGTCGAGTTCAGAATTTGCCAGCCACAACTACACCTCTAAATACCTTTTTACAAAGAGCAAATGATATTGGGGGGAGGGCAGGGTGTGTGCCAGTGCCGGGTGATGCTGTACACATCTATTTACAGAAAGAAAAAAAAAACCCACAAGATTAAAACCAAAACTCTCTGCCGAGTCTAAGTTCTCCGTGGCAAATGTCTGGAGATAAACCTGCCTATTTTGTCCTTAATTCACCCCGTGCTTGTTCAGCAGATGCAACACCGCTGGTCTCTGACGAGCCCAATGAAGGGAGTTAGAATAATGCTGCTGCCATCAAACCGGCACCCGAGGCACCGCGGACGAGAAATTTAAGATTAGAAATCAGGCATTAAGAGGGAAAGGGAACAATAAGTTCAATAAAACTAATTCAATAAAACGAGTGTTAAATTCTATTTCCCTAAGTCCCAAGTGCCCAATTCTTTTTTTGTATTAAGCAGAAGTGCTGGTGAGGAATCGCAGGGAGGGCTGGAGCCCGGCACCGCAGCACTCCCCGAACGCGCAGCAGCCAGGAACGGCACCTCGCTGCTCGAGCCGCCCAAGGGCAGATAAACATTTACAGAAACCCTAGGACATCAGCAACAGAAAATAATGTATCTGAAACATGTCTGTAATATGGGGTTTTTTAGAATTTTTTTTTACATTGAAACCTTTCCTGAATTTCCTCGCATGTAAAAAGCATGAGCATGTCCTTAAAGATCAGCATATTTTTTTTACCGTCTCATGCCTAGGTTATTTTTTAAGGCACTGTGAGGTGCGGGGTGGTCGGATGAAGAGCACAGCTGCAGGTCTCACCGCAGAGCTCTGTGTCACACCCAGCGCAGAAAACATCCCTTAGACCCGCGCAGCCACTGCCCCAAACGGCTGCACGATCTAGTCCCAGGCATCCTGCTCACCACCAGGTCACGAATATGGCCCAAAAATACCATTTTTGGCAGGAAGGGAAGGCAGTTTCTCAAAGCTGGTAAAACAGCAGAACCAAAGATAAACCTAGTTTTTATAACAGTGGAGTGAAAAAATCCTGATCCTGTCTATGCTATAAGTTATTTCTACTACCTAAGTCCTACAGGCTGGTGGGCTGTACAGTTCGGGGTCCATATATAAGGTTTTACACACTAATATACTAAGTCCAGGACGCTGAACTTTTAAAGCAACACAACCGTAGCCCCACAAAAGCTTTTGAAAGTGTAACTTTTGTATTAGTAAAATAATTGCATCCCAAGCGGGTCACTAGACTGAGTCAACTTTCAAGCAGTTGAAGGGCTGTCGAAGTAGGAAACCAACTCCTACCCTTCCTTTTGAAGTTTCAGGAAAGAAGTGATGTAAACCAGCTGTCCACAGAGAGATCACAAGGAAACGCTACTTTCTGTGTGGTAATATTGCCACATATTTCTTTGTCTTGAGATGTTGCTGCTTTTCTGAAAATAATGAAAATATCCAATGAAAGGATAAAAAGAAAAAAAAAAAGCCAAAAGCTGGAGGCGGGAGGTCAATACAGAGAAAGACACACTTCTGCGAAGTCTCGGAAGTTCCCACATTTGAGCAAGGAACCGTGGTGTTGCTCCTCTTCTCTGTTTATGGATACTGTAAACATAAACCAGCAATGGGACAGTAACCATTAAAGCAAGTTAATCAGCACTGCCCAGGCACTACCCGGAGTGTCACGGGAACACACAATCCCTTCACCGCTGAAACCGCAGCCCCAGACAAACCAACTTGGGGTGTATTTCACCCCAATAAAGACTGGGTTTACCGAGCTGGCGGTGGTAGGAGTCCTCTTTGTCCAAAGAGGGTTGGAACTGGTATAGAAGAAAACAAGGGCACACAGAGGAGCAGTAAAGGCATGGCACTGCGGTTATGTGTGGGACACAGGATCACCCACCTACTCAGAGGCTAAACAGCTTTTTAGAAAACAGTTACACATTTGAAAGCCTCGGTCAGCACTTAAAAAGACTGGGTCTGTAGTATTTTGCCTGGAGAAGATCCATCAACCCTGTACTGCTCTGCTACCACACAGTGCAGCCCCGCAGAGCATGGACACAGTGGCTTCCAGGTGCACCAGGTTTGTCCCCCTGCTCCAGGGCAGGTTTGTCTCACTTAAATCATTCCCAAGAGGTGTTTATTAACCTGTTCTTGTGACTCTCCAGTGAGACAGCCTCCCTAGACAATCTACTTGAGCTCTGCATTACAGTTATAAGTGTTTTTCTAATGGCTAATTTAAATTTCCCTTGCCTCACAGCTTGCACCCATCATTTCTTGTCCCAACGAAGATGGAGAACAGTGCAGCGCTTCCCCATTTTCAGTATGCTTTAGGTGATGCTAGTATGCTTTCCTTGAAGAAAAAAGAAGGGGGGAAAAAAAAGAAAAAAAAAAGAGTTTCTTGATTTATCCCTGCTATGTAAAAGCATCAAGTTACCTGGCATGATTTAAGGAAAAGTTGAGAAAGTCACAACATGTATGTGGGAGCTAAGGAAGGGCATATGAAAGGAGCTTGCACATTCTTAAGGACTTACCAGAGAGCTTGCAACTTCCATAAGGAGATTAAGAAAATCCACACTAGACCACAGGCAGAATCCCAGGCAGCACGTTGTAAAACAGAAACAAGCAGCAGTGTGTCACTTAGGGCAAGGCGTAAACGTGGGCTTTGTGAGGAGCATCCTCTGCAGATCCCAAGGTTGCCACTCTGAACCAGCCTGCTCTGCATTGAGTGTTGTGAGCCCAGACGGGAAGAAAAGGGTTTTCCCTTCAGATGTTATCATTTAACTACTGCTTTTGATCCTGTTACCTTTCACTCTGCCTGCAGTGGCCAGGTGGCTTAGCAGGAAACTCAAGTGTCACATGAAATGAGCTATACTGCAAGATGCACACAAGTCATAGTCGTGCCTCTCCAGACCTACAAAAACTTGAAACTGTGCTTCATAGGAGGTAAAAAGCTTCCGAGACAGAAGAGTATAGGACAGGGGGGTTTGTACACAAAACTGAAATCTCTTATTGGTTACAGATATAAGTCAATGGAAATATCATGTATTTATACCTGAGGAACCAGGGCAGAAAGTGATTCACCCTCAACAAAAGGACAAAAGAACAGTACAGAGGGAGGGAAGGTGATTCTGAAGAAGCAAATTAAGATTATTACCTGCAAGCAAAAAATAATCGTAATGACCTTTTATTGGTAAAATGTTAAAGCACCAACAGAGATTTATTTTTACTTATCCTTCTCCTTCTAAGAGAGGAAAAGAAGTTCAGCAAAGCAGCCTGGGGAGATATAAAGAGGAAGGAGGTATATTTTGTGATAAGTCTCAAACAATGTTCCTGTTGAGCTTAGGCACTGAGCTGGAATAAAATAAAACCTCTGATAAAGCAAGAAATTCTGCAAAGACAGCACTGGCTCCCATAGCCGAGACAGGAATTAAGAAGACCCACGTGCACACACAAACATACACTCGCCAGTACGGAGAGAGGAGAAACTATCTATAGACTTTTATCCACATTTAACAAATAAGGTCTGTACTGTTTCCTAAGCAAAGTTTATTTTCACAAAACTTGCACAAAAAAAAGCACACAGTAAATCTTATCTGTGCGGAATAGTTAATGAGACGGATTTGGAACAAAGTATCTCCCTAAATTTGAGAGGATTTTAGGTGTAGCGTGAAGAGAACAAGCAGAACCACCAGAAAATTTGCTTTATCTTCCCATTCTTATCTTCTTTTTTGGATGCTAGTTGACAGACGCGCATGCTCGTGTCAGCTGAGAGCCCTAATATCAACTGCTCATCATGTGGTTTCTGCAGCCTCACCTGACCCAGGCATCCCTGTCTGACCCCATGGACCCGACCAACCTATTCCGTACCTGCAGCAGGAAGAAAGGAAACGTGCAGAGGTAGTTTGGGAAAGAAGGAAAATTACTGGGGGTTGGTTTGCACAAGCAGATAATTCTCTACTAGCAAATGGCCACGACCAGCCGCCGGTTACAGAAAAGGCTTCTGAGAGCCGTAGCACCAGAATTTCCATTCCCTGTAGGCTTGGCAGCTCTGCGATCTCAAAGCGAGAGGATGCACAGTGACTGAATTAAGTGGAAAAGACCTTGGGTGGTATATGCTGGGTTCCAGCAGCGTGAAATCCAGCGTAACTTCAGCCAGGTAAATACAAAAATCTCATAAATAAAATGCACAAAAGCACTCAGCTCTTTGCAAAGCGCGAGCTGGAAATACCACCCAAGCGATGCACGAGAACAAAAGATGCTTGTAAAGCACTTCTGCTGGCTCCGAAATGCTCGGGTTAGGACTCTTGGGCTTTTGTCCCTAATTCCCAGATTCTGCTTTAACTGCGCACCACCTTCAAAAGAAAAAGGGAACATACTCACCCTTTGCAAGCTGCACGAAGCCAAGAATGATGATCAGAGCCAGCGCCAGCAGTTTTGCCGCAGCGAAGGCATCCTGGACACGAGTAGCAGCTTTCACGCTGTAGCAGTTCACTGCGGTGAGGAGCACTGAGGGGAAGGGACAAGAAGAAAGACATCAGTTTTCAGTGAAACATTTAAAACGCAAACCAAACGATGACGAATTGGCATTTGATTTTTTTTTTTTTTTTTTTTTTTGGCTAAAACCGAAGCAAACACAAAGAGTCTCTTCCTAAAATGGAAACGTTTGAAAAGCAAGGCTCTGCCGGCGCACACATTTCTCTATTCTGTCTTTCGTCCTGGCAACAGGTGGCTTGAACAGTGGACGCGCTCCTCGGGATGAGGAACTGCCCTGCTGTACTGGAAAATACACTTCTGAGGGCATATAAATAAAAGCGGTCACCGCAACCACCAGCATCGGCTGCGATCCCCGTTAAGTTGATCCAACGTAATGCTGCAGTCGAGTGAAAACACCATAGAAATGTCAGGACGAATTTCCAGAGCTGATGTATAGTTATTTGTGGAACAATAGCACCTAAAAGGCTGTCGAGGTCACACCGCGCTGCCCGCTGTGTGAACATAAAGGGAGGGACGTCCCTGTCCTGACCCATTCGTCGAGCTGGGAGACAAACAAGGCCCCCGGGTCAGAGGCACAGACGGGAAGAGAAGCCAGATGGAAGGAAACCCTCACCCTCTGCTTGACCCTCTCGACCAGCAGTGCCAGAGAGATGCAGAGATGCTCACCGCACAGGGCAGCGGTGGAAGCGAGGGCTGCAAAGGGTGGCCTCAGATCTGCTGTGGCTGCTCTCGTGCTCGATTACCCTGCCGCCTCACACAGCATTTTGCTTGCCCAGAAACTCCCACCACCCACAAGTTGCTCTGTGGTTAATGCAGCTAATGAAGACTAAATTCCTACCTTTTTGGGCCCTGTTTCCCCATCACTCTCCTCTGCATCGCCTGCTCCTGCCACTAATTCAGTGTGACACCCCTACCAGGTGAGGGACAGCATCAACTAGGGCTTGCCTAGAGGCACAGAGCTGCTGACTGGCCAAGCTTCACCTGCTTCAGAGAAAATAATGGCTAAAACCTTTACTGCTCTTCCAAATCACTTACTATTTTCGTGTCCTGCTCACTCCCCAGAGCCTGTTGTTTGTTATAGAGACGGGCAAATGTCAGGCAGAGAATGACAGTGTCCCATGTGCTGGATGCCCTTCCCTCCTCCTCCTCGTCTCCCTTGCACTGAGCCACCCCTCGCTGCCCCCACGCCAGCTTGTCACCAGCCCCTGGAGCCGACCGGTCACCGAGCAGCTCGGGGAGGAGCGATCTCAACCTTTCCTCGTGAGCTGGAGGCTTTTCCCTGCGGGATCCTTTCCCGCTCAGGTTGCAGCTTGTATTTTTACTCCGCAGGAGCCAGGCAAGTTTTTCTAAAGCTGGTGCAGGGCAGAGTGAGGCAATCACTGCCGCTGTTACAGGACGTGCTAGAATAAAACCTGGCCACTGCTCCTCCATGTGCCCATTTCCTTTCCAGGCTGGCCTCTGCCCTCGTGGAAAGGCTCTTTCCCACATCCTGCAGCTCATTTTCACAGGACCCCACTGCCTCGACCAGAGCCAAACAGCTGCTCCTCAAAATATTCAGCTCAGATGCAGATCACCCTCTCCTGAGGTTACGGACTAGATCTACACTCAGAGTTTAAAGCCCAGAGCATTTGATGTAGGTACTTCAGCCTTAGTCGAACCCCCAGAGAAATGAGGGGGATCGGTAGCACCTTCATCAGGTCACTGGTCTCTCCAGGAGACTGCCAGTGGAGACTCTGGCCACAAACCTGTCCCAATGAGGCTGAGCCCCATGAACAGGGGGGAAAGGCGATGGATAAAGGTGGGAGACAAAAATACCAGTACTTGGATGGCTTGGTTACTGCCCAGCAAAAGCACCCACACCCTCAACAGACACGGAGCATCACAGGGAAAACCACAACGTGCCCCTACTCTGAAGCAAGGTCACCTCCCAGCTGCAGACCGGTACCCAGTCGAGGTACCCTAAGAGCACACATGCACGTGAAGGACACAAGCACCAGCACACCGTGGACTCACCAGCCCACCTCCGACAGGAGTCGGTCGCACAGGATCGGCAGTGCCTGCCTTTGCTCCCCGGCTTGCGGCAGGACCACGCAGCAGAGCTGCTCACATCTCACCAGCTCGGAGCAAAGGCAGGTTCCCGCAGCTTCCCAGCAAGGGCACAATAAACTGCAAACTGAGAAATAAAAGCACGGGAAGAGGAAGGAGTATTTGGGCATTTGAAGAGTCTTATTGGCTCATTGCCACCCTGCATCCTGCCCTGCCGGTGAGGAAGAACTGCACCGGGAAAAGCTCAGGGAAACGCACACGGAGCCGGGAATAGCCTTCCTGGAACATATGGGCACGGACAGGCTCAGACGTACCCACAGACTGGCTTCAGAGAGCTCGGTCTTCAGGGACGGCAGTATCTGAGTCCGACAGCAACAATTAGACTTCGGGTTCCCGCTCGAGCGAGCGGCGAGAGTGACAGGACTTCCCGGTGACTCAGAGCTCATGCAGGCAAGAAGGGACACGAGTTGCATCATTCATTCAGAGGGGTGGGAGAGCCCGCTACGGCCACAGCACGACAGCAACAGGCATCAGGCTGAGAGGATTTAAGTGTGCATATATTGCTCAGCTGAAGGCTGCTTGTAGGGCACCTTTAGGCAAGGAAGAGCAAAGCCAGCCCCAGTGGAGCATCCCAGAATACGATGCCTGCTTTCAGGATCATTGGCTCCCCATCTGTTATGGTTTCAGAGAACCCGTAACAATCTATTGTCGTTAGACAATTATTCTATCACACGATGACCCCTCCCCACCCGGAAAGGGGAATTGGGGAACACAAAGAAACACAAGGGTTGAAATAGAATTAATAGACTACGACTAAATAATTAACAATAATACTAAAGAACCAGTATTAATGCCGATACTGATATAAGATATACAGGAATTATACTCAGCCAATTCTATCAGCAGGAAGCTGTGCCCTCCCAGCAGTGGACAGCAAATGTCGGACACTGCGAGCGCAACTGCTTCGGGAGGAAAGGAAAGGCTCAGGGGTCCAGCACCGGGGCAAGGAGTTGTCTGGACCACGGCCATCAAGGGAGACAGAGCTACACAGCAAACTTTTCTAATTTATATTAAATGTGACGTTCATGGTATGAAATAATCCTGTTGGCCAGCCTGGGTGAAATGCCCAAACCTTGCTCCTCCTTGTCCCTGCATCTGGTAAGGCTTGAAAAACACTAAAACCTTGAATCCCACAGAGCCTGCCTGGCTATAAAGTAAATATTTTCACAAATTCAGACACTAGAGTCTTCTAAAAGTGCAATTTTCCCCAGCATTAGAAGTTAGTCCTGTGTGTCTCAACCCAGGACACCATCCCTCCCAAACTGCTCGGATCTAGTTTCATCTCCATACAAGAGCATTTAAAGCCTGGAGAAATGAAAGAGCTGGACATCCTCGCAAAGAAAAGTACATGTTATCCTACAAGAACGAAAACCAGAAGTGAATAAGGAATTTCAGATTCACTTTTTTTTTGTATCGTGCCTTTCAAGCCCCTTTGGGATGGGTGAGACCGAAATGACCCAGAGCTGTCCTTCATTGGGCAGGTCACCCTGCGGGCTCTCGCACAGGTCACAGGACAGCACGAGCTGGGCTTTGGCTGAGCTGCCTCGGCACCCAGCCAAAAGCAAGCGGTGAGGAACCGTGCCGACAAACCTGCCACGCCACCTCCCCCAGACGTAACCCCCTGTCCCAGGGTCCCTCCACCCCGTGCTGTTCGGGGCAGATATGGTGCATCTAACTAGAAAGACACAGCGTTCCTGGGCTTGGAAGCTTTTCGGCATCAAGCATCGGGCCCAGCATTATCGACGGTTTGCAGGGTCACAACTCTGTCACCCTGCAGCAAGATTGCGATATATCTGCTCCAACCGGGACGCTAAAAGAGACGTCGTCCACATATACAGGGAAGGAGAAAATAAAGGTTAGCGAGGTCAGCTTACAGCATTTCTGTCCTACCGGGGGTGGTGAAGGGGAGAAAAGAAAACACAGTGAAATATCACTAAGCACAGATCACAATTCAGCTGCTAAAAGCACCTCTAGTGAATCCTAACAGGGAGGATGGGGAGGGAGCAGAGGATCCAGGATTCCCTTCGACCAGTGATTATGCTAAAAATAAAACTCTCCTTGTTTACAGAGGGATATTTAAAGGATGAGCTAACGCATCCAAAAGCACACTTTTCCCATTAGTGAAGACAGCCCTCAGAGGTGTGACAGTGACATTCCCTTCCCCATTTAGGCATTCTGTTTCTTTGACAATAGCTGCTTCAGCCTCCACATTAAATACTGACTTACTCGGGGCCGTTTTTCATGTTCTGGTTCGATAGGGAGTCTGCTGGCCGGACCGTGGGACAGCAGTGGTGTACATAAAAGGCAAAAGCTTTCTACACAGCCCAAAGCTGAAAAGCAATGGAAGCTCCTGTATTCAGCCCTTAAAAACATATCGGTGCCAGATAAACAGGCTCCATAAAAATAAGAAAACACTTAGAGACTCTGAAAACGGCTGGGAGCTTCTTCCACACCAGTCGTGATTCAGAGCCCTTCAAGTCACAATCTCTCTGCTTCGCATTTCCCACCGTGTAATAATATTTGTCTTTCCTAAGGGAGGGTGGTGGAGTTACTACGGTTACATGCTTTCAACATAGCTAAAAAAACCCCAGTCTCTCCCACCAGAAAAAAACCTACAGACACCGAGACGAAAAGACAGACCGAGTGCTTTTTCAGTAAAACTCCAAGACAAATTCCAGTGGCTGCTCAACTTCCCAGGAGACCAGAGGGCCAGGGTTTCTTAAAGCAGACAGTTTTATTCCTTTGATCCGAGATGCTACCCTGCAAAGCAGGGGCTGAGGGACGGCTCCTGGCACCGCTCCGTTCACCTCGGATGAACCGCTCCACATGAACAACGGGGGAAAGCTGCGCAGCCACAGCTTTACTAGAAACCAGGGAAATGATACAGCGCAGGGAAAGACCAGACGGCGCTGCCCTGATTTCTGCAGCATCCTTCCTAAGGCTACAGCCGCTGGCCATTGTCAGCAGCCAGCCACGCAGCGGGGCAGACCTTCAGCGTGACCCATCAGGGCTGTTCTCGGGAGTCATTCTAGGAATATGGGTTTCAGCACGACCTGACGTGACACAGACTGTCTGATCCAGCAGCCCCTCTCCAAAGGCTTTACATAATTGGGATAATAGGAGCTAGAAAGCCGCAGTGATTGCAGATGTAAGAGGGGGTGCTTTTATTTATTTACTTATTACTTCTGGCAAAAGTAGGAAAGATACTGGGTTTTGGCTGCTGCAGAGAGAACATGTTCAGCCCTTCGCCTCTTCTGGTGAGAAGGTGAGTTTCATTTCAAGATACTCAAGCCACAAAGAGGATTTTTGCTTTATGAAGCCAACAGCTTCAATTATTTTCTCCGTCCTAGTAGTCCCAACTGGCTTCAGGCATGTCACTGAACCTGCTCCGCTGGCACCCCCCTGCAGAGTCAGGTACCATTACTGATAGGGACCAAGGATAAACCGACTAAAACAACACAGGACCCAGAACCTTGCCCCCCTCCCTTCACATTTTGTGGGCGTATTCCTTTGATCTCCCAGTCCTAAGTTCCAAGATCCCTCCCAAACATGATTTCTAGATGACAGTAGGAATAAATCCTCACAAAGCAGACACGGAAAGGGATCACACCAACCCCCACATAGAACAAGGCCGTGATGAACACACTATATGTAACAACAGCTCCTGCGCTTACAAAGGAAAGGCAGGATGTAGTAAAGCCGCCCGGCGGCCACGTGGCTCTGCCCAAAGCAAACAGTACGTGAATGGAGCCCTAACGCAGGTAACCCGGGGCTTGGCATTTATGATGCAACAGTCTTGGCAACCACCCTATAGGAAAAAAAAGGCAGGGCTGCAGCTTTCCTGGGTAATGGAACGTGGCCATGGATCGGAAATGGAGTAGAGACAGCGCTCAGGGAGACTCCTTTTGAAAAAAGAAAAAGCAAACGAGCAGCCGATCGGCTGCTCTGCGCACTCATCCTCACTCACAGGAGAAAAAAGGGTCCAATTCCGGCAGTGTATGTAACCTTGGGTTGCTCAACCCAAGAACTTTAGCAGCTTTTCAGGTGAAACATTTCTGAAACGGGTGTAGGAATTCTTGAGGTACTGGCACAGCTGCATTCATGCTGCATGTGAGGTTGCATACCTTGGGAGCCTTGCACAATGTCACTTTGGTCCTTTATTTCATCTCCTATAGGTTTCCCTGGTCTTCACCTGTAGTGCTTCCTACATAATTCAGTGTACACCTCTATAACGAGGACAAATGTGTGTAAGTACCTTGCTTCAAAGAAGTAAACTCAACTTGCCGCAAATTAACCATGGATTCCTAATCATGGTACTACAGGACCAGAATGAAAATGCATAGTAGGGTAGGGAACCTGCAGAAAGGAAGGGAAAGAACGAAGGGAAACCCTTCACCTCAGCTTCCCCACCAGCAAAACAGGGACTGTAACGGTGTCCACACACAGAGGATGAATCATGCAATGATTCCAGGTTGTAACTCACACATTTCCCTTTTAAGATGATGCTTCCATTTACCACCTGCCCCTGGACGATGTCGATTTTCTTCTCACAGTTACTTACAGAACAGTTGTCAGCTCCTTTCTATCGCCCCATCCTACAGCAAAGGCTGCTCCTTTCACTCTTCATAAAGTGCAGATGACGGACAAGCAGTTTTCTCTTCTACCAAAGATGGTGCAACCAGGTTTCAAACAGAGTCAAGGCAAGAAACAAACCACAGGGATGACAGCAGAGCATGGCAGAGACACAAAATGGTCCACATGCTTTAAAGAGAACTGCTGCCTAAGCCCACAAGAGATCAGACACATTGAAAATAAAGAGTTACTCCACTCAGTACAAACAAGGAATTTTGCTATACTCTACAGTGCCTTAAACCACAGGGATATCAATGCCTTAGCTATTCACTAAGGCCTAAAACCACCCACTTTATATTCAGGTAGCTGTGATGCTGCAATGTTTTCCAATAATCTCAGCTGTCTATTTCCAATAGCACAATCTAACCTGAGAAATAGCTACAAGGACGTACACAGAAAGTGGTTAGGGAAATTTCAGTTTGATACATATTGAGATAAGACTCGTGCCCTGCAAGGTGCTAAAAAGAAAAAGCAGAAGGAAAGCAGATATTTCTTCAAGGACAAGTCCCTGGAGAAACTTAACAGCCAGGGCAACCAGTCTGTAGAAGGGAAACGCTTAGTGGCACATGAGGCTGTTGGAGAGGAGCACTTGGCCCCAGAGCAAATGTGTCTATATTAAGATCAACTTATAACAATAAACACACCTGGCAAGAGTTTACAGTTTCCTTTGAATTTTTCTTCCCAAAACATTGATGTTGAGGAGTCAGGGAGTGGGCACATCCACAAACAACAGGTGAAAGGAGAAGGCAAAGACTGCCCTAGCACTAGAGTTTAAGAAGAGGGATCATCTCAGACCCCCTAACTGAGACCGCGAACTCTGGGTGTCTCCAAGAAACTGCCAGAGACACCCAGAACGTGTCACAGCTCCATCTCTCCGCTGGCTTTCAGCTCCACAGAGCCCCTGGTGCTGAAACGGGCTGGGAGCCAGAGAAGTTAGCGCAAAGCGGGATGATGCCAGCATTTCATCGTGTACCACAGCTCCCAGGAGCATCCACACCCTCAAATTTCCCAAATTCTGCAAGAATAAATGGACAAGCACTTGCTTGCCACCTCTCTCTCAAGAGCTCTGCCAAGCAGTGCAGCTCAGTCAGGGCCAAAAGGCAGCACCAGGAGGGCCTGGAGAAGAGCTCAGTGAAGGATGTCGTGGTTTGCAGATACCGCAGAGGCTGGATCTCAAGCCTCTGTAAATACACCTATCGCTTTGGTACCAAGGTACCATAACAACAGTGACACAGCTTACACTATTCAAATTGTGTGGTACAGGAAAAACTGCAAAGACTTCTATCAATGCTAGGGGAGCTAACTCCTAGATAGTGGTAGAAGTTACTATTTTGTCTCCTTAGAAAGAAGCTTGTGTTTTTACTGTTGAAGTTTCTAGATTACCTCATGCAGCAATTCCACAAAATTAGTCATTTTAGCATAGGAAGACAAACAAAATGTAGACTTTGCAATGGGAGAAAGAGGTATATTTCTTCCATTCCCAGCAAATTAAAAGGAATCCATAACTATCATGAGCTAAACAACTTTTCCACCATGCCCACCTCATGTGAAGTATCTTCCTAACAGCAAGAAGTACTTGCTAATATTTTTTGTACACATTAAGCCCAACAGAGAAGTCACCATCTTTGCCAGATGGTCAGCTACTGGACCTGCAAAACATGGCATCTCACCTGGCCCACAATGTTGCTCCCTTCCAGAGAAGTACCTTCGCACAGTTGTACTGAATTAGGTTCCACAAATCCACAGGAAGGTGGCTGAACTTCAGCACCGAGTGCTAAATCCTGGGTCATGAGCTTTGTGAAAAATTCCAGGCAGGTTTTAGTCTGAATCATACCACCTATGCCATGCAGAGGGTCAGAATTGAGCTCTGCATGTTGGCTGGCAAGAAACTGCTTTCTCATCCATTGCAGTTGATCCACTGGCTTCAGCTGACACCGGGACTATGAGCCTACTGGAATACTTGAAATACCCAGTGATGTTGCTTCGAATTAGACTGACCATGCCGAGTTTCTCTGAAAAAGTCTTCCCCATTTGTCCATGTCAGAAAAGAAAGGCTCTGAGGGAGCTCAGTGGTAGTGTAAATCATTCAAATACAATAACATTTAATGGGACATTTGTTGTGAAAGCCAAGACAAGGGTGCCAAGAAATGCAATAGTTGCTTGCTGTGTTACAAGAGTTCTCCAAACCTTCATCCATTTCAAGAGTCCTGCTAGTGTCAGAGGCTATTTTCATTAATGCTACTCTCTCTAATTAAACACGGATTTAAAAAAGCAATCTCAGTCTTGCAGCATTAGCCATACAGCAGGGATTCTACAAAGACCCCTTCCTTCCACTCTGATCAAACAAATGCATATTTGCTGATACACCTCAGTAATTTAATCCACCTATCTGAACGAGAAAAAAAAAAAAAAAGTCTTCAAAGCTTCACACCCTGCTTGTCCTGGCAGATTAATTCCAAGTATGCTGGAGAATAAACCCGTCTTAAACAGAAAAGCATGAGATGTATTTTTTGCTTGCCTTGCTCACCATCTAATACCCAATGAGTTCAAAATCTACCCATAACCTTGCTTTAAACAGCTGGTCAAACAGCCAAACTGTCAGATTTAAAGTAAAACCTTAATACTAAATAAAGATGTTCCTGCTTTCAACATAAATGGTTTCTAGTGACACTGAATATTCACTTATGGACGACAGCCATAATTTGGCAAGCATTCAAGGCACATGCGTATACACTTGCCAAATCCTGGATTTGATACCCTTCTCCTCCTCTAACTCGCAACGTACTCAGGGGGGTGTCAGGCACTTGGGCTTCCCTATGACATGTGCAATAGCACGACTCAGTTCTGCACTGACTCCTACTAATTCTTCCACTATTAGGGCTGTTCATAACAAAAGAGACGAATGAGAAATATGTGATCACTTTAATGGAATTCCACGCTTGCAGGAGGAGCACCCAAAATAATATTTCAGGAGCAGCAAAGGAAGTTTAAAGAATTTTTAAAGAAGATTAAAACACTATCTGTGGAGGTAGCAGATACTGATGCAGCAATATTGGGGTTATTAGTGCCAGATTAGCATATATAATTAACAAGTGATAAAAGGCTTCAGAAGCTAACAATCAAATCACTGATTTGACACTGAAGATCAAGAGTAAAATTATATGCAACCAGCAGAGCTTCTCAAGCTTCTGTGGAGCAGCTTATATTGTCAAGAAATAGGAAAACGATAGAATAATCTGTTTTATGTAGCACACAGGGGGTGTGTGGCAGGCTGCGGTTACGAATGTGTGTAGAAAGAACAGCCCAAGCTCTTGTGAAACACCAAGCAAGAACCAGCTTGGGTCTGGAAGCAGCACTATCCCTTGTCTCCTTTATCTACCAGGAATTTACTGCACCACAATTCAAAGACCTCTCACGTGTAGAAAATCTGCAAACTCACAGGTGGAAATAAAGAATATGCATGTTATCTTCAACCGGATAACTTGGAATTTTCCATCCGTGAGCCACCTCTAGAACATACACTGCGTATTACGTTGCGCTCTGTGCATTTTTAATGATTTTTGTTGAGATTTATCAGTTCGGATATAAGAAGTGTAACACAGGTGGCAGCCAGCTGCAAAAGAGAATCTGACCCGCCAGTGCTACAGGCCGTCAGAGATGCACTTTAGGTCGGATGCTGTTCCATGTCACTGTTCAGGCCACCACCCGGACACCACCTCTTCAACAGGATAAAAAAGACAGGATTAAACAGTTTTACATGATGCTCCTTCTGCTATGTGAAGACAGTCCTGTAACATATATAAACAACAAGTTCTTTCAAAACTACACTTGCTACCTAAATATTCTGTTAGAAAGCGTGCATTTAATTTGAAGTGAAAACAAATTGGAGAAAATTGCAGAAAAAGACAGACGTATGTTGGAAGCGCAGTGCAAATGTGCGTTCCACTGTGAGGCCTTCTCAAGAGGAACAAACAACAAATATAACGGATTCTCATTTATCCACATAGCCTCAAATGTGCACCTGAAACATAGAGCACAGAATCCTTAGCAGTTTAATTCTTTGCCATGTACAATACTGATACTGTAATGGAGATATCACCAAATATGAAAAGTTAGGACCTAGTAACTGTCCCTCCAGCCTCTACAGAAGGTGTAAAATTGGTTTAGATGAGATCCTATTTGGGGGAATTCAAATAACTGTTGGGTTTTCAGGCATATGCACAAATTCTCAGCTTCATTAACTTTCTCTTTTTCTGTTTAAAAAACACTTGGATACCAGATGGACCTTATGTGTTTTTATCCCTTAGCATTTGCTTTTACGATTTATCAGTCCTAAAAGCATCAGCCATCCAATCTTACAGATAAAATAACACGCAGTTTACGAGTTACCTAAGTAACCCGCAGCCTGAAAAGCATTAAGCCAAACTACCTGCAAATTCTTACAACCGGGGAGCACTGGCTGTTTCATGGTGAACATCAAATAAGCCATGCTAACAATGAAAAGCTTGACCCATCTTGCTACAGGAAGACTTCCCTGTAGTGAGGTCCCACGCTTTTATTTGGCAACTGTAACAAGCTTTCATGTTGTCTTATGGAAGAGGTAGCCTTGCATACCAATTACCTGTAGATTACAATCTTGAGAGCAGAAAATACCTATTTGTAGTTAAATTCTACTTACCACCCACCTTGGTTTTTTAGCACTGTAAGGGGAACAAAATTCCCTATTCCAATGATTTTTCCTTTCTTTCAAGACTGTGATTTATTTATTTTATCTTAATGCCTAAGAATTCCATTTCTATACTTCATGGTGGAAAATATGGAACAACACATTATTTATTCAACTGTTGAAACACCAGCAACACTCAAAGCGGAAACAAATAACTTTTGTTCTTTCTCCTCTTACTAGAAACCATGCAGTCAATTGAATTTTATGTTGAGATACAAACTTTGCAAAGAATACAGCCGGTACTGTTCTAGAGGGCTGGATTTTGGCTACATAATAAGGCAACTGTATTCCAGCCGGGGGCCCCAGGTTTCCCTATTGCTTCCTAAACCCTTCTTCGTCTCTTTGAGATAACTCGTTAACGTATGCTCTAGAGCGTATGCACATTTAAATAAGCCATTTTTCCTACCCTAAGGCTCTTTGAGAAAAATATCATCCCACTGGGTAGGGGTATGTTTGGAAGAACCGTGTAACAAAGCCACTTGTTAGTCCGTAGAAGTTTTGTGCGACTCGCTAAGTCCTTGCACCAGATTTACTTCATTTATTGTTCCTAATTCATGATGTGGTTTTGGCACCAGATAGTAGAAAAGCTAACTCCAAAAATCAAAGTTACAGTAAACTAACTTGCTGAAGGCAATGCACGATGAACTAACCTTTTGTACCAAAGGAGACAAACAAAAATTTAACTCAAAGCATAAACAAAATAGTAGCCAGCGGTGCGGGGGGGAGTAAAGTTTAAAGAAGAAACACATGGAAATGACGCAGATTTGTAGAACCAGCAACTCTTTCCTTGGCATTTCAAGATAAAGGTCCAAGAACAAAATCTGCTTCAGGAAAACTACTAATTGCTAGCAAAAGAAAGCTGGAGACACTTTTCTTACTTATTGGAGAAGCATATGTGGGAATGAGACCTGGCATCAATAAATTTTGTGTTGCAATCCACTCTGTCTCCGAACAGACCTGGCCATGGGCAAGTCTACTTTTCCCCTCTATTTGTTTTGTGATCTGTAAAATGGGAACAGAGACACCTCATCCCGACTACTTTGGGAAAGTTCCTGCAGATGAAAATTTACTTACTATTAGAAACACGTTCTCAAAGGTTTTGTCAACTACAATATGTTCTTGAACAGCAAAATTTTGACATAAACCAGTAAGAAAGTCCACCTAATCAACTCTGTTAGCTGCTCAGTAAATACTGTCAGCACCACGTGCATACATGCCCCTTTTCTCTGATAAAGGAGAAACCCTATTGCAGACTGGCAGGAAAGCACTAAAACCAGATTTTTCACAAAGCCCCACTTGATGCAAGAAACCCAGCAGCAGAACTATGTTCTGTACACCCATACAATTGCCCTGACGTTCCTAAAAACTTACCTGGGGAATAAGTTTAGATCTTGCCCAAAGAAAGTACAATTTGCTGCCCTGTTACTTATCTTATTATATCTGCTAAGTAGCCATGTGATGCACTCGGTCAGTTTGTGTATGAAGACATTTACAGACCATATATCTCCCCATAACGACCATGTGCTGCAACTTTTGAATGCCTGCAATCCTCAGAGGGCAAAGGAATCTAACACAATCTCCCTTTGGACAGCACGAACAAGCAGACTTCCCTTCACAACCTCAAAATGAAAAAAAAAAAAAAAAAAAAAAAGAAACAATAATGAAAAGATCACCTGACTGTAACTTTTTACCGCAAATAAATGCTTTCCAAAGTCTTCGGAAAAAATTGTATCCTCTCACAATATACACCGTCACAGTGGCACAAGAACTATTAGCGGAGTGGAACACAGACTGATTATGAAATGAGAAAGGCAAAAAATGGTCCTGTATTTAAAGAATGAGGAATTTGGATGGGGTTATTTTGCTGTCACTGGAAGAGTGAACAATGGGGCTTCACCAGCAAAACCGCAGACTTCAAAATACTAGAGAAACGATAAAAACTGCATTAGGAGAAAGAGAGACCACGTGCCACAGCAGGCATCAGTGGCCCTAAATTCATCACAGCACGACTGAACTCCTCTGCAAGGCAACGCCTCATGAGATACGATGTTTGCCAGCAAAAAACCACCCAGATGGGTTTCCAGCATAGTATGGGTGCACATCCACAGGAGAAAGGTCTCATCTCAGAACTGGTGCTGAAAAGAGCCTGGCGCTGATGCAGCACAGGCCACCTTCAGCACCAGTTGCTCATGACAGGCAATTTCCCAGCCGCGTGTTCCTCACCCCGTTACCCTCCCCTGTGCCTGCACACAAACCCCCATCCCCAGCCACCGCAGCCCCCCCAGCACCGCGGGGGGATTTTTCCCCTGCCCCAACCCTCTCCTGCCGTAGGGCACGAGAAAGCCCATTCCAGCCCGCGGGCAAAGGGCAGGCTGCGTTTATCGCACGCTGCTCGCCGCCCCGCCAGAACCCAGCGAGGCTCGCCAGCCCGTAACCGGCAGCTTGGAAATTTTTTTGCTCAATTTATTTGGGATGGGGCCACATTTCCTACTCGTGCTACTCCAAACAGCCCCCCCAAAAACCCCGCTATGCTGCCAGTTCAGCACAGGATGGTGCACCTCCTACAAAGCTGGCCGTTTGGGCTGACTTTTTGGGGAAG
This sequence comes from Numenius arquata, assembly GCF_964106895.1. Lineage (NCBI taxonomy): Eukaryota > Metazoa > Chordata > Aves > Charadriiformes > Scolopacidae > Numenius > Numenius arquata. The sequence goes on along the minus strand of NC_133588.1, from coordinate 11,864,879 downwards.
GCGATGGTGAGCGGGCAGCCACGTGGGCACCTGGAAGAAGGTCTGCGGGTACTTACGGACACAGAGACAGGCCACCAGCTTGGCAGCCTCGTCGGGCACCGGGCAGGTAGGGAAGATGGGCTTGAGCAGGTAGGTGGCGAAGACCAGAGCCACGATATACTGCGAGGAGGGCCGGATAATGAGCAGCTCTATCCAGAGCTTGAGGAAGGCGGGCAGGGAACCGTAGACCTCCAGCATGTAGGCGTAGTCCCCGCCGGACTTGGTGATGGTGGTGCCCAGCTCAGCGTAGCAGAGGGCACCCACGATGGAGAAGGCCCCGCAGACGGCCCACACCACCAGCGACAGCCCCGGCGAGCCGGCTTCCCGCAGCACGCCGGTGGGGGTGACGAAGATGCCGGAGCCGATGATGGTGCCCACGATGATGGCCACGCCGTTGAGCAGCGTGATGGAGCGCTGCAGGGTCACCCCCTCGCCCTCGGCGGAGGCGCAGGGCGAGGGCGAGCGGGCGCAGCCGTTCTCCTGAGCCCCGCCGCCCGCCGCCTCCAGCATCTTCTCCATCGCCTGCTTCTCCTCCTCCTGCGCCAGCGAGGAGGCCGAGCCCGCCGGGCTCCTCTTCTTCACCGCCGTAGCGCTGCTGCTGCTGCCGCCGCCGCTGCTGCCCGACATGGTGGCGCGGAGGGGAGCGGGGCGCGGAGCGGAGCGGGGCGGGCGAGGCCGGGCGCTCCTCCGCCACCATGCAGCCGCCCCTTTTGTTCCGGCGGCGGTGGGCGGCGTGCGGCGAGCGCCTCCCGCTTAGGCGGGGAGCGAGGGCCCGGCCGCCTTTCCGGGAGGAGGAGGAGGAGGAGGAGGAGGAAGAAGGGGTGGGTGTTGCAATGCCCCTGGTTTGCGCCAGCAGCTTCCCTGGCGGAGCTTTTTCGGGGCGCGGGCAGCTCGCCCCCCCCCCCCCCCCCCCCCCCGCGCCCCAAAAGAGCCGGGGGGCAAAGGGACCAAAGCGGCCCCCACCGGCTCTTTGCCGGCTCCCGGGGGGCTCCCGGGTGTCAGTCGCCAGGAGGGGAGGGTTTGTTGCCATTCATTCTCCTGCCTAGACCGGGCCGTGTGTTCTTACAGAGGAGGCTGTGTCTCCGCGTGTGTGTGTGTGTGTGTGTGTGTGTAAATCTGAATTTCTACAAAATCTGCGTCTCTCAGTGCCCCCCCCAGCCCCATCCCATCTCGGGGCACTTACCGCACACTCTTCTGTTGGACACACAGGCCAGGGCCCGGCTGCTGCATCGCCTGCGTTTCCCCAGGGGCACTGCAGAAATCCGCCTGTCATTTTAAGACGCCAAAATCGCCAAAACCATTGGTTTGCCAAAAAAAAAAAAATATAATAAATAATAATTCACTATGTGGCAAGTGTGCAGGCAACAGGAACAACTTCTATCACGCTACCTCAACAAAAACATCGTTTTTTGCGTCCATGGAGGCTTGGATACTTCACACAAGTGCCCAAGGAGCCACTTCTTAGCAAATTCAGATTCTTTCTTGTCCTTGTGGGACAGGAGATGAGTTCAGAGGCTAAAGCCTGGAAGCCCTGATTCCCAACAACAATCATTCCCAGTGAGAGGGGGAAGTGGTACCTCTGAGGAGCTGTTTGGCAGCAAGGGATTAGTTGGTGTCACACAAGGAGTTGAAAACCAAGGTCGGCGTCCTTCCTCCCTGGACCATCCGCTTCCTTGCAAGTTTCAGACACGCTTCAGTACAAGCTGTAGGGTGGGTCAGGTTTTCTGCAAGAAACCTCAGAGAAAACGTGAAAATCTGCATTCTGGGGAAAGATTGTCACATTTTTGTCACATTTTCAGGCGCCTCGCGCTAGTAGTTGGCATCATGAGGGCTTCCCACCGTTAGAGGAAGCTTGAGCGGCCCCTGGAAGCGCCGATCAGAACCTGACCCCTTGTGGCTGATCCCCACAACAGCCCAGAGCCTTAACACCACCTTGAGCCTTTCTCCATTTATATAAGCAGCCTTATTTAGGAAGAAAGCTTACACAAAAATTACCTTTGCGCCGAGCACGGTTTTCTCATTTTCAGTGAGAAATGGGATCCTTGAAGAGACTGCAAAGACTATAAAAATTAATTAAAAGTAATCAGCGAAACATATTTAACATACAATTTTCCTAATACCCCAAAAGCCTTTCTCTAGCCCACCCAGCCTAACATCAGCCCCATCGCAGGGGCTGTATGGCTGTAATCTAAACGGATTATTTCTCAAAGATTTACCAGCATTTATTTGTTACTGTATTTCATACTTTTTCCGAGGCAAAAATGTTCACAGGGCCATAAAAATCAGGAAAAAACCCACCATGTACCTGCAAGATACGGGATTGCCTCTGTGTTGACCTCATTACATCAGGATCCAGCAGACAGGATTGGAATTGAAACGGTATTTTCAGATGAATGCTCGAACTCAGGTGTACAGTTGGGTGAACAACAACAGTCATCAGTGGATTTACTTCACCAGTGCTCTAGACTAACTTCTTACCTTAAGGCAAATAAATTAACTGCTTGATGATTAGCATTTTACACCTGGTATCAAGCTAATTGACAGAAATTTCCATTAGCTTTCACAAGAATGGGACCAAGTTATCTTTTTCTCTCTGCATCCAGTTCTTCCAAAAGGGAATTTCTTAGTAGACCGACAGCTAAGAATTTGCAGACTTCAGCCTCAGTTCTGACAGCATTCCCATTTGGAAATCCTGGGATCGAGTGGCAGTGGAGTAGCAGCCACTGAACTGACTTATTTAAAGTCAACCACGTACTTTACCGCCTTGCAAATTTATCAGTCGGAGTTACTTCTGCAACTCTTTCTCCATTTGTATTGCTGAGAAAATACCTGCTCATATAGTGCTTTATATCTTCAAAGCACTTCACAAATGCTAAGTATTATTATCGGTTCTGAGCACGAACATTAACTCTCTTCAGGCCCCCAAGTTATTCCGCTGAATCTTTGAAGACTATTTGATTATACAATCAGTTCTCCATGTGCTAATACTCAGGCACTTCGAGTTTGTCACATCAAAAAGCAAGACGGAAAGAATTATTTGTCAGAAAAACAAATAATTACCAATATCAGAAGTAAATTGGCCATTTGTTAGAAGTAATGTGTATGTTCTTAACCATTTATCGGGAGAGCTGCCTTGATCAAAATAAGACAGCCCGCTGGAACCAAATAAGCCATTTCTTTAGCAAACACCTCTAATAATTAAAAAGCTTATAAGGTCTTGTATTAGTATCGGGTAAATGGAAGCGGTGGTAGCTTCTAGAACCCTTAAATAGCAATCATAGTGGAGCTGGCTTCACTCTTAACCTGTGCCGCTCTTTCTTCATATGGCTTCCCTACCACAAAGGGCACCAAATAGCACATTTTGAGAGAACTTATATAAAAGTATTGCCTATAATTATTTTAGGGGGTGGAAATTCCTTAACCAGGAATGTAATCTCCTACTTTGCCCATCAAAAGAAGTGGAAACTTGTTTGAATGAAACAAGCTAAGCATAACCTATCTATATGATCATAGAACTGTTAGAGTTGGAAGGGACCTTAAAGATCATCTAGTTCCAACCCCCCTGCCATGGGCAGAGACACCTCCCACCAGACCAGGCTGCTCAAAGCCCCATCCAGCCTGGCCTTGAACACCTCCAGGGATGGGGCAGCCACAACTTCTCTGGGCAACCTGCTCCAGTGTCTCACCACACCCACAGTAAAGAATTTCTTTCTAGTATCTAATCTAAATCTCCCCTCTTCCAATTTAAAACCATTTCCCCTTGTCCTATCGCTACACTCCCTGACAAAGAATCCCTCTCCAGCTCTCCTGTAGGCTCCCTTCAGAGACACTTAGACTTTAAGCATGGCTAAGCAGTGAGACTGAGAAATTAACACTTATTTCACCTGATTAGCCAATTTTTACTGATAAATGCAAGTTTTTTTACTCAAAGTTCTTTTCAGGTTACTCAGTAAGATTCTTGTAGCCCCAACCACTAAATCTGACACTCCTGAGAGTTACACCCCACATCGGATCAACGTTCAGTTTTATCAAGACCAATTACACAGTGGGAAAATGAGCTTAGTCAAATTGGTCGAGTTTAATGATCAGCGTCAAGTGAAGTAGTTTAGCAACGATCTTCAAAATTCAGAATCCCATTTTAGACAGCATGTAGCACTAGCTGAATGTAACAAAAAATTAGATATCCTTCCATCAGTACAGCGGCAACAGGGAGGTCATTGTTCTTTCATTTCAATTATAATACAGTTCAGCAGAGTCTTTCATGGCTTTTAAGTATCACAGAATGTCTGAGATCTGAGTAGACTCCATTTATAATGAACTGCTTCATTCTCAAGGAGGAATTGTATTATTTTCTTGAGAGAAAAAAAATTCTACTTTTTAACTTGAAGAGCTTAATTACACAATGAGATACAGACACAGGTTTCTCTGTGTTTCTTTATTGCATAGTCGCACACTAATATAACAGTTTAAAATCCAGCAGCTAGAAGTTTCTTTGTATCAGGTAAAAACTGAGGAAAAAGGCCTGTATCCCAGGAGAACAAAAGGCAGTCCCTGTTACATATGTTGTCTGCAAAGACAATTATTTCTGTAAATTATGATTAGGCAGATAACATACATTAAAGTACACAATGTAATAACTGCCACAAAATCAAGATGCGCAAAGTAAAAAGCAGAGATGTGCCAAGAAATACAATTTAAGATATTCAAAATTAAGGCATTCAATTTTTAAAGCAAATACTATTGACTATGAAGTTGAACGGAAAAAGGGACCTTTCCTCAAAAGTAAGCCATGTAGAATTCCAGTACTTTAAAACCCAGCAGTTTTTCATGAGATCAAAGCAATCTCCGTTTCTATAGCTTTCAAAGCCAAAAGATACACTCCTGGCAGACTTGCGGTAAAAATAACAATGATGTAAAAATACCACCCATGACAGAAGACAACAAAAGACTGGTCAGGCAGCTGTGGTGGTGTACACCTGAGCTGCACTGTTGTGAAAGTTCTGGAACGTAGGAGTATGGATCAAACATTCAAACGCCAAATGAAGTCGTTCCAGCTATGAAGTCACCAAGAACGAGACTTCTGATAACAGCGATATTTAACAGAAATATTCAAAGGCAAGACAAATGCAGATCTACGCTCAAAAACCTTCTGCTCCCTTTTCAGTAAGCTCTCCTTAAAGTTATTTCTATTACAGTCTTTAATTCCTAGTACTTATGGTCACAGGAATGCCTCCCAGTACAGTATTAAGTAACGGAAGTGACTACTATGCAAGAACAAATATAAGTGTGTGCTTTGACCCTTTTGTATTGTACCATCTAAAAGAAGAGCCTTAAAATTCCTATGCAGACACCTTTCAAACAGAGTTTAACTTGTGCAATATCATAACATATATTAGCTGTAGTCCAACAATCAAATCAAATAATTTCCCCACACACAACAGAGAATAAGGCAAAAGAATTCTATCCCATCTCCTGTTTTACATACGCGCGCGCAGGCACACAGTATTATTTTTCTTGAAGCTAGCTTTTACAAGGTCAGCACAGTCATTGTAACATAGAAGTTAAAAAAGTCGCCCCCCAAAACCCAAAATACCTTTCTGTAAATTCCCAGACCACTAATTTCAACGACAATCCACCCTGCAACCAAAATCTCTTAACCAGAGGTGCTAAAACACATAAATGCAAGACTCAAAACCAGCAAAACAACTGTAACAGAAAATCCCTGTAAAGCTTATGTTTGTAGCTCAGTGAAGTTCATTCTTTCTACGTTGACCCTGTTTCCGGATATTTGAAACAATCAGTGCAGAAACTGATTAATTTTATGTCTGCATAGATTCTGCAGACCAGGAACATAATAAAAAGTCTGTCTGACGATGCCAAAGACTATATAGTTCAACCAAGTTGGTATAGACAGTATAGTTCTACGGAGTTCAACCAACATGGTAAGGTTAAACTGAGCAGTAAGGGCTTGGGAGAGGTAAGGAAACTGAAGATATATACGGCCATGTTAAATATACTACATAGTAAAAATAAGTAGGCTACACTGGGACAGAAGAGAGATTTTGTCTCATTTATCATGTAGAGTCACTCTAAAGTTAGGTGGCCACATTTCTATTTGCCAAAGGAGAAAGGCACAACTGTTGCAACATAACAACAGCCTGAGGTAGAACTATTAAGGAAGCAAAGGCAGGACCTAGGCAGTTAATTGGTTAAAAGAGAACATTCAAAAGCCTTAAAGTCATCAGGGCCACACTAAAAAGTGTTAAAGTGCTTTTAGACTGAACCCTTGGACTTAAAAAGAAGTATCAAGTCTGAAGTTCCAAATTTAGCATTGACAAGCCAGTGTCCTGGCATCACTTGTGCTGAACCGCAGCAGGAACCAGTGATTTTGCTTACTGGGAGAAGCAGACCAAGTAACATCTGCTCTCCAAGATGACTCCTCAAATACAATCAATCAAGCTCATATCGTGAGTTTACAGACAGACCTGCTTCTCATCAGAAAATCTGACCATACATTTAGTTCATGAATTTCACGCACAGGCACACTGTTAAATACAATAAAGCTTAAAAAGCCAGTGAGAAAGGTGCTTGAGAGAAAATTAAGGCCAGCAGTAGTATGCTTCAGAGGTAGACAATACTTGTGGCAATTGGACCGTAACTTTAGGATAAGGCTCCAGAGCTGGGAGCTCACACAACAATTTCATTTGGTCCACAAATAAACTGCAATCACCATTTAACTTCATTACCATAAGGTGCTATAAATAGAATCTGGTCCCCAGTTGTCCTAAAGCTAGGTAACTATTTCCATAAAAAAAAGTGCATCTTAAGACAAAACTTTGAGGAGAGTGCACTGGTGCTCTATGAGTTACTGAATGCTGCATTTTGTCCATAGTCTCCTAGCACTGGATTGGGTTTCAGAAATTGGTTGGGTTCCCCTCCCCCCCCCCCCCCCAAAATCCCATTGGGAGGGTCAGCTGGGGTGTATCTAATTTAGCTTTCCTTTGATGTGATCAGTTTCCTGGGATCAATTGGACATTTTTGCCTAATTTGCTGCTCTTGCCAATCTTGAGATACTGGTGAATTCTCTTCTGCTCACTTTTCTCCTGGTACATTATTAACACAGAAAAGTAAATGCTGCCAAAGCTAAAAGCTTCTACAATTGTCATAAGGTTTTAGAAAAAGTCTTCTGGCTTGTGGTGTAGATAAAGTGGACATTTTGTGGCAGCCATATCAAACATGGATCAGGCAGTCAATAGAATGGAAAGAGGTTAGATTCTATAAGCCAATTTCTTCCTTCTCTTTTCATTCTAAGTACCAAGGAAAAAGGAAGAAGATAAAATGTCCCCGCATATGTGACTAGAGAATCTATTTCTCTTCCCAAACCTCTGAAACAATTCCCCAAAAGGACCTGATTAGAATTAATACTTTTCACTTCTTCCCACTTTCTGCTTGCTAACATGTTTTTAGTTGGGATTATTAATTCATGCAAGTCACTGAAAGAGCATTTGAAGAGACACAGAACAATTCAGAAAAGAAGCAGGGGAAGAGATCACCTGCCCTTACTTTCCCTTTAACTGTCAAAATAATTCCTTATTGATCCCTTAAAGTAAGCCAATTTGTTAAGGGTTAATATCACTTACTACTTAAAAAAGAAAATCTAAAAAAACCCACAACTTCTCTACTGAAGGTCAAATGGCACTTAGCAGAACTGCAACTGGCTGGCTGTGAAACTGTACGGCATACACACACTGCAGAAAAAGGACAAATAATTAAAAAATAATGTCAGTTATATCCAGGTACTGCAGTCTGGACTGACATTTCATGGACCTTCTACGGCCTGATCTGCTCAGCGTGGTCATTGGGCTGTACTTCAGTATTCAAGAGATGCCTGCTTTGGAAGGATGAACGGACGGTTCTGTTCATTAATGGCTGCAGAGGACGAAAGTTGTCTACCATTCTCTTTTCTTCTTCACCATCTGAAGTAAAGAGCAGCATCCGAAATGCCTCCAGCTGAGGATGAGAAATGTCCAATTTTGTGACTTTACTAACTGGAGAATTATTGGAGTTCACAACAAAACACAATCATTCACGCTTGGAAAAAAATAATCAGAGGTACTATTATATTTGCATTCTGAGAAATTTTAGCATGAACTTCTGCCACATCTTCATCACCTGCTGGTAAAGATTACATCATGATCCATATCAATGCAGAAGAGGAATTGTCTGTCATCTGCCATCTTTAAGCAAACTCAATCTCAAATGTGGCATGTCTGAGACAGAACCGATTCCTGTTCCAACACTGGAACATATGCTATCTTTAAATAAGTTTCTCCAACCTTCTTAATTTACACCCTTCCTGGAGTTCTGTTCTCTTACACAGACACGCATATGCTGGCACCCAGAAAAGAGAGAACCTCAACAAGCAACAATCTACACAGTTGTTGTTCTTAGTGATTTATAACTGAGGATTAAAATAAAGTATGCAGCAGATCGGCTTTTAATGCTCACAAGGGCATTACAATGTTAAGTAAACTACGAGCCTTTCTATGCCATAAAAGAAAGAGACAAGAAGAGCCAAGGGGAAAAAAAAAAAAAAAAAAGGGGGGAAAAGTTTCAATTGAAAAGAAGAATGTTCCACCACGCATTCAGTTCTCTCTGCTCTGTTAATGATCTTCAGTTCTTCCCGTCCTGTTCCTTTAAGTAAACTAAAACATCAAGATCATGTACATGCCTGTTCTTCAGAGTTAGTGTTTGTTTGGAGCATGACTTTCTAGATGGATCAGCTCCACGCAAAAGTTGTGTTACAAAAAATAAAAATCAGTATTTTGCCTCATGTGGTTGGTCTCACACTTCATTTTTAATCAAAGCCGCGAAAACCAGGGACAATGCACAGATAACTTTCAATGCCTCTTAAACCATGAAAAAATGGCAGACTTTTTGGCATTGTTCATTTTTTACTTGCTTTGCAAGAATCTCCAAGACTTTTTCTATGGTGTAATGCTGCTCAAAGTACTCCGCTTCTTTGAACAGACAAAAAAAAAAATCCTGAAAAATTCCAAAAAAATCCACAATTGTAGTACAGTTCCAGTGAGTGCTCCTCCTGACCACTTTCTACTTGTCCCTACATCTAGAAAGGAATAACATTACATTGAAACATGAAGTACTAAAATTAAAAGCAGTAGAGGGCATATGGAGAGAAGTTTGGGTTGGTGTCAAAACAGACTATGGACCACAAACTTCTCCACTTGAAATAACTTCTGTAATACAAACATTTGCTAAAATCTTTGTTTGTCTGTGCTTTTTAAAGGGGAATAATAATAATAAAAAAAAAAGGAATTCAAGGACAGCACAGCCAAATGCAGAGTAAACATGCCTACAAAAGGCAAAGGAGAAAATCCAGCAGGCACTCACTCTGTCGCTCACCATCAGAATGGCATGTGAAGGACTTAGAGCCACCCACAATCCCCTTCTGTACCCTCAGAGCCCGCCCAAGGGAAGAACAGAGGATTAGCCCTTGCAGCCTCTGCAAGACTTCTGTGCAAATGCACTTGGCTATCGAGAATATGCACAAAAGGTCAGAGTTTGGAATTTCACAAAGCATGCCTTGTCTCCACCCTCCCTACCACAAAGAGGGCTGCATCTTGGTAAGGAGAGCAAAATTATGCAGTGTTCCAATAAATAACCTTAGAAGTTTTCAAGGGGCAGCTTCCAGTGTAAAGCTTTGTTAATCAAGATAAAACTCTACTGAAGAGCTGGAGAAGCATCTTTAAACTGCTTACTGAAGAGGTCTTAAGTCTTTCAGTATTAGCTGTTGGGAATGTCAGGATACCTCCCCAAACAAATCCTGGGGGTGAAGCAGCCACTGATTTCTGTGTATTCACAGGGAATTACTGGTAAGCAACAACTTCTGTGCATCTTCCTCTTCACAGCAGCAGACAGTCAAACAGGTATGGTATAATTTGAAATGTAAGCATGCGTTTTACCTGATTCTCATCAACCTCTATTGGCTTCTTCTTAATAATCCACGTGACTGACTCGGTAAGCGGGGGAGTAGTCAAAGAGCCCGCGTAGGTCCAATAATCAGGGCATGAAGGTATCAAACAGGAAGGATCAAAGACATCAAACTCGACAACAGTATCCTAAACCGCAGAAAGAATTTATTTTTAAAAACTGCAGTTTGAGAAAAAAAAATGACAGAAGATTTAAAAATATCTTAACAATAAGATTAAATACTGTATGGGTTATATATGCATATGCAAAATTAGATATTGCTATTATTAATAATGATCTACATAAAATAGTAATTTAAAACCCCATAAACTTGTACAAAATTGGTAAGCTGGGTTTAATGAATAAGAGGCAGCTAGTGAGTAGACAAAATTTAAATATTTCTGTTGTCCCCACAAGCCATTAGGAATTCAGTGCAGAAGAAAGGAGGAGTACGAACGAGCAACTGACTACATCTTTGTGGGAGCTAGAAGCAAACAAGAAAAAGAAAGAATAAGTGGCAGAATAAGTTCAGGTAGTTCTGCCAGATATACTTAATAGACTGCAAACAATAGTTCTTTTATTTTTCACCACGTGATTTTAGGCAGCAGGGAGAGGGAAGAGGACTAAAATTTTATTTAAATCACATCACATATTCCTGTCTCCAGAATGTGCGCTCCCACAAGTGAGATACCAGACAGCATGTAGGAGCTTCAGAGCCCAGATTTCCTACACAAACATTTTACTCCTGGGGTACTTCCAGGATATACTGGCAACGCAGGAAACGAGGATCCTGTTTTGCCTTAGATAGGTTTTATTGGTTCCCTGCTGAGAATGAGAAATGTTACAGTAAAGAATTTTTCAAAAATAGCAAGTTGGACAAGAGATTCTAGATGGGAGCTTCCACCCATCATGTAAGAGAGGAAGGTGCAAGGACATCAGAATAGGTGTTATCTGGCCTTCCTCCTCCTCACCAGGGTGCTGTTCCTCAGGGTTTGGTACTTTAGTCAGTGATAACTCTGGCAAGGCAACAACAGTTTTCAAACGTTTTAAACCAAGTGCTGATGAGTTGCTGGGTGACTGTCACCCTTTGGAAATGAGATCTCTTTCAGAGCAGCCCACATGCAGCTTGATGAACATGTTTGATACTACTTTCCTTTTTTTTTTTTAAACATCTTTAGTTTCTTTCAAATTCATATGCTGTAAAACATTATCTTCTCATAACGGATGTATATTCACAGACCTTCATAGGTCTTTTTTGGCACTGAACTGACTTGCTTGGCATCTATCTGGAGGAATTTTCACTGCACTGCCATAAATATTTGTTTTATTTGGATTTATTTGCGATAAATAATGGCACAGCGACTTCAACTGGATGTGCTCACAAGCCAGCAAAATTCTTGATGTGTGTTTTTTGTGTGTACTTTCAAAAAGGCATAGGCACCCAGAGGAGAATGAGCTGCTTCTGAGCAGTATCAGAGACGCAACACTCCCTCTCCTGGCAGAAGTCAGAAATCAGCTATGGAGAAAGTCCTATTGCCCTAGCAGAAAATTTAGTTTAAAGAAAAAAAAAAAAAAAAAAAAAAAAGGCAAAAAGTAATCTCCTCCTCAAAGATCAGACAAAAATAAGAAAGTCTTAACTCCACAAGAAATAAACTACCACTTTACACAGTACAGAAAGCTCCTCCCAGTTAAACAACATACACAAACTAATCCAGTGGCATATGTTTTCATAGAAGCAGAAGGGCAAGCTCTAGTGAGGTCAAGCATTAAACATGTGCATGCCCTTCTAAGGGGATACAATCTCAAGAGCATCATTTCTTAAACCAAGAGGTTTGGAAAGCTAAAAGTATAGAATTCCTCCTTAAAAATTAGCTTTCCACCCCTTCAGTATAATCAACAATTCACCCAGGGAGTCAACCAGGTCCCCTAGTGACATTTAAGGAAGAAAGCACTTACTAGTGTTTTGCTATTCTCAAAGTATTCCTTGGGTTGAATGACTGCATTAGCTACACTGAGTGATTAACTGGTGGGACGCTTAAAAATACTTACCTTGTGTTTAACCGCTGGCAAGGCATCAACCAGTGTCTGCAGCCCTTCATGATGTGCTCCCAGCTGCAGGAGACAGGCAGGAGTTAGAGAATCATTAAGCTGACATTCTACATATATACCTTAATTAGTATTTTTTGAAAACAACAAAAATCTAGAGGTATTCTGTCCTAAATCGGTTTTAACAAACTGAAAATAAAAAGGCATCATTACAGCTTATCACACAAAGTGAAATTACCTTTAAAAACACTCCAATGACAGCCAAGCCGTTACCTTCCATTACAGCTTCTTCAAAAGTTGGGTACACAACGGCATTCCAGTGTACTAAATGCAACTGAAACATAAACGAATGAGAAATCAACACATGCACAGAGCACAGCAACGATACCAAGAAACTTGACTTTTGATCTCTTTGTCCTTGGCAATTTGAGACACTGCAGTGAGCTACCTCAGCAATCAGACACCACAAAAATGAGGACCAAAATTTTATTGGAAAATTATGGTACTTCCCTTCTTTTTTTTTTTTTTCCTCTTCCCTTTTCTTAAACAATAGCCAAAGACCCACAGAACTACATTTCACACATATGAAAGGGATTTCATCTGTGGGAGACTGATTACAGGAATGCTAGTTACAGACACAAAAAAGGCTTAGTGTACCTGGAACTGAAGGACTCTTCCATCTCTGAAGAGGAAGAACAGAGCACACCTTTCTGCTAAGGAACAATCTCCTGCATATCACTTAAGCTTCCTCTGCATTGCTTACAGTTTAATACAAGCATTTAATTCAGGGGGTTTGTGTGTTAAATAGATAGCCAGCACCAGTCTCTAAACTTAGTCATACAGTCTTGCTGTTAACGTCTTGCCAAGCTGACAAGCATCATTATGAACATGTTAACAGGAGATAAATGTCTTCTCAAAAATATGCAAGAATCATTTTTCAAATTCTGCATCTCTGGCTTATAACTATGTTTATACCTGTCACACCTTCCTCTCTGAGCAACTTAATCTGTATTTCTCCCCATTGGCCCCATCCTTTTTATTGACTCTCTTTCTGCAGTAGTAGTTACTTAATCACAAAAGTTTTGCTACTTTAATAATTGCTTACGAGTTGAAAACAGAAAATTAAGTGATCATGATAACCACTATATTACCACAGAACCCTGCTGTACATTGTTTTAATAACTTTAAGAAACACAAAAAAAAACCATTGTTGATAACTGGAATAAACTTTCTAACACTAGCCAAAGCCCTGGGGTCACATACACAAGACAGTTATTGCATACAAAGTAAGCAGGACCAGGCTTCTTGAGTTACAGGTATGGGTGTGAGAATTAAATACTCCTCCATTTTATCTTTAAATATTTTTTTAAAAAAAAGAGTATTTAGTATGTGCTTTGTTTCTCTGCAAGCGTTTAGTTATAATAAACAAAGTGATTTTAAAGCAGTAAGGACCAGGAGATTTGGAGGTCCACTAGAGGCTGAAGCTGAGATGCAGTGCATTTACCGTACTCCCAAGAAAACAGATCCTACGTGTTGTGAACTCTTAACTTACCACAGCTCAGAGGTAAAGTACTTAATTTTTTTAAATTGAGATCTGAGCTTGCACATTTACCTCAGTATTTCCTGTCCACCTGATCCGCACCACATTAGCTGGGACCTGGGAGTTCACTAAGATTTGATTTTGCCCTTGGTCTGCTTTCTGTCTCATCCTTTTCCCCTTTAAAAGGGGGAAGGACCAGCAGAGTTGTGCCACTCCATCCAGACAGAGCTGGAATAGCAATGACACTTTGCTGCCTGCCATTGGCTTGTCCAGCAGCTACCCCAGGGGACATTCAGGGAGAAGAAAACATTACTGAAACTTTCAGTAATGAGGCCAACGTTCAATTTTAAGACTCTGTTCTTCTCCAGAAAATACAGTGAGTATAAACTTCCTAATACAATGGTAGATGAGCTGTGGCACCTACCAGGTCTGATCCTTAACAGAAAGCTGCAATTCTTCAAATAGGGAGTTTTCCAGCATGCAGTATCAACACAGACAACCCGAGACCAAACCTCCAGTCCCCACAAGTATTTGCATCGTTCAGCTTTTTATCTCATACCTCCGCCGGGTAAAATTTACTGTCAACTGTGTGCTCTGAACCCCACTCGTTTATGGCTCCCCAATGGAAGTGGAACTGCTTTAGCCTGTATTGGTTTTCCAAGGGACCTCCAATGATTACTGAAAAACAAAACAAGACACATATATTCATAAACATGATTTAGAATTGTCCAGAAAAGTAACACAGCAAGATCCTGCTTGAACTAAGCTTGCCCAGGGAAGAAATCAGCAACTCTCTTAACTGAAACAGTCCCCTATTGATCAGCTACTTTTACAATTCACTTTGCTATGACAAAATTGTTTAAGCAAATACATCACACTTTTTCCCTGCAGTTTGAATCAATTATATCAAATTGAAGATTATAAGCTAAGTCTCCTCATCCTTCTCCCCTCAAGGGAATTATTGGGTTTTTTCCAATTCACAAAGTTTGGCAGAGTCATGGTGATTACATGTTACTCTCTATGGTCTTCTCTTTGAACAGGCATGAGAACTGCCTCGCCAGAAGAAACACATACGATAAAGCAATGGATGCATCTATTAAATGACATCCCAGCGCAGCCTCAATATCTACAAAACATATTTAAACTTTCTATAACAATACAAGACTTCAAAAATCCAATTTTGCCAGTAGAATCAGTACATTGTGTCAAACGTTCAGTTCTGCTTTAAGTTACAAAAATCCAAACACACTATTCTGCTTCGATGCAGCCTTCAGACTGCATAACCAACGTTAAAAGATTTCCTGTACAGCCAGAAATATGCTAATATTGTGTCTACTGTAAACTGTTCAAGCTAATTTCACAAAGCATCTAAACATACAGACCGCCTGTAGGCAAGATTCTGAGTTTATGGAAGCTTTAATACACTTTTTAGCCTTGAGTAAGAGTGACCATTCAATTTGCTCTCCTGATTTCAGGAGGCATCTCATCATTTTGCAAGTACATGAATGAAAAAGTCTATGCCTAGTTTGTGTAGTGTTGGGTTTTTTTACTCATTTCCTCCTAACTGAAGCAGGAACATCCTGCAAAGTCATCTTACTCGTTATTACATCAGAGCATGAGATAAATGAGAGACCATAATTACTTCCAAAGGGCTAATGACAAATACGTGGCTGTAGAGACCCATTTGCTAATTTTTACTTAACTGTACCTCATGGTTAAATTTTATAGCAAACCACTGTATAAAATACATAATCCCAATACACTTTTGAAAAAAAGTTAATCACTTTGATGCTAAGGAGAAAATGAGAGGCATTAAGAGCTTTAGTCAGACAGCAGTTTTGAAGTTCTAACTAGATAGGCTAGCTCATGATAAAAGACTAAGCTAAAACAAGCTAAGCAAACTGACATTTAATTAATTTCATCCAGTGTTGCTGAGCTCTTCACATAAATGCAATACTGACCATCAATAAAAAAATCACCTTGGAGAAAGGTAACTTTCAGGGATAGGATGGCCTACACTGCCAACTCTTTCCGAATTGAAGTTTCTGCACTCTAACACTATCCATTCCTGATTATGTGATGACGTAAACTCACAAGTGACTACATTCATGTTAATAATCACATTCAGTTGAAGGTTTACCTCACCAGTAGAGTTAGGCACAGGCACACATATGTAGCAAATCAGATTCTATAGCGGACATTAGAAAGTGACAGGAAACAAACAGGAACTTACAGTCCCTTCACAAGCCTTTTTGCCATTTTATTTCCTCTCAATTTACCAGTCTCAATAATTTCAAAACCAAATAGAAATTTAAAGGAACTCTAACAACAACCAGAGGAAAGAATCACATCGGCTTTTTTTTTTTTTTGTAGCCCTAGTTCTGTTTCAGTCTCATTTCCTTGCAGCAGATGGCACTCATGCACACAGACGGGACCACATTCTGTACGTACCTTCCCCTCCCTCTTTCTTCTTCATCCTCCTGCTCTGTTCACAAGCAAACACCCCACGGCAGCACTACCTTCATCTTTTGCCCAAGTCTTGTTTTGCCTCATCTCAGAAGTTGGGCATTTTTGTCTATCCTGGATGCATGTTTCATTTTGTCTTTTTCATCTTCTGTTTCAATTTTGTTGCTTTTTTGTTTGTTTGTTTATTCATAAGCTTCCTTCTCTGGGTTTCTATTATTGTTTAGACAGAAGCTGGCAGAAAGAAAAATCAGAAATAGCAACAGTAAAGAGAGAAAGGTGGAAGAGAGAGGCAGGCACTTGAAAACCTGGCTATTTATACAGCAACATCCCATGATCTGTTGTTTCTCTGCCATTTTGGAGTCCTGCCACTGATCGTTTAATGCCATCCTCCACCAGCCATCATCACCCTTCACTGACTTTAATTCATTTGAGGAAGATGATGATGATGATGAAAAGGCAGCCATCCAGAAAGAGGCAGCAAGAATGCTCACACTTTAAATTTATCTCAAGCGTTTGGTCTTATAGATGAAGCGGATAAGATCTTTCAGAGCTGCGATGTGCTCTGAATAGCTAGCCTATGAAAGGCCAGCTCCCCTCTAATTGACAGCCCTGATGGTTCCATTCTTCTATATCACAAAAACTGTCCCTGTGTATTTAAGTGTTGCTTATTTCTTAACCTTCTGCAGGCAATTCCCCTCCATTACTTCAATTCTTGAAGAAAAAAAAATTACTTCGGTATCCATCGAATCGCAAAACATTACACTTCTCAGGAACGCATCCTCAATAGATAGCAGGGTATTGCTGTATAAAGTAAAAGACTGCTAAATTAAGAGCAAAACTGATCTAAAGTTAAAAACCACTGATAAGCTAACATGTGATGTCTCCATCTTAGTCTCTCCTCTAACCCCACCTCACTAACGCAATAGCAGTTTGTACTATAAAAACAGAAGGGCACTACTTGGTTTCTCCACTACATATCATAGCGCTCAAATGAACAAGGGCAAGAATATTCCCTGGCTGGAAACTGATGTTCTGGGTGAAGAGTTACAAGCAATAAAAGCAAAAAAAAACCCAAACGCTAGACAAGCCCCTGAAAGCTCCATGCATTCCACCACTACTGTTTTTGCTGCACTGTTTTATCAGCCTCTTTCCAAACATCAACCAAAAATACTGGTATAGCAGAGACAAAGCGTATGTATTAGCATGCTGAAAACCTCTTTCCCAAGAGCATTACTAAATCCCCTGTGAGGATCTAGTAACTCTTATGGTAACCTTAAACATATATTACTCTAATCAAACAGGTTCAAACTTGTCCAGGGTCCCTCAATTTTTCCCTCCAGGACAAGATGAGTAACTGACATGAATCATGTGCTTCACAATATCCCTGGCCAACTGCTACCAGTTCAGCCACCTTTACAAAATACTGTCTTTATACCAGCAACATCCTTTGGTAAACTCAACTGAGTTGACACTGAGCTGATTCACAACAACTTGCTGGAATCCATAATTGGATTTCGCATGCACGGACTCCTGCTTATACTAAAACAACAGGAACACACGCACCTGCTCCCTGTGGTAGCAGCTGACTATTATTTAATTCTCCAAAAGCTTACTGAGGTAAGTATATATGCTTTCCAACCAAAAGTCATTTTGCTGCCGATTATTTCAAATGCATTAAATATATGTGTTAACACCACAAGAGATAAGTGGCAGATTACTTAGATAGGAATCTCATTTAAAATTAAGTACATACATATATATACGACTGAAGATTGACTCATATAGACAAAACTGTGATATTACAAGGCCTAATCAAAAGGCAGGGCATTAAGGCTTGTGCAATAAGAATAATTTTCAATCTACAACAGAGGATTTGGGCACAATGTCCCTGGCAATAAGTACATAGTAAAAGTGAGACCTATATAGAACTTCTGCATTACAGCTCCCATCACTGTAAACCCACGTGTAGCTAAAGCATTCTTTTACTTCACACTCATTTTCAACATTTGTCCTAAGGTTTTAAACCATGCAAATATTTCTCCTCTCTAAGCATTAAAACAATAAACTGATTTTTTCTGAGTTTTGCTTACTTGATTTATCAGTTGAATCATCAAACTCAACCAGGAATGAATATCCATTGTTCCAGATGTGAAGACATGTTGTTGGGTCGTAGCTGATTTTCAGAGGCTTCAGAAAGGGGTCGTAAACACTGTCTCTCCACTGGATATTGATAGGAGACTGTCGGGTGCCACCAGGAATCGTAAGCGGACTCTGCCAAAGTGGATGCACTGGAAGATGATGAAGAGAGTCAGGCTCTAATGCACGGTAGAAAATTTCCAACTAAACACTTCAGAACTTTTTGGCAAGAGAAGATGCTTTGGCATATTGGCTCCAAAAGCTAATTCAAGTCAGCTGATACACAGGCAAGTAAAATAATAATACATTCCAGTTGCATGACTCAGAGCTACACAGGGAAGTGCAGTAATTTCACAGAATCATAGAATGGTTTAGGTTGGAAGGGACCTTAAAGATCATCGAGTTCCAACCCCCTGCCATGGGCAGGGATACCTCCCACTAGACCAGGTTGCTCAAAGCCCCATCCAGCCTGGTCTTGAACACCTCCAGGGATGGAGCATCCACAATTTCCCTGTCTAATTTGACTTACAACTGTGCTGATACCTTCCTGCATTTGCAAAACGCTCTTCAAAGAGATTCTGTCTCCTTATTTGCCAGAAAATTGTTTCCCTTTTATTGCCAATTGATTTTTAAGGTGGGTTCTGTTTCACAGCTTTGCCAGAGTCTCAGCACACCACTTCAGCTTTCCTTATCCACCAGTACCATCAACTGACGCCAGACTGCACCAGACGCAGGATAACTCCCACTAGAAAGCAAAAACACTATCTTGAAGGTGCTGGTCTTTTGCCTAGGCATGCTTAAGGGTCATGCCATTGCTAAGGCTGTAACAGTGCTCCTGAAGCACCCATACCAATATTGACCAAGACTACGTCATGCAGTCGGGACCTAAAGCCGATCATCCCCACACTTGTAAAATCCTGAACTACCAATTTTGGGGGCAGCTCGGGTGTCTCAAACCGGCACGAGCAGGGCAGATGGATGAACACGGTCTCCATGGGATTTTACTCTGAGAACAGAACGGAGATCTGTGTGGATGGGGAGCACTTGTTCACCTGCCGTCTCTCAATGTCAACAACCTGCAGACCAAGGTTTTTTTGCTTTGCCCACCCTCTGAACCCAAAACTGAGAGTCTCTGACGCACGGCGTTACTGGCTACTTCGTTAGATACAACCACTTGGGGTCTTCTGGAAGGAAAGAAATTAAGTCCTTTAACAAACCACTCATGCGAAAGGCAGCTAAACAACCTTCCCTCTCCATTTCCTCAGTAAGGGGCAAACCTTATCGGCCTGCGCGAGGTCGCCACGGGCAGGTACGGCAGAAGCTGGGGAGCAAAATACTCTCCAGAAGCACCACCGCTGTTATTGTCAGTGCCATTTCCTGATGTGTCAGCGGAGGACCTGTCACGGACAAAGCCCGGCTGAACTTGGCGTCCCCGCCTCTTCCACACAAACTTTTCGAGGCCTCTCAGAAGCGAGGGAGGGACATGGGCGCTGCCCGTGCCCAGGCCCCTCAGCCGGGCCCCGGGCAGGCCGGGGCGGGCGCGACGGGCAGCGGGGGTCCCTCGGGGCGGGGGACGATGAGCCGGGGCGGGGAGGGCTCGGGGCAGCGACCCGCTCTCCGCGGGCGGCAGGAGCTGCTCGCCCCGAGGGGCGAGGGCGGCCCTGGCCTGAGGGAGCCCGTCCCCGGGCGGACCCCCTGAGGGAGGCGGCTCCCCGTGAGGGAGGCGGCGCGGGAGGGCGGCGGCACTCACGGGCGTCTCGCAGGCGGTAGGAGCAGCAGGCTCCCAGGCTGCACCGTCGTGTCCCCCGCCGTGAGGCAGCGGCCACCCAAGCCCGGCGCAGCAGCGGCAGCAGCATCTCGAAGGAGATCGTGGAGTCGCCGGGCGCCACCGCCCAGCCAAGCCCAGCCCGGGCCGGCACGGCCCCTTCCGGCACAGCCCCCCCGCCGCCATGGCTCCCTCAGGGGAGCGGGCCGTGGCTTTGCCAGAGGCGAGGCGGGGAGGGCGGCCACAGCCCAGCCGGCCGCTTTTCCCTCAGGGGTGGGTCGGGAGTGGCTTTTGCCGGCATTTTATCCTGTGACAACGTTGGAAAAGAGACCACAGCTCCCTGTGGGTGTGTGTTTGCCATTTCCCATGGTCAAGCTAATCCCTGGGCCTGACTCACGCCAAAAATTTATTTCCTCTCAGGGTGATGGCATCACGGCTTGCTTACACCCCTTGGGGGAGTAGCATTTATTCTTGTGTAGTTAGTTTTGCTCAAGTAGGTTTCGGTTTCTCCCCAGCTGAAGGTGGGCTGGAGCAGGATCCCTCTCCCATAGAGATACCGGTGGCCCTGGCACAGCAGGGTCCCTGCCCCGAACTGCACAGAAAAGTTAGGGAAAACTAACATTATGGTCATTTTACCCACTTTATGCTTCTGTCCACGAGTCTGGAGGCCAGAATAGGCCGACCCCGGCATCGTAAAAGGGGCCAGTTGAACTAGTGTTTTTCTGACACCCATTGAGGCAGGCCTCGATGAAACAAAGGTGGTTAAAACCTTGGTTAATCCTTGCACCTTTTCTCTGCTACAGCTGCCAATGAGGAACACAAAGCTAAAAGGGAAGCCTGTAGAAAGCTCACAGTGTCAGGGAAAGTGTGAAGATGAAGTAAGTGTCCTCATTTTTGCCGTGTCCATTGGGCAGCCAGGAGCAGAACACCACACCTCAGCTCCGAGCCTTCATCTTGCCACCTGCTTTGAATCAGATTTCTTGGTTACTGTCTTAAAATCATTTTGCAAATCTGCATTTACCTTTTGGGTATTTTTAACCTTGTTAGGGGGTGAGTACTTCTGAATTTTCATGAGGAACCTGGCATAGCATTGAGAATGTTTTACTGAAACAGAGACAAGACTCGCTTGAGCCAACCAAGAAGTGTTTGCTCTAGTTTACAATATTGAGAAATTTCCATTGTGTTCACAGTATAACATGTTTAAAGTACTCCTGAGTTGAGCAAGAGGAGGTTGAAGTCTGGCAAGTGATTTGCTTTGGGGGGCTACGTGATCAGAAAACAGGTCAAGAGATGTACAAAGACAAACAGCATATGACCTTAGGATGTTAAACCTGGGTTTAAATTTCATTTTACTTCCTCCCTCCCACAAGATATGCTTTCTTTAAAGTGCAGTCTTGGTTTTTTGTGTAGTAGGATTCAATTGCAAACATAATGAATTCTTGGTTTAACTCTCAATGTTTTTCAGGATGGCTAACCTCAGTATGCTTAACCTATAGCACCCTATAACTTAAAAGAAGATATAGATGCTCGATGAAATTGAAAACAGTTGCTGCTCCTAAAAATAATTATTCATTCAGGCCTAATCACAGTTTAATAGTCTATCAATCTTGGTTAGGCAACTGTATTTAGCACAGGTCAGACATGTCTGTTGCTGAAACTATTTATGAGCAATAGGTAGCGCCTGGTCACAAAGACAGCTCATATTGCTTAATTGCTTATTGCAGCAGGGAGCTCAGACATAACTTCAGATATTTTAATTCTGAGCATAAACAAGAAATACTGGGTTTTATTCTCATCTACTAACAAAACAAGATTGTAATTCCTTGATGTTCTGTTCTTCTGTGATGTGTCATGTAGATAGAATTGATAATCTTGGGCAGTTTAGAAGTCAAATCTACCAAATTAACTATAGGCCCTATATCATAGTGCAGATGCTTACTGTTGCAGAGCATAACCTGGTTTCTGTTCAACTATCACTTTTCTCTACATTAAAAGAAATTGAAGAAAAAAGCCTCAAACGCCACTGCTTTACATGCTGGCATTAAGGTGACCAAACTTTGTGAAGCTTTTTAGGGATTTGATCCTGCAAGGTTATGCAAAAGTAAAAATTGTTATAGAGCTACTAAGCTGAACAAAATGAGCCATTTCTTGTGGGTTGAACAGCACAACCAAAAGAAAGTTCTTATGGCATAGGCTTCCGGAAATGATGGTCTGTTCAGGTGCAAAACTAAAGAGAAATAACTTTGACCTGCAACACTTGTTTCTCCTCTGAATCATTCACAGAATCTGCATCTGGTTTTACATGTACATACTATTTCTTACTGAGCATAAATTTCAGTAAAACTTTAGCATTTAATTAAAAAAAAAACAACTTTTCTTCTCTGTGAGGTTAAAGAAACCCTTCAAAATACGAGTTCAGTGGCAGTGAGATGTTTTTTTTGGAAATCACAGACAGAAAGGCAAAAACACGAGGCCTAAATCTTATACTGAGCACTTAGTGTGGCCAAAAATCTTCTTTTCTGGACCATTCCAGAAACAGAGTTTCTCCTTGGCCACGTCCCAGCTAGAGATGGTGGTTTATGCAAGAGACGTGGCTCTCATGCAGCTAGCCGGAGAGAACAGCAGCAGCCAGAATTACAATATCTCTGTTGTTCTCACGTTTTTCCAAAATGGTTATGTTTCTGGCCCATCTGGGAGGTTTCAGCTACGCGCTCTGTTGTTCCTGAGCGGAGAATGCTTTCTGTGTATAGGGAACACCACAACCAGAAATCTGACAATTGAGCTACTGGATGAGTTAAAGTGATACAGGATCTGTGCAGGAAGAGAAATAGAAACCTCATCGACTAGGCCTGTTTTCAAATGTGCAGTTAAAAAAAAAAAGGTGAGAATGGCAAGAATTAAGGTAACATGCAGTTTGCACACTTTGCTTTATGCATGCCTCATTTAGGATCAGCTCACTGAGGAAGGGTCTAGTCTATTGTTTACCTTTGTTACATACGTATCCATGGTACTATCAGAGCAGTTAAAGTAAATATTGTAATACAAGAAGCATGACCAAGATGTGTCACCCATGAAAAGAGCTCCGCCACAAACAGACCCAATCTGTGTTTGATTTATTTTATTTTTTTTGAAACTTTCCAGACAGACACAGTGATGCTCCATTTAATTTTATAGTATTTGGAGGCTTCTTACACTCGCACTGTGGTTTTTTTCCTACCTTTCCCAGCTGAAATAGATGTATAGAGTCATCCAAATAGTTCCAATCCTTTTAATTATTTCCTATAATTAATTGCAGCTGTGGATGCTTTAACAGGTCTGTTTGGAATAATTGTTAAAAAGTTCATTTAGCATTGATAGAAGTATCAAAAACTGTGGGGTGGGATTCATGATCCAGATGAAAATACAGGTTGTGTATATTACTGGGTTATCATAATTCATAACACAATTTCCAAGAAAATATTTTGAAGGCTACAGTTCTATGGTAAAAGTCCAAAATAAATTCAGTTAAATGAAAGGATTTACTGCCAATTTAAACTGTTGTAAACTTGATTTAGAGACAAAACATTTTCCAATGTTTCATTTTTAAATTCTCTTTAAGTATCCTGGGGAGGAGAGGGTTCTCACATATGGGTTACAAAATTAGAAGAAAGAGTATGAAAATTAATTTAGGTACTTGTCAAGTAAGAATGAGGGGTAAAATGACTCAGCTTCAGTGGATTTCAGTCTTTACAGTTTTAATCTTTAAAAAAGGAAAAAGCAAAGATGACCTGTTGAATAAAGCACTTTGATTTGTTTACACAGGGATTTTCAACCAAGCTTCACCCAGCTCTGAAGTAAAACAGGGAGTACAGTGTGGTGGGAACAGTTGAGAAACCCCACCCACTTGAAGGAAATATGTTTTTATCCTAAGCAAGGGTGCTTTCCGTAGCAACACATTCTGAATTAGAAAAATAAAAACAAACATACAGTTGAAACTCAATAAAGAACCATTTTAAACTTTAAAGGGCCATGGCTCTGCTTCAGCCACTTGGATTGAATATTACAGAAGAAATCCAAGATAGGTTGATTTCTTTGAAGCTTTTTAGTATGAATCAAGATTTTTGGAGGATAGCAGCGATGGCTGGCTGAGGTCCATCCTGACAAGGTGTTGAAAGTTCTGCTGAATTGATGTCAGATTTGGGCTGTGATGTCAGCCAGTTTATTGATAAAAAGCACTGGACTGTTTATCAAATGGATGTAACTGACAGGCTACTCTAAGCTCAACAGGAAAGCAGCAGCAGATTGTGAAATGCTGAGCTTTTCTCTGCTTCCAGAATGTTTGGCTGAGATAGGAGCCTGGATGAGAAGGCAGTGGCTGAGGCTAAGTCCCGATAAGGAGGAGGTAATTCCAGTTGGCAAGGTAAAGCAAACAGAGGCTTTATCTTTTCTGTATAAAAACATTTGCTAAAATTATGCATGCAGGCTTAGTAACTCAGCATGGAAAGGGCTTAGAAGATCTCTCATGGACAATTTGTGTAGTTACTGCAATTGTGTGTGCAGTCCTGGAGATGGCACACCTCGGTTGTGTGTCATTGCTGTACTTCTACCATTCTTTAAAAAAAAAAAAAAACAAAACTTGAAGGATTCTGCCTTTCTTGTAACTCCTTCTAAAAGGATAAGAAAGAAAAAAAGATATTCAGGTCTGCTGTGGCAATAATTACTAGGGTGAGAGTATACTCCATAGCCTTAAAAAAAAAATCCCTAGGAGGAGCATTTCTAGCAGCTCCCTCTCTATTGTATTAAAAGGTGTCTGAGATCACTGCCTTCATGTGTTGTTACAAGATACCACAGAGCTTAGTACAGACATCCACTGCAGCACCCCATGTCACTAGACATTTTTTATACACACACCATGATTTTCAGCAATGTTTCTACAGCTCTTTCCCAGTGAAGTGCAGAAAAAGACTTTAGTCCTTGCGGGGGCACAAGGGGAATCCAGAAGAGGTACTGGGAAGCGTCAGCCTTCAATTTGTTTAACCTATGTCCTCACAGCAAACATCTGAGTTAACTGCCAAGTGAAAGAATCCACCACCCAGCCCAGTGAGAGACAACTTCTGTGAGTGGGAGGGGTGAGGGAAGGAAGATAAAAGAGATGAAGTTCAGAAAAATAGTGAACTTTACATTGAAGACATTACCTAAGAGCTCAATAGTCCAATTTTACCGTTTCTTTGATCAAGTTTTTGTCACTGAAAGGGCTGTTTGTACTGTCAGCTGTGACTAGTGGAATTTAATTGAATGTGCTTTTTGCTTTGAATGCATGTTGTGCACAGGGTCTAGCCACCAGATGGAGGAACCCACAGGTTGGCTTATTCAGATCTGGTGTCTATTCCCCGGCAGACGAAACCAGGCATTCCAAAGATAGTGTTTTCCTGAATCTGTTTGTTTTGGCATTTCCTGCATGAATGTCATGGAGTAGAGAAAGACTTAAATAATAAATAACATCTGCCTTAAATTGAAAAGAGGAATGTGAGTAAAAAGAGTTAGATAGCTATTGTAGTTAATTTAATCATCAATGGTCTTAGGATGGAACAGCCTTATATGATCTCTTCCTGAAGTATTTATTACCACGAATTCTCAGTACAGGTCCCCATGAACAAGTATCCACAGCAAAAAAAATACGGCATCCTTTAGCCCTGTACTGAAAACTAATGGATTTGTGGTAAGCCTAAAATAATTACTTTCTCCATCACATGTGGGGTTCTAGAGATCTCAGCTTTTCTTAAATGGAAGGGAATCACATCTCAGTATTCAAGGAGGAATCTGGCTGTTCTTTGGGAAAAGTTAGTAAACTGAATTTTTTCCTCTTTTTTTACAGAGAAAAAAAAATAGCAAAGAAAAGGATTTCCTAGATGTAAAAAATTACTCTTTACTGTTGCTCCAGCTGAAATTATCTGCACACAGGCAAGTAGACATGCCGTCTCTGACTGGCCTCATCTTATTTGTAGATAAGTTAATCAGTGTTTTAGATAACTAAGTCTTTGACATCTTCCAGTAGTGTCCTGCATCTCAGGCAGTGACTCATTGTATTTCTCCTGTACACCACATCGGGAGAGTTTTGTGACTTGTACTTCTGTTAGCCCTCATTTTCAAAATTAAAGATTGTAGTGTCTATTAAATTCAAAGTCACTCAATGACTTTGTGCTAAATCTGCTGTGAATTACACCTATAAATATAGTTTTCATTGAAACCAGCAATACCTTGCAGGACAAAGTTAAGAAGTAGTAGTTGTACAGTATGTTACTTCATTGTAGTTACAAATGAAAGTCACTAACAACTCAATAACACTGACAGAGCAAAAATAACAATGTTTTAATCCTGCACATGGAGATAAATCAAGCAATTCAATAAGGTGTTTCTATCTCTAGTTTCTCTTATTCTATTCACTCTTTTTTTCCTTTAGCCTTTCAGTCACATTCTCACATTTCCCTTTTTGGCTAGCTGACAAATAAGAAAGACGAGCAACACTTAACTCCATTTGTTGTCTTTGTGCCTCTGCACCTCTCTTATGCAGGTATCCACTACTATTTTGATAAAATGAAATACACTTACGTGCATCATTCCTGTTTTTACGAGTGCAGGTGGCCAGACTGCAGAGTTGTGCTGGCACTGCTGGTGGGCTCCAGATAGTTTTCAGCTGCTTGTATAAGTGTGCCAGCGTATTTGCCTTCACACTATTCATTGCTATCACCTTGGCACTTAAAATCTTCAGTTGATCAAACAGCCAGAGGAACTTTCCGGAGTCTAGCAACCTATCAACATGAAGTAGAGGAAAATAGTCCTGTGGATATACAGCTTCAAGATAACTGAGGGGTCTCCAGACCTATTTAGAAAAAAAATTTGAGAGCACCCTTTCATGGTTGGAGAGGTGGAGCTAACAAAGTAGTTAATTTTCAACTGGTCCCTGGACTGGCTTCTTTATTGGCTCTACATTTCATTGGAGGGCTGGCTAGTTGATGATTATTCTACATGTGCTTTCCAGGTTCTTTCTCATCTGGCTCTGAGAACACTGAGGGGTTACAGAAATCACTCTTTTGTATACAAGGAGAGAGGTTTCTTATCACTTTCTTGCATACTTGCTTTGAATTTGAATAGTTGTATATTTGAATACTGATAGCTAAGAATTGCTGTCATTACCAGCTGTAGTTCTGAGGACTGGTGACTCCTCCAACTGAGGAATTCACAGAAATCTAGTAGATATACAAGGAGAACAGGAAGGGGAGCAGCCTCCTGCAGAAGAGTGTTTTAGCTCCAAGCGTGTAATACAGTGGCATTGCAGCCTCAAGGTGAGGAATTTGTTCTTCTGAACTATCAAGTGTCCCATAAGAGGAATAATTTCGTACAGGCTAGAAATAGGAAAAGACATAAGGAACCATAATTACTCCTCACACTCACACCACTTTGGCCCAGCTGAAGTGGGTTTTTCTTTTTCCAGTGGGGAGAATAGATTGAGATGTTTTCCTGACTTGTGTTTCTTAGAGATGAAAACATGAAGAATTTTACCCTCTTACTATTTTCACATGCAATTCCAACTTTGTTGTCTTACCTGAAAGATTATGTATAAAAATCCAATCCTTTAGTTTTCTTTGGGATATTTGCTCTTCCTCCCATAGCTGCAACCTACAGAAATGGCAAAGACACAAGTAACTTCCGAGTTGTAACTAGAGCTTCCTCAGGCCCAGCACAGAAACACAGGCAAGCAATTAATTCTCTAAGGACTTCTCATAACATTACAGACTGCAATACACCAAATAGGAATGAAGATGGAGAGCCATCAGAAGAGGGTGCCAGGGGAAACTGGGGAGCAGCACAGACCAGCCACTCTTAAAGGACAGGGGAGCCAGGGATGGTCCCAGCACTAACAGCGCCCTCACCAGCAGCGTGCCACCCCCCAGAGGCTGCGCACAACAGGCAGAGCTGGCTGCTGGGAAAAGTGTCCATTGGCAGTCCCAAACATTGTGAGGGACAAAACAGGTCCAAGGTCCAACCAGAGAGCTCAGGCAGAAGCAAAAGGAGAGAGGGCCAAAGACAAGCAACAACAAGGGTCCAAAGTCCTTCCTAGAAACAGGCCAGAGATGAAGCTGAAGTTGAGGACCCTAGCCCAGGTCTGGGCTTAAGTGGTCTCTTGGCCGTGGGGTGGGCAGATCTGTGGGTGGAGGCTACAGGTGAGGCTCGTCAGGGCCATTAAAGCTTGTTAGTGGCCTCAGGGTCATGACAGTCCAAAAGTATTGTGAGGCCTTTAATAAGTCTCATGTAAGTATTTGCAAAAATCCATGTAATTATTTTCCATCATTAAGTACATAGGAGGGCATATTTTGAAAGCCACAGAATCCGTCAGTGACAGAGAAAGCAGAAATGATAAGACTATTAACATTGTCATTAAAAAACTGCCATTAAAAATTACTCCTTTCTTAATCTATATATTTATGTGTTAAATATTTTCCAATAGTTGTTTGGTTTTACTTAACAAATGTTAGTGTTTTGAATTAGAAATGTATTTGCTTGGTGATATTTGCATTAAACACATGCATGTCTGTCAAATCTTATCACACAGTGTGTAAGTGCAAGGCTCAGGCTCAGGGAATCCTCTTTAGTATCCTAAAGTAGCAAGCTTATTTGTGCTATTTGCTATTCCAAAACCTACTATTTAGGAGAAGCTTTCCTAATGCTTGTCATTTATTACCTCAGCTGCCTGCTTCAGAGTATCTAAGAGCACGCCATTATCAGCTAGGGGTTCTGCCTGGAGAACCGCTAAAGCAAACTTCTATTGTTGCTCATAATTGTGGGTAATTACATATGTGGAGTGTGCCTGTATACAATGGGAATGTGCTTACTTTGTCTTCACAGGAGCTAGAGAAGTAAAAATCTAGAAATTTCTGGCTGTCACCCATCTAACTTTTGCTGTAAATCCGGACTAGACAGATCAATACTTGTTTTCTTTCTGGTGCTTACTAGAGAGTTGTCAGTACTTACATTCTCTCTAACTTCAAATGAATGCTATTACTTGCAGAGAGAAAATTACCTCCTTGAGTTAGTGTTTCAAGAAATCTGATTCTCCTGGCGTCATGCTTGCAAGGGTGTTCCTATCCTAATCTTGTCTCAATTGCAACATTGGCAGGTCAAACCCAACAACTCAGAAAAAAAAAATATAGTCTTACAGTTTGCTGTAATTAAAAAGATACAAGGAAAGTGATCTCATAATTCACATTTTCCTCACCTAGTTATTGTTGTATAAGCTGACAGGATGGTCAGTCAAGTAGTGGGAAGCTGCCTGGGATTGCTGCTGAGTCATCCATGTGAAACCTTGAGGAAAGTAGATAAAAATATCATCTAAGGCAACTTTCACGAAGCAGTCAGGTCATTACTGGGTGGGCTTTAACACTCATTTCTCTGTGAATTGGCTCACACTCCCCCATGGGTTACATATTATTTCAGCCTAAGGGAAGCTTTTCTTCGATGTCCCAATTTTACTAGGACACTTAGTAATGCAGCAGAGCTCACCAGCCTGCTGATCACCTCTAGTCCCTCCAGTTTTTTGTTCTCTCTCTTGGATTAGAGTTCCCAAACAGGACAGAGTACTCCAGATGCGTCCTCACATGGCCTGAGTAGTGGGGAATAGTCACTTGATGTGCTGGCCATGCTCTTTCTAATACAGCCCACTATGCCATTCACCTTCATCACTACACGGGCGCGTTGCTGATACGTGTTCAACTGGTCCTCCAGGATCTACAGTGCTTTACTCCAGAGCTTTTCACCCCAGCAGCCAGTCTCCAGGTTGTACGGAACCATGGGATTATAGCATCCCAAGTGCAGGACTTGGTGTTGTTGCACTTCATGAGCAGTCAGGACCACTCCGAACGGTAGCCCTGCCGTCCTGCGTATGGCAAACGTGGTGTTATATGGAAACTTGCTGACGGGACATTCTGTCTCTCTGGCCGCTGATGAAGATTTACACTTATTTTACCTCTCAAACCTGAAAAAATGGTGTTACATTGCAAATAGTTTTGAACATGTGTCTAAAGGGATGCAGGTCCAGAACTAGGAGAGCGTCAGATTCTGGTGGGAGTAATAGCATTAATGATACATTGGTGCTTTGTAAAATTTTGTATCTGGGTTTCTGGGAAAAAAAAAAGGTGGGGATTACACACCGTATGAAAAAGCAGTTATTTGGCAACCTTCAGTCTGAAGAAAAGGATAAATTCCTCTAAGATCAGTGTGATGAGCTCCTCTTCGGGCTTCTGATAATCCCAGTGGATTAAAAAAGGCTGATGATGATAATGGTACCTGATGAAGTAAACAGGGTCTGTGGCAAATCAGAACAAAACTGGGCAAACTAGCAAATACTGGGCAAAGATACCAGCCATGTAACAGAGGTAAAAGGGCAGCAGAAACAGCTGTGAGCGTGATCCCGGGAACATCACAGTTGGGCAAAGTGCAAATACAGAGCTTGTTAGAATGGCAGATTTCTGAGAAGGGGAAAAGCCTCCTATAATTTTTTTTCCGTGATGTATACAGGGAGATGGAACAGTACGTAAATAAATAAGAGAACATTTAGATCGTGCCTGACGCTTCTCACCTTGTTTCTCACACTGGCAAAAATGACCTTAGAAGACCATGGACTTTGACCAGCTGGATGACCAAATGTGTAACGATGTTTTTCTCTCTGCTGTGGGAATTCAAGGCCTTTTCTTCCATCCTTATTCATGAAAACTAGGAGTATCTTCATTGAATGAAGACAATGCTCACAAGGACGTGTTTGTGTCCTTCTCCAGTTATGAGAGTTAGTATATAGAAAATTAATAAAGTAACTCAATCAGAAACTGAATAAACAGGGGAACTTTCAAGTACTCTTTTTGTTTTTAATTGCATAGGATGTGATCAAGGATTTTATCCATGGAAAAGAAAATTATTCCTGCGGAGTTCTTATAACTCTGGAGTCACTTCTGTGCCCTGATCACATCTTCTGTGTTCTTCATGCCTTTGTTTCTATATTCTCATGCTCAGCAGTGAGCATAATTATGAATGCCTGTCACTTGTTTAAACAATGCTTTGTTTGGCAACCTTTGTTTTCCTGCTGCTGATGCAGCTGCAAAATTGTGTGCACAGTGTGTTAATTTTTTACCTTTGATGCTATGGTAAGTTTTTTTTCCTAACAAAAAAAAAAAAAAAAAGGAAACCAATGAATGAGATACCAATCTCTCTTGATCCACACAGAACATGTGAAAGCAGCAACTTCCTTAGGAAACAATAGTAAATGAATGCTGATACAATGGTAAAATAAGCTAGATATTTCCTGGAACCAAAAGATTTTTCATAACATGGCAGAGAAAAGTTAGCACATACATAAAATGCAAGAGAGAGAGAGAGAATCAAACAAAACAAAAAAAAAGAGCATGAAAAAGGGGAAGAAATAAAACAAGGAAGAAATAAAACAACAAAGAAATAGCTTGTTATTTTATTTGGGACAACAGACTAACAGGGTAACAGGATGTATTTTCTTCTATAAAATTAAAAAATGAATTTGATATATTAGCACCCTGAAGTTCTTACTGATTTTTATAAGGAGGAAGGAAAATAAGAATGGATTTGATGGCCACTTGAGCAGGTTACTATGTTTTAAATCAGACTATAATTTACCTTGTATCGACTTCTTCCTGGTGCTGGCTCACAGTCAGTCTGTTATCCTGTGATAAAGTGAAGCCTTCATTCACTAAAGGGGGACTTGCACTGAATTTCATTCAGTATTTCATAATAAAATATTCAGGTGAGTACATTTTTGAAAGCTCATAAAGTTTAGGCGATTGTGAAGCAGAGGAAACAATTATCCTTGGGTAAG
This sequence comes from Numenius arquata, assembly GCF_964106895.1. Lineage (NCBI taxonomy): Eukaryota > Metazoa > Chordata > Aves > Charadriiformes > Scolopacidae > Numenius > Numenius arquata. The sequence continues at coordinate 11,833,025 of NC_133588.1, read as the reverse complement.
TCATTCATGTGTTGGAGACTAAAAGCCAAATGTGGGCCTTCTGATTTGAGCACAAAAGAGGTCTCCGCTGTTAGATGGTGAATAGAAAAATCCTCTTTATTCTGCTATTTACCAATGTTTTCTGTCATACTTTATGCTGTGTGAAGTGTATGTCATATCCGGCTGTTTTAATCTAAAGGGGAGCAAGGGATAGGCTGTGATAGCACAGTCTTTTCATGATTTCATGATTTATTGGTGTAATTAAAAAGGTGTAATTTAAAAAGGAAACACCCCCTGCTTTGGAAGAAATGATAGGGGGAAAAAAAAAAAACCTCTAAAAAAAATTTCTCTGGTAAAAAGGGAAAAAACCCTTACAAGAGGTAAGTTAATTGTGTATTCCAGATTGCTGTAATGATCAAAGCAGGCTGACTCCTGAGCAGAAGGTAGTGCTGCAGCCTTTCTTAGTGGTAAATTGCTATATTATTTTTCTGTTGTGTTGCTATCTCTGATCAAAGATGTAGACATCAGTCGGATCCTGACAGTATTTCCTGCAGTTGATTTGACGACTATAGGTGAATAGTATAACTGGTTTATGGCAATGAAGGTTTTTCTGTTTGTGTTGTTTTAGCTGAGAAATGATTTACTGGCTATACAGAGAGGAGCAGGATCTCACACCCTCCGCAGAACGTGAGTTAATAATTTTCGGGAGGGAATGTACTGATGAGAAAACAGGACAGCTTTTACGTTGGATTTGATTTATGATGGCAAAGGCATTTACTAGCAACTTTCCACAGCAGTGAGTACACCGGTATTTATATCACTGTTCTTCTAGCTGGGACCTGGCATTTGCTTGAGTGGAGCAGAAACTGTTTGGCAAATCTGTTGCAGGGCAAACCTGTGCAGCAAAGCGTGAAATAATCCTGTGTGAAAAGTCAGTTTATAAGTAGTTTAACCTTTTAACTTCCTAATCTGCTTGTGAAGGAAGAGAACACAATAAATGAACCAACAGACTCAGCTGAACAGTTACAAATCTGGAAGCAGAGGCAAGGGTTTTCCTGACATGCCGGTTGTCAATTCCCAGGTTCATGACGACTCTTTAATACTGAAAACACCATCTGGAGAAGTTGCTGCGAGCACTTTGGAAGAAAGACACTGCCCACGTGCCTCTGTCAGCACATTTCCCAGCCAGAAACGTGAAACCTGTCTCTGTCCTCTTCTGTTCTCTGACTCCGTAACTTCCAGACAGAGGAACAGGAGGAATTGCTGTTCTTCTGGGGTCTGAAACACTTTAGAAACCGGAGCTTTTGTGACATGCACCGTTTAATTTCCTACAGGTGCAACAGTCCTGCAGTGGACGCCTTGAGTTTGAACATGACAAAGCTACAGGGCCTGAGAAGAGCATTTCAAACCACAAGCCCAAAACAGCCACGGCAACAACTCCATTTAGCCGTACGTCTGTAGATATCAGGGGAGCCAATTACAGCTGAACCAGAGTGGATTGAGTTGCAAGTTGTGACTCTGCAGAACTGAATTAAGCATTTCATTTAAGGAATATATTTATGCAGAAGTCTGAAAGTCACCGCTGGCTATTCTGAAGCTGAAAAATGAAGTAAGGTGATGGTCTTGTTTGGGCAACACTGTGATATATAAGGATACAGTAAAGTAATCTAATCCTTGCCTTCTTTCAGAGCTACTTGGCATATTTCCTCTGTGCTTCCTTTTTGTGCTGTTGCATATTTTTATCATTTCCAGAAGGTTAACAGAAGGTTTTCCACCTTCGCCCAGTCATTCTGTTCTCACACCAAATGCAGGAACGAAGCAACAGAAGAATCAGTCTGATGAGTCTAAATTAGCAAATTCCCACTTGCTGCCTGTTCTTCAGCTGTGTTCTGAGCACGGTGACATTTTTCTCCTTAATATGACAGCTCACATTCAGATCATCCCATTTCAGCGGTGCAAGCGCTCAGGAGCCATTTGAGCAGGGAGAAATTTAATGGAAGGACCAGAGAAAGGTGCAGGGGAAGGGAACGTGTCAGTGTGCAAATGGCTCTTGGGGCGCAGATATAGGTTTAATCTGCTTTGCTGACGACTCCGCTGGCCAAGTCCTGTGGCTACGTCACCTGGCAGGTCTGGAAACGCTTAATACGAAAGAGATGTAGCATTGAGAGTTCACAGTAGCCCTGAGACGCCGTGGGAGAAGGAGCGGCAGGACGTGATCGCAGGCTGTGGGACACTCACACAAACCATATGGCTGCGTTGTCCCAAATGCTGGCAGGTCCGTCACCACCCTAGGGTTCACGGCAAGACCCTGTTGTGGCCTCCCGGTCGGAGCAAGAGGTTTTTGTGGAGCCTTCAGGGTTGTGGAAGGGCCGGGTGCGCCCCAAGGGTGAAGAAGGGAGAGAGAGGGGAATGTGTGGGTATGAGTGTGAGGTGCGGACTACAATTCCCGGCTTGCACCGCGCCGAGCGCGCGTACTACAGATCCCGGCCTGCTCGGCGGGGGCGGTAACGCAGGCCCGGCGCGCTGCCCTCTGGGAATTGTAGTCCTCCCCGGCGGCGCGGCGCTGAAGGGCGGCTGCCCGGCCCGCCTCCCTCCTGCGCCTGCGCGGGCGCTCGGGGCGGGCGGGGGCCGAGCGGGTGCAGCGCGGCGGCGCCTGCGCGCTGGGGAGAGGGAGATCTCTCGCGAGGAAGGACGCCATTATCGCAGCCGCTCGACAAACACCACGAGAATTCGGCACCGCACACGGTAACCGCGGCGCCCCGCGGCCGGATGGCCGGGGCTGAGCTCCCGGGGGGCCGGACGCCGGGCGTAGATCCCCGGCCCAAACGGCCTGCCCGCTCCTCACAGCGCCGCCCGAGCACCCGGGCCGCGAGGCGGTGGCTCCGGGGAGGGGCCGAGGCGGGGGGGGGGCGGCGGGCTCCCGCCCCCTCACCCGGACGGGGCGGGGGGGGGTGGTGGCGACCGGGGACTCGCCTCCTCTCGCCGTGGGACGCTGGAGCTGGGCCCTCGGCGGGGGGGGGGGGGGGGGGGGCTGCTCTTCATCGCCTCGTCCCCTGCCTGCCTCCTCCGCGGTCGGGCCCGGGGGGGGCTGTCACCCCCTTGCCGGGGCTCCTCAGTGCCGCCCCCTCTCGTACCGCTGCGTGGGGGCCGCTGGTCAGCCCTGCGGGGCCTGCGGCTTTTGAGGTGCAGGGTCTGGGCTGTCCCTCCCCTGGCAGTGTCCCCGAAGCCCGTGCCCGCTGTCTCCCCCGCCTCCCCTCGCCCCGTGTGCTCCCGTTCTGAAGGACGGGGCAGGTTTGAGCCTTCCCTCTCCCGGGTCGCGCACACGCTGCGCTGTAGGCACGTTTTTGGGAAGGGGCACCGCTGAACGTACTCCTCCTTCCCTCCATCCCTCCCTCCCTGTCGTAAGAGAGTGTAAATGACTGGCGACATCGGTACTGCCTCTTCCTTTTCCCTCTGCTGCTTGCAGGTAGCGGTAATGGAAAGGGGCTGCTTCTTTTCCCATGCCTGCTAGTGTGTGTGGGAGAAATATAGTCTCCTGAGGTGCTGTATTGCGTGTGTGGTCATTTAGTCATAGTAAGGGTTTTTCACATCCATATCGGGGTCGGTATTTTCTAGTCTGTTCATATTAGCGATCCGTTTGACAACACACTGGGTTTTCCCTTTTTCCTTATTTGCAATTCAAGTGTTGCTATTTTTAATTTATTTTTTTAAAATCCTTGTACAGTGGGAAGTTGTGTACTTAACCAAATATAGTAATTTTATCCTACTATGGGCCGTATACTTTATGTATCAGTTTATTTTTAGACCTCTCAAGGGAAGCTTTTTTTTTTTCCTCTTCAAGTAAACAAGTTTGGAGGGCTGTTAGTAACTGAGTGATTGCTTCAGTGGAAGCAGCTTTCAGATTGTTGTAAAATTATAGTTTGGAACGTTTTTTGCAATTTTTCTCCCTTCTATGTGAAGTTACCTTAGGTGTAGTACTGTGCTGATGTCAGTCTTTCAAAAAGCAAACATAAAATTTGTTGCATTTTGAGTACTCAAGCAAGATGTTAAAATGACAAGCTAAAAAACCCAAACAAAAACCTGCCTTTGTCTTAATAATTTTATAGCAGTGCCTCTTGAAAGGATGGATTTTCTCTGTTAGAAAGTATTAATATATGTTTAAAATGGATGTCCCTAGAAATTGACCAGGAATTGACCAGAACAACAAGAATTTCATTCTGAAACTGTATGAACCTTAGTCCCTGTGTTGAATGACATCTTGGCAGGAGTTCAGTTTTCAATAATACATGAAAAGATGTTACAAAGAAAGACTAGTCAATTTACTGAAGAGAGTAAAAAGATTGAGTTCAGAGTTTGGAAACATTCCATTTCCTTCAGAGGATGAAAATATTTTGTAACTTTTTTCTTTGTTTTGTAATTTAGAGTCTGCTTTACAATAACAGTAACTGATTTTAAGGTCTTAATTATCCAGCCATATTTAAGTTGTTGTGTGGTTACAGGACAGGTTTTAAATTTTAAGGTTCTCTTAAAGGAGTAATTGAATAATAACATTAGGAGTAGAGTAGTAATATATTTAGCGCTAATTATGAATGTTCACAGTTGAAAGGCTTCTGTCAGCACGTGTTCTGCTAAACATATTTGAAAAAGGTTTGTTTCCTGCCTGTGCTGTTTTTAACACAGTACAACATACATGTTTTACAGAGTTTTGTACTGATTAGGTGAAGGAAGAAGAGCTTAGAGTCAGCTCCGTGTAACCCGAGGTGCTACGTACAGGTTTACCTTGATTTTGCAAAGAGTGGTGCTGTCTTGTAGGATTCAAACCCACATTAATTGGAGTAATATGCTCACATTTGCAAGGGCTTGAGGTTGTTTCTGGTTTTTATCTTGAGCTTTTCCCTAAATTTGTAAATCATCGTGTGTGCAGGAAGAATATGTGTCTTTATTTTGTGAGAACTTGAATGTCTTCATATCTTTCACTGAAGAATGCCTTGAATTGAAATTGCTGTGATGCTTTTTAGAAAGTAAAGACTCTCTTAGTACGTTCATTTTGAGAGGAAGAGATGGGTATTTCTCTTTGTGCACAGGAGCCCTTGTCCCAGAGATCTACAGAAACTCTTTATGTGAATTGAGCAGAAAGCTTGTAGGAGAAGACAATGCGAAACAAATGATTAGAATTAGAACAACAAAATGTCTATGTATGCTAAACTTTGCCAATAAAATTTTTTTTTCACAGATTTGATTTCCTTTAGTTTGAAACTTGATTTTTAGTTGTAACTATTGAAGTAATTTTATGTTTTCTGTTTTTTTACCTACTCATTAAAAGGCTAAATCATAATTTTTTTTTTCAAGTAAAAATAAAAAGAATAAAATGTCTTTAAAGTCCTGTCAAACACTTGTTTTCTTGCAGCTTTAGGTTTTTAAAGCTACTGTTAAGCGCTTAGTTTTGCCTACCACTTGTTAGACTGCACGTTAAGATGTTAAGCAAAAGCACACAAAAGGATTAACTACATAAAACCCTTTGCATTTGGGACTTTAAATAAAATAATTTGTAATGTTGTCTGTTGAACAGAATTCTTTTATCTTGCTTCCTGTTTGTAAAACCCTGATTTAGACCACTTAAGGTAAAAATACATTAACTTTAAATTTCCCTCTGAAAATTGGAGCCACCTGTATTTTATGATGAAAAAAGAATACATCTCTCCTACCCGTGGAGTGAATTCATAGCAACTGTAAAGTTGAACACCCCTTTCTTCCCTGCTCCTTAGACACAAATTGTATCTGTTATCTCTACCAACTTATCTCTCTTTACCATCCTGTGAATATAGAGTCTTGCAAGTTTAAAGCTGGGGTTACTTTTTTTTTTTTTTTTCTGAAGGAGGGAGGTGGAATGGCAGAACAGGATCAGACTGTACTAATGAAAGTATTTCAGAATGTGAAGAACTACTTGCTCTACATTTTTCTACTGAAGTGATGCTCTTCAGTTTATTTTCATAAGTATTTTTGGTAAGAATTTAAAAATACTGATATTACACCTGTGTTTTAAAACAGTGCTAAGGTCTGTTTCAGCAGCTTGAATGTTTCCTTTTTCTAGGTAACTACAGGAGGTAAATCTATTAGAATACTTTTGCATAAGCAGGTTAATTGTATGTTTCATGTTGGCCATCGTGCTTTTTGATAGTAACAGCCTGTGCCAACATTGGGGTCTGTCTTTGTCCCCTCTGGAATTGCTAGATCAGAAGGTTTTTCCAGTGTATAGAAGATTAGCAGTGCATATACTAGGAAAAATATAAAATGATAAAAACCGAAAAAAGTTATATTGTTCCCTTTTGCTTTCAAAGAGCCTGCTTTTGGGTAAGCCGATCGCATAAGAATAAACCATTTTGCACAAATTTCCCTTGAACTTGAGCCAGGTGCTTGTTATGGTGCGTACTGGTCCCGAGGTGTCCGCCGCACTTAAGAGCGGACAACTTTCCAAGGCAAAGCCTCTCAGTGATACAGCAAAGCCTCTTTCCTGCAAAGAGGAAATTAAGACTTTCTAATGCTGTAACCTTCCAGTTTAATTCCTTCTGCCAATGAAAAGTGTGCACTGAGCAAGGGTGTCTCGTAAAGCACACCGAAGGAGGTCAGGTTCAGGTGTATGTCTTACTCCCACATCCTGCCTCTGCATTTATTTTGTGTTTCTGTAGAAGAGCTATTTTTAACACGGTGAATGAATACGATAGTCAGAGGAAAACAGATTCTGGCATAGTGTCTGTACTCCGCTACACAGACCTGACACGTGATGTATCGTGGGAGAGCGCCCCGTGACACGCACACAATGTCTTGGAGCTGAGGAAGGCAGCAGTTCTGGACGTAGAACAGTTGAGCCAGATGGAAGTGGCTTCTCAGCAGTGCTGTTTTGTTGCAAACCGGCACGGGGCAAGATGTTTTCCTCGGCAGTCTCTTCTGGTTGGAATTTCACTGGTGGGGTTTTTCATCACGCAGTTCCAGTCCTAGCCTGGTGTGTTGTTGGTGATGTGGTGTACTCATGATGGGGGAGCTGTGCTTGTATTTCTCCGGGTGTGCATAGCTCAGGAGCTCAGCTCCACTACCCAGGATGCAGGGGTTTAGTTACTGCTGCTTTATTTTTACCCAGACAGTGACAGGTCATGTCTCCAGCGTGGCTGCTTCCAGAAACACATACGAGCAGTTTTCTGCACGAACTAAAGTGTCTAAATGATCTTTTACTTGGTTTTAAATAGAGAACGTTCTGATTCTTTATGATTGAAAAATACGGATGTTGTTGAACTTGGAAAGATCTGTCAGAGCCATTTTTTTTTAGTTTGATCAAAGATGTACTTACTTATATTTGCCTAATGCTGTGATTTCAGTTTGGAATGCACCCTGAATGTAGTGATATCTTTAACTCTTCAGAGCAAATAATAGTTTCCAACTTAAATCAGATGTCTGTGAAAGTGAATTAGGTATCTTTTATTAATTAAAAAGGTCAGTTCTATCTACTGTAACTTAAAGAATTATTGTTTTTCCACTTTTAACACGTTTTCCTCAGTGTGAGATTGTGTTGTTATGGTCTTTTCCACATTTTCGTTAATTTCTAATAAAAAAGAAACTAATTTAACATACACACCCCTTCCCCTCTCCCCCCTGCCCTTAACATACACCTTTTAGCAACGTATTTAAAAGTAATCATTTTCTATTTACATTAAATTGCAGTGTTTGATCTGTGAAGTGAAGTAATATTTGCTTTGGCAGACTTAGTAATACAAGATGTGTTTTAGGGATTTGGGAGTTCAGTCCTTTGGACAGAAGTCTTATCCAGCTCGGGTTTTTTTCCTATATAGATAGTATGGTTGCTACCTTATTCTTCACTCAGCCTTTCTTCTGGGTCTCTTTATAAACCTGGAATAAATGATGTTGGAAGGTTTGAAGAACCACAGGCTCTTCTGGTAACGGAACTGTTGGCACGTGGTCATTGGTGTCAAAGCTGGTGATAAGCCTTCCTATGGAGTCAGAGAATCTCATGGCATCTTGGGGTGCTTTTTCCCACTGAAGCAGAACCCAACTCCACCGAAGCTTTGTGGTTGTGAGGGGCTCTGAAAGAGGGAATCTTCCTGGAAAATTTTATCTACTCTAAAATGTGTTCTTTGGGAAACATTTCTTATGAAATAATTGCATTGAGTTAATGGCCTTGCCGTTTCAGTGGTCATTCGAAGTTTAAAGTACTCTCTGTGATAGTATTCATTAAGCTGTTTTCTTGAATACAGAGAAAGATTTTTTTTTTTTAAATTTTTTTTTTTTTTTTATAATGAGGGGGAGAAATTACTTTGTGATACTGAAATAACTGAATAACATAATGAAAACTTCGGCTTTCAGAAGTATAAGTTGAAAGCTGTGCTAATTTCCTTAAAATATCTTTATTTCCCATCTTTTGATCTCGACTTTGTACTTTCAGCCTTTCAAAAGGGAAATAAAATAATATAGGTTGCATAGATTTTCGCAAATATCAAACTGTTACACAGTAAAATAGAATGAAGTATTAAGCAGGAAAGAAACTTATGGGATTTAATATTCAATTAGTGAATGAAGCTACGTTAGAGATGCATGCAAATGCTTTTATCAGGTATAAATTATTATGTAGGTGGTCAATATTCAGAAGCTGCCATTTATTCAGCAAGTTTTAGCAAGTGTTCTAATGTTTAAATTTTTTTTCACCTCTTTTTCTCTCCCGGTAGCATCTGACAGTTTTTTAGAACTGCTATTTTTTAGTGGCAACCCTTTTGTTACGCTATTTATTTCCCAATTTCCAAATGGGATTGAAATACTGAATAAATAGCTGGTATCTAGATCTGTTCATACAGTTTGACATACAGTCCTTAAAAAAATCCTTTTGTGTACAAGCAGTCGTACAGAAAGTATCTCAAAAGACTTTCTGACCAACACACAGTATTGTTTAGCTACAAAGCAGCTACAAATGTATCACATACAGTCTTAAAGAGCTGCTCAGCTTTTTGGTGTCCACTCCATATGGGAAATTAAAGTTTCTCAAAATTATTTCGGTCTATGCCATTGAGTTTTAAAAATGTTTTAGTATCAGTACACTTCCCTCTCCCCCAAATGACGTAGTAAAGCTCAATTTTGATAGAAATTGTATTCTCCAAAATCTTCTCTCATGTACAAGTTTAGGGTCCAAGATCTGGTGATAAACCTTGTTCCAGTCTACACATCCTTGCGGGGGGAAAATGGGCTCCCTTGACCCTTTATGACGTAACTTTTATGACGTAACTATGACGTGAGGGTGACAGAGCCCTGGAACAGGATGCCCAGGGAGGTTGTGGAGTCCCCTTCTTTGGAGATTTTCAAGACCCGCCTGGATGCAGTCCTGAGTAGCATTCTCTAAGCAATCCTGCTTCAGCAGGGGAGTTGGACTAGATGATCTATATGGTCCCTTCCAACTCTAAAAAAAATTCAGTGAAATTCAGTGAAACTTAATGTTTTATGAGCATAATGCACATCCCACTGCTGCAGAGGAGGCTCATCTGAAAAAAGACTACATTCCAATGCCTGTAAAAGATGTTGGTACTGCTTGTGCCCTTCCTCCAAGCGATTTGATTCCTGGGACTGGAAGAAGACTTCACAGCTGTTCTCAGTCAGCTTCTCAGCTACCTCTGCAGATCTTTTGAATAGTGGTGGTGAAGCTCATTTGCTGTGTGACTTTGTGCTGCTGTTTGTGAAAATTACAGTGTGGTACAAGAACTTTGGGTGTTAGTAGCTCTGAGTTAGTGCTAGGTTGATTTCGTAGCTGGTGACGCTTCAGCTACCAGTATTTTCTGGAGTATTGGCTTTCCCACCACCTCAGCTCTTAGTCACTTCTCAGTAAGGGCCCTATGATATGTTTAAAAAATCACTGTTGCTTCCCTCTGTTTCCCCTGCAGGAGGATGATACCAACTCATTTAAAATAACACCTTTTTTTCAGGAACCAGGCAGATACTGCACCTTTTTTTTTTTTTTTTGAGGACGAAGGTTGTTTTTTTTGTTTTTGTTTTTGTTTTTTTTGTTTTTCTTTCCCAGATGGGAAAATTGAATCATGGATAGTGTGCGCGGTGATCCCTTGGTGGACCAATAGCACACATCGTACTGGACCAGTTGCTGCTGAAGTCTGTACGCCACCAGCCTTTCTTTCATATTAGCTGAAGCATAACATTTTAATGTCTTTTGGGTTTTGTGATGGAGAATAGGAAACAAAGCACTCGGAAATCAAATTTTTAAGTACAATGTTTGGACTGCTGTATAATCCGCTTGCAGTATTAAACTTCAAGCAAAGTTTTGCTCTTTCTCATATACATAATGTTCTGGTAAGAGCTTTCTGCTTGTGGCGAACATGACAATGAATGGGAGTGCAGCTGTATTTTTGTTCCATATATTTTTATATTTGCGTTTCAAGCAGAAATAGCGTTAGTATATTTTTTTGTTTTGATTTTACCTGTTTAGCAGGAATGCCGTTTTGCTAGAAACTTACGAAAGTACTCCTGAATAGGAAATTTACAGGAGCAAACTTACTCTTTCTTCCTGAGGATAGTTTCTGGCATAGAAAGGCCCAAGAGGTAGAACCACCTCTGTGTAATGACACAGGCAGAGTGAGTTAGGTGTGGTATTTTAAGGCGCGCTTTGAATCTGGCATTGCGGAGCTGCCTTCATTAATTGGAGTACACTCCGCAAGCATTTAAGTCATGCTGATAATGTCACCAAAAATATATCTGTTCCCAACATCTGCAGGATGTTTTGGAGTTTATTGAGGCACAAAAAAACCAGCTTATCAGTGTTATGGTTTTTGTAAAGATGTAAGATCTGCCCTAAATAATTCTGATCGTGTTAGGCAGCGGTTTGAAATTCCTAAAGTTGATATGAAGGATCACAGAAAAATACATTAAGAGGTTGTATAAAAAGAGTAGTAACTTCTAACTTCAAATGAAGGTACAGTTACCCAAAGGTCAAAGGACATCTGGACTACCCATCTCAAAAAAATTCTGATCATAGGTAGAAGCTCTTTGAGACTGGGAGAGACTTTTATGGGAATAGTATGAAACTAATTCTGGAAGTTTGTTCTTTAGATTTAAGTACTTGCTGGGTTATTTTTTGGAGCTGTTATCAATAAATATTCTCCACCTAGTGGTTGAAAATGATAAAACACATGACTGTGTCTGGTTCTGCATACTGCAGTTGCTGTCCGGCCAGTTCTTGTTTCATATTTCCTGGTTTTCAGCCCTACATACAAATTGTGCCTGGCATTAATGACTTATGTCCTGAATAACTATACCCTGATGCAGAAAACTGACCTCTGCCTTACGGCACTGAATCTGCAAACACTTAATGTATATCCAGTCCATATGGGTAGTCTCATTACGTTCAATGGATTTATATGTCTGTGAAATTAAATTCAGACTTTTTTTGCATGTGTAAGCACGTGGAAGTGTAGTTGTAATAGGTGTTAACATATCCTTCCTGGCTCACTTGGGAATAATTATATCAAAGATGCGGTGGTTCGGCTGTTGGCCCATGACAGCAACAAGAGTGGTTATAGAGAGTGCACAGAGAATTTGTGCTTGAGTTGCTGGTGTATGTGGCCACACACTCAACACTGTCGTTCCTTGTGCCAGGAGGTGTTAGGCTGGTACGAGCACACCGAAAGCAGGACAGTGGTACTTCTGGTTCAGCCTGTGTACATTCTGTTAGGATTGTGGCAAATGGCAGTGTCTTAGAAGAATTACAAAAAGGCATCCAAGCAAAACAGTGGCTTTTACCAGGTGGAATGAAGGAAAGGAAAAAAAAAAAAGGGGGGGGGGAGAATGCTTCGAGAAGCAAAACAATAAAACAATAATAACAATGTGAGCTTTCATAGCAATATCTAAGAATTTCTGCCTCCCTGCAAGATTTTGTACTCCAAAGAAATTTCAAGATCCTTTATTCTTGGAGCAGCTGTTTCCTTTTTTCTTTTTTTTTTTTTTTTGGTTGCTATCTATATTTTAAGAACTTGTACTGGAGTCCATCAGCATAGCATCTCTGTGAGCGATATTTATTTTATATATCTATCTCCAGAATGTTATGGCTGGTGTCCGTGTTTTCACAGATAAGGAACATTTCTGTCATGTTTTGGGAGGATAGACTTTTTTTCCTGATCTTTGGCTGAACCAAAGATGCCTGTATATTGTTACACTAATTTTTAAAATTGTTAAACTGAAATGCTTGTGTCGTTTTATTATGAAATTTACTCAAACCACAATGTTTTTACTTGCTGTTTAAGTTGGATTGAGAATAAGGATGACAGATAAACAGATGCTAAGAAAGATTAGAATCTTATCCTTTATGTTTTTAGTAGTAGTAATAAAAAAGTGTAAATTCTGATTTTTTTTTTTTTTTCCCCATCCTCCCACTGAAAATAATTTTCAACTTCATATTCTGATAGATTGCAGCTTCTGAGAGCTGGAGCATAAGGGAGGCTGGTAGCTCTTGCATTTACAGTGCATTTAACCCTGCATGCTATTAAGTTGTTGCTTTTTATTATGTTATTCCTTGTATGTTACAGTGCATTAACATTTGCACTGACACGGCTTGTTGGGGAATTATTAGTGTAGGAAGGCTGTGTTCCAGCTGCCAACTAAAGTGACTTTATCTTGGAGAAGAAGCTAGACTTCGGGATTAGAAAAACGTTGCAGGTCACAGAGCAAAACTAAAAGAGCATTGTCGGGTTCTGAACCTTGTGATACGCGTGAAGAACTTCATGTATTGAGTTACATGAACATTTCCCAGTTCTTTCCGTGGGACTACTCATAGAGGTTGTTTCTGCGAGGACACGGCAGGCTTGTCAGTGCAGGAGATGTGCTGCCAGGTTAGCCAGGGTTATTAACCTGAACGTGCTGGCTATTCTTCTTTAAGACTAGCATGTGAAAATTACTTTTTTTTTTTTTTTTTTTTTGTACTTGAAGTGCCTTTTTGCTGGTTTTAATTTGCTTCCGGAGTGGCTTAAACTGAGCTGCACAAAGGCGTATTTGGTGTGGATTATTCTTTGCACAGAGACTAAAAGCTCAGTGGTCCTTCTGGGCTGTTTCCCCTGAAGGGACAAGTACTTGGGGAAGTTGAACTGACCTAAAGCAGTAGAGTTAATGAGCGTTGTGTCCTCTATGGATCTTCACTTTCAGAGGGAAGATGATCTTTATAGTATAATTCCTTTACAGCATAAGGTCGTTTTACTTCTGCACAACATTGTCCTTACAGAAGATTAATACAGTTGCATGCACGTATAAAATATGTTCTTCCCATTAGGCTTGCCTTTGTAGTCTGGTTGGTTTAGTGTTTCAGAGAACTTTTATAAGTGTCAGCAAATCATAGCTCTTGGCAAGATAAGGACCTTTCTTTGTTCCATTCACAGTAGATATTAGGCTCAAAAAAATGGGCTGATTGGCTAATAGTGCTTGTATAAAGAATAATAGGTACATATTTGTAACAGGAATGACATTTGGAAATTGGCCTTAATTGATTTAAAGGAAAAGTGTAATGAAGAAGAGGAAAAACATTTGGGGGTTTTGGGTTGGGGAAATCCTGGCACCCTTCAGCTTTTTTCACACAATCATAAGTAAATTTTTGTCATAGTGCAAGTTGAAGTATGAGAGAGTTTTTTCATTTATCAATAGCACTGAGAAATACTAGCCAAGGGAGTGATTAGCTGCTTAAATAAGAGAAGTTCAATTAAACACTCTTAACTAGACTAGAGGTTTGGAAAATGTTTTGCTTTGTGTGGTTTTTTTTTTTTTTTAAGTATAGTGTTTAGCCTCACTAATTCATATGAGAGAAAAGATGATGTTTTGTGCACGTTTTTATATGTTAACAAGGCGCTGGATGTTTTTGATTATACACTTTGGAATGATGCCCTGTGACTTTGTAAAGCCATCAGATGTTTCAGTAAATAGGTTTGTTTACAAGGGACTGCTCGGAAGAATTATTCTGAATTAATGTTTTAAAATAGATTAATTAAATTGCATTAAACTTGTGTGTGGAAAAACTAATCTGGAATTCAGGTGTATTTAATTTAGTTGTTTACAAATATTAATTTACTTAATTAAACAAAGGCTACTTTAATTCTGTGTTAAGAGTATCAATTCTGAGTAAGAGTATTGGCAGAGATATTTAGTGCACTTTAGCTAATCTACTTTAAATTTATACCTTTACTTGTCTCTGATTAGTTTTTCTGAGAGTTCCAGTAATAGGGCCACCTCCTAACAAGTGGCTGTAGGAATGCTCTGTAGGCATTTTGCTCCCCTTTTTGCCTTTGTTTCTGAATATGGAAAGCCAAGAACGGGGAGGAGTATTTGTCTTTACTTTCAACTCATAATACATAAATAGGGAAATGAGTATTTTTAAGTTTTGATGGGTGATGAAATAGACTGTATTTATTGTTGGAAGATTTTGTTCTGTTACTCCATATTGATAGTTGTTCTGTCTTGGAATCTTAGGACTGTTTCCTCAAATTTTGAAAAATTATTTTTCCTTTTGGAGATAAGAAGGAATTTAGTGCAGTATGTTTGCTATGTGTGGTTATTTCCATTACGCACTGTGATTAAAATGTGAGACCATTTTTAATTGGTGCTGCTTTATACAACAGGAATAGGTTTCTGGTGGGTTTATTAGGCAAGGATTCCCAAAGTAGTGTCTGGCCTGGGGTGGGGAGAGGGTGGATAGTAAAAGAGCTGATGGGGGAACTGGCTGCGTTGCGCAAGAAGTCTGGAGGGTTAGAAACATTTGAGGTAACTGAGATTTGAGGGCACCCAGGGCTGAAGTGGGAATGGAGGTGGGAGGAAAATCCCTCTGATACACACCGTAACCTGTTTTTCAGTTTTTGCATTGGGTAAGAGTTGAAGTGATCTCTTCCAACCCCCAAAAAAGCCCTCCAGGAGAAGTGATGAGCACAGCGTAGATCCTCCTAAGTAGCTCAGCTGGAGTCCATTTGAGTTTGGCTGTAGTGTATGTATTAGGCCTCCTCTAATGTATGTATTAATGAGATATTTTCCACTGTCTGGTATAAGCTGTCTTCCCATACGCCTCCCCCAGATAATGGCAAATTGACTATAAAGTACTGCTCCGTTGATCCAACTTCCACATGCTGACTGGGGGAGAAAAACTGGGCACGTTTCATGTCCCTGTTGTAGTTTATCCCTGGCTTCCTGGCTTTCTGTTAATATTTTTTTCTTATAGCTTAGTATTAGTTCGAGGTAAAATTTCAGCATTAGCTTCTTAATGCCAATGTACATGTACTTGATTTAGAATTGATGGGGACTAGGGTTTCAGCCAGAAGAAAGGAAGGAAAAAAAAAATAAAGAAAAGGCTGGAAACATAAAGGAAATTTCAAGAAAAGTGTTTTACGTGAGGAAGTGCTGGTAAATAATTCACTGAGTAAAATATGTGAAAACTATATTGGCAAAGTTATTATTTTGACTTTGTTGACTGAGGCTTTTTAAAGCTGATAAAATTTAACAGGATTAGATTTAGATTAGTTTATCGGGCTTTTACCATTGGTTCTCAAAGGAAGGTTAGACCATTGCTAAAATTTTCTATTATAAATTGAAATTCTAAATTTGGAAGAGGAGCATTTTATTCAAGTTGGGAGATGGCTATTGTGGTTGCAGTACCCAATGTAGTTTACTTGGGCGTTGCTTTCCTAATCCACACATCTAGCATTAATAACAAATGTATTTGTTTTCCCCTTACGTTTTGATACAGGAGCTCACTGTGTGTGGTGAGAGCAGAAGTATATTTTGTTCTGCCTCTTGAGGAGGCAAAAATGTGTTCTATCATGATGTTGGCTAATTGCCTATGAGCTGTGTCTGACTTACAGAAAATGTAATAAAATTTGTTTCAATGGAAATAAATACTAATGTTGTGAAGACACATTGCCGTGTATGTGTAGTAGCTGTTCTGCCAGTCATAATTTAGTTGTTATGCCCTTGTTTAAAGACTTTGTGACAAAATATTTTGGGACTCCTTTTTTGATGTGAGGTTGAATACTTTATGACCCATGAGAGGTGGACAATAGATGTCAGAGGTGGGAAATTATTTTTTGTTTATGTTGAAGAAAGGTTTAATTAATTTCAGTGATTATTTTTTTTTTTTTTTATAATGAGTTTTGGAAGGCTAAATATGTGCATCACATGAAATATTGAAATGGGTTTAAACAAATGCATTGGAAATGCTTTGGAATGTTTTATAAACAAATACTGTTGTAGCTATAACTGGCTTAAATGCAACATGTGAAGTATCAGTGAAATCTTGAATCGTGTAAACAGACAAAGTTTTAAAAGTTGGGGCTTTGTTCTAGTTTGTCCTTTTTTGGTGTTTAGAGTCGCGGATGTCTTCCTTCAAGTTGAGGGCAGGGTTCTTAATATTACTAGCAGTATGTGACATTATGAAACAGTAACTGTAGCACAGCTGTTTTATTATGCTCAGTCTGGCTGGTTACCAGGATTTCTCAGAAATGGCAAATATAATTTGCCAAAATGGCATCCATATGCACTAATGTATTGCCAGGTTTTTTGGGCGTGCTGCCACGGTCTGTGCTGTCCCAACAGCTTTTCACCATGATCCGAATTTCAAATGACTCAGTATTGGCAGAGCTGGTATTTTGAGTAAACAATTCTGATACGTGGGGAGTCCTCCTTTTGAGATGGGCTTTCACATCGCGCAGCGGTCGCTCGGGCCAGTCTCAAAATTCTTCTGTAGGTTGCGTTGCTCTCTTCAAAAATTTGTACTCCACCTGTCTGGCTTAATGGCTTTCGTGTGCTCGAGTGGAAGAGGGAAAGAGGAAAATCCTTATGCATAGTTGGATTTGATTCAGTGTTGAGGGATGAATTACCATTTCCATTGGTAAACCTCAAATTCTCTCTCCAGTGTTTTTTGCTTCAGGTTAGAAAGGAAAAAAATTGGCTGATGTCTTGGTCTTCATTGTCCATCCTTTTGTAAACTGTGGGAAAGTACAGATATGAATGGTTCCAGTGATTTTAATTCAATTTTACAGGCTGAAGGTTTCTCTTAAAACACTAATAAATAACCTTGACAGAGAATTCCAAGGGAGCAGGACTGAGAAATATTTTGGCTTTAAAATCAGGACCATATTCTGAAAATAGTTTCATCGGAATTGAGCTGTAGAAAAACTAGGCAAGTTCAACAGCCAAGGAAAAAAAAAAGAGTGAAGTTTTGCTTCAAGTTGTAATTAGCTGCAAGGAAGCTTCCTGGTCTCACCGAATGTTTATGAAGATTTTAGAAGCCTGTTCAAATTCCTGTATGTAAGGATCTTGTGTTCATATAGATCTGTACAGAATGCGGCAATTGCAAATCGAATTGCAAATCGACCTTCATATGCTTTCCCTACCTCAGGACTAAGTTCTAAAGTCTGATCACTTCCAAGAGCTATGTAATAATTTGTAAATCAAACCCCTGCAATTTAGGAATGGTCTGGTATGCTCTTAAAACTTCTAAAACAAAAATCCATTTAAAAGAAAATACTTTATTTTGTATTTTATACTGATGAACTGCCAATCTCTGAAGCTAAATCTTCTCTTTATCCATTGGGAGAATGCGGAAAGGTGAATCAGCAAGGAGACCTTGAGCTCTTGTCTCAGTCTAGTATATAGAAAGATTACTCCTGGAGGTGATGCAGTAGTTCAGTCCTTGTTGGCTCTTTGATGAGGCTACTGAATAAAGTAGCAGTTGGTAGCATTGAATGATCGCTTTGTAGGTTGGTCACTTCCATTAGGAACTGCATCTCCTTTCTAGAGGAAGAATGAAAAAATAAATGCAGTATTGATCTATCAAGTATTTCTATATTTACACTCATCTTGCTCTTGTTTTTCAGGATTGCATGACTTGTAAAATTACTTATTTGGGGGCCTGCAGTGGTGTTTGACTGGATATTGCTGCCTGGTTCTGAATGATGTCAGAACAGGATTTGGCAGATGTTGTTCAGATTGCTGTTGAAGACTTGACTCCAGATAACCCAGGTACAGTAGAGGTGGTAGGGATGGCATGAGAAAGATCATTTATAGTATTGCCCATTAACAAGGTGGAAACCGCTTTTGAACTTTTCTTAACAAACTGCAGCACTGCTTTATTAATTTTTTTTTCTGAGGCGCTTGTTAAGACTACATACCGAGTTTTCAATAACCTGACTTGCATATCTTTAATACCCCTTAGATCAGATCATTTATTTTTTTTTACTTTTCTTTTAAAGGCCTTATTTTAGACATAGACTAGTGCCAAAAACTTTGAATGAAATATGGCCTCCTGCAATCTTTTGTTTTTCTCCAGACAAGATATGTGTTTTAGGCTTTTGCTCAGATGAGAACCATGACCTATCTATTATGTATTGTTGTTTTACTTGTAAAATAGTTTCTCTCATACATTATTAAAATCCTTTGTATGTGTAACAAAATGACAGTAAAAGACTTGTGAAAGCAAATATTGTGATACCTCTCGCTTAGAACTTGACCTACTAAGGGAAAATGTGTTTAGATCAGCTATAGACATTGATGCTATGCTGCTGTTACAACGTGAGTGACTGGAAGAATGGTACATTTACAGAAAGCAGAAACACATATCAAAAAAACTTTTTTTCTGAAGCAGAACAAAAAAGTTACTTTGGAAATGTTCCCAAAGAGTTGGAGGAGAAGCTGGGACCTGCACGTCCCAGCCCAGGTGGTAATTTGGTGTTCAGGGTTGTCAGCTGTGGGATGGTTGACCTTCAACAAGTCTTTGCTCAGGTTGCTAAAGGAACTACAACCTGGCCCAGTCTCAGGTGATGCTCTGACCATGAGACTGTTCAGGGCTCTACCTCTTGATTTTACCAGCCGGACCTTCCAGTTCTAAATGCGGTTCTTTTTTGTTACTGTTTTCTTCAAAATGTTTATCTTTAGATGAAAGGCTATGAGAACCTATAGGTCTGCATATGTAAGTATTTATTTTGGAAAGCTTGTGGGGTTTTGTTCATCTACATTGAGGAAAAATAACCCACTACTACACTGAGTACTGGGTGTAGCCCTGTCTTTGGTATAGAACTTCATTAGTACCTTTTCTGGTTTTGTATAAACGCAAGGGTTCAGAAGCCTGTAGAATCTGTGAAAGCAAAACAACTCATGTGATGACTCTATTACATCGTGGTAAATTCCTCATTAAAAAATCCAAGGTAATACTTGAGTGTTACATCCTTGGTGCGTTTGAAACAAAGTCTCAGATTTGGATAAACATCCTTTGAGAAGCAGTAAGCCATTGTCATAAAAGAGAAAACCCAAGTAAGTTTAAAAAAACCCATATGTTAATGCCTTTCATATTTTTTTAGTTTATCCATTTAATGTATTTTTAATTTGAGCCTTGTCCTCTTATATTATAAATTATGGCAATGCTTATTTTTCTTCACAGTTGTGTTGGAGAATCATGAAGTGGCAGATGATGATGTAGAGCCTGCTCTGAAACGTCAGCGTATAGAAATTAATTGCCAGGATCCCTCTATTAAGGTTATGATAATGCCTTTTCCTGCTTTTTTTCATAATACCAATTAAGTTAACTTCTTGGAGAAATATATTAAATAAAAAGAATGTGAAATAAACTGTTTATATATAATACTGGAATTATTCACAGTGGTCTTGTAAATGTTTGTTCATTTTTGTGCATAAATTGTAAAACCTGGATGATTGGCTAATCTTCCACTGTAAAATCAGTAGCAAGATTTTTATATGTGATATAAAATGTCATCAGAATTATTTTCAGTGACTCAAACATAACTATGAGTACATTTTTTGATAAAGTGAATAAAGTTGACCTAAAAGATAAACTTGAGCATGTATTTGTATTACAATTTGTAGCTACTTTCTGCATGTTTTAAATTATTATTTTAAGCTAACAGCTTTCTTACAGTTAAGCCATATTTGGTTCAGGCTCAGTAGCTCAGGCTTTTGTGTACTTGAAGAACTTCCCCTGCTCTTCCCACCAGTGTGCTTTAGGTTTGGGATTTTTTTTATGTCTTGGAGCATAAGTATCCAAGTAGTACTTTACTGCCTCACATGTTAAATAGTATGTAATTCTGCATATTTGAAATGGACATAGAAACTGAAGCTCTGTATTGAAGGAGCAGTGGGGCAGCAGCACGGTAAACCAGCTTGATTAGATGGGTAAATTGTAGTGGAGGGCCACAAGATGGCATAGTTGCTGTTTGCAAAGGAGAATGTGTGTAACATTACCCTTTAATGGCCTATTTTTCTCAAGAGAAACCAAGTAGAATATGCTCTCTTTTAAATAAAATTGCTTAGGAAAACAGATTTTATTTATTTGCTTTTCTTGATTTGCTGTTCAGGAGAAAACTTAACTGAGCGGCATTAATTGTCTCTGAGGTTATTTGTGTTGATATAATTTCCACTGTAATCCTCTGAATTTATCTGTTTGGGCAGGAAAAAATCTTATTTAACTTTATCCAGGAGGATGCGTTCATAGATTTATAATCCTTTTGTTTTTACATGTATCGAATGAAAGGCCTTGGCATGTCATTTGAAATGATTTTGTGGTGTATGAAATCATACTAACAAAGTGCTTAGGTGAAAATGTGTTTGGCTTGGATGCTTTTGGCTTCTAAATAAAGATCTGGAAGAATTTGAGAATGCTAAAATGCTCCTGGATGTCATCGGTTTTGTACGTGGCTGAGTTTTGTCACTAGGAACGCTGCTAGTTCCTTTAGAATTGTTTTCCAGTCACATTTATCTGGAGCTTCCTTATGTGTATGTTGCTGAAGATAAATGCTTAAGTCTTTAAAATCAGTTTCTTTTGCCTTCTCCCTTTTCTAGTCATTCCTGTATTCCATTAATCAGACGATATGCCTGCGGCTGGATAGCATTGAGGCAAAG
The DNA here is from genome assembly GCF_964106895.1 of Numenius arquata. NCBI lineage: Eukaryota > Metazoa > Chordata > Aves > Charadriiformes > Scolopacidae > Numenius > Numenius arquata. The sequence continues at coordinate 11,812,115 of NC_133588.1, read as the reverse complement.
TTGCTGGCGCTAGAGGCTACCTGTAAATCATTGGAAGAGAAGTTGGATCTTGTCATGAACAAACAGCACAGCCCCATCCAAGTCCCCATGGTGGCAGGTTCTCCTCTTGGCGCTACACAGACCTGCAATAAAGTGCGATGGTAAGACAGAACAGATTACTCATCAGTGTGCTTTTTAAAATAATGTAAATCCATTTCTTTGGCATCAAGCTCTACAGCTTTCTGTATAGCTGTCAAGAGCTTGGTATGCTGTTTATGAATGTAGAATTAATTTATCTTCAAGGTAATTTTTGTACCAGTTTCATGATGTTACTTAGAATGAGACACTGGTCCATGGACAGTTTGCAACTATTTCCACATTTCATTTTGACTTAAACCAGACTGATTCATCCACCCTCTGGAAAACTCTCGTCATCTATTTTAGACAGGTTTTTCAGACTTGCTTTACTTTTATTTATGCGGCTGTTTTGAGTTAATGAGTTCATTATAATTCTAATTGCTTCTCATTTTACTTTTATTCACAAGAAATACAATAGAGTTTGTTTTATGGGCTTGTTTTCTAAAGACTCTTCCTAGAATAATATCTCTGCTTATTTTGGGGTTAGAAGTTGGGGATGGAAAATCTGTTAAATAATCTAATGCACTTTGATGAAAGAGCAGGTTTGACCTGCAGTACCTTTATGTATGAGTTGCCTAATATGGTTTTAAATGTCTAAATCTTGATGTGCCTGTCATCTTACTGTGGAGATGATTCCAGCCAGAGAAATATGCTTATGAAGGGACTCTTTTGTCTAACAATGTTCGCCTCCTCATTCATCTTTTTATAGCTAGAGAAAAAACTTCTCTAAATAATTACTTTTTATTCTCCATTACAAAGGTGTATAGGCAACTTTCACATCACATCATTCTAGTTGACTTGCACTGATTTAATCTTTTTTTTTTAGTCTTTTTTTTTTTTTTCCATCTACTGATCTTTTTCATCACTCTCTCTGAACTTTCTCAATATCTGAAAATTTTTTTCAATATATTTTTGGTATGTTATACTCAGTGCAGCATTTCAGGTGCACTCCTCTAGAGCTCTGTAGAAAAACTTAGTTTCTTGCTTTATGTCGTGGGACTCATCAATGTGAGATAAGGGAGGGGGGAAACCAAAGCAAAACACTACAAACATTACCCTTTTTTTACTAGGCCACTACTTGCTTCATGCTGTATTTTTTTTTTTTTTTTTTCACTTTCAGTATTGCTATTATTATAACGGCCATTTTAAGTTAATAATGTGCCTCAAGTCATAATCGTGTTTTAGTATGATATCTATCGGTTCAAGCATTTATGAAACAGGATGGAGTACAACCTTACTACCACAAGGGTTCAGAGCTGGAGATTTTTCTGTTAGAGGGTTACACTCTGCTCACGTAGCTCTATCTGTTGCCTTATGCAGACTGTTACCTCACACTTGTTCACTGAGTGTGATTACTTCTGATAAATGTAGCCTAATCTTTTTAAAAGATACTTTGTCTGTATTTAAAAGTCTAAATGATTCGGAACCCAATGTATTTGTTAATCTCTGTTTCAAAAGTTCAAATGTCCTGTTTAGTTTCGGTGTAATTTTGAGCGCTGTCTGCTCCTTTTGCTGTAACAGTCACCTGTCCAGTTAGGAGCAGCTGATCTCCTCAAACTTTTCCAAAACAGCTTTCCTTTTTAGATATCCAAATGTTTGAGCCCTGCTTCAGACTTCCTTTACTGGTCTCTGTTCTTTTGTTGGTGATGAACATCCTGACCATTGGACATTCTCCTTTTCCTGTTTTCCATTTAATTTTTCTTTAAAATAGGTGGTGTGTCTACATATGCTTATACTTTTGAAAGCTTCTCAAATATACGTCAAAAGAGGTCAATTATGGCTAAGTTCTGTGGCAAAAGAAATAAAGTACATGGAGTAACTCTTTGGATAATAGAGCAAGTAACTACTGTATTATACTGGTGTTTTTGCTAAGTACTCTTTATCAATAACTATTTATCAAGGAACCTTCTTTAAATCTGTTGTTGGTTTTTTTTGTTGTTATGTTAGAGATCTTCAAGTTCTTGTGCATAAGCTGGACTTCTTAGTGAAGTTTGTGCACAAAAAAGACTTCAAAAACATTTTCAGAAATACACGGCCCCTTTGGGAATCTATTAACTCATGTTCCATGAATGCTTTCCTCTGTAAATTGTACTATTTTGAGTTTCTTATGGGATTTGTCAGACCTGAGGTGTGTGGGGTTTTTTTTTTGTTTTGTTTTTTTAATCTCTGTAAACATTGGAAATCTGTCTTGTGTGTTAATGGTGAGCTTGGTGTTTAATCTTTTGTTTTGGGTGTACACATTTATGATGGCGGCTTTTCAGACAGTCTGAATGTAATTTAGGTAGAAGTCTTGAAGACCGTAAGGTTCTCTGCCCCAAATATCTGTTAGTCTTGGTGTGAAGTTGCCCATTATCAAATGCATCTTGCCAATAAAGCACTGAGGGTTTTTTGTTCTGTTAGCAGTCTGTGGCCTATATGACTCAAAAGAAAATAGTTAGGAGCGTATGTGTTTAACTTGGCATTAATAACACTTCGGTTTCGCAGGGATAGAATGTTTCACTGAATTCCCTGTCTCTCATTCATAAAAAAAACCTTTATCACTTGTTCATCATTTCCAATTAAAACCTACACGACTGTTCTGTTGTATCAACTCTCTGCATTGTTCTCTCTTCCCCTTGCGTTGCAGATGGCAGTGGAGAGCTGCCAACAAGGGTTAGTATTTTGGATAGTGATTTTCAGATTCTGCATCTGAATGAGATTCTTCAACCTCCTCCTCCTCCTGCCACTACAATAATGCTGGGTTTGCCACTGACAAAAAGTTGGTAGTTAGCAAAAGCATGTCAACCAGATGGAGCTGCGTTGCCACTGAAGCAGGTTCTCATCCTTTTTTCAATAAATACCTTAGGGTTTGTGGTCTTTTCCACTCTATAGTGAATTCTGTTTACAGTTTTTCTGGTATTTTAGTTAATTGCATTAATTTGGTGCAGATTTAACATAATCAAAATTTATTTTACAGCAGTACACACAATAAAGTGTGTGAACTTTGCGTTACAAATTTGCACAGTTTGATTGCTTTGTGCAATTTGTGCTTTTAAAATTCACTTAATTTCCTAAGACTTGTCAGTTTAAAATACGTGATCATGTGATGAAAATGAGAACAACTTGGACAGAGGAGCTTTCTTCTGTGTCATCTTGTGGTGGAAATGTGTAGTTACAGGGTACCAGGTGAATTCACACCTACACACAATGGCCTGCCTTGACTATGAGGTGGAATTTTATGCTGTGTGTCGTGCTGTGCACTGGCTGGGTGATAAAGTATAATCTGTCCATACACCTGCATTGGGGAGGCAGGAGTCTCCCTTTTGTTACTGTTGTCAGATTTACGTTCAATGATAAGTTGTTCTTTCTAGTAAATTTAACACTTGGGTTTATTGAGAGAACTCATATCTTTTTTTGGTGCCAAACTGTTGTTTCCAATTGTTAAAATTTCTTATTAGGGAAATGAAGCAGAAGTTTTCAAGGAGACTTGCAGTAAAGTCTCCTTGAAGTCTCCTTGACTCAATAAAGTCTCCTCCTCTACTCCGCCTCGGTGAGGCCCCATCTGGAGCACTGTGTCCAGTTCTGGGCTCCCCAGTTCAAGAATGACAGGCTGGAGAGGGTGCAGCAGTGGGCTACAAAGATGATGAGGGGCCTGGAGCATCTCTTTTACGAGGAGAGGCTGAGGGACTTTGGTCTTTTTAGTCTAGAGAAGAGAAGACTGAGGGGGGATCTGATCAATGCTTATAAATACTTAAAGGGAGGGTGTCAAGAGGATGGGGCTGGTCTTTTTTCAGTGGCGCCCAGTGACAGGACGAGGAAATGGGCACAAACTTGAATGTAAGAAGTTCCACCTAAACACGAGGAGGAACTTCTTTACTTTGAGAGCGGCAGAGCCCTGGAACAGGCTGCCCAGGAAGGTGGTGGAGTCTCCTTCTCTGGAAACATTCAAAACCCACCTGGACAAGCTCCTGTGCAACCTGCTATAGGTGGACCTGCTTTGGCAGGGGGGTTGGACTAGATGATCTGCAGAGGTCCCTTCCAACCCCATGTGATTCTGTGATTCTGTAAATGAGGAACCACGCCATGTTATTAGCTCCCAGGACAGAAATGCAGTGCATTTAAAAGTCTCATTCTGCTTTCTGTCTCTCTATTAAACACATGAGGGGTGATGTGTGTGGAAATCTTCCAGCGTCCTTTTCTGGGTATGTGATTTTTGAAGGCTTGCTGATGTTTCTTGGAAAGCTACAAAATGTTGAATTCAGAAATTACAGTACTGTCTACTGCTCTTGATATTTTGCGTAAGTAGGTTTTCATGAAAGCTGGATTGTGTTCTCCGTTCTTTTGTTCTTATTGTTTACTCCGATCCGCTGTTACGGTACTTCATCGTATACTAGCTAATTGTGGTGCAGATAAGGAAGAGAAAATAAAGGTGCTGTGTAATGAATAATTTGTATGAACAGTTGAGATAGAGAGGAACAATAGGCTAACTTTTAGATCTCCAAGTAAAGTTTAAGCTACAGCAAAAACTGACAGGAGAAAACGCCTTTTGAAAGGAAATAATTCCAAATTTGTGTGAGATGTAAACTGTTTTTGAGGTGAACACCGATAGGCCACAAACAACATGGAAAGGCTTGTAGTTGTTGCATTTCAATAAGTCGTCACATGAAAAGCAGAACTAAACAAATGTAGTTTCGTAAGGGTTTTTGTCCTATGTCCTCTACCTTTGAACTGGACAAGCCTCATGTTTCCTGTATGGTCCGTGATGCTCCCTGCTGTGGGATTTTGAAATCTTCTGTGCTGTTCCCGTGATAGTAGGACACACGACTGCTGGAGCCAGCTGCTGTGGGCTTGTGGGTGAGACCTTTCTGACTTTCCGTTAGTGGGCTGTGGCATTTGGGCTTGTCCTTACCCCAGCCCCAGATGTTAACAGGTGTTTAATGTCTCTCAGACCTCTTCCTTTTTGTCAGATTTGGTCATAAGAGTGCAAATTATTGGGACTGAAGAAACAGCATGATGTTAAATCTCATTTTCTTTGAGGGGGGAAGAAATAAAGAAGAGTTTTAGAAAATATTTTCTCAATGTTTAGTGGCTGCTGCTTAAAAATACGAGGCTTTCAGGATTACCTACAAAGAGATACTGTTAATAGAGTTTTTAAAATTTCTTTCTTGGAAGAAAAGCTGTTGGAAGGTTTCAGAACAAGTAGAATACATGGCAAAAATCCTTAGATTGCAGAGTTATGTTGAACTATATGAAGTTTGAAAAGAGCCAAGAACAGTAGCAAAATAATGTAATAAATTAGTAATGGGAGTATGTGTATTGTCCCAGTGTTCTGAGCTTAGCCTGTCTTTGTGCAGCATTAGCACAGCCCTGCTTTTCCATCCAGGAAGTGATTGTCTCTCTTCCTCCGTCTGCAGTGTTTCCTGGCAGTATGGCTATTAAAACCCTCTAATTTCTTTTCTTTATGAGGTACCATGCTGGTCAAAAATTCCAGTAGCTGCTGAAAGTTTCTTGGATTAGGAGAATTGGTGCGATGCCTGATGGCCTGTCACTATGGCAGCCTCAAATGATAAGTTTGAAATTTAGCATGTGCCCAGGTCTTGAGATTTATAAATTGATGAACACACAGTGTGACAGTGTGAATAAAACCTTTTATCCATGTTTTGAAGCAAATATTTCACCTGAAAGATTTCAGTCCAGAAGCAGCGTTATTTTTGTCAACGTCTTTCCATTAGTCGTTTTTCTGAATGGGTAAACAGAAGTATAAATGTTTAAGGTTGATTGCTTCAGATAACGTAGGAATTCGTTTTGATTTCACAGAACCCTCAGTCATTTATTTTTATGGGTATTTTCTGCCAACACTCCATTGTACAGTTCTTCTCTGTTATTTTGGAAATTTTTATTGGGTAAATAGATGTAATTGAGAGCAGTTTTACAAATTTATTAATTTTGGAGAGGATTTAGATTTAAAATTGGTATTTTCTTCATAGTTAATAATAAAAGTTTTTCTGATGAAATGTGGAAATTTGTAGGTAAATGGGGTTTTTCTTTTGTTCAGCTATTTTCCTTGAGCCTTTGTTATGGTAAAGTTGAAATACAGACCACATACATCTGCTTCTTTACCATCTGCATTTGTGGCTAACCGATTAAGGATACCGATCGCTAAGTGTAGAGATAGAATTGCATATATTTTTTGTCTTTAATGGGAACTGGAGAGTTAAATGGAATTGCAGAGTTTAATGCCCTCAGTTCCTGTGCAAAGGCCTAATATGGTAGCCTTGAAGAAGACTCGTTAGTGGGTTGGGCATCAGCTTATTAAGGTGGGGTTGCTTCAGATAGTCTTGTCTGCAGTTAATTGTGGTGTTGGTCGATTCAATCAGCTGGTCATAGAAAACAGCATTTATCTTTTTTTGTCTTAAGATACAAAACTAGGTTTTTTTTCACATGGAAAAGAGAAGGCTTGATGCAGTTGTGTACCAGATGGGATGTACGAACTTGCTTTATTTTTGTAGGTGGAGATCATTAATATGTTTGTTTTACCATTAAGTTTAATCAACAGGGTGTAATAGGGTTTTGAAGAGCAGGACTTGTTCATCCAGTTGGTTTGCAGCGTGCTAGCTGGCAAGCCTGTTGGCTCCAGATTTCCCAAGTTCCAGATCTGTGTTTCTGGTGTGCGATTGTTTCTTTATTTATTAAAGTGGTTTTGTAGTCAATTAATGCAAAGTTGAAAACTGAGATTATTTTAAATGAAGTTGTAAAGCAGGGGGAAGTGCGGTGGAAAGAATTGTAGGATGACTGTTCTTCTAGATTTAGAAAACTATTGTTGCTCCTGCATAAAGCCTTTAGGGAAAAAAAAAAAAACAAACAAACCTAAAGAAATATAATCAAGGTATTGGTGTAAGAAACAAAATAGCTAGAGTTCTTTTTTTTTTTTTTTTCCTGTGAGTTACAAACCCCTTGACCCACCTAATTTCATGTTATCAGGTGTTGAATAGTTTTTTCGTTTTTGTTGCATTTTTATCATAAGGATTTTTATAGATTATAATAAACTATCCTACTATGCTAATCCAGGCTTTTAAAAAGAACAGTAATTCTTTAGTTCTTATCGATAAATAGTGGCTGCTAAGTCTCTAGGGTATATAATTAACCTCTTCCCCACATTTGCTGCAATTGATACTATAACTCATTGGGTGATGTAAACTACTATCCAAGTTTAATTTATGGCTACTTTTTCTTTTTTTTTTTTTTTTTAAATGCAATGATAAATAAATTGACATTGTAAACCTCTGGGATAGCTAATGTCTTTAACTGAAGTTAAGAGCTAACTGTACCTTCCTGGAAATACACCCTGTTTGGGTCTGAAGGACCCTCAATTTGCAGGAAGATTTTTTTTTTTTTTTAAAGTAGCCGGTTTGAAACAAAGCCTGTATTGAGGAATATAGTATCCTGAAAGACGTATGGTATATGGTTTATTTTCAAGTTGCAGGTACATTACTCAGCCTGCTGTGAGCCTGATCTCGTGCACTGAACTCTAGGCCTGACAAAATATTTCCCTGGAAGCAGATCGCGTCCTCAAGACAACCCAGCAGCAGCTCAGCGGAAGATGTAAAATTAAGCCATGTTTTGGGGGTGAGAGGGAGAGGAGCGTTACAGATAATATCTGGAAAATGCAGTCAGCGGTTTGGGGTGTTAATCAGAATGTACTATAAAGGTTTTATTTGGAGAAGCTTTGGAGTTCATCAGGTTTTCAGAAATTCTTGTGACTTTCTGTAAGCAAGGCAGGTTTATTTATCCTTCAGCACATCCTATGTTCGAGTCTCTTTCTGGGGCCTCATCCAGCAGAGTCTTTAGTGCAGACCTTTCCGTTTGGGAGGGGCTGACAAAAACACAGATGAACTTTTGTCATTGTTTTGGACTGAACCCTGTGGTATCAATAAATTAACAAACTTTCCCTGTCACTTTCTGTCATCAGTCAATGGTACTGTGTGCAAACATTTATTTTAAATTACCAGTTCAAGTGTCATGTCTGTAGCTTTAGCCAATAAGAGTTCTGTTTAAAATTAATGGGTTTGTTTCATGAAGAATTGAGGATGATTGTGCTGCCCTCGTGTGAATGGCTCTTTCATGCAAGTCCAGTCTGTTTATGTCTGGGCACGGAAGGGGTCGAAGGAAAATGGCACAGTTGTCTGTCATCTGTTTTCACCGTGTTCATTTGAGCTACACTCACAATCAGGGAACAAAGCCAATATTAACAAAATGTAAAGATCATAATTAAAACTTCGTGACTTTGGAGGGTTTTACTTCTTTTTACGAATTTAAAAATTTTGTTTAGAATCTCAAGTTTCTTTTAAGGAGCACCTTAATAGAAGCAAAATTTTGGTATTTTGATAAAAAGTTTCCGGTAAGGTGGAATTTTGATTAACGGAGTCAGAATTTGAACTGCCATTCGTATTTGTATTGATCAGTCTTCACAGCACTCTTACTTTCCATGCTTTTTGGGGCCTCTGTTTTCAGTTCTACCGTCTCTCATTGTTTTTTTCAAATCCCTGTTGCAAAGCAGGTGATAAAGGGGTTTCTTACACATGCATTCATATATAAACATGCACACACTCACACACTCTCATTTTTCAAGTTGAATGTGTGAAGTATGTTTTGTGTGGTTTTCTTCAATGAAGGAAATTAGCTATTATCACCTTGTAATGCCAAAAAATGATCAGCTGTATTTTAGTCTGGAAGAATGGTTGTGGCTTGAAGTATATAAGTGGGTTAAAAACCCAAATACCTTCTTAAGGTGTAGCAGACATGTCTATCTGAAAATTATGGTTCTATCTTGCATTCAAAAATTCAGTATATGAGTCGGAACTAATTAAAGGAATACTTTGATTAGATGTCAGCCCCTCTTTCTTTATGCAGGACTGCATAGTGTTAGTTTCTTTGGCTGTGGTACGAAAAAAAACCCCCACAAAACTCGATGTCTTTGATTCCCTGAAAAACAGGACAATGCTTTCCAAAGTCTCTTAATTTGTCACAAGAATTTGTCAGCCTCAACATCTTGAGGTCTCAGCCTCAGGTCCTGCATAGCAGTAAGAATACATAGTTACATCTTTTTATTTTACTTGCATTGAAACATGCATTTCATGTAGAAGTACCTGCTATGAATTAAGTGGACTTCCGAGTTTCATTATGTTTAGGATCAATATAACTTTATATTGAAAATAGTTTAAGAACTCTCATAACTGTGATTGTTACCGTTATTTGCTGTATCCTGTAAGACCTACAGCAGCAATGCTGCAGACAGTGGTAATTCTTGCTTTTGACATTTATGCCGGAGACACATATTTTGAAATTAAGCTTGCCCTGTTGTTTGTCTGTCTGGAATTTTTGTTACAGACCATCAGCAAGTGAAGATACTTTATTATAAACCATCAGTTTGTGAAGATTTTACATTTACTTCCTTTACTATTGAGGATTAAAATTCACACAGGACTAAGGAGAAATGGCATTTTGGGCTTAAGAAGCCAGTAGAGCAGTGCTCTCATTGGAATTTTGCATTCCATTATTGTTGCATTAAGATATTGAGAAGCCAACTGTTCAGTAATTTGTTGTTGGGATTTGATAAATTCAGAAACAGTGTATAACTTCCAGATAGCCTTCGGGTTGAGAGTGCAAGGTCAGCCGTGGAATTAAAATAACAATTTAATACCAGTATTTCATCTGTGTTTTGGAGAGTTCAATAATTCATGCATGTATGGGATGGAACTTAGTCTATGAAACTCTTCAAACTGACCAAGATTTGAACTGTGTTGATTCATTCTCCCAAGTACAGTTTTTCTTAAGTTAATGGTTTCTGGTGCAATATTGTTTATAATAGTCCAACGATTCAGATGAGACCTTAGCAAGTAGCAGCTGAAATGAAGTGGATGCAAAATGTGTGGCTTGGATTTTTTAAATTGTGGTGTAGTGTTTAAAATGTGCCTGTGGGGCTTGAACACCAAAAACATCTTTTAGAAAGATGTAATTTTGAATTCTTAAATACAATGCTAGCTAAGATTTTTCAGCAATATACATTGAAAAGAAAGTCTCAGGTAGTAGGCTTCCTTCAGTTTTTAGACAAAGGTTTCAGTCTTGTCTGCGTTACAGGGCTTAATATTTTGCTGCTTGCCAGGTAATCGTACAGTAAGATTTCCTGGTTGTTACTCTCAGCCTGTGACAAATGTGGAAAGCATTGGAAGTAATTTGTGCTTGCTCTGAACCGCATTGTGGGCGAACAGTTTATTTATTCCCACTTAGCTAATACACAGGAACTTTGTTCTGCGCCTGAGACCTTAGTGAATCCTTTTATTCTCATTTTGTAAAGAAAAACCTTATGTGAAAGTTACGGCACCGAAACCAGAAATGCAGTTGTGTGAAGTCCCTTGTGGTGCAATATGTTGCTATTCATAATGGTGAGCTAAGAAATGAGGGAACTGAACGCGCACAGAATTTGCCCCTTGTGCCAAGACATTTTAGAAGTCAACATCCTTTAACTGTATCTGAGAATGAGAGAGAGAGGCGTACCTGGGGATGAAAAAGGCTTTGAGTTTTATACACAGATTAGGGGGACATTTACTGGTGTAATTGGTGTCTAAGAATATTTAAAACCAATTATAGTGGTATTAAAATGTGGGTTAACCTACCCCCTTGCCAGATCCCGTAAGGTCATGTTAGATGAATTCTGGGGAAAGCAGAATATTTACTTTAATTCTGTGGTTCCATGAGCAGAGCGAGCTCTTGCACTCAAGAAATAAATGGAAAGGGTGCATGACTTGAAATTCGGTTCAGGACAAATGGCTTCGTATGGCTCATACTTTTCCTTTTTCCTAAATAAACAATTAAAAAGAATTATTGTGTTTAATGAAAGTGGACAGTTTTTACCTCATGAATGTTGTAAAATGAATGAAAAATATTATTAGGATTATATTTTAGTGAAACTCTAAAAATCTTAATATATTTAAGGCAGCACACCAGATTGTGGAAGCATATGTTACACACTATATATTTTAAGAAGTAATTTATCAACCATATAATAAACAGAAGGGGGCAGAAAAGCCTTATATATTCATTTAGATTCCAGTTTTGAGTATTTAAGTATTTTTAATGTTACAGCCCTGGAGATGCTTGGGCGTTTGAAAATCCAGCATTAAGAGCACTCCCAGGAAACTTCTCCTGTATATTGGGGAATTTAATTCTGAGAGTACAACAAAAGAAATGAATGAAGAGGAGAGCAGCTGATCAGTTTGTGATTAAAGGGGGCAAGTTTTAATTTTCCTTTGGAAATGACAGAAATTTAAGTTGTATTTCAAAATCATTTGCATACCAGTTTACACCAGATGAAAGTACCAATAATAATATTTTTTAAAAGTTGCAGAAACAACTGGTCTTGGTACTTACGGAAAACAATACACAGTAGTATAATTTTGAGAGCAATAACCTGCAGTGTTTTTGGAGAGTCCTAGTTTTACTTTAAGCAAGGTGGAAAAGAGCTGTAGATGGATTCAGAGCTTCAAAAGGATGAAACAGCCTAACATCTAGCAAGGTCTCGGCAAGGTTGGTGAGATGGCAAAGAGCCAGTCTTCCATCTGCTTTATTTGGCAGCAGATGCTATTTAACTGATACATTTCCAGACGTAAAAAACACACTGTTTGGAATCTGAATGTCGTTCCAAACAGAATTTTTCCTTTTTGTGGAACTGTACATTTTTGCATATCTTTAGCTCAGTCTCTTTGTTCCATATTGAAGGGTGGAGTATGAGACAGGAAATCTGCTCCTAATAACTTTTTAGATTATATTCTTTGTAAAAAGCAAAGAGTGGTGTTTCTTTAACATCCCTTCAGGCTATATGGAAATTAAAGATTCAGCACCAGCTCTCAGAGTCGCAGCATCCTTGGCCTTTATGTAAAAATGTGTGTGCAATGGCAAGTGTATGTAACTAGTTGAGTAATTACAAAAAGCAAGAAAAACAGAGATATATGATGGAAATAATTTACGAACTGGCTCTGAGAGCGCTGTGTGTTGAGTTCTGTTTGCAGAAACCCAGTGTTGTGTTTATTTGCAGTTTGTTATCTGGTGACTATCGAGGCTTCAGTTGCTGTTACTGCTGTCTTGAAAGCCAGTTTATAATGCTGCTTCCTTCACCCCCAAACTTATAGTGCCACATGAGTCGGACTTCTGCTGATATTAGAATTTATAAGAAAATTTGGAAAATAAGTCTGGAAGTAGCTAACTGTATAAAAAGGATCATACCTGCATCATTTGAACTTGGGTTGTGGATCATAAAATATGCACACTTCTTTGTAGTTTATAAAACTTAGTGTAATTAGTCTTATATTCATAACATAGCTTAACTTAACAAACTGGCCTAAACATTTTTTTAACTGCTTCTGCGTTGACTGTCAATTCAAAGTCTTTATGTTTGTTGCATACAATGTTTTCTAAACATATAGCAGTTTCTATTTGAGTAGTAAGGCTGCAGTAGATCATTTCATTCATAGTAACTGTGCCTAAGATCAGTCAAGCCCATGTATTTTGTTATGGAAAAAGACTGTCCTTCCCTCATGGATCAGCCTTTCTCGTTTCATGTTTAATACAGTCTCCAGTGGGCTGCACTACTGCTGCTTATCTAGCACTAGTTCAGGAAGTTAAGGCTCAAAGAAGGTAACAACTGTCAACTTCTTTCTATACCGTCTGGAAAAAAAAAGATGTCTTTGCTGTTGTATTTTTGAGTACGTATATCTTTAAAGATATAAACCTGTATTAACCTGTTAATTATAATTCATGACCTGTCCTTGTTCATAATCAAAAGTAGAAGACTAATAGTTAATGCCACTTCTGTCACAGTATTTTTCAGTCTTAGTTATGTCGCTTGCACGTGGCCCGGACATACTGGGTTTTGCTGCTTTTCGGTGTTTGCTTAGGCCAAAAGGTTCTTTGGAGACTGTTTCACTGTGCATTTAACTCCTATGGATTTTTCAGTTGTGTCTGAAATAAGAGAAGTTGTTGTGGTGCTTTTAGTTTTGTGTTTGTTTTGGTTTTGGGGGTTTTCTTTAGAAAAAAGGGTGTGAAGTTGCTTATGTACACATACAGGTGTTGTAAAATTCCTGAAATAAACAACCTTGACTTTTTGAGTGGTCACTTGTAGCGCTATCTGGCTGTTGGCTGGTTGGTGAACTGGCTGGAAATGGGTGTTGTCATTTATGAATGATTACACTTGGGTTGTACAGGTGTGTTGAGCTTTTCTCAGAGCAGAATAATCCACAATAGATTTTAACAGCTGTTAAAATTGTTTGATAAAATTGGTCTTAAAGCCAGTAATTCACGTCTTTCTGGTTGTCAGCCAATTCAGAGGCGCTCTCTGTAGGTAAGGACGAATACAATAAATTCTATATAGATGTATTTTGTAACTTGGAAAATTTCTGGCTCTTAGTTATTTGAGCTGAAAATTTGATGTTAAATGTTCTTAAACTGTTAACAGTATGTTTTAATAAATGGTGCATTTGCTTTATCTTTATTATAAATTGATTACAGCTTTCTCGGTTTTCAGATCCATGAATCTCTCTCCAGTGATGGCTGGTGTACTTTGGCTTGTGGTTTTACAGGACCTAATTGTTAGTGCTATCTTTATAATGTCTGCTCTTATGTGATGTTCCAGATGCAAAGAATCCAAAGATAATTTTTGATGACTGAACTCTTGCTGAAAATGATGGATAACGCTGCTGCTTTTCTGGCAATTGCCTATGACTAGGCGAATGCACAGTTTAGGGATGTTAAAACTTTAACTGTTCAAGTGCCCATACAGCTCTGTACCTTACAGCAAGTGTCCCACTGGTCTTCATCTTGGTGAATGGTTTGGTTGTTGGCAAGTTTTCTCTTTCCTGGGAGATAAGGAGCTGCGTTCATTTTTTTGGGGCATAAATCCAATGTAATTTTGTGTATGCTTTGCCTGTTTGTGGTTTTGTTCATGTATACCCTAGTGTAAATTCATAAGTGAGTTTTCATTCCGATTTGGATAGGGAATCTTAACTGTATGTGCAGAAGGCAAAGGAAGCAGGTGGTCATCAAGAGGAAGGAGCATTTTAATATTATCTTCCCCAATAGCGATCTAAAGATCCAAAGAGTGGCTGTTCGTACAGATGAACACAAGTGTTAGTGAAAGATAAAGAAAAAAAAAAAGGAAGGAAAACACCATGCTTCTAAAATGCTATCTTTCTATATAATTTGAAAAACAATTAGATTTTCTTCATGGTAGGGCTAATTGTAATATTCCTCCAGAGCCCCCCTGCCCCGCGCCCCCCCATGCATGAGCTATACATTTAAGTCTTCATGTTTGTCCCCAGCAGTAAATACGAGAGTTCAAGGTCTCTTTCCCAGACTTGCTTTCCTTAAGACTGTGTTTGGCAGAAGACTTTTAGTACGAGCAGTCTGCCAGCAGCAACTCCAACTCTTGCCTTCCTGATCTCCTCTCTTTCTGCATCTCCTTCTGATACGTACGCTGGAAGAAGGTGAGACTGATGTCCTCAGGAGCCCAGCCTTTCAGATAAACAGCACACACCGTGTGGGTGTCACAGTGACCACAAAATATTCTCTAGGCAGGAAAGAGCAGTTGATGTGGATGTGGGTAGCTGAGTGTCTCTGAGCTGAGCTCTGTCACTGAGCTCTTATTTACCTACTTGCAGATGTTCACGTGTCCAAAGGAGGCTCAGAAATGGTCTAAACAGAGGATTCTTCTTTCTTTTCTTTAACTGGTTGAACACTGCTATAAATATTCCATTAACTGGTCTATGTTAGTGTGTCTAGGAAAACAAGAACAACAACTTCTCATCTGAAAATTTCAGTCTGAGATTTGCCACAAGCAATTCTCATGCATTTGGAGAAATGCTTTTGATGTTATACCTTGTAGAAGATAGAAATGTCAGATAGTTCCTTTTGCTTTATTTTTCTATCCTTCTAAATGAAAACCTCATCTGGGAAGAGGAGGAGATGATGGTCCTGGTATTGCCAAAAGTTCTTTTATGTCATTGGCTGCATTCTGTGTGATTGACAGGTTAATTGGCAAAGAAAAAACAGCAGTTAAGACTAATGATCATATCTATGACTCACAGGTTTTCCATACTGAAAATTACCTTTGGCAGAAATTTTCTTATGCAAAATATGGAACATCCTTTTATATTTAAAAAAAAGGGCAGGGTCTAAATATTCACGCTTGAAAGTCATTATCTGGTAAGTTTATTTTTTTAGAAATACTTTCACCTGTAATTTAAGGTAAACTTAAAATTCCCAAATTTTAAAAAATTTCCCAAAATATAATAATACCTGCAGGTTGCATGCATTTTAAATGTTTTTACTAAGTTGTGTCCAAGAATACGCAAATTGCAGAGCCAGTCTCTCCAAATTCTAATACTTACGGGGAAAGGAATACGTGAACACAAGTGGAAAGTACTGAAGCCTGTGCAACAACACTGGGTTTCTGAAGCGCTCCCCCTGACCCCTCTGTAATATTTTCTTTCCATCTTCTCCACGAATATAGTACTGGCAGTGCTTATAGAAGGAATTGCTTCATTTGGAATCTGAGTGAATATCAGAAGATTTCCTCCTTTGTGATTTTTGTTTTCTGTATTTTAACACATAAGTAACGATTACAGTTGATTCATCTTCAGTACAAGATGTACACACTGAAAAAAGAAATGAGAATACCCTAGTATGAGAATGCACTAGGCTGTAACAAGTTTTAATGATTTCCTCTGATGGATTTTGCCCGGTTAGCCCAATATTTTGACTTTACATAGAATTCCGTGTGTATATTAATTTTGTGTATATTCAGCAGATTTCTTATTGTTGTCTCTTTAAAGCAAATAAATAATTCTGAAAACAGAGAATAGAACATCTCACAGGAAAGTTAATGGGAAGCACATTCCCATATTTGCAGGGAATCTTGTGGTTATCCGTTCCTCCTGTGTACAAATTGGTCTCTAAGACGATCCTGTGAAACTCTGTTTTCAAGCATAATGATGCCGCCTTGTGTTGGTCCCAATTGTGATTTTCTTTTTTCTTCCAGATAAGTAACTCTTCAAGTTTCACAGCATCAGCTCTAAAAAAGTTCTTCCCCGTGATGCCTCATTGTCAGAATTTGTCAGCAAATTCTGTAGCCATTCTTGTTCCGAGTAACACGTGGACCAGAATTGTAGTGTCTTGGTTAACGTTTATGGATGGGAAGGTTACCTCATCCTCCTCGTACAGACCGCTTTTGAAAGCATCATTCTTCAGGAGTTAAGCATTAAACATAAAAAATTCCTTCTCCTTTAAGAGAATTGAGTGAATTTTACTGGAGTCTTTGTTAGGAGATACAGAACACATAAATAATCTTTTATCCATCACTAATGATTCCTGGTAATAGACAAGAAAATTCATTGAGTTATTTTCAAACTAGATGTCAAGTTCCTACTCAGGCAGGTTAATCATGGAGAGAGGTTCATTGGTGGTTGTAGATTTGTTGTGCTGGGTCGAATGTTTCCAAATGCTTATTTTAGCTGTTCTCTACCACTGTGCTTTCTGTGTGACTCAGTTTTCTCTCCAAACTGCTTTATAGGGTTTGTTTTTTTTTTTTTTTTTGTTGAGTCTTTTCAACTTGATAACAGTTCTTTTCCACATGTAAAACAATTGATGGACAGTTTGGTGGTGCTTGTGCCTTGTTCCAGAGGTTTTCCTTGTGTATGTGGTGTCTGGTTTTGCCTTTGTGCTGTATAGCCAGGAAAATGTGTCAGTAAAATGTTTAGTTTGTGGCTCCTCCCAAAACAACTCCGAAGGTGGATTTTTCCTGTCAATAATCCACTATACTAACTGGGAAAAGTTAATTCTTTGAGAGGAACTGGTGTTTTCATGGGTGTTTGTTTAGTGATAAATTTGAAAACAGTGTTTATGCATTGAAGCAAGCAAGCCTGAACATACGCTGATGCGTTGAAGAGGGGCTAAATCTGTACTGGTGGGTTGTATAAAAGTATTTCCGTCTTCTAAATTTTCTTAAATTAGCTATATGCCATCCGGCTTGCTCTCTAGATTGTCTTTCCAAAAAAAAAAAAAAAAAGGCAGCTCCCCACCCCCCCCGCAAACTCTTCCTTATTTTATGTCAAGTTTTAGTGCTAAGACTCTTTTTCAAATATAAACTTAATAGGAGCAAAATCCGAAGGACTTTATAAATGTAATTTTATTGCATTTATCTCAACAGCTGAAATTAATTATTCAGAGTGTTCATTAAAATAAGCTTTGGTAAGTGACATTTTAAACAGGCGTTCAGAAGTGATTGTGAGAAAGATGGTGATAAAGAACAATGTCTAAAAGGAAGTGTAAAATCCTCAGACATTTTAAACTGGCCTGTAAAAACTTCAAAAAAGGTAGCTGTTTGGACAATTTGAGAAATGCAATGAGAACATGTGTTGATGCTAGATGGGGGGGACTACCAATGTTGCCACAGACCAGTATTTCATCAAGTATTTGGTGTAGTTTTTTAAAACATGCAGTGCTGGCATTGAGAAAATAAGACAGAAGTTGCCATTTTCTAAAAAATAATAAATGTCCTTTTTTCCTTTTCCTCTAGATAATGGAGAAAATTTTGAAAAGGTGACTGTGAAACCATCATAAACCTATATACTCTAGATAGCAACTAAAAGAAAACCACAACAGAAACCCCTCGTTTATTTCTTAATACAATTTGAATTTCTCATACCCATGAAAAGCTGCAGTACACTCTGTACTTGTCTGTGATCAGACAAACATCTTGCAGAGCTTCTCAAGGTTTGCAATCCAGCAGACCATTGGCAGCCCATGAGGAATCCCATTTGTTGCCAGCAACAGATGCAATTACTTTAAGAGGGAGGCAGGACTTCAGGCCCTGGGGCTTTTTATATCCAAAAAACCTGTGGTCAACCATTTTATTTGTGCCAAAATTGAGATCCGTTTATTGCTAGCTCTTATGACAGTTTCTTATCTTTTCTTTAGGTCTTAATGATGGATATTGTAGCACATAAAGTCTTATGTAGACACGTGAATATTCTGCAAGCAAGCACTCAATTACAGCTGAAATAAACAGAGAGTTGCTGTCATCAGATTTGTTTAATTTGTGTTTCAACATTTAGCCAAGGAATACAGTTAGGAAAAATAAATGACCATCAGTCATGTTTGAGAAGTTGGACCAGTAAAAACAATAGTGGACTATTTACTGTGGGAAGCAAAGAGAAAGAATAAAGCCTTCTCTGTCACTAAAACACAAATTTTCTTCTAAGCCATCTCCTTATGTTTACCGTAAGCGTAGTGGAAACAGTCTTAAATATCAAAACCGTGCATTAGAAGATTGACTAATGGTGTGGGAATAATGGTAATAATCTCTGAAACCAAATGAAGTTATAAGATGCATGCTGGAGACAGTTATTTACTTCTGTAATACTTTTGTATTACAGTGTAGACAGTATGATTTTCTATGCAACACTTCTCTAGTTATTTCCTTCCATGTTGTCATCATAAGTGATAGAGAAGGCTTTCTGGTTTCTCACACGCTAAATGCTTTTCTGTTGTTTGCTTTAGGTTTATTTTTTTTTTCTATGGGAAATGCATACAAGAAATAGTTTAGTCTTGTCATTATTTAAAGTTACAGTCTGTCCCTGTTATGCTGATGCCCCTAGTACCACTCTCCTCTCCCTGCCCTCCACAAGCCCTCAGCCCTGGAACACAATACATGCATTTTAACTAAGCTCATCATCCAGTTTTGCAATAAATACTTTTACATATTTTTTCCCTAGAATTATGCTATGAAAAATGGTGCATTACCGTGTAAGTTGGCCGTAGTATCTCTGAAAATGCTCACTCTCAGACTTTTCAAAACGAGAGTTTGGTGACTCTCTGGAGCTGTGGTTTACAGACTTCCTCCTGTGTGTCTTGAGTTGATGAATTCTTTATCGCTTTGCCAGGGGTCATGAACTTTTATATAATTTCATTGAAGCCATCCGTCCTGTGAAAAAAAAATTGAGTACTTGAGATGGTACGGGTGTCAAATTCGATGGATTACCAGGTTTTGCATTTGATACATAACCATGATGCTGGGAGAAAGAGCAAGGCTTAGAGGCAGTCTCTGTTTTTCAGTAGACTATTTAAACTGTAAGACTGTGTTAATGTATTATTTATAAGGTCTCCTCCTTTACATTCCATTTTCATCTCTGATTTTTGTCTTGTAGCGTTGTCCCTCAGACCACAGTAATACTGAACAACGACCGGCAGAATTCAATTGTAGCCAAGATGGTTGGGCAGGAGGAGCCGTTGAGCAGAGCAGCGGATTCTCTGGAAAATATCCTTAGCAAGTTAGTAGCAGTTATGGGAATCCTCCCCCTTCGCTCCTTCCTTTGACAGATCAGTATCAGTCTCTGCAGCAATTTGAAGTGCAAAGTGAGGAATGTTCTAGGTAATAGTGGGGGGAAAAACATTAAACTAGTACTTGAATGTTTTATCAGGCTGACGGTGCTGCTGAGGGAAACCTCCTATGAGCAGCAAAGGCACAGAGCAATGCTTCGCTCCTGCTGGGGAGAGAACGTCTTGGAGAAGCTGGGATTAGTTAGTTCAGTGTTAGTTGACAGTTGAATGAAAGAGTGCCCATAGCTACGTATTTTTAACATGGGTGTACAATCACTTGGGAGCATGCCGAGGTCATGTATTTAACCAACTGAAGAAAGAATGTGCAGTAGCCCCAGTAAGGCTTGTTAAAATTTTAAATTAAGTGCAAATGGAGATTCTGGGTAGAAAATGTTCTTAAATAATACATTTTTACAAATTTCTTACTTTTTTTTTCTGCACACCGGGCCTAGACTTTTCCATTGATGGAAATTTAGAAAGTGTGCGTCTAAAATTTTTTATTTCTTCTGCTATTTGCCTTCTATTTTATTTTGCTGGATCTCTCAGTTATAAACAGGAGTAGGCTTGTTTAAAGGAGTGCGCTTTTATAATAATTTAATTTTGTCAATTAATGTGCTTAATTCCCTTATAATGATGCTATTCCTGATCAAGGATTGTGTTTTCCCAAAGTTACCTACTTTTCTTTTCCATAGTGCTGTTCCTGGCCGTAGGCAGAACACCATAGTGGTGAAAGTTCCAGGACATGACGACAGTCACAATGAAGACGGAGAGAGTGGCTCTGAGGCCAGTGACTCAGTTTCCAACAGTGGACAATTAGGAAGCCAAAGTATTGGGAACAATGTCACGCTTATTACGCTGAACTCTGAAGGTACGCTGGTCTAACTGTAAAGCTACTTGAGCAAAGTACATGTGGTGGTGGAATGAACTAAGATTCAACTGGAAGATTCAGAGATCGTTTCGTGGGTCCAACCTTGAATTGTTAGGCAGTAGGGCAAGTATCAGGTAGGAGTGAAGGAATCTGAATGAATCATTTGGTTGGTTTTTTTTGTTTGTTTGTTTTCATTTTCACCAGTTTTACAGGCAGAACGGCCTGTAAAATTTAAAAAGTATGCCCCACTGTAGCAGTGTAGCTTTATATATTTTAAAGCCTTGAAATTAACACATTCAACCTGCAGGATCTCTTATCAGCAAGTTGAAATACTGTTTCAGGAAAATAAATGACTTCTCTGGGAAATAAAATCTACAAGTCCATCTCCTCCTGTAACTAAAAAATAGTTACGTTGGCAACTGTAAGCAATTTTTATAAGGAAATTCATATTAAAACCAGACTGTTAACCTGATAGTGTGTAGTGTCAGATTTTACTGAAAATTGGACACAGCAATCAAACGTAGTGAAATCTTAAGAATTTTAGATTAGCCTTATAAAGATACTCTGTTTTATGTGGTTGGAAACATTGAAGTGAATGTTAGATCCTATATTTTAATCACAAACAAGATGATGTAAGGGATGCTGAGTTTTAGGTGAAAATAAAATACGATAAATTGTGTTTTATGATTAGCTTGAAAGTATCAGCGATATTTTTTTTTATACAGATGTAATTGGAATCCTAGACTTCAATTTAATAATTTTCCTAATTACTTTTAAAAACATATTTATTGAACATTTAATTAAATGTTATTCTGGATGTAGTAGTTCATATTTATGTTCATGTACCAGAGAAGAATAAGCTACTTCAGGAAATGGTTGTAGCAGAATGTACTTAGGGGGTGATCTTCATACTTAAGAAGTAAATGTGTCGTCTTTTTAATCTCTATCATTGAAACAGAAGGACTCTAATTTAGGAGTGATTCAGTTTCTTCTGCGTGATCTCCAGCCACTGTTAAAAGCATGTTGGATGTGAATGGGTTAGGATACAATGAGTGGTAAGGATTAATTCCAGATAGCCTGCAACCGAGTATTTAAGAGTGCATTCAAAAATTTCAGAACTGACTAACAATTCAATGAGATGTTTTAAAACTTTGATACTTCGAAAACTTCACAAGTCGGTCTACTGAAAGTCTCATGCACCAAAAGTAGTTGTTTCTGAAAAGGTTGTTCTAAGGGATTTGAACCTAGGATTCTTCAACTTCTATGGATACTCGTACAACATACACAGATTAGAAAGAGCTTTTGGGTTCTGTCCTGTATGTGTGTTGGGAGGCAGAGTAGCTTCCAAAGGGTATTTTGTTTTGGGTCAATGGAGAACTAAGGGAGACTGAGGCTGGCTGAGGAGTTGCTCTCAAAAAATGATTGAGTTGCAGATAGTGCTGATATTTCGATGTGAAAATACATATAAAATGTATTCTTTGTGGAGTCTGTTTATATTTCATGCAGCTCTGCATCAGCTATGCCAGGAACAAAGTTTCTAACATTACGAGGGTATTTGTTGTATAATGCCCTTTTTGACTTGGTTGTTTGGCACGGATTTGCACAGACAAATGTGATGTTGGCCTTTTATGCCATTGTTGTATTATGTAAATTTTGAAGAAACAGCTAATCCATTTATGTCTTCAAATCTGATTTTCGTCAGACCTTTAGAACGCTCATCCATTAAAAATCTCTGAGATTGATGAATGCTTTGAGAATCAGATTACTAATCCCCCACACCTACCTCTTCTTGCCCTCGCGAAGATGAGAGGGGACGGCTTGCACAGAAGGAATGCTAAGCGAACTAGCCTGCAGTGTGTCACAGAAATTAAATTATTAATAAAGGAAGTGATGAAGAATAATAGGTCTGTTGTGCAGACTTGTTTTCTTCAGCAGTAAAAGGCAAAAGTTACAGCACCCATCAGCTTGCTTTCATCGTCTGTGAAAGAATTCTGAGTGACTTCAAGTTGCTCAAAAGAATCTTGATTGATTGTAAAATACAAGGAGCTGGGAATGGCGCACTTCAGCCCTTACGGACTGAGACTAAACAGCAGGTTTTCACTGTGACTCCCATCTGTCTTTTGGTGTCTGGAAAGCAAAGCTAAAGCGTGTTTATAGTTGGTCTTTAGCTAACTTTGGATATGGCACTGACCTGTGGATGTTTTCAGAATTTAATTAAAAGTTTTCTATAAAAGCATTGTTTGTTCTTTGCTGGCTGTGTTCAAAGAGCATTTAATCACGTGTGGTATTTTATAAAAATACTAGTGTTACTGACTTCCTACTTCTGAAAAATAATTATACAGAAGCAAGAAGCCCAGTTATTGTTATAATGGTTTTTGGTTTTGTTTTTTTTTGACTAAACAGTGTGACACTATTTGATCTTCAGTTGTATATTACTTTTTCAGCTTGTGCAGTAAGGCACGTTCCCTCTTTTCTTTGAGCGACAAAGATCAAGATTACTTGATTATTTTTTTTCTTCTGCTTTTCAGAAAACTGAGAATGCTCGTCCATTCTACAGATGCAGTTAATGGTCTGCATTTTAAGACGTAGTATTTATGAACTGAAAGCACCTAGAGATACTGAATGTCTGAGTTTTGTGAAATTTTGTGAATTTTTTCCAAATTTCATTTTGGAATAATTTATGTCCTTTCATGTGGGAATGATAGTAGAAATATCAACACCTGATATATTCATTGGACTGCAGTTCTAAAAGTGATGTTCATGAAGTAATCTTGCACAATTGAAGATAAAACCCAGCAAGAATAAAATTGTCCAGTAGTGAATTACCAGTGTAAAATCAAATTAAAGTAGGGTGGAAGGTTTGCTAGTTAAGTGACTTACTATTTTATTAATGCCATATTTTTGGCATAGAAAATATGAAGTGTATCCTTATTCAGCCGACTAAGAAATAGTGGTTTTTTTCATTTAACTTGTAATTTTACCCCATAGATATTAATAACTGTCAAAAGTGATTAGTCTGTTGTTGTTTTGAACGCATATGTTAGAGTGTGTCTTTTCCACTCTGACTTTGTTGCAGCCCAAGTGGATCTTCTGGGGAAATTAGAGAAGAGCAGTGGGTATGGATGTAGAAACAGTAGTGTAAGTTTATAATCATACGTGCTTTAGATATAATATTTCTTTTCTACAAATGGGAGGATTATTTAATATTAAGATCAAAGCTCAAAACTCTGTTTTATAAGCTTGTCCTTTAAGATAGTATCTTCCTACAGAAACACTGTTTGAAAGAATTGAATGCCACTGATCCTCTCAGAGTTTAAATGGGGAAGGGACATCAAACTGATTAACTTCGAATCTTCAGGTTCTGGAGATCTGGATTGGAGCCTTTGTTTAAATCCCAAGTAAAAAATATGAAACTTTCTTTACTGTACTGAAGAAACAAGGTTCTGAATGAGGAAACCCGGGTGTGACCCACTACTGAGCTCACATTTGTGTAGAAGTGAAAAAACAGAAAGCTGTTAAAACAGCAAACATACAACCTACCAAAAACCACTGTATCGAGGCTGCTGTTTTCTGGTAATTTAAATTGCTCAAGCAATGCTGAAATGTTAATAGTAAACACTTCCCGTAAGGTCTGATTGATTTAATCACTGCCCATGTCTTTTCATTTTTCTGATTTAGGAAGAAATCCCCTCCATGTATTTTTAACACAATACATTAATGATGTTTAAAAAGGTCTTTAAAAAGGCTTTTGGAGAGCTCCTCTGACAGTTGTGAAACTGTCCTTAACCACAGTGCGCTTCACTAAGTCAATCTCGGTTCTGGTTTCTTTCTTTTCCCTTTCTCTCTCTGCCTTTTGAAACATGGAAGCTGTGTAGGTAACTCGCGTAGGGTGGTAGAAATGCAGCTGAGCAGTTTACATCAGGAGGTATACACCTTTGTCTTCTCCTAGAAAAGCTTTCTTTCTGAAGTGTGGCTTTTAGAGATTTGAAGTACCCATCTCTTCCGGGGCTTTAGAAGTCTTTTGTGATGTAGTTATTCTCTGAATACGGGAATGTGTCTGTTTTAGCAGAAATGTTTTGTGGAGGAAAGAAACCAGCAAACATGAGTTACAGCGTGACCTGTCAAACGTATAAACAAACCATTTTACTGTGTAAGTATCTAAGAATTTGGATAGAGGCTGGTTTTCTGAAAGGTTTTGGTAGATGAAAACAATGTAAATATAATGAAAATTAATGGTTTTGCTGTGTTGTCCTGAGGCACTGTGTGCTGCTTCTTTAAGCTGGAGGAAACCTGTGTTTAAAAACACAGGGAACTTTTCTTGTTCATTGTCCCTTTTTTTTTTCTTTTTTTTTTTTTTCCCCCACCATGGATTACACATCTTTCTTGTTTAATGGAATAAAACCCAAACATTTATCACTAAGAAGTGTTTAAAGTAAATGTCAACAATTGATAGATGTGTTTTTCTCTTTTAAAAGTCCAGTTGATTTTGACATGAACGTGTTCTTACTGTAAGTTCTTGAGTACAGCATATTTTCAACTTTAAGTTGTGCTTTTTTAAAATCTTGAATTTTCTAATTAAGGCTTAAAAACGAGCAACTAATTAATGAAGAACATTTTTTAAAACATCATCATTTGTACATGTGTATGTACATGTTATTTTTGTAATGAACTGTTGTAGATCTTCAGGAGCTGTTAAAAAAACCCTGTTTGTCCAGTTGTTCGAGGATTTAGTGGCTGTGTGTGTTACGTGGTTTCTGATGCAGTGACTTTAATCAGCTGTGATTGGAGTGGAGTTGATATTTCTCTCAGGTGTATTGAAGCTCTGCAGAATTGTGTGACTGAAATGCCATGGGAGCCCTTCAATTTTGTTCAGTTCACTGTGTAATGCAAAGCAAAGATAGCAGGGGAAGGGATTTCATTAATTTCACTGATAGGATTTTGGAGTGGGAAAGCCATTAAGTTTTATATACTAAACATGCTGAAATTTTATTTTTAAGTAGTTGCATGGGATTTTGTTTTGTCCTACAATAAGTGATGGAACTATTCTATTTTCCTCTTCAGTTTTGGTTATTGTGCTTTTTACACTTTCAGGGTGGTAGTAGAAGGAAAAGTTTATAGACTTTTTTTTTTGAGGAGACTGTTTTTCTGTGCTTTCCAGAATTCTTGTACATTTATAAAGGTCTGTATATTCTGAACTGGATTTCACCAACCTAAAATGCTACACCTGATATTTAGTTTCCTTCTTGCACAGAACTTAATTTGTGAATAGATTCTCCTATCTCTGAAGGTATCGGTGCTAGTTGATTGCATGGAAAGTAACGCCTCGTGTGTAGTCTCTCTTCACGACAACTTTCATCCTAATGTTGTTGCGTTCTTTTGGATTTTGCCTTCCACTGCAAAAAATTAAACTCTGAAGAACATTAGATCCACACAAGTTTTAAATTACAGAAGTTTTAAACCTATGATATTAAGTACCTATATTGTTTTCTGACTTTAATGAATTCTCTCCTACTGGTATGCGGCTGTAATCCTGTCAAGGGTTGGTTTTCAGTTGACTAAGCTATAACCTGGCAACCATATGCACTTTCATGCTCACCACAAATCTGTTAGAAAATATTCTGACATTCTCAAATATTTGTCTAAACTTTTTTAACTGAAGAGTTTTAGCATTAGACGAAGAAAAGCAATTGCAGTAACTACGAACAGTAACTTAGTAACTAAGAATGGTGAGTAGATTTTCAAATGATCAATGCTTAGAAGGAACCTTTTGTGTTCTTAATAGGTAACATCTAAGATGAAAATAACACTCTTTTGTCCAGTCTCCAGTTACCTCCCATCTTATTTACTGTAAGGCTTCCTCTCTGGCCTTATATTCAGAAAGCTGTTACAAATATGATTTTTCCAAACTCACCGTTTTAACCCCATCATCTTCTCCTTGCATCCCTTTCCCTACTCCTCAGCACTCTTGTTATGACAGAAGACCTTGTCCTTTGCCATCTCTGAGTTACTGTTCAGAGTTGCTGTGACTTCCTTGGCCATAGGTGAGGTTTTGTTGCAGGTTTCCTTGCTTGTCATGTTTTCAGAGACTTTTATACTTTCTTCTACTTCCTTGGGAGGAGATCCTCATAACTATATATACATCACTGTCCCTAATACTCGCTCATAAAATTGTCTTTTCTCACAGTGTTTACGTAAAACTTAGACATAGTTAAGCTACCTTTATTTTAAGATACTTTCTTTAAGATACTCTTTCTTCTGGTGATGCTGTCTCCATGCGTGTTGTCACCTGCCTACACCTCTCTAATCTATGTATGGTCTCCTGCCTTATTCTTGGATTGCAAAATTGCTGGGTGAGGGTGTTGTATTTGTTCGGTACTTACATAGTACCTTCCACAACACTTGATTGCGATTTAAAGGTGTTACACTCTTGGATTTATAGGAAACAGTCAAAAAGTGTGGCTGTTGCTTGTGATTTCTCATTTGTTGGGTAAACTGCTTGGAATTCATGTATAAAAAAAACCGCACTGAGTTAATAAAGAACTTTCTGACAAGTTTAGAGCTTGTGCTAAATAGCAGTTTCAAAATTTTATATTAAGTACTATTTTACCAAGAAACATGTGCGAACAGCAGAAAGCAAAGAATAGAAAATATCCAAATATATTTACTATTATTTTTTTATGAATTAGTTTTGCTGTGGTGAGGCAGTTTCGTGTTTCCTCTGAGGGCGTCAAATTTTACTTTGAAAAACTTTACAAGAACTTGTTCTTCAAAATTTCACGTTTGGTAAAACCAGAATTTTCATTTTTTTAATGCAGCCTATGTACAGAAAAAAAAATATTAACTTAAGCAGGTGCTTCAGTTCAGGTAAACAAAGCTCAAATTTTGAATACTTGCTGTTGAACCGAAGAATAAACTATGTGAAGGTGCTGTGATTATACTTGCACACTTCTGTAGGAGATATGATGAGACCATTATTTGGCTTAATAGTACATACTGCTTTCAAGGTACAAGGGGCTTCAAGGTGTAAGGAATATTATAATAATACTGTTCTTACACATACTCAGTATATGGTGGTAACATTTAAAATATTTATTCTGTGACTTACTGTACAAACAAGAGGAGCATCTGTTCCAAAAACATTAATGCACGTTATGTTACCCTTTTAAATCTTTCACAATAGAGTTACTGTCCTATCTTTAATACAGGAGGAAAAAAAAAAAAAAAGCAGGACCTCTCTCATCTTTGTGGTATAAGAATGTCCCATTCAGCATTACTCTGCTGCTTTAGAAGCAGATATTTTTCAAAATGTCTATGCTAAAGCCAAGACTTTGAAATTACTAAGAAAGAAACACACTGTCCTTAGTATCTCCCAAGTATGTGAAATGGTCTTGAACGGAGCTCCATGAAAGCTGTTTTTAAGTGATATAAATAAAATGGCAAGATCCATTGAGTTAGACCTTGGTTCAGTGAACTTCACACTTGATACACTGATATATGATGTTTGGCACAATGTATGATAGTTTTGTATCGTATCTGCTTTCTCTGCGTTACTTTTACTGCACTTTAGGGCAATCAAAAATATAGAATTAGAAATATAAACGTGCATTTTTTGAGAAGATAAGGGAAAACTGGTCTACGTAGTGTGTTAATCAAAGGATGAATGATATTTTTCCAAATGAAATTTAGTCACATCTTGTCTCTTCAACTGTACATCTGAAACAGTTATTTTACAATAGTAGTATTAAATAATGCTCAGAATTTGCTTTCCAAATGTGAATCCAAGCAGCTATTTTTACGTGGCCCAGACTTATCTGTCCACAGGATTTTCCAGTTGACTCTAAGATCAGATCTCGCGTATTATATGATCATTTGCAGCACTTTGCTTTTCCTGCCAAGCTCCTTATTTCCAGATACTGACAGCGAGAACAAACTTTTAAATAGCAAACTTTTTGTACCTTAAACCAATATTGTATGTAGCTGATGTGAATACGCTGATGAGAGTTCAGGAGCTTCAGTGACTTGTTAAAACCAAAGGAAACCATACAAAATGAAGCGGGTTTCTTCAAGGTATCTGTAACAGTGATGATTGAAATTAACACTCCAGTCCACTGTGTAAAGTTAAATATAACAAAGATGGAATAAACAAGAAAGCCGGCAAAATCTAAATGAGAAATCTGATTTTCTGGCATGAAACACGTTTTCTAAGGGTTTAAAAAGCCCTCTAAGTCCATGGATTTTAATTTTCTCAATTTTATCTGGATTTTTTTTTTTTTTGCTGATTGTTTTAAATTACAGATGATTGCATGGTCCTCGTTTTCTACTTCTGTTGAATAAATTCCTTGGCCTTCAGTGACTCATGAAGTGAATGAATCTCCTCTTTCTCTCGTGGGTTTAACCATGTACTAAAATTGAGGCCTTATTTTTAACAAACTAGTAATCTCACTGATGTTATGCTGAGACTTCTATGCACGCTACTATTTGCTGACACGTGTGCTTTGGTGCTGTGTGCCCATATATGTTCTTTTGTGCTGTGTGTTGTCTATCAGACAACTGAGGAAACCATGAGGGCAGGAGCGTGCAGGATGTATTTTCAGAATATCTCATATAACGTACTGGTCCTCTAACCATAGGGGCTTAGAAGTTAACTGGAACTGGCCATAGAAGTTAACTGGAACTGTGTCTCTATTAGCCTTTATGCCGGGTAGAAGATTATACTTGGAGCATGAGGTTTTTCTGGCTATATTTCTTTTATATTTACATGGAAATTAAACCTTTTTTTTTTCCCCATGAGAATAGTCAGGCGTAAAACTCCGGTTCTGTGTCCAGGGTTTCTGATATTCCTGGATGTGTGTGTGTGTGTTGGACGCTTCCTTTTGCCAGAACTCCCAGCATCTTAACTGCTTTTTGTAGTGGGAGGAGGTTTTTGTGAACATAGCTTTAAAGCTAGTTCTTTAACCTTTCTTTTAGCACAAGCTTTAAATCACATTGCTACATTTGTAGGTTAACATATCGCTCTGTTCCTTATATTTAATGATTACTAGTTAATAAAGTCAGTATTCTCTGTCAGTTAATCACTACCCCCGTGAACTCTTGCAGGGTCAAAGACTTGGGCTAATTGATAGAAGTTTATTTAAAAATATGTTGAATCTTCTACACACCAGCCAAAATATTATTTAATTTCTCTAGAAGTCGGGGTTAATTTTTGTAGGTTAGGATTATTTTTTTTTTTAAGGTTTATTCATCGTTCTGCCTTTGTACTACAGCTGCCATTTGTTTTTCTCTGCTGCAAATGGCAGTTTTGCACCTAGCCTTGTTCGTAAAATAAACACGACAACTCGGAACAATGGAACACGTTAATTCAAGTGTTTATGTGGGCAGGTGTTTTCTTTTGTTTGTTCTAGTTTTAAAGGAGTGATTGGTAGCACAAAGCGAGAGCGGAGCCCAGCTTTGCTTCTCCTCTTACTGCTAATGCTCACATGTCAAACTGGGGGAGCGTATCCCAATGGAAAAGATGTGAGTAACAGTTAAATGTCTGTCATCTCCCTGGGTGGGAAAACACATACAACATGGCGAGAACGAGTCTGAAAGCCCAGCAACTCTTGTCTGGTTTTTGTTCTCTTGACACAGGTTTTCTTGATACTGACCTTAAAGCTCGGTCCTCCTGTTTCCATAGAAATGCTTGTTTGCACAGCAGCCCCGGCCGCCTCTCAGCGTCTTGCACGTCCCTGACGAAACAGAGGAACGGTCAGCTGTGTTGTGAGATAAAAGAAATGGACTTAATACAGTAAAAAAGATTTGAAAACAGCATTGAAAAGAGAACTAGTTCTGGATTCAGTGGGACAGAGATAAAGGCAAATTTTCTGATCTTAAAAAAAACATTGAAGAGGAGCTAGAAATTAGTCTGTCTGTCATTGAAATGAGCTTCTGAGTACAGAGAGGAAATCAGATAAAAATGTCAGGACTTTTCACACTGGAAGTAGAAATGATCAAGAGCCACTTCTCTGATGATATATTTGGCTTAAAGAAAGTACAAGGAAGTACCTTTCCACATAGTACTCAAAATGCAGCAAGGCCATTAGGAAAATTAACGAAGGAAAGATACTTCAGAGCAAAACAAAAAAGGTGTGTGATTAACTGAGTTACAGATGAGTGAGTGCAATTATGCTTCATTATTTTTAAGAAAAGTGTTTTCTTTGACTGTATTCCTCCTCCCCAGCCCTTCAGGTTATTTGTGTATTGGTAGTTGTTAAGGAGTAGAAACAGCTGTGTGTGGTTGTACAGGGCATAGGGGAGTCCTGACTTGGTATCTGGCTATTACAATGTATGTACTAAATAACCAGACTCACCTAGATTCTATCTAGATAATACATATAATGCCTGATAATACACGTAAAGAACCATTTCAGTAAGCATAAAAGGGTGCTTGAGTACTAGGAGCTTCAAATGACGCAGCTGTAATCAATAGTATTTATGTACTTAATTGTCCAGAGAGAACTTCCATCAGACTCCCAGGCTTTTTTTTCCTCTTTCCTTATTCAGTCTGTCTTCTCCCGTAGCACACCACTTTTTCAGAGCAGTTCTGCCTCCCTCATAACCGGCACTGTAGTTCCTCTTTTCACCAGTTTTTTGTGTGCCAATCTCATCATATTTGCTTTATGCAAAGTGCCAGATGTGTTGGCAGGCTGGTAGGAATTATTTTTATATATGATAAGGAATAGTTTAGCTTTTGTGCCCTGAAGTAGCTGCAGTGAGACAGTAGAGTCATGTTTAACTTTAGTCATGTGAGTTCCACTTAATGCAAAATGATTATAAAGCAAATTCTCTTTCTCCTGAAGCTTTTAAAGCAGAAGGAAAATGCAAGAGAGAATTTAATGTGGGGCATGTGTTCATAGGTCAGAATAACAAGATAGTGTCTTTTTTCCAGGCTGTAAGCAATAAAAGAACAGTTGCACATGGTAAAAACAGTATGTTCTAGACTCCGTGCCAGTAAAAAAAAAAATAAAAAAAAAACACTTTGCAAATTAAAAAAAAACCCTTTTGGTTCATATGGGTTGATAGCATTTGTTAAACAAGGCTGCAGGTGAAAGGTGTTCCATAAATAGTAATAACTCTAATAGTAATTCTGTGAACTGGTAAGGCAATAAGATTTTGATGAGATGTAGAATCATTTACTCAGGCTTTTTACTCAGAAATTCCTAGAATTTCTTTGAAAAACTTACACATTTATCCAGAGATGGTTTTGCTTTGCCAGCTCTGCCCAAATTTGGATAAAACAGTCAATTTATCTTCAGGAACAGACTGTTGTTTTCCCTGATAATGTTAACCAGACTTGTGGTGAGGCCAGACACAGTGGCATTCAAAACAAGTTGTAATTAATCTGAACCACCTTATTTTTCAGATGGCAACTTGGTACTGTGAGCAGAAAACAGCTAGTGCGCCCTGTTACATAGGTCAGGATAAAAAGTAAGGTTTAAATAAAATACATATAAAAAAAATTGCGAGTGTATAAAAAAAATATATTCGGAATAAAGCATTTCAACATTTCAACATTCAGCATTTCTGATTTCAACAGAAAAAGGTTTGAGGGACTACCTGCTACATAAATCAGCAATAAATATTTTTCTGTACAAATTATTTTAGTTGATAGTCTGATGTTTATAGTGATATGTCAGTATTGTGTAATCTAACATTTGCTTCATACTGTCATTATTCATTGCAATAAACTTGCATCTGACATGTGGTATGACTCAACCCAAAGGTCATGTTGGAAAAGTGTTTTTTAGTGTTTGAGTTGCTTTTATGTTATATTTTATTGTGTGCTTTTGGCTTGAAGTGTAGTAAAATGCAGGCTCCTTAAGCTATGCCAGTACTTGAAAATAAAGATGCTGCTTCTTCAGGGGTCCTGCTCAGTGTGAGAAGAGTCTTGCTCCTCTGTCTGAACTCTGTAACCCTATGTTGTGACAGGAGGGGTTAGGGAAAACAGGACTTTGTTACTTTGTATATACCATGAAACTCTACTTTAAAGGCATTTAATGAAATTAAATCATGTAGTTGAATGACTTGGTTCACGTTGTTACCATTCTGAAGGTGTGAACCAACAAGGAAATGCTATAGAGCTCTTAGTATGGAAAGGCTGAGTGACGCTGAAGTCAGGAAGCTTTGTTTTACTCCACAAAATTGAGCAAACAAAAATCAAATCCAAATGGTCTGTGTCAGTGAATATTGAAATAGTACTGGAAATGATATTCTGTCCAGTTCCTATTTGCATTGTCAAAATTTGTACTGGAAATTCTGTTTTTACCTGGGACGACAGTCTCATCCTAGGTCCTGTGTGACGTCCTCCACTTCAGCAGGGACCGGTCATCCTTACGAGCTCTGGTGTAGTTTCTGCTTCGTCTTGAATCCACGAACTCTTGGCATTGTCTGCAAAGATTAATTTCCAGTGAGGTCTTTGTATTCCTCTTAAAAGGAATAGGTGTTTTTCCCACCAGACTGAGAGGCTGGAACAGAAATCAAAACATTTCTTATACACAAAATGTGTGTGTCTATACACAAGAGAAGTTAGGTACAGTTCTGCTGCTAATGACCTTATACTTGAATAGAAGGGAAGATGCACTTGGCAGACGATTAGTGATTGATTCATTATCTTTATGTTGGGCCTGTTCATTGATTAACTGTGGGTTTAAGAAACAACGTAGACTACTGGCCAGTAGGTTTGAAGAAAAACTAAAATGTTGATTGGGATCTCTGGCTACATTTTGAATTATTGTCATTGCTTGAAATACTCTTTTTTACGTGATTAAATAAGTTACCATCCCTGTTGATTATAACTTCTTAAATTTATAATCTTGCTCTGGACTCATTTTAATTGATGCTTTTAGGGAAAAGTGTGGTTCAAAGCTGTTAGCTTTTTGAACTCAGCTGTACTTTAAGAATATTATGGGGTTGCAGTAATCTTAATTTTTAGGGGATGACTAACTTGATGAATGAGAACACTGTAACTATCGTGTGCTCTTTCAGCTGTTGACCTCTAATATGAGACACTTAAAAAGATATCTGAGAACGATTTAGACATCTGGACTAATTGTGCCAGTTCCTTGTGTAGGCCAGAACATTAATGGCAATAACTTTTGGTCACTGTTGATGTGGATTTGAGAATAACTTTTTATCTGTAGCAAATCTTGTGATCCTATTAGTCATGCTAAATTTTAAAGAAGTTGATGGGGACTATGAAGAAAACTGGAAGAACTCGTGATAAATTGTGAAGTATTGGCTGTAACATGAACCTGTCTGCTTCATTCTGTGTCACAATTCAAATTTTCATAATCTCTTTTTTTAGAGGATTACCCCAATGGGACGTGGCTTGGAGATGAAAATAACCCCGAGATGCGGGTCCGTTGCCCCATCACCCCTGCTGACATGCTGCACATCAGCACGAACTGCCGCACAGCCGAGAAGATGGCACTGACACTGCTTGATTATCTCTTCCATCGGGAAATTCAGGCCATCTCCAACCTCTCAGGCCAAGGGAAGCATGGGAAGAAACAACTTGATCCTCTCATGATTTATGGAATTCGCTGTGAGTATAATACTGAAACTTTTGAATTTATACTGTGTAGATAAGGCAGAAACTGTCTGCTACTTGCAGTTAAACGACGTTTTGTAAGAAATGGGTATGTATTTTTGTTGCCAGACAGATGTTTTGTTTGCTTTTGTTTATGAAGGAATCCTAATGGGCTGGTTTAATTTAGTTTGTTGTGGGTGTTCACCAGAAATTCCTCAGTCTTGAAATCTGAATTCAGATTTCTTTGCAGCTACCAGCTGTGAGCGCACGAAGTGTCGTAAACGTCAGAGAAATACTGCTTTCTCAGATGATGGAACAAATAATAAAACAAATTGCACATATTTAAATATTGTTCAAGTGTTCAAAACAGTATGATCTTGAATCTTAGTTTTTTACTTCCCATTGATGTGTATTATTTCAAAAGACTTTCTGGCATTGAGATGGAAGCAATATGCAATCTCTGCTAAAGGAGAGATTAAGTATCATAAAGTCTGTGGATTCATAACAGGAACGCATCTGATGCTAATGGACTTGTGTCTGCTCCAGTGTGCACGAGTCTTTGGTTATTAAAGCTATTATGCAGTAATGAACAGATATTGCTTATATTGAAAATGGAATTTTTGCCAATTTAAAAGGAATCAAATGTGGTTTGTGTATAGAATACAGTAGGCATAGCTAGTAGTTTGGAGTGAAGAAGAATCTGGGCATGTGTATCTTGTTCTGATATATTAACTTCTAGTAGATTACCCGGTGAATACACTGAGGACAGCCCAGTCTGTTCCAGGTGCTATGGTGTAAATGTTTTCCAATAAAAGAGGTACGTGAAGACCTCTCAAACAGCCAGGCACCTGATACAAGTGTACAGCTTGTGTGTGATACCTTTGCTATGTTAGTGTGGAATTAAGAGGGAGTCTAAAAATTACCAACTTCACTAATTGAACTAATTTTAATCATAGAATGGTTTGGGTTGGAAGGGACCTTAAAGATCATTGAGTTCCACACCCCCTGCCATGTGCAGGGACACCTCCCACTAGACCAGGTTGCTCAAAGCCCCATCCAGCCTGGCCTTGAACACCTCCAGGGATGGGGAAGCAGATATATTTACTATACCAGTAGATTTCACTGTTAAAAGATTCTTTATAGTCATGTCTTATGTAGGTCACTGGAGGATTAGTAGAGTGGGAATAATTTGTTATACTAGAGTATTTTGTATGCAATTGCCAATTTGAAATGCCAATTAAAGTTTAAAAACATAGCCAGAGCGCGCTTATTTTGAATGGTGTTTTAAGTATTTGATGCTTTGTTTTTATGCTTCTGTTAGGGCAATCTGTTTGATAGTTACGTGGAAGAAAATGTGAAGAATATTCTATGATGAGACTGCTGGGCTTTCTTTACACTCAGCTGAAGAAATATGGTCCTATTGACCTGCTTTTGGTTCTAGCAATTTGCTGGCTACCCTGGGGAAATTGATAGGCAAAACTAACCCATTCAGTTTGCTGCATTAGGCCAGTTTTTGGGTCGTTATATACCTGAAGCAGAAGACTTCATGCTTATACTGCAAATATATTTAATATGTATTTTTAAGAGAGATTATGATTCAAAGTAATTTTGATCTCCAAAACCTTTTTATCTATTGATCTCGTAAATAACCTTGTTCCATTGTGTTTTTAAAACTTAGAGGTTTTTGACAATAGTTTTTAGAAACATAAAGAAATGAATCTTTCTCCAGTGTTAAAGCAAGTCACCGGCAGCCCTTTTCCCCATTGCTTAAACCTCTGAGTAAGTCAAATCAAATGAGTGAGTTTATAACTATTTGTGTAGGAAGAGCAGATTTCTGAAAACATGAGCATGGGGAAGGAATGTGCTTATGTGACTTGAGTGCTCAAGCTAGGGATTATGTCATTTATATGAGGCATTCTGACCGTGAAGAAGTTGGATTATAGAAGTGATCCCTGCAGTTGGAAAAAGTCTGCGATGGCATAAATGTAACAGCGGTGGATCCTAAGCAGCAGCGTTCTGAATGATGGGCACAGAAACTGCTGTCTGTGTCTTTGATATCATAAGCACGTTTGGAAGGTTTGGGATTCAGGTACCCGAAACATATCTGTATTTCTTCTTCGTGTTGACTAGTGTTTTGCTTTCTGTTGGGAACCAGTCCATAACAAACTAGGGATTGTGTCTGCCTTCTGGAAGAAATACAGCCTGTGTCAGTCTGACCAGGGTTTACTTTTTTCGGGTACCTAAATGTTAATGGTTATTGAGATTTGCTGTCAGCAATGACGAAGGATCCTGTGGCAACAAATAATGAAAATGCATGTAAATTTGATGAAGCAGCAAACGTCTCCTTAATGTTAGAGGAATTAGCATCCCTAATGTTTGTCAGAGGGGTACTGGGAAGAGCCCTGCCATGCCATATGCGCTTTGCTTTGCCAGTCCGCAGACCATCTGGTTTTTATTGGTGAAGTGTTGTTCCATAAAATCTACCAAAAACTGAGTGCAGCGCTAGCATGGGAACTGAATTAGGTGGTTGTCCTGACAGTGTGGTTTGCTTCTGCTCTAAGCAGTAATACATTGGAGGCATTATTTTAAACTTAAATGAAAAATCTAATGTCATCAGCCTCACATTTGCCAATCATAGCTAGAAAAGCTCAAGCCAATATAAAGGATTTTATTTTTCCTTTTGTTTCAAGTTTCTTAAAGATTGTCAGTGGAAAGATATTCCTTCCTTTCTTTTTTCTAGAAGAAAAAGAAAACACCAACCAAATCTGTATTTAATAGAGAAAATATTTTCTGTAATATGCAGAAAGTATACAACATGAAGAGATGTATATTTATTAAAAATTCTTGATATACTGCATAAGGTTTACCGCAAGAGAGATGAAAGTTATCTTTGGAAGTATACATTTTCACTTGTGGTATAAATTTGCTTGTGGAGTGGCAGTGGTATTGAAGAGAGTCTTTGGGCAAGAAACCAAAATGACTTAAACACAGTATATGTCATTAAGTAGCTCATTACTTCAGCCCTACTAAAAACATAGACATTTTCTGGTGAAATATAAGAACATCCACAGTTGTAACATTCTTTGTGTAACAGAAAATACAGGTCTTTTGAGATTTTACAACAATCGCCACAAATGAGTTTGAAAAAACAGATTTCCAAATTCAGAGTTTTGCATTTGTAAGAAACTTAAATTACAAAGGATGATTTTTGGATGTTGTCTTGGAAGAAATTG
Source organism: Numenius arquata (assembly GCF_964106895.1). NCBI lineage: Eukaryota > Metazoa > Chordata > Aves > Charadriiformes > Scolopacidae > Numenius > Numenius arquata. The sequence goes on along the minus strand of NC_133588.1, from coordinate 11,774,929 downwards.
AGAGGGGATTTCTGAAGTTCATAAAAGGAAAGCTATTGGTAGTTCTTTTTCTTTAAAATAATCTAAGTAATTAAATGAAGGTAAAATAATATTAGTTATTTCCTGTATGTGTAATTTTGTTAGCATGTCATTTCTGTGGAAGCCGCTTGCATCTGCACATGTGTGTTTGCAGACTCTCACCAGTAATTTTTTAATATATTTCTCAGTTTTGGCCAATTATGACGAGAGGATGGAAGATCGGTACCTACAAATTAAATGCAGAATGAGTGTTTGGGTTAAAGAAGGAAATACAAATTCACTAATTGCGTTAAGGGGAACCTGTGCCCTTAGTTTGGTTGTGTTATTGCACACCAGAAATCCTCTTTGGGCTCCATACAGTTGTCTGATGCTCAGGGAACTATTTACGCATATTGAAATAACCCTCACATTAGGGACACGATTGTTGTTTAAAAACAAAACAAGCAAAAAGACCCCAAACCCCCCAGAACCCACAGAGGGGAGGGTACCGTGGTGAAAGATGTATGAGCAGTGTTACTGCCTGCTTAGTACTATTCTGTTGAATTATCCTCTCAGGGATTTCAAGACTACTTTGTAGAGTCAATTTTTGCAGATTTCCATTCATGAGGTAACGTTTATTTCATCCAGAATATATCTCTGTTATTTAAATAACATAGGAAAAAAGTGTTGTCTGAAAATACTTATGATAAAGTCTGATTTTTAACTATATGGAAAATGTCTATTCTGTTTCAAATGGCATATGACTTTAAGATGCAGTTTAAAAAGTAGGCTAGAAAGTAATTCCCGATCAAAGTTTGGTGTTTCTATTGTGTCATAACGTTGCTTCCAGTAAAGATGGGACCGCCTTTCCACTGTACTAGTTGAAAGAGATGTTAATACAGTTTGATAGAAGAGTGAAGCGTAGCGGTGTCCTCTTCAGAGGGCTGTTCAAATAGAATTAAGCACAATATCGCTTTACAAAATCCATTGACACAATACAGCTTGGGAAGCAGACCACCCACCTTTGTTTAATGGGAAACACATTTGACTCCTGCTTGATTGTATAAAGTACATCAGTTAGATCAGTGTATATATGTGTGTGTGTGTGTGTATTCCTGCACTTAACCCAAACGTAATGCAGGTTGGGCCAGTTTAGGCAACTTGTAACTTGTCAAGTAAAATCCGCAGATCGCAGTAACTCACTACTGTTTCAGCTTCTCATTTACTTTTAATGAAGATTTTGATCTTAATAGCAATGCAGGATAAACAACAAATATACCACACTTGGGTTCTTCCTTCTTAAGCATTATCATGCTTTTAAATGCTGGAGGAAGGGCAGTAAGTCGCTTCTTATATACAAATGGTTAGCTCTAACGTTCTCACCGGTGGATCTATTTTATGAGATGCTGCAGACTGTTGCTACCATATAGCATGTTTTGTATAAATGAACATTACAGTTACCGAAGGTGTACACTATAAATACAGAATGTATTTAGTATTCTGTTTTTTCATTTTTCCACTTCAAAAAAGCCGGTTTTATTGCTGTATTTCTATAAGCTATACCAATTTTTCCTTTTATCTCCTTTTTTTGCTTCTTAATCTTTGTATACTTTTTTTTTGCACACTCTCTCTGTCTTCCTTTCATTTCCTGTTTATAATTCTTGGCTTCCTGTGTCTCATTTCGGAATATCTTACTAATCACTAACTGTCAGTGTACAGTGTATATGTACAGTCATTTCAAACACTGTTAGACCTGGATGCAACAGAGATTGCTACAAGCCTTGGTTGTCAGCAGTTGCAGATGTGCATCTAGACCTTGAGTTCCATCAGGACACTGTTGGAGAACAAGACAAATTCAAACTTTTTCAAATTGGCACTTTGTCCTATCTCTTTAATATTGCATCAGCACTAGAAATTGATGAATTTCTGTAACTTAAATTGTTGAGACTGCATTGCTAATTGTCATTTCAGTCCATCCCCCTTGACAGACCACCTAACTCAAGAATCAGTCATGGTCTGGATTCTCTGGAGGTTTGGGGGGAAGAAGAATGGGTTAGTGGCAGTGCTCAAGTTAGTAATTTGGTGAGGATCTCTGATGTTTTCTGTTTAACTCGTGCTTCTGTTTCTTCATTATGTAGGACATTAATTAATCTTCCAAACTATAGTATTCTGAAAAGAAGTTGCGGGGTTTGCATCTGCATGCATGAGCTAATCTTGTGGTGCCTGGAAATGCTTTTTGCCAACATTTTCTTCTCCTAGTAATAAATACTATGGACTGTAGCTCTTTGGAAATAAAAACTCGCTTTGGTCTGTTCCTTTGAGGACTGCGGTGTTATCGGATGCTGTAGTGAACTTCTCAACTGCCAGATCATGGTTTAGAGGTAGGACAAACTTCATTTTGCAGTTTGAAGAGTTGAGTATAAGCAGACAAGAATTTGCTGAATTCTGCAGCATCATGGCTGTGGGAGATGGGGGAGTTGAAGCAGGTTCTCCTGAGACGTGTGCTCATCAGAACCTCTGTTCTGAACCTCACCAAGTGGACCACTTCCATCTGACAGTTTCAGAACAGCTGCACTGTGGTTCGTTCTGAAGTCTGTGAGGGTGGGGACTGTTGTTTAGGGGTAGAACTCGGGAAGAGAGGAGGGAGAGCCTGCAGAGGTGTTGAACTATCTCAGACTCGAGAAGAGAGCGAGAAGCAAAGTCTGAGAGTTCAGTACATCTTTAAACGGAAAGAAGTGAAAGAAAGCATTTCTGCTGTGCTTTTCTCAGATCCGAAAAGCATTAATTTTTTTGGTACAGCACCCTCGGGAAAGGCCTTGTGATGCAGCAGTGCTGCTTTCTGCAAACCTGTTGTCTTCCTTGGAGCTGCAAAAGTCTGGCTTCAGTTCCAAATAGCTGCTTCTTTGTGAATCAATTAAATGCTGCCACATGGAGGGAAGTGATAACCTCTTTTGAGGCTAGGCAAGAAGATAATATGAGAACCCATTGAGTTTATCTCAGCACCGCAGTTCTCATAAATGGCATCAATGCTGGCACTTGCTTACTGACTTTATGTAAGCACTGTAATTTAATGCTGGCTGTTGTTTTCTTCTTTCCTGGGCACTTAGGTTTATTTCAATTATTTTCCTGGCCAGTTACTGTTTAATAAACTGAAATAAAGGCAGCAATTTGGGGACATAATATAAATTGTCGGCAATGTGTTTTCTCTCTCCTTCTCACACTTTTCTTGTTGTTCTTGCATTATACAAGCTATGAATTTAATTTTGCATTCTTGAACATAAGCAGCTGCTTAGCCTGTCAGTCACAACTGTGACTGCGTGTAACTTGATTGTGCGTGATGTGCTGTCAAGCATTTGTGAGTTTGTAGGCTCTACGGAAAGAAGGAAACTAATGCATTAGGTCACTTGGACCATCTCTTTCCAGCTGATGCACCGTTGTTCCATCCTGTCAATACTTTTCCGCTTTGGCTGGACGTACTTAAAGTACGTGCTGAAGTGCCCTGGTCCTCACTTCTTGAGAGGCAGCTAGAAACATTCAGATAAGCCTGTGAGCGTACAAGCAGTTTTCTCAGTGACTTTAAATGTTGCTTCAGGAGTGTATAATGAAAAAAGGGGCGAGTTGTGTAATTTGTAAGAAAGATGTGCTCATTGGGACGGTTACTGCTACAAATAGGATAACTTAGTTGAACAAGGGCTGGTGTTTTTTTTTTTTCTAATGAAAATGAAGGGAGTCTAGTGTGGATTTCAGAAGTCATTACATATTCATGCCCCAAGCCCTGATGTCAGCAAGAAGTATTGGAAATTGAAGCACTGGAACAGGTTTCCCAGGGAAGTTGTGGATGCCCCATCCCTGGAAGTGTTTAAGGCCAGGCTGAATGGGGCTTTGAGCAACCTGCTCTAGTGGAGGTGTCCCTGCCCATGGCAGGGTGGTTGGAACTCAATGATCTTTAAGGTCCCTTCCAACTCTAACCGTTCTATGATTTATAATCGATGCGTTGAGTGTGATGCCCAAGGATCATCTTTATCGATACTGCAGATCCATCCGGGCTATGAAGTTAGAAGTGAAATAGAGGACTCCTTGTGTCACGGTTGTACTAATCACTGTTTTCTTTGGACTGATGCCTCCATATGTGGAACTTCTCCAGCGTTATGACTGTCTGCAGGGTAGTTACTACAGTGTGCAGCTGTGGTGTCCCTTTAGGGCTTAATTCAGGAGGATGCGGAGCATGCTTTGCTCTCAGCATCGGTAGAGGAGGCTGGTGGTTACCCGGTATTACTCAGGCTCGGTCCCTGCATAAATAATAGATCCTAATGAACTTTCACTGGGATCCAGGCAAGAAATATTTTCTTCACTATCGAAGGCCTATGAATGACAAAATTGAACTTTTACAGTGTGGTTTTAGAAGACATGAAGAGTCTAAGAAAGTATTTGATCCCTGACATTTTGAGAGGAAAAGCAGCTCAGCCACCAAACGCAGTTTGATCAGCACAAAAATAATGTACGTTCATCTGGAAAATGCATTGCCGCATTCAAGGCGAGCTGTGATTTCACAAAATCTCGTAAACAGAGTTCCAGAAAGTTTGCATGGCTTTTCCTTTCCTGGCTTTGAACTTTTTCCTCCATTTCACAAGGGTTAAAAAGTGAAGTGAGGAGATGCCTCAAGCTGACTGCAAGTAAAATGTAAATAAATTCCCGCAGTGTTCAGGTTTTCTGTCGTGCCAATCCTTTCCAAACCCACAAGCTCCTTCGGAAGGGGAGAAATTTTCGTTGTTGATTCATAAGCGAGTTTTTCTTGGCGGCACGTGTGGGGGCGTTTGCCATCCAGCTGGGCTCCCGAGGCGCTGCGGCGAGGGCTTATGTAAGGGGTGTCTCGGGAAGGGGTGGTGGTGGGGGAAGCAACAACCCTCCTTTTTTCCATCGGTTCTGCTGCCGCTTCTGTCAGATCACATTGTGCTGCTGCGTAAAAGACAAACAGCTGTTTAATCAACTTCTCTGTAAAATTGTGGCTATCAAAAATGACCTGATGTGTGGTTATTGGCAGCGGCTCCTTAAAATCAGAAGCATTTATTTCGATCAAGCGTTATTGCTTCAATTTAGGTGATTCCATTTGTTTTGAGCATCAGACTGATTTTAAACAGTAAGCTGATCCTTTGGCAATAAACACATCATATACTTAGGTATGTTCCATTCCAAAACAGAATGATGTCTGATAAACCTTGTGGGAGTGTTTCTCCCGGTGAGTAAAAGAAATAGCAAGATCTTTTTTTTTGCTCACTCTGATCGTAAATGAATGCTCTGACATTTTGAATGTGCAAAACTACAAGGTAAATTTTAACTGAAGACTTAATAGCATGGTACCCCATAAGTGCTTTTTTTTTTTTATGCAAAAAGAAGGTAATAGTTATGACAAACCTATTTGGTATTTTACATGGAAGGAGGTTGTTAGTGGCCAGGTAAATCAAACAAGCATTGGAGTCTTTAGGTCCTAATCTTCATGAAAAGCCATTTCAGATGAAAACGCTTGTGCAGTCTGTATGGGATGCTGCCATTGCAATTTTTAGCTGTGCAGCTATAGTTATATGAAGGATATGATTTTGTGTTTTCTTTTAAAAATGAAGAAAGAAATGCAACCATTTGTATATCCTTCGTCCAGTATCATTGCAGCAGAGTACCTCTCATGGAATTTGTGAACTGAGGCATCTCTAGTAGATGACATGAAGACTTTTCTGTTTTCAGATTATAAAGCCTCTGATTTGGTCTAGAAATATTTTCTTGTGGGGTTGATTGATTCATTTAATGAGTTAGACACTTCATGTTTTTGATAATTATACTCTGGTTATTAAACACGTATGCAGCTGTTAATATTCTGTCACCATCAGAGAAAAGTGATCAAAAGATCCCTACGGGGAATGCCTTAAATGGCCACCGCTGCCACACGCCACGTGGAACTCACTTCAATCAAACTGTGCAACCAGGAACATCAAAAATACTCTATTGCTGTAGTGATTAATTCGCTCCCTTCCATTTCAGAGCATCTCTCTGGTTCTGCAGCTCTGCTAACCTTTTATAGCACTTGGCTCGGGCTGCAAGGGAGCCGGAGATTGAGCAAACATACACATGCATGGGTAAAAATGCTGTCATTTCTTGCCAGAATGGTAAATTTGAGGCTCCGCTAGATGGCATCATCTGCATGCTTATGGCTGTCTCTTGATGTCAAAATAAAACAGGTTCTGCTTTTGGTAAAATAGATAAAAATAGGCTGGCTGGTTTTCCAGGAAGGTGGTAAGGTTTGTCTGAATGTAGGAGCTCTTCTGTTTCAGATGATCCATTGGTGGAATTTGGAGATCCTAGATGCTAATTAATTTTAGTTTTGTTTTTGAAAATTCTGGTAGGGTACTGTAGATCTGCAAGGGTCTCTTGAAATTTGCAGAACTAGGGCATTTAAAATAATCTTTAATTTCATGTTTATTCTGGTTCTGTGATTTTTTTTTTTTAAATTAAATACTCAGGCAAATATTCTAAATAAGTATTAATAAATATTAATGAAATATTCAGACAAATTAACTTTTAATAAAATAAAATTAGATGTTAAATATTCTGATAATTCAAAACTCGTTATTGTTTCATTTGAGGAACAGTACATTACCAGAATTAAATCTGAGCCAGATCTGCATAAAAGCATCAAGAAGATGCTGCCTTCTCTTGGTAAACATTTGGTTTTGTAATACTTTAAATCTTCTAAAATACAAGACATTCTCTCTGTGTTTTATAGAAAGCAAGAATAGAGAAAGAGAAACTTTATGCCTTTTGGGTTGTACTGCTTTCTTACTGTGCTTTTCTTACTGCATAAAGTTATGCTTTAAAAACAAAAACCAACCAACAAACAAAAAACTGTCTGAATTTTGGATAGCACGTATGTTACGTGAAGCAGAAAGAGTTCTAGCAATCACTTGTAAAAGATGCATCGTCTCCTGCAGCAGCCTTTGATCTGGTACGATTGAGAGAAATGCAGAAAAATAAATGTGGTTACAGCCATCTGTTTGCATCCACCAAATGGTCAGATCTGCAGCTTCAGATTGACAAAGTTGCGATGACTGAAGCAGTGAATAATTCACTTTAATCTGTTATTTGAGCCACAAGCCTATATGTGTAAACACTTCTTATGCTGTTTAGTAGATAAATAAAACAAGTTCATTTCTGAAATGTTTCCTCAGCTTGATAGAGTAATTTGAGGTTATTGAGGAAAACTTTCTTGCCTGTTCTTCCAAATAGTTGTGTTCTATTTGCATAGAACTGTAATCAGCAGATTGCCTAAACAGTGTAATTAGCGTTTTATAAATAGTTGCTGATAGCAGTTTAACACTTCCTCTGGCTTTCCTTGATGCTGGTGCATCAAAATGCCCTCTCTTCATCCCAGAAAGTATTTCTACCAGATAGATACTTAATTTGAACTTGGCTTTATTTTAGGAGCTGAGGCGAGAAAACCTTGTTTGAAATTGTTCGTTTTCTTGAAATGGCTAAAACATTCTGATTCCATGTGTATTAGAAAGGAGTTTTTAATTCTAAAAGGCAAGCAATGAGTGATAAGATGTTACCTCGACCCATCCTGTTCTTGAACTCGGAGAATTTTACAGTAGTCATAGTTTGGGGCAGATGGTGTCTTGGTAATTTTAAGACCTGTGTTCCTGGGTTTTTGGGGAGTAGGAATGGGACACTGACAGGTTGCTGTCAGTTCGGTCTGCAAAAATTTATGTTCACAGTCTCGCTTCTATTCCAGTTATTTTGTAAAAGGTAGGAAAATACAATGTTTAGAATTTGGTTCCTTAATGTGCTGACGTGTGTATTTGTAAAACACCGACATCATGATGGCATCTGGAAGCCAGGAGAATTAGGCAATATGAGGAATACACTCCTAGGAAAAAAAAAACAAACCCAACATTTTTTGGTGTCCCTAAAGTTAGTCCTTATTCCCTAAATCATCTATTCACATGCTCACGCTTAAGACCACTGACTTCACTGGTGTCTCTCACATCTGGAGTGTTTCCTTGAACGTGCCTGGCTTTCAATTGTGTTCTCAGTGGTATTTAAGAATTTCCTTACTCCCTTGTCACAACATTTAATTTTCTTAGTGTAGGTAAACAATTTGTAGGTATTTGTTGTAAAGCAGTTGTTGTAAAATTAGCAATTTGTGTTTTGTCATGAAGTTACCTAAGATAAGACTCCTCGTGATCTCTAGTCGCGTTGAGTTCCTGTTGTTTGATTAACATGGTTATATACAGGTTTATGTATTATTATAACTTAGTTGAAGAGTACAATAAAAGAATCCATTTTCTGTGGAATCTCATTTGCAGAAATCCTCTATAAGCCTATCTTCTGCACCTAGGAAAACAGGCATTTCTTTAAAAGCTGACAATTGAAAATTTCCTGAAAAAGTTCAGATTTTGTGAACACTTTATAGTGTTTGTTTTTTAATATTTCACTGTTTAAAATATTCTGGTTACTGACACAGGTTTAGTAAATCCTTCTTTAGGTATGTGTAGTAGAATAGGATTTCAGTTGTATTTGAGGCTGTTCGCAAATACCCCCTGGATACAGTTTGTACTATAAGGTGTGCTCACTCCAGTCCCTGGTAGTCTATACATTTATAGCTGTTTGAAAGCTCTGAATGTAACAGTTAAACAAAGGAACTGTAGAAATGAAGTGAAAAACAGAGTAAATTCTTGGTAGCTGAATTTTCCTTCCCTCCTCCCTCTCTCCAAGTTTTTAATGGCTCCCCCCGTCTCCTTTTGGACGTTGTGTAGCCTGTGGATGAGAGCAATGTTACGGAAAGTGGTTATCTGGTGACATGACTGAGGTTCACGAGCATGTGATGTTGGAGAAGCTGCCAACGTTCTGCCATCCCACCGACGGGAACGGGGCGAGTTTTCCTTCAGTGAGGACGATGTTGCCCTCCCCTCCTGCATCCCTTTGCCCAACCCTAAACGCTTCTGAGTTTTGGAGGGGGAAAGTGCCTCCCAGCTGTGGAGATCATACCCCCCCCTCCCAGCTGTCAAATGAGTAAACAATTACTCTTTTTAAAATTGTTTCAATATGGTCAATGCATGACCATAATTACGTTTGAAGAATTGAAGCCTGAAGGCGCAAGAAGTAACTTCAGTGGTGCTTAATTTTTTTCCTCCGCTGTTCCAGTCTTTAGTACAGCAGATTTTGTTGTCATACGCTATTTGTTTAATAAAAAGAACTCCAAATGTATGACCCTTATGTGAAAATATGCATTTTGTTAGCCAAAACCCTAAATAATCGCCCCCTTCATGATTCTGTGCAAGCAGAATCTGAAGCCCTTGTTTTTCATAATATCCATCATATTCTTGTCCATTAAAAAAAGATTCTGTTCATCAGTTTAATCATTTGAATGTTGAATATGACATCCTGTTGCTTTTCCTCTAGACGTTAAAAATGATGTTGAATTTGAAAATGGAGCAGTTAACCAAATCTGTTTGGATTGCACATTCAATGTAAATGTGTCTTTATTTTACACATGTGGCTGTTAGATTCTCTGGGGGTCACAGTTTCCCTAATCTTTCAAAATGTAACAATCACAGAGGGGAAAGTCTGTGCCATCTCAGTATAATGGGCAGCGAAGTCCATGAAAATAATGATTTACATTTTAATTTTCCAAATATGACTGGTATTTATGGAGAATGGGAAGCAGCACAACCTAGCAATATCCAAATGCAAGCTAATGATGTGAAGTTTGTTTTTTTAGGAGGCTGATTTTTGAATGCAGTATCAAGATGGAATATTCCATGTCTGGTTTTGCTATTGCAAATGTCTTCTCTTCCTCCTCAATTTGCTCTTAATTAAATTTCGTTACAATTTAAGGTTTTATGTGGATTGTTTTGTCTGCTGACTGACTTATGACCTTTAAGAAAGCGAGGATTGCTTTCTCAGGAGCAGTGTTTTCATGGAGTTTTCTTTTTCTTCTTATTAGCCCTGTTCTTGAAGAAAACACCCCATTTTCCCCCTGATTTTGTATACTAGATCCCTGAAAAGTTTGGGAGTGTATAGTCATTTTTGACATCATTGCTGATGATCTTTGTGTTTGCACCAGATGATCTTCACTGTATTTACAAGCTTTTTTTTTTTTTCTCCTTTGAACCACAGAAAGATTTATTTTGTGGTGCACGAGAAACATTTTAGAACTTGTTGTGTCCGTCGTCTTTTTAGTTTTATAGGAACTTTGGCAAAAATGTGCTGTGTTTCTAATCTAGGATCCGGAAGGCAAAACTTAGTGTGATGCACCTGTTGGCTTTTAAAGCTGACTTCTTCAATTTTCCTGATGCGCGCGTGCCTTCCTCCTCAGCTTTTGCTTGATGAGATTTGAACGTTGGTTTTTGCTTGCAAACCAAAGTGATTTCCTCTGTGCCTTTCAGAATAGCCTGTGTCTCTGTGAATTCTTTATGCGGACCTTTCTGTCTCCCAGGCTGCTGCTAGTAGGTATCTGGTCTTTAGAAATCACTCGGGCTCTTCCAATTTATTAAATAACTGTTTTAAGACTCTGTTGTGTTTTCATAGAAAGCTTTGTTTAGGAAGTGAGGTTCCCAAATAAAGCAAACTTTGGAACCTTCGTGTTTTAAAAACAAGCACATCCGTTGTTTTGAATGTTGCCGGAGACCATCCATTGTCCTAAATAACAAGATCGCTACAAACAGTCAGCTGTTCTTAGATGATCTAAATCCTTTACTTCAATCTCCTTGTGTAAGTGCATCTGTCTTCCAAAATACTGTTGTCTTTTTGCCAAAGTGCTGAATTATATTGCTGAATGTATTCTTTATGTGTTTTTAGCAGGGTTGTTATGTGGCTCGTAGATACTGTGGCTGCTTACAAATTACAATGCTTCATGCTGCTTTTGACTAGCAAACGATCTGAAAAAGTCAAATCGCTTCTCACTGAAGTATTTCTGTCTTTTCTAATATGGAGTTCCCCAAGTTAAATGTCTCATTTGCAGTATCTTGTTTTAGTGCTGCCTTTCTAACTTTTTTTTGGTATTTGACATGCTCAGAATGAGACAGCTGAGAGCTCTCCTGCGTGTGATCGCTTATGGATAGAGAACAGAAAGTCAGCATGCTTCAGTTTTCTATTATTGTTTGCACATGTTCTTGGGATATATCTCTCTACTACAGGTAAATCATATATCTAATGTTATGGTGAACTTTTTATCTACTTAAAAAATACTCCACTGTCATTAGCATTAGATTTTTCTTCAGTCATCCGTGGACTGTTAAGAGATGTGGTTGCTAAAGACCTGTTTGTAGAATAACACTTTAGATTGTAATACCAACTGGGTAGATTTATACATCTGAAATTCATTTAATCTTTATATCAACTATCTTTGTACTTCAGGGCTAATTTTTCATGCCTGATTTGCATGTGCAGTTACTGTGACTGAGTATGCAGTTATGGTAAAAATCTGGGCAGACAGCAGGCATTTCGTCTATCCCAGTTTTACACCTTTGACCACCGTAACAGCTAAGTAGGAATTATATGAATAAGGGAAAAGAATAAAGCACACCTGGCCTTGAAAATCTGTGCCTGATGTCTTGGGTCTCTCTAGCCTAAAATCTTCTTCTCTGACTCTACCCTGTTTAGCTTGTTACCTGTTTTCAGGCTTTCTTCTATAGTCATGTTCTCTCCATGAGGGTAATGGTCTCTATCCAGTCTTTCGTGGCCGTTCCTTATCACATTGATTAAATGACAGCTTTTGTGATCAGTAAATAGAAGGTCTTTTCCTCTCTTCCCTCAGTAGAGCAATTCCTGGGCCTTTTTATGTCACATCTGTGGCACTTGTCCTCTTACACAGCTTGGATCTCCTAGTATGAACAGCTCAATGCACCTGAAACTGTCTTATCCCAAGTAATTTATGTTGCTTTTGATTTCTCTTTGAATTAACTGACATCCTGGAATATCCCATGGGTTACGCTGAAATAGAATTCCTCGCTAGACTGCTTCTCTGTGAGAGTTTTCTCTGACCTGCAGTTGATTCACTCCCTTCTCTAAACAGAGCAGCATACAACGTGAGAGTCATTAAAATGTATTTATGAATGAAATATGGACTTTTTTTTTTCCAAAATAACCACAGAGCTTATGACTGTGTTTTGTGTAGGACTACACAAGTACTTTTGTACGTACTGACAGCTGAAGTTGTACAAAGAGTTAAAGCACAACTATTTTTATTGGACATCACTGCAAACATTTATAAACCCATTCCTCTGTGTAGTGTATATTAGTAATAGATTACACTGAGAAGTGTGTTCTCAGTATCTACAATACAGAATGTGCTTTCCTTTTGCTGACACCTATGGAAAGGAAAGCGTTGCACGGCAGCAGATGATAATTTCAGTCGATTTTCCTCCTTTCCTACTCCCACCCCCTTTTTGGAGACATAATGTAGGGGCTGTAAAGCAATCTCTGAGGAACGCATTTGCCAGTGAGAAATGTTGGGGCCTTTAAAGTGCTTTTGAATTAGCTTTTTGATGCTAGTATTTTCCTCCTATATATTCTGGTCTTTATTTCAAATTACTTTTTGACCGGATCTATAAAAAAAATATTATTTAGAACATTGGAAAATAAGTGTGTTTAAAAACTGATGATGGCTTTAGAGATACTGATCTAACATAATCAGTACAGTAACCTGCAAATTTCAGTTTCTGAGGACTCTGGGCTCATTTGGAATATAGAGGTAAGTACAAAGCTCATAGTTTGTGCAACCCTGGAATTTTGGGGCTGTAGGCTTCAAATCAGTTGTCTTATGGGGGCAAACCATACCCTGTCTGTAGGACAATACAACAGCTTGAGCAAGTACTTCACAGGATCAGGATCCTATTTGAGAGTAAAATTGAAAAACCCAGTAGGTTGAAAAGATTATTTTACTTTGCAGGGTCTGCAAAGCAACTGATGCCAAAAGGAAAATAAGAATCTTAAAGAGATCCTTCAAGCATAGTCATGTTGAGTGAAAGCATATATTGCTGCTTTGGATTGTTTTTCACCTGCACTATTGCACATCTAAATCTGGAAAGTTTAGAAGTACTGAAGTTTTAGAGAATGTTGAATGTTCAGATAGTTCTGTTTTAATTCACGGGTTTTGAACCTTGGGGTTTAATTTTTCAAGTGCTTTTTCTGCAGCCAGGAGGATTATAGATTTCCTTAACATACAGTCAGATGCTCTCAACTGTCAATGCTTTAAGCAAAATCTAAACCACTCTGAAGCTTACAATGAAATGGTAAAAGTATGTAGCAATATGAGGAGGACCTTGAAACAGCTGACAATGCACATGTTTCCTTCCCAATTTTAAAGCCATTTGTCCAGATGTTGAGACAAGTATTTCTTGTCAAAAGTATGCTTTTTTGCTCCCTCTGTTTCTTGTATAACTCGGCTTTCCCTTTGGGTGCAGAGGTTGCACATGGTAACGAACCAGGTTTGAGCTGGCAGCAGGACTCAGTCTGTATGAGCTTTGTTTCAAAGTACTCGGTTCAACCCAGCAGTCAACGTTGTGTTTATATTACAGTTTGGCAACTTAGCACCAAATGCTGGAAAGTGCATAATGTGGCTCTTTAAATGAGTTAATACTAGTAGTAATATTTTCAGAAGATTCTAATTTTGTATTGCATTTTTATTGGATTCTGATGAATTTTGAATTGAGCTTTAAAAGAGGTTTTTATAGGGAGCTTTATACGGCTTCCTACTGTCGTGGTTTAACCCCAGCCGGCAAATAGAACCGTGCAGCCGTTTGCTTACCCCTTCTTCCTCCCCCCCCGAAGAAGGATTGGGGGAAAACAAAACAAAAAAAAAAAAAAAAGGGGGAGGGGAAAGGGAGGAAAAAACCCCTCATGGGTTGAGATAAAGATAGTTTAATAGAAACAATAATAGAAAAGGAAAAATAACAATAATGATGTGGGTCACTCTCACCACCTGGTGAATTGGCACTGGCCCAAGCAGTGATCACGGATTCCCACCCCCCTGCTAACCCCGATTTTTATACTGAACATAATGTGTATGGTACGGAATATTTCATTGGCCATTCCATCCTTCTGTCTGTTCTATGGGAAGCTGAAAAAAGTCCTTGAATAGTGTAAGTATCACTTACCACCAATTAAAACGAGTAGGTGTTATTGACAATCTTTTGACAGCAGTCACTAGAAAGAAAATTAACTCTTTCCCAGCTGAAACCAGGATACTTGCTTATCAGATTTATATGTATCGCGGGGCACTACCAGTGAAAAATAAAGCTTTATCCATTTTTGGCTTCAGAGTGCTGGATCCTCCTGTTGGTCACTGTTGCACAGCTTGAGTGTAATACTGCAGTTTCTATGGACAGAAGTTTAGATTAGAAAACTTCACAGACCACTGACATTTTTAAATACATAACTGTGCATATGTATGATTACTTAATTTGGTGAATAGTTGTTGAAATCACATCACTGTAAAGCTTTGGCGTTTTTTGTAATGTTTTGGTATTCCTCCAGGTGATGTCAAGCATGAGGGCTGTTATAAAATTCTCAGAGTTGCTTTGTTCACCCTGTGTGTGTGTGACAGTGGGTGTCATCTGAAAATATGAATTTATGCTGATTTTCACCCCTTTGTGTTTCTGTCTAATTACAGGTCACCTATTTTACAAATTTGGAATCACAGAATCTGACTGGTATCGAATCAAGCAAAGCATAGACTCCAAATGCCGAACAGCTTGGAGGCGGAAACAGCGAGGGCAGAGTCTTGCTGTGAAAAGCTTTTCGAGGCGAACACCTTCATCATCATCTTACAGTGGCTCAGGTAAAAAAAACCAAAGAAACCCGCCAAACCCCACACAGGCCAAACAAACCCCAACAGAAATGGAAACTTATAGTAATAATTTGGTTTTCAATATACCTGAAAATTATTTTGATCTTAAGTTATATTTACAACAGGTGCGTGTAGTGGCCACAAATGTGAATACTTTTGTGTCACAAAGGTAAATAGATAAACCCATATTTCTCACAACTGAATTTTTGCAGTGGATTTTTTAAATTATTTTGGAAGTACCATTTATCATTGGCAAAGAGGCCTCTCTGTTACAGTGTATGTATGTCTACAGTGCTCCTCAAGGAGTGTTTGCCTGTACTAAGTGAAGCCAACCATTCGCAGTTAAATCATCATGGGCCTTCAGTGCAAGCCAACCGCCTCCTGGTACATTCGGAGTCCTTCGCAGCTTCACGGGGCTTGTTCCAAAGTAGATCCCATGTAGGATGAGCTTGTAATCCCATTCATCTACAAATTGCAGTCACGCTCCTGGTTGCAGTGCATTAATGATCCTACAAAGGAAGTGAGATGTGTGTGTGTGTTCACAAAGAGAAGAGGGAGAAGGGAGTCTGTCTCTAAACCAGTAGTACAACACAGATTTGCCAGAAGTGAAGGTATACTGTATTCCAGTGTGTGAGAGACTGGCTTTGTTGATTTTTACGTTATCTGAATGCCTGGCTTCGCTGAGATGCTTTAGAACGTCCACCCACATGTGTTAACTGAAAAAATTCAGCACATGCATCTTTGTGCTATCACGTGGGGGTTTTCTTACCATGTTCAGTTTTGTTTGAGAAGGTCAAAATGTTTCTGCAATTGATGATCCTAAGAAGAGTCAAGTGAATAAATCTTTCTCAGTGTGTTCACATCATTTAGTAGGACGTGCTAAATTTTGTTCCTGAAATATTTTCCTCTGAAGAAATTAAGTATGTTGTAGGTGATTCTATATTTCCATATAGGTATGCAGGCATGAATAATAATAACAAATGAAAAATACTGACCTAAGAAGTGTTCTCATAGGACATTTCTGGCTCACGCTTTTAATATAAAGCAGTGTTACGGGACATTTGTACATCATATATTAAAAACAGTGTTTTGGAAGTGAGCCCGAAGAAAAGGAAGTAAGTTTATTTGCCTGCATAAAATTTTTGGTTGCATGTTAACACTAACCACTGTATCTCATGCAAAGTATGCCAAAATCTGCTTTCAATGGAAAATTTTATGTGCTGGAACTGGGTATCGTATCCAAAATTCTCAAATTAAAACAACTAATCAACGTAATGATAACCATAAGCCGTATATGTTGATGGGATTTTTATTTTCAGTCTCTTAGCAATCAGTATTTTAAAATAAAAATGCAGTAGTAAGTAGATATTATGGGTCTGTGCTCATTAGACCATACTCTGACTGTTGTTGAGATTTATTATTAAAAAATATTAATCTTTAATCTCCTGGTTTGGCGATTTGGGGAGACCAGTGTAAAGATGTAAAACACAGACTCAGGCTCAGTGAATTCTTGTCCCCGGAAGGCCATAGGATAGTAAGTTTTGGTGGAGGTTTTTTGTTGTGGTTAAGCTGAAAACCTGATTTTTTTTCCTCCAGTTCCATTAACCTGATTTGTGAGTAAATGGGTACAAAGACACCTGAATTAACTGCTGGGATTTCAGCAGCGTGCTATTTGAGTAGCATGGTACAGACAGTCAGGAGCTGGTTCTGCAAGAGCCACCTTGTATTTTGCATTTGGTGCCTCGGGTGGCTCATTTACCTGGAGCTGAGCTGGCCACCTTTGCTACATCAGTCTCTAGGATTTCCCCAGGAGTTCTTACGCCACCAGAGTCCCCCACGGTACAGGTTCTCTCATCTCCCAAGTCCCCCAGATAGGAAAGAGGTGGCTGCATGTCCTTTTAAAGATGTCTTTGGTCCTGAAGATGAGGAAGGTGAGCTGAGGCATCTTGGCACGTCATTGGCAGGACTGCATAGTGTGCAGCCAAAAGCAGAGCACTGGCAATAACATTAACAGCTGCCTTTGGTAACGGTACGTGAAAATGTTCCCATGGATCCAGAGTCTTTTGTTAATTTTCTTTAAAATATTGCTTTTACTCAGAATGTCATTGGCATCATTTTCTGGGAGGCTGTTGGATGAATTCACCGCTACATTCGCTCCCACTGTGAAAAAGCTCTTAGAAAAACAGACCACTTCTCAGAGTCAGGTGGTCCTTTGAAAAACTAATTTGCATTCCACAGCGGGGTGGGAATGGTGTTTCACCTGAATAAAGAGCAGAAAGGATGAGGAGAAATGGTGGAGTGGATTGAGAAGCTGAATGAACATATAGGGAAAAGAAAGAGAAGAGAACATGCAAGGGGAAAACGTAGATTCACACATGTTTAAAAAGGTAACTTTTGCATGACAGGGCTGTAATTCCACCGCTCTGTTCAGGTAACTTCATGAACTGCTCAGACTTTCGCCTTTGTGGTTTGACATCCCTGGAACCCCTCAATGGAATTACAGCATCATAATTCACAGGCATCTGTTCCTTATTATATACACTGTGTAGTGGATATAGCAGAATTCCTGCTGCCAGCTAGCAGGAAAGAGAAGTAATATTTCACAGCTCTGAAGTAAAGGAGGTCTGTATTTCACAGTTATGACAACATAGCTGTCAAATATGGCTTTTTAAAGTGTTACATATGAACCCAGACAGTTTTTTATGGTAGCGTTTGTTTCAGGGGGCAATTTAAGGTGAGCCTTGAACGGTCTGGAATTTCAGCTACTTGAGAAACTGTCTGTCCCGCTATTGTTAGTTACAGCTCTTGAGATCGGCGTGGAGGTGCTCAGGGTCGGTCTCCACCCAGCTGTGGTTGCTGCTGTCTGCAGAAAAAAATACCTGTCTTTGGTTTCACTGAGTAACGTGTTGCTCCCCGTCAGTTCACATATAACGGGCATTTGAGTTGTTTGGGCAGAATATAGTAGCTGCTTCTCATAAAAGATATAATAAAAAAAAAAAAAAAAAAGAAAAGTCTCTTAAAAGATGGTGAATGGCTACTGTGTCGTGTTCGCGCTGTGAAGGATGCGGGGATATGCGAGGTGGTTTCTTGTATAATGTCCTCTGAGCTGTTCTCAGAAGCTCTGGGTTTTGCTCCACTCACTTATCCTAAGACTATATAAGTGCTGTTCGGGGAAGCTGTAATTATTTAGTTGGATGAGGAAAATTTAGGAGGGCGTAGTGCTGTCACTAGCCCAGGTTAGGTCACTAAGGGCCTTAAGCTGAGTGTGGCAGCTTCTCTGATGGTTTAGACGCAGCAGTGGCGTTGCACGCGCTCGGTAGGAAAGCACTTTCCTTTCACATCTTGTAAATAAGCACCTCAGATTATGCCGTGGGGGGAAAAAATGTAACACACCACCCACCCTCCTCCTTTTGCCAGGTTAAATATGATAAACATAAGCTATTTGTTAAAAGTACTTAAACCCACTGATTTTTAGCTAAATGACAATAATTTGCTAGGGAAGTTTTAGGATTTACTCTAGAAGATAGCCCCGTAGTCTTCAGAAAGCCCTTCTTTTTAAGATGCACTATTGCCATCAACAGATGCCGTGAGCAGGCGCATAGTATCAGTGTCTGCCATGAGCTGAGCTCGTCTGAAAACATCATTAAGAGCTTTAAATGGGATTTCAGTGTCCTGAGCCTGAATGAATGAACACCACGTTCCCTGTATGAACTTTTTCCAGGGTTTGGTCAGGTTTTTCCACTTCCAAACTTGTGATTGTAGTATTTCATATTAAAATTGTGACCAAGAGGTGCGACAGAAAAAAGCTTCAATTCAAACCTGTTGTTTGATTGGCTTGAAGTAATATTTTTTTCATCTGTTATCTCTAGGGGCTGGTAATAATAGCTTTCTGTTATGGTGTAGTATAATAATACAAGTTTCAATCAATAGAAATTTATTGGCAGTTTCTTCAGGTGTTGTAAAGGAGCACTGTTCTCTTACGTGTTACAGAATATTTTCTTAAATGCTGGTATGCTAGAAGTCTAGAATAACTTTAGTTTTCTGTTTGGCAGTGAAAATTGTTGAACATCTTTACATATAATTAAAAAAAAAATATTTTTGTTAGTCCTGAAATAGTCTCAAATCTGCATGGTCACTGCCCTGCTGAGCCATCTTCCCCTGTGAATTAATGGACTTGATTTTCCAGAACTGCTTTTTCTCAAGAATAAATTTGCATCTTTTTAAAAAAAAAAAAATTATAAATAAATATATATAGAGAGAGAGCAGCCTGAAACTCACCTGTCTGTGGCCTGACTTTGATTTCTCTGGCTCTGAGGGATCTTGAGGATGGTTGAACACAGCAACAGGTTGCCCAGGGAAGCTGCAAAGACGCCATCCCTGGAGACAGTCAAGATCCACCTGGATGCAGTCGGAAGCAAAAGGTTCTGGTTGCCCACGCTTTGAGGAAGGGCATTGAATTGGATGATCTCCAGAGGTCACTTCCAACCTCATCTATTTGGGTTTTGGTTTGATTTTTATGAGCATTGAGTTATTGCACACGTAATAAGTAATTCTGAGTTATTTACATCTGAAGAGGATTGCTGTTCTTGAGCTTCGTTCTTATGTACTTGTTGGACATGTCAAAACTTTTAGGCTTTTTCTGCTTGTTGTGCATAAAAGTTTATGTAGCACATGGCTTTGATTTGAGTCATGCAGTTAAAAGTTACAACGGATTTCCTCCCTGCTGTGTTTATCATATGGAAAAATTAGCTATGCAAATACCATAGAAAAGCAGGAGGCTGAGCCCATAGTCCTTACGTAGCCTTAGAAGGTTTTGGCGCTGTAATTCTGTGATAGTGCTCAAGCATTAAGAGCTCAAGAGGAACTGATCTGCAGACAAAAACATGTCTAAGGAGAAGCTGGTAGGAAACTATGAATGAAAATCTCTTCTCTGTCCTTCACCTCCCCATCCCCCTCCCCCCCCGCCCAAGACATTAATTGAGATTGCACTGTCAATTAAATGTAGAACAGCTTTACAGTAGCCACAAGATTTATAGGTTGCATAAAGTTATTTTAGCAGACTGTTATATTTAGGCAGAAGTTGGTTTTCCTTTTCTGATCTGGTTCTTCTGTTTGAAGCTGTTCCCTTCTGTTGGAATTGAGGTATTAATTGCAGTGGTTTGTTCCGCTCTTCTCAGAGCCAACACTTCGGTCCTTAATGTGTGTTTTTCTCTTTTTTTTTTTCTCCTTTCTTTTTTTTTTTTTTCTGAGGAGTTGTACACATGGCTGCCATGATAATTTAGCGAGATATTCTTTTTAAAAACGTTAGCAGTTTGTGGAGGGAAGGCAGTAGGAAATGAGTTTTTGGGGAGGAGGATTAATTGAAGAGTGCCTTCTCCCTTTCTTTTAATTTCTCTTAAGATTGTTGAAGCTGTTATCACAGTTTTCCATGTTGGAATTTTTAATTAGTTCTATGACTTTGGGATTTATATGTAGATTTGGGCTGAAGTGCTCAGCCTATGCTGAGATGTCACATATAGAAATGGATGTGCAGCCAAATCTTCAAAGCTGTTCTGCAAAATTGGAGGCATTTAGCACTGGATGAGTCAGGCTGAGATAATAGTTTACAGTATACAGCTTTATTTCTATTAATTGTTCAGTTATGGTGTTTTTCCTGCTTTGTGGTTTTTTTGAGGACTGCTTTGCTTCGTCTGCCCATTAACCTTTCCTCGCTGGGACTGCGTGGCAAGGACGTAAGGAAGCACGTCCCAGTTTGTTAAGCAGAAGTGTGAGCTGGGAGGCCTGTACACAAGGAAAACAATTTTGAATAGCAACACACAAGGAGACTGAGCATGGATCCCCTCTGCTGCACAATCTGTACCTCCCGTACTTCCTTCCAAAATGAGAAGCCAGATGCTCAGCTGATAAATAAGAAGTAGAATAGGAAAGAATTAGAAAATGCCAAAGGTTTTCCCTTTGAAGTGGGGAATTTTAACACTGATCTTAGTTGAGAATTAAACACACATAGTCTTGAAACAGTTATAAATTATATTTGTCTGACAAATCTAATCTTGTTCAGCAATGTCTGAGGAAGATTAGCTTTGAGAAATGCGATAGAAGTAACTGCTTCAGTGCGGGTGATTTTGCCAACTCTTGAAACGTTCATCTGAGAAGAGGGACTCAGGCTAAATTTTCTTTGACTCGTAAGCACATGCAGGAAACAGAAAATTTAAAAGGTCCAATTGCAACTTGAGAGGAAGGAATATTTCAGCATCGGTTTTTTCCTGCTGTATCACAGCTTAATCTGCGGAATGGTCAGTGCAGCATCTTCCATTGTGTGGGTGGTTCCAGAGCTGTTGCCTGTAGTGGTGGGTGCTTTGGGAATACCGAGGATAACATGCTGAGCAGTGTCACTCCATCAGCTGGTCGGGTCATGTCAAAGTGCCCCATTGGAACTACTGCGATGGAAAATTTCAAAGCAAGAGTTCAGCTGTGGAGCTTTTCGGTGCCAGGGATTCTCTAATATGTCAAAGTTGTAAATGTGAGGCGAGATAGTTTACATGATAATGATATATAACTGTTGACATATCCTCTGTTCAAGCTGTGTGCTATTCATGTTTGTGTTTGTTTTTAATGGGGCATGTTTAAAAATGGATAAATATTACTTTTGTCTGGTCAGAGATTTAGAGGGGAAAAACAATACTTACAAAGGATGTTTTGTTTTTAGACACTGTTGAATCCTCTCTCTTCTTTCTTCCTACGAAGAAAAAAACCCCACCAAAATCCAATAAAAAAAGAAAGAAAACCCAACTGTGGTGCTTGCAGTGAAGCCAACTGAAATCTATTTATAAGTGACCATGCAAGATGTATAGTATGATTGCATTCAGTCTGTGTCTCGTGTTCCCACCTCTGAAAAGCACCATAATTTCTGGCATCTGTGAAGCAAAAGATGGTTTACAAATAAAGGCTTTTGGACTTGACAGTTAAAAATATTTTTTAAAATGTGCATATAATATATATAAATACATACTTTTATCTGCTGCAGCTCTTCTTTGATATTCTTTTATTGCATAAGTTTTTAAATCAGAAAATAAATACTTATTATAAATGCATCTCTGTGTTTTCTCAGAAGTGCAGCAATTGCAGTTGTGTAATGGCTACAGGAAAAGTGGTTCTAGAAGGTTATTAAATTTGTAAGCGAAACACACGTCTTGCCTCGCTTGTGTCCAAAGTCCAGCTTTGCTGTTTATGCATGTGTATTTACATTTACACTGTATATGTCTGAGCATATGAAGGTATGTATGTGTGCGTGTGTGTATGCATGCACGCATCTAAATGAAGGATTATGTATTTGGACGCTGTGGCTTGACTAGAAGTTGGGTTGTGACTCAACTCGGCTGTTGAGTTGCATAGTGGGAGACTGGGAAGCCTGATGGAAAGAAAAAATCACAACAGAATGGACTAGTGGTAGCCTGTAAGAAGTCAGATGAATAACAGTGGGCTTAGCCGTTTAGCATCCTAAAAACCACTGTTTGTTAAATAAAAAAAATACAGAAAATTAATTGTATAAAATATTGTTAGGACTGAAGTAATGGAAATGAGAGAAAAAGTAAAAAAAAAAAAAAAAAGAGGTTTAGGTAAATGATCTTTCCAGACTTTGCTACTTTCAGTGACCATCACAAAGCCATTGGCAATGGAAAGCATGATCCAGTATCAGAATTTGAACAAATTGGTTGATGGTGCAGTTTCTAATACCAGGGACAGGGCTTTTCTGCCATTTGTGACTTGTTAATCCCATCCGGAATTCTGTACAGCAAACTTCCATTTTACAACAGTGCAGGAAATACTGGAATTGCACAGTTGGTGACAGGACTATATTTAAGGAAGTATAAATTTTCTGCAGTTGCTTACTAGTCAAAGGTAAGGTGTTAAAGATGTATGTCCAATATACAGCAAAACCATGCACTTGTGTTTTGCTCAGTTACCACACTGGTTCTGGTTGTAGTTATGTATTTGCAGACTGTTAACATAATTAGAGCTGTCTAATTGAATTGTTAAGCAACTAAAACTTTCAACAAATAAGTACGTACTAGCTGGGTGGTTTTGAGTTGGTTTCCAGTTCCCATGTTTAGACTTAAACTCAAAATTATCTTCTTACACAAACATTTGCAGACAGAATGAAAAAAAACCCAAATGGGTGATTTTTATTAAAGAACATTGCAGTTCAAATATTTGTATGAGTCAATAAAGCTCATTCTTGCAAAATTAGCATTCTCTTTTCAGTATAGATTTTACAGTAGTAAGTAGAGGTATTAAAATTTTATGAAACATGGCTTCCTGCTGTGTCGGTTCCAAAAAAACAACCGCTATTTTAAAAATCAAAATTTATCAGCCATCAGTCATCTCTGAGCAGGATAAGGTCTATCTAGTGCTTATTTAAGCAACACATAAAATCTTGCAAGGAAATGATCTACAATGGAAGCAGAGCGACACTGTTTCTTAAATATTTTCATTATAGTTTCCGGTACTTGGACAGCTTGAAAGCCCTACAGTATTGAAAGTTACTACATGTTAGATGTTAATGTGTTCTACAGTACCTTGTAGCATAAAAGTCATTCTCAGAGCAATAAATAATTTAGAAAAATTATAAAACACTTAATGCTTCAGAGATTTCATTCAATGTATTTTTGTGGCAGAGCAAAAGAAAAATGTTAAAATTATATACAGGAATATAGTATGTAAAATATTTCTTCAAATGCATTATTCTAGAAACCCTTTATGATAGTCCCATTCTCCAAAATGTCTCAAATTAAAAAAAAAAAAAAAAGGAAGAAAACTGGGACTGATGCTGAATCTTAGTATGATACAAGTATGATATTGGGAGATTTTAAGGTTTTTCCTAGCAGTGTACACTTGTCACATGTGCTGCAAAAGTGTCATTGATCGATAGCCCCAGGTTTTTTTCCTGATTCCTAAAAGGGTATATGGTACCTAGCGATAGATTTACCTGTTAGTGGTGTCTTAATCTGTAGAAAGACACATACATACCGTTAGTCTCTGATCCATCGTATTCCACTTCACATACAGTACAGAATTATTGACATTACTAGTCTCTCGGTATCACTGACACCAAATGCATAGAAAAGTCATGTTTAAAAAAACAAAAAGCATTTGAATACTTTTATGCCAAAAACCAAAAAGTTCTTTTTACTTGCCTTTTGCCTCTTACATTTATGAGAGTCCTTTCCCTGCAGCTGGGACACCTGGAAATGATACTATGGTATGTCTACTTCTAATGCAAGTTGTCGTCGTCTTGAAATCATGCGATGGTTTTCCCGGTGGCTGTCACGGTTACCCAAAGATAACACCCAGGTGGCTTCCTTTTTGTAGGGGCATTTTCAGAAGGCTTTACTTTGCAGTGTGTTTAAATTCATCTAAGTCAAAAAATCAACCTGCCATTTTGAGGTTAAAAAAAAAAAATAATTCCAGGCTCGTGTGTGTCAGTCTGAATTCTAGATGATGAATCTTGAAAAAGAATTGAGAAATATCCTTTATTTATATGATAATTTTCATAGAATCATAGAATCGTCTAGGTTGGAAGAGACCCTTGGGATCATCGAGTCCAACCATCTACCCTACTCTACAAAGTTCTCCCCTACAGCATATCCCCCAACACCACATTTAAATGTCTCTTAAACACATCCAGGGATGGTGACTCAACCCCCTCCCTGGGCAGCCTGTTCCAATGCCCGACCACTCTTTCTGTGAAAAATTCTTTCCTAATGTTCAGTCTAAACCTACCCTGTTGGAGCTTGAAGCCATTCCCTCTCGTTCTGTCATTAGTTACCTGTGTGAAGAGACCAGCACCAACCTCTCTACAGTGTCCTTTCAAGTAGTTGTAGAGAGTGATGATGTCTCCCCTCAGCCTCCTCTTCCTCATACTAAACAGTCCCAGCTCCTTCAACCGCTCTTCATATGATTTGTTTTCCATCCATTTCCATTAATTTTGATTAATACGGTAGGTTTTTAGATGTATCCTTGTGGTGGTGGCAGTAATAGTGCTCGGCTACACAGGTGTACAAAAGAAAGCGTTGAACTGCTTAGGAAGTGTATGTGGTTTTGCTGTGATACGACTTTTTACAGTTGCAGAACCTTTAATTTAGATTAAAAAGAGGCTATTTAAACATACACTTTCTCAGAGTCAAAATAGCCTTTGGAACTCCTTTGGAATTTGTAGCAAATCTACAGGTGAGCAATGAACATGCATAAAAATATTAATGTATAAGTAATCTGCATTTCCTTACTGACAGCTTTTGTTTTCCACAGTTTTTATGTATGCGTTGTTGCATGGCCACTGGCATGAGATATACATGTATAAATAAAGCTGGATTTTTGTCTCTTTTTCAGAGGGTTCACAGAGTTCAGTTTCAGCTTCCAATGAGATCCAGCAGAACCAGCCACAGGCACTACACTATGCACTAGCCAACGCTCAGCAGGTTCAGATCCACCAAATAGGAGAAGATGGACAAGTCCAAGTAGTATGTACTCAATTTTATCTAAATTATTCCATTTAAACAATCTAGATTATTGCAAACTTTGCTTCAGTTGAAATTTCATTTTTTTTATTTTGAAGAACTGACCTATCATCACATGACTTTCAGAAAATAAAGGTTGAAGGCTTATGAAAAAAAATTTAGTTATTTGACAAAAGTCTTCATGCAGGATTTGCTCACGCAATTGTTGCAAGTAAATGCACATTTGTTATTGTATCTAGAACTGATTAGTCTTTACCTGGCAGTTTGCTTGCGTTTGCTATAATAATAATAATAATAATAACAGACCTACTAAGTGTATGATTTACACTTCGGAGGTAGTTCTAGCTATGACTTTTAAAACAAGAATGCGTTTATTTATTTATTTTCATTTAAAAGAAACCCTGCATTTTTAGCTTTTTTGAACATCTGTTAGCTGAATTTTTTACATGTGTATTCATTTAGATACATGTAGATAAGTAAAAGTTATAAATATTGGCATTTTTTAAGCCTGAGACTCCTACCATAACTTAGGCCGTGATTATTTTCATACATGGTTTTAGTGTACTGTGAAAAAACTCACCTTGGCTTTAGTTTCCACGTGCCACAGTTAGACTACAAGGATGGTTTCAAATTCAAATTAAAAAAAAAAAAAGTAGAAGAAAATAATGCAATAATGGATTGTGTGGCTTTTCTGACGTGCGGCATTCAGAAATAGTGAATTATAGTTGCACACTCATTCTTCTGCGGTAGAAACCTGAGAATTTAATGTGTGAAATCTGTCTGCCATTAGTTTTCAAAAACGTCGGGCTTTGCCGTTTACGGCGTTTATGCACGGTCATGTACCAGAGAACCTTTTTCACTGATGGCATTAGGGTTTTTGAAGGTACCCAGAAGGCTGAGTATGGGCCAGGCAGTGTCCCAGCACAGACACGTCCGTACCTGCTCTGCAGGATGATCACATAAGCCCACTTTCCTTACAAACCAGGCTGAAAAACCAGGTGGGAACAGGCAAATAAACAAGAATTCTTGAGAGAGATTAGTCAACACTATAAACTGTAGCACCCAGTGGTCTGGCTGTTGCAAAAGTTTTGGTCAACGCCAGTACAAAGAAGAGTCTGAAGCCGGATAATGAAACATCTTTAGTAGATATTTATAGTATTCTCTGCCCAAGCACGAGAGGTGGTGCAGGAGAGAGGGAGCAAGTGTGCCCAACTGAATAATTTACACATAAAGAATGAAAGCTCTCGATCAACACAGGGAACACTCGAATCTGGTTCATGTAGAGCTGCAAATAGTCAGTGTGGAAAGGGTGAAGTTGCTCAGAAATGTGATGAAGCAAATAGTGCTGTGAAGGACAGATTCTTTTGGAATGTTATCAAAAAAGACGTGTCTGTAAGACCCAATGAAGGTTTAGTGGAGCAGCAGTAGAAGAATCAGAGGAGAAAAGTAATGGAAATTAGGGGAAAACTTCAAGATGTGTGGCACAGTGTTGAAGGCAACTGCCAGAGCTGTAAGCATTGCTTAAAAGGAGGACTTAAATATTAGCCAGGATATTTTTTAAGGAGTGCATGGAAGTGGAAGGGGATTGAGAGGAATTCCAGACAGCAACTATAAGAGTTGAGGGAATTGCAGTAGAGAGCATGTTTTTCCAAAGTGAAAAAGGTTGCTTATAAAGAGAAAAGAAAGAGCTGGAGCACGTGTGTAAGGGCTGCTGGGAACCATGAGCTGGGAGATTCAGGTCGGGTTGGGAAGTCCGGGCTACCCCTTTGGTTTTCCCTTGCCCTCTCCTGTTGGGTACCTGGGTACCATCTGACTTGCATGGAAGTTGAGGAGCTAACCCTGGAGAGTGATTGCTTAATGGAACTAGATCCCAAATGCTTCAGGTTACAATTCTAAAACTTGGAAGAGGACTGAAGAGAAGTTCAGTAAATTAACTTGCAAACTTTTTTTCCATCCTGTCAGTTGAGAAGATCCTCAGTGAAATAATGCTCTTTCTGCAGGAATTGGGTGCAAAGGTTCCATTTCCACTTCACTTTTGCCATAACTTTACAGTATTATCATGTGAATTTCTTTGTCTCTTGGTTTCCTTATATATTTTAAAGAGCATGTCGTCTTAACTGCTGTATAGGTATTTTTATGAGATTTAATTGATGACTGAAAAGTATTTTTCAAGTCTTGAAAGACAAGGTAGAAGGGAGAATTATATGAAACACTTGCATACAATAGACAAAATGGGTATGTTCATAGATGCAAGTGATGAAAATTTGCCTCGTTAAAAGATCTGGATCTGTCAAATAGCATTTAAATTGATTGTGGAATCCGGGAAAAATCCACTGTGACCCACAACCACTATTTAAATGTCATAATTTTTCAAACATGTAGAGGGGTCCTAGGTTGAAACAGATAAAAATGGTATTGCTTTTTGAGTTCTAGGGGATGATACATATAGATCAGGCTAAAAGTTATTAGCAAGATAGTTATTTATACTGTAAAAAAAATCAGTATTGAACTGAATTTGTGAACAAACTAAAAGGCCTGTCCTTGAAGGCCAGCTATGTATCTGCAAAAGATGACTGAACAGTTCATTTTTTGGAATGCTGCATGGTACAAAGGTGAAGAAAATCACCTCTCCCCCCTCCCTGTAGTCAGAAAGGTTTGCTTATATTTGAAAACACTATAAATGGATCTTTTAAATGTTCAGTGCTTTTTCCTGGGAGCCCTGAGAGCTTGATGTTAAGGAGGGAAAGTGATTCTAATCTCAACATGGACTGGGCTGTGTTCTAATTTTATATACAGTCCCCATTGTCAGAGTGATACTTTCAGTATGTTTTTTCTCCCTATAAATAGACAGTTTCCTTCCAAAGGAAATGAAACTGTTTGAAATAGAGGGATCTGTGTTTCTTTGAAAATCACATGCAATTGTTCTTGTGTTATAAAATAAGAAGAGCCTTTGACAGAATTCCAAATGATTATCTTTAATCTCTGTCTCATGCAGGCATATTAAAATGAACACAAAGCCTTATAAACCCTGCAGTAGGTTCTTTAGAATCCAATCTCCCTTCAGGTAAATCACAGTAGCAAAGACTTCGCTGGGCTGGTCAGGATGCACAAGGAATTCCGTCCACTCTCTTATCCATGTTATGATCGAATGGTGGGCTTGATACCATTCTGAAGTGGTGGGTATGGTCAGCAATACAAAGTATTAACATTATTAAAACTGTTAGGGCGGAATCTCTGCTAACATAAACCAGTGTAACTGCAGTCACATTAATGACTTCATGCCAGGTTATAGCAGCTTGAGAGATAGTCTTTAGCACGGTACCCTACTTCACCCTAACTATGTGAATGTACAAAGATATATGGATACTCACAGGTACTTTTTAGAACTTCACTCTTAGTGAGTAGTTAGTCTTGGCATATCCATTTTAAGAACTGAGTTTCCAAGGTCTTTAAATGGTGGTTCAGGCACAATTCTAATCTACCAAAGCACGTTAGTCCCACGCTTTGTGTATCAGTCAAAAAAGCAGATACTTTGTCTATAGAGAAATGCGCTACATAGATGTTACTTATTATTACGCCTATTTTCTTTCCTCTTACATGAAAATGAACCGTTCTGCAATGTCACCCTGCTTATACTTTGCATAAAAAGATGGAGAAATATGGCTGCACTTTATTTTTTTTTTAAAGCTATCTTTAATTGTTTTCACTGAATAAACATTTTACTTCCATGCATTAAGCTGTATTGAATCCAAGGTAATAGCTTCTTCCTCTAGCGATGATTTTCTTCTGATGCTCCTTGGTGTTTTCTTTTGTTGCGGATCCCACAGGGCCATCTCCACATAGCCCAGGTTCCTCAAGGCGAGCAAGTCCAAATCACGCAGGACAGTGAGGTGAGCCAAAAGTGTGGGTGCCTGTGGAGCAGATGTTGGCCAGAACTTTGGGCCCCAATTCTAAAACCTCTGAGATCTGGTACCATACACTACAGAGACCAGTGAGGGTAGAAGTGAGAGCATGTGGTGGAGCCAGGATGAAATGTATTTTATGGCAGTAAATGCAATATGCTATTTCTGTCCCGGGGAGGGGGCGGGGGGGGGTGAGTTTCTTTTTGTTTGTTTGTTTGGGGGGGGTTTGTTTTTTTTCTCCTTGCCCAGCCAAGACAACTCTGTGTGTTACACAAACGATTGCTGTGTATGGCTGATGGTTTTCATTGGAAATTTAGTACTCAGAGTATTAAAAAAATAGGTGCTTGCATTGCCATTGAGAAATGAAATTATTTTAGTTAGATTTATGAACTAAATGCATTCAGAATACTCAGTGTCTTTAATTGTGGGAACTGTCAAGCAGGAGTTGGAGAAACCTTCAGGCGACGTCTAGTAAAGATATGTTGCAGAATGAAGTGAACTTACCTTCCTTACTGATCAAGTAATCTGGCACTACAGTATTTGCACTTCATAATTTTTTCTATAAAAATAGTGTACTAGAATGAAAATGGACAAACCCAGTACTGAACCCCTCAATTTTGACTTTTTTTTTTTTCTCCCGCTGAGGCAAAACAGCTATTAAAACCAGCTCAATTTAGCTGAGTGAGAGTGATATTGTCACTTATTTAATAATGTATGGACTCCTAACTGCTAAGACTGTTGTTAGATTTCTTGTGCACTTAGGTTTTTTTACATGAAGAAGCAATAGCAAAATAAGGTTAAATATAAATGCAGAATACAGTTTTAATCTGTATGATTTCCCTGTAGAGTTTTTTTACTTAATGTTAAGCATATCTCCTTGTGAGTTAGTTTTATCCATTTCCAAAGTACCCTAAATCACATCTCATAAAAACACTTCTGGTGCAGAGGAATACTGTTAACACAGGGAGCTATTGTAGAATAAATATTGTTGTAAATATTATATAAATATTATAGTTAAAGGCGCAGTCTCCTTTGAAGAGCTTGTCAGACCTAGAGAGAAATAAGAAAGGATCAAAATGTTCTGGCTCTAAAGGAATGCTGAGTGTGTTAGAATAAAACTGAAGCAGTTCTTGGGTAAAGAGCCGCGGTAAAAATTATGATTCAGCAGATACTAGTTGTAATTGATCCGGAGGTTCAAGCACACACAGGTGTCCATTGGCTTCATCTGAAGTTTCCATATGTAAGACTTCGAAGGACTACATTTGTCCGTGACAGATGAAAACATCTGGTTTTAAATTTATTACAATGTACACAGCTTCAAATAAGAGGAAGTGCTGCCAGTAAGAGAAAATGCAGAAAACATGCAAATCAAAATTGGTATTTTTTTCCTCAAATAAATGTGTTATTTCACTGGAGTCACTGTGTTTGGGGAGCTGTTTTTTCTTAATCTAAGTACACTTTTGAAAAGACATCTCTCAGCATATGAATAAAAACTTCATTTTGTAAAGACACTGCTCCTATTTAGACTTTGTAGCTAAGATTCCTTTAAAATGATTTACATTATTGAGAGTTTTTTGCAATAGATGTAATTTCTGTAACAGAACTATGTTGATCTTTGGTATTGAATTTTAATGAAATAAAAAAAAAAAAGTCTGTTAGCACAGGCAGTAACTTCATAACAACAAATAGTAAATAGCACTCCATACAGTGTTATACAGCTAATTCTAGTTTAGTAAGGGTTAGACTCAAGTTTGCAGTTTTATATAAATAAAGAAAAACAAAAACCTTACTTCAAAAGCCGTACAAACAGACTTTGCATAAAAATGCTGTACTTTATACAGTAACTTTCAAAAAGCAAAACATCCTGGTGTTGAAAAATCTCCTTCCTTTCTAGTCTGTTTATCCTTTGTGGTTAAAGTGCTGACCATTGAATTGTAGCTGGATTGCCAAAATAACCCTCAGCAGAATTTCCTAAATTAATAGATTTCCTTAATATTGAAGTTGTTTAATAATGAGATGAGAAACAGGCCTTTTTTTTCAGGACAGAGCAACTTTTTAAATTCCAAAGTCATGTTCATTGTCAATGCTTTTATTTTACAGGGAAACTTGCAGATACATCAAGTTCATGTGGGTCAAGATGGACAGGTAGGAACAGAGCTGAGCTTTAAGCAGCATTTTACTTTGGTCTTTTAAATTAATGTTGCATTTGGAATGATGTCACATTATTAGTGGCTGTTTTAAAGAGTAAAATCTGTTCTGCTCTTCCTGTTTAAATAAACAACTTGCAAAATGATAAAGTGTAAGCTAAGTATTTTGTCTGTGGATTCAAAGTATTTGACCAAGCTTATTTCGTTACTCCTGCAAGATACTTTATTCCTGTGTTTTATATATTTTCTACCTTCTTGTCTTTGGCCTCTTCACTCTTACCTTCATTAACTGGATTGATTATATTGTGTATGGTATGTTCTTTTCTCTGTTATCAACTGTCACTATGGCCAGATGTGAACTCAGTCCATGGGAACCCAAGAACATTTATTGCTGAGGTTTAAGCAGCTATTTTTTCATTATATGGCTGTCTTGGGAGAAACAGATCTTTCACATCTGCTTTTGTTCTTTTTGATAAGATGGCTTTATTAGGTGCTTATGCATACATGAGGTAAGAAAAAGAAGCTTTTACTTTGAGTGATGAGTCAATAAGTGATTAAATTAGTAGAATTTCCATGTCAGGTGTCAGCAAAATCGCTGACATTTGGTCTCAGACACACTTTACTAAATGTTGAGCTATATTAAAATATCCACAGCACAAAAATATTCCTGTAGGAAGCTTTCTAGCCAGGCCATTTAAATAAATGTGTTACGAATTTTTTTCTGCTTCTGTTGAATATTAATAAGTTGTGAGACATATGGCTAGAACTTGAATGCTGCCCTGAATCGAAAAGGCTGACATCATCAGGGTTCTTGAACTCAAAGGCCTTGAGAAGCTACCGGGACTCTGAACTTTTGACCACATACAGTAGTTGTGTGAGGAAGCAATCTAACATATATTTAAAAAATAATAATTAAAAAACACTTTAAATGTTCTTTACTGAGACTTGAATCAGAAGTACTTTTGCTGAAGTGAGACTAGGAAAGGTGATTTTTTGGAGACGTGTCAGAACCTTTGTTTTAGTACTTACTGTTGGTTTTTTCCTTCTTTGTGAAATACTGCTGTTCAAATTACATGTTCTTAAAAGACTAATATTGGGTGGTGTTATGCCTCTCCAAGAGTGGCATGTAGATTATGTTACATTTTTTTTTTAATTAGAGCCTAGTACCATTATTTTTCCTCTTGAAATAGCTATTCATAGCAAGTATTCCACAAATTGATTCTCTCTTTCTTAAATAGAACCGAAGAATGTAGTTTAAAATGTTGCGAGTTCGTGCTGTGTTTAAGGGAAATGCTTGGATCAGCAGGTTTTCCTGAAACCACCCGTGTTAGGCAGGGAGAGGTGAGTCCTTTCATACAACAGTAGCATTGAGCCGTGTCTCATGTGTGAAAATAGTCATGGAGTAAAAAAAACTGTAAATTCTAGAGCAGAAAAAATTTTACAAACTCTAAATGCCCGTAAGTGGAGTCTTGCTGATGGTCTGAGCGGCTGCACTCGTACGTGCAGAATAAGGCTACACTGGAAGAAAGATTTTTCTAAAAGTACGTGTTTGTAAATGTGTGTCTACGTGTGTCTGTACATATATATGGATACATGATATATGTTTGTCTGAAGCGTGTGAGACCACGCACAAGGTGGGGAAGAAAAGCATGATTTAATTGATTCTTTAGTTGAAATCAACATCCACTTAGCTGTATAAAGGCATCTGTGCTATTACAGAGCACATTTAGGATAACCTTGCTTCTGTCTAGGTGGTTGTGGCTGTACATGTGTAAGTAGGAAATCAGTTTAGCATCCAATTTCTGGTTTTTTTAAGTAACTGTATTCTGGGCCCTGCTTCTAAACTTTCGTTGAAAACAAATGGTGAAGTACTGGGTTTTTTTCTCTCTTCGTGCACTCAGCAAAAGAGTAAGTGCCGTCTCTCGAGAATGGGCAGCCAGGCGCTGTCACACTTCAGCTGACATCTGTGCAAATTCACAGGAACCTTCAGGCTCCTCCGAAAGTATTTGTTGCTTAACTGTTTTCCAGTGGACAGAAAAACAGGAGCAAGCAAATATTTGGGGGATTTTTATCTCCATTCTGTGTTGAAGCGTGTGGCCCTGTTTTGCAGGGAAGGGGATGAGTAGCTCTCATGTGATTCCCTGCCACAGCTCTGGCTGTGTGTGATGTGAAGAGACAGAGGGGAGCTCTGGGTGCTCAGCTGTCTTCTGCTTGTCAGCTGATCTGTGTTTTGAGCTATTAGCTCATAAAAACTGCAAAGGAAAATGAGTTAAAACTAAACCGTGTTTGTGGTTTAAAAATGGAAGTTGAAACTAATACATTTTCCTTGGCACTTGCAGTGGGATAGGAGCACAAAAACCTGTCATACGATACGGTTCAGTGGGAATGTAAGTCATAACAATCCAGTAGCTTGCAATCATCTGTACATGACCTGTGATCAAAGAGACTGCTGTAGTTTTCCCACCTGTCCATTACTTTTCAGGAGAGTAGCTTTTTCTTCCATGTTTTGAACTTTCATGCGTGTTGCCAAGGGACACTGCAGAATATCGATAATAAGGGAAGTGAATAATGTGGCACTCTCAAGACCTCCGTAATTGAATATTCTTAGCTGATTAATATATACTTACTAATGGTACTAGATCTTAGCTTGACTACTAAATATTCCCTTTGAAAATTCATCTTGTGCTGCTGTTTTCCACGTGTTACTGTACACTTACCAGATGTTAGATATTCTTTCTCTTCCGATGAGGCTTAGTTCTGCCGCCTGATGCGGCTTTCACTCAGAATCACAAGTGAAAGGTTTACAAGAAGCTGGGACTGCAAAGCATCGAGTTGTTAACTTCATATGAACTAAAGCAAAAAATGGCATAAATCTACTGTGAAATTTTGTCAGTAAAATTTCCAAGGTGATAGATACATTTTAAGCTTCATAATGCTAGTAATAAATACCGATTTCTCTGCATAATGCTGCCAGTTGTTGATTTTAACTTCCCCCCCGCCCCCCCCCCCTCCTTGAATTGTCCGTCCTGGTAGTTGCACTGAATTTAGATCTTGTTTTTCTGGCATCATTGTTCATGGAACTAATGAAATCATGCCAAAAAGAACGCTTTCTACCTACACATGTGTTCTATTAGCTGAAGGTTTCATATTTCAGTGCACGTTTAATAAAAATACCAAACTGCAAAAATTATTAGACTTCATATTAACTAACACTTGAAGTTGTGGACCAGTGGGAATTTTTTTGTACTTTGCATTTTATACTTATGAATTACCAAAAATTTTCTAATTTGTCTGTCTTTCCTCTGATTACCTGCCCTCTTTTCTTCCGAACTCCATCCTTTTCTTCATTTGAGCTGGAGTGTTTTGCATCCCAAGAGGTGTTCCATGTGTGTCCTGCACGAGGTGTGCTCACGTAGTGCCATAGTATTCAGAAATACACATTTGGGTATAAAGAGGTAGAACAGGACAGTTTCAGTAGTTTGACGTTCCTTGATTCTGCATTTTAGACATTCCATTTTGTACATCCTCACAGCCAGTGTTTCTCTAATTTAGAAACTAATTAAAATGACACCGGGCAAATGGTCTTCAACTAATATCCTTATTTCTTCAATTAAAAAGTTAATGCAGTTTAAAATCTAAAATATGATCATGCGTATTCCTGGAGAGCTGACAATTTGTTCTGCTCAATGAACAAAAAAATGAGTCAGAGTCAGCAGCGTTTAGTTCATTTAGTATCGGTATCGGTAGGTAAGTTAGAAGCAGCAGGAGAATCTGGAGCAAACATCATGTACGAAAGGTTTAGCAGAAAAAAGCTAACCGTTAGTGTAAATTGCTTTTCTAGTATCGGTTTTTTCACTGTATGTGCATATGAAATAAACATGCAGAATTGCTTCTGCTACATTACAATTTTCCAAAAGAAACTTGGCATCTCATATAGTTGTCCACACAGTGTCTTCCAGATAAGTTTGTAATCAAAGCGGTGCGGTGAGACCCATCCGTAACTGCTGAGTTACGTATACGTGCAGAGAGAGGGGATCACATTAATAACACATTATTCTGCAGCTCAACGAGTATTTTTGTGGAGCAGTGATTGCATTATCTTCGTCTGAACTTTTCCCCTGACCTTGCTGCTGTGGGCTTTGTGGCAGCCCTGAGGTCTAGGCGAGTTCAGATGCGGGGCTGGGGAGGTGGCTCACCAAGAAAGCTTTAGAAGAGCATCCTCATATGTCTAATGATCGTATGAGAGTAGACGAATCTGATCAGAGAAGATATTCTTGGAAAATTGCTGTAGTGAGGGAGAAAATATGGCCGAGTTCAGCGCTGTGAAGTAGCAGCTTGCTGCTGTTGGGCCTGAAAGGTTAGAATATAGTCGGGCATGAGAAATAGATCAGTGAGAGTTTGTCTTTAATGTCCTCAGGAGGAGTATGAATCTGATGTCTCGTTCAGGTCT
Source organism: Numenius arquata (assembly GCF_964106895.1). NCBI lineage: Eukaryota > Metazoa > Chordata > Aves > Charadriiformes > Scolopacidae > Numenius > Numenius arquata. The sequence continues at coordinate 11,739,083 of NC_133588.1, read as the reverse complement.
GGTTTCAATACACATAGTACACCCTGTAATACAGCTCAGAAGGAGATATGACCTCATCACCTATGTTTGAAACATCTGTCCTGTTTCTCTGCTCTGCTGGATGGAGTCTGAAGCGAAGGGCAAGCTGTTAAATCTTAGAGGAATGGAAAAAGGGGGAGAAATGGTTCCAAATGTTCAGGGGGAAAAAAACCCAACCTATTCTAATAATTCCACTTAATATCCAGTGAATCTTATTTGTGAGTGGATCAAACTAAAAAGAAAATAGGTTGGTTTGTGGAGGTAATTATTTACAAACCCATGGGACAGTCTTAAACCAACTCTTTTAACATCTAGTTTTTGTACCTCTCTTTACTGCCTTGATCATTACTGAGATACTCACACCTTGCTTTTCAGTGAGGGCACCACATTTTTTTTAAGGTCCAATTTAATCCATAACTCGAGCATGATTTTCAGTTATACAAACAAAAACGTGTTGACATATTAACTCAGCTTCTGCTCACTTCTATGTGTTTTGCAGATGTTATTTTATTGGGAAAGAAAATGTTTAATATATTTTCTGAATATGTATTTTAACTGCCTTTACTAAGCCTTTAGATACTGCAGTTTCTATCAATATTAACAGCTTCAATAATATATTATCCAAAACAGAGGAAAGAACTATCTTCCACAGTTCTTAATTTTCATATAATGCATTCTAATTAAGAAGTTCTAGATTGAAAAATTCTAAAATTCTTTATTCAAGTTCCTCAGTCAAGAACGAATACAAGGTAGGAGTTCTTTTCCTGTCCCTAATTTTTAAGCAGTAGAGGGCAGTAGTATTAAGATGATTGTCAGTTGCTTTCTCGGCGAAAGCTTGAAGAAAATGAGGAGGAAATTTGAAGTGCGAGGAACGCGCTGCTCCGACATCAACCTTGTAAAGTGTCGTACCGCGGGGACAGAGACACATTCACCGCGTGAGTCTTTCTGCATGCCTTGCTGACATAGGGGCTGTGTGTGCACGCGCGTGTGCTTGTGCGCAACCGAGAGAAAGGAAGACGACCTAAACTTCGGCGTCAGCTGCTCTAGTAGATTGAAAAGGCTTTTTCTTGTTTCAGCACATCTGCTTTGAATAATATGCACGGAGAAACAAACAGGATTGTTAGAAGAAAAACAACAAAATTAAAAACCCAATATAGTTCAGCTGGAACTTAAAAACTGCTTGTATGGTTTTGAAAAAAAAAAATATTATTTTTAGCTGATAGTCCTTCAGTAATAGGTTGTACTGAAGTCTTGCAGGTCTGCTCTATTGTTAGGGACAAAAATGAAGAGAACAGTTTTGAAACAACATGTTCTTTATTCAAATTTCACATAGAAGCACAATGTATTTATGGATAAAGTAAGATTGCTTAAAATACTTAGGTGCGAGCACTTTAATTATGAGACTTTTCTTTTGGGGTTGTTTTTTTTTTTTTTGTGTTGCTGTTGCTTGAAGATAGTGCCTTGTGCACATACGCTCACTAATTTGGCATCCCGTAGAAGAGGTGTTCTTCGCTTTGACTGTTCCTCAAAGTAGATCTTCGAAAACACTCACCATACTTTTCAGTCTTGAAAACGTGGTTTGCTAGAGAACGTAGTATTTTAGCAAATTGAGTTATTTAATTTTAAAGCAGTTAAGTGCATTAAAACTTATAAATGTCTATGGATTAAAAAAAAAAAACGCTTGGGGGGAAAAAAACCCTTCTGCTTTAGGTGATCAGTACCATAGAAGATATCTCTAGAAAAATTAATATTAAAGAAAACCAGTAAATTTTTGTTATTAATTGTGGGTAACTAAAAAAGTAGCTGTAATAAACTATGTTAAGTGTAGTTAAGTGCAGAATTTAAAATGTGTTTGTAGAGGTTTGTGCCTTCTTTATTTGCAAAGCAGGGTAAGACGCTGTCCAGTAGGACACCAGCTGGTCTCCAGTGGCCCTTCTTGGCTTTGTTCCTTATAACATTCCTGAAACAAATCTGTGCAAATTGTTTACTCCAGGTTATTATATTTGACGAGAGAACAACAGAATTCTTCTACCCCAATACGAAGAGACAGTACTTGGGGAAAATACAGTCCTTCCATGGTAGTCAACGAAACATAACAAAATAGGGAAAAAACCACAGAAGGGGAACTGCTACTTGATTATTTGCTGGGAAGATACATTCTCTGTAGTTACAGAATGCAAAACTAATTTTGGTATTTATTGAAGATGCCACATGTTTTTTACTACATAACATAATGTATCCACTTTTGGGGGAAATGGTGAGTGATTTAGAAGCTGATTGAGAGTCAGCAGCCCTTGCTCTATGAGTGAGTTACCATTTTTGAAAACCACCTCTGTTGCAAATCCAGAGATTCTATATTGTTTCGTTAAGACTTAAATTCTAACGCAGTTATGGTGACAGGACCATTTGTTTCCATGTCTGCGCCACTGAGTTGAAGGATCCTTCTGCCTTTCGGCTGTCTTGGAGAGCCTGAAAGTGAATGCACTATTTTATAACAGTGAGAGTATGTATTTGTTCTTTGCGTCTAATTGTACTTCTGTCCCTGTTAATCATGTAAAATTTCAGAAATGAGATATTGGATGTCTTATATTCACTAATCAGTACAGGAAGCTGTAGCAGATATTGAAAGCCACCATGACTGGAAAGTAGCTTCAATTTTTATTCTTATTGTTTGAAATTTCAAAATGTGTAAAATTTTTTCTTTGTTTTCTTTAAGGAATAGAAAACTTAAATATCTTGCTGGCACATTTTTTAATATTCTGCTATTTAACAAGTGATTAATAGCGGGATTTTGTTTGGTTGGGTTTTTTTTAAATTTAAGGTAAAGAGAAAAGGCAAGAGTCTCTTAATTTTGTTTTATTTTATTTTTTTTTTTAGTTTTTGAGAGTTTCACTGCATTAACCTGACCACATGCAGTAATTTTCTCCCTTTTTTTATTGCTTAAAGACATATTGTAACTCTTTCCTTTAAGATTTGTTAAAAAGGGGGTGGGAGGGATGACCCTGGCAAATTTTGAGCAGTGTATAAAAAAAGATACCTTGTTTCTGCTATTTATACAAGTCTTCACCTTCACCTTGTTGAGATTTAAGTTGTTTTTCTTTCCGTTGTGCTGTCTCCATCTTCTTACTCATTTATGGTGCATGCTGCTGGGAAGGCAGTAAAAAAACCTTTTGTACCAGAGAGGCAGCGGTATCAGATCCCTGCAGACGTTATTGGGTCATAAGTTTAATTTACAAACTGGCTGCATTTAGTTTTCTTTCTGCACTATTTTGTGCCAGAAAATACTGCTTTATTTTATGGAGAAAACCAGATACATCACCAATAACGGTATCTTCAGCTGGGTCAAGAGGAAAAGTTTTTTTTTTTCCAGCAGCACGGCCCATTCTCAAATGTAGTAATTGTTACACCCCACTGCCATCGGGACTTCAACATTTTCCACTCTAAGACATGTTTATTACTACGTTTCTCTATTCCAAGATGTAGCGGGTGTACATTGGCACTCCCTTGAAGTAGTTTAGTCCTCTTGAAAGTTGATGTTATTTCATTCATCGTGATGGATAAATGTTTCCCCATTTTCAGAGTGTTTAGCAAGGACTCCTGGAGCCTCTGCCTCTTTTCCATATGTTATTTAAGTTTACATTAAATCGGTGGAAGAACAGACCAGACAAAATGGGCCCTTGTCCTGGCGTGTGCAGAAAATGTACAACTCTGCATTTTAGGGGTTTTTGTTTGGTTGCATCAAGTAGTAGTGGCACCATTTCCCAGCCTTTTCAATACTTAACTAAAATTAGCTATCGAAATGCCATGCTGCTAAGAAAAAAATAATAGATGAATTTACACTCTTTGTGATATCTCCAGCTATTGAAAAGAATCTTTCATTGGCTGGTTGCTGATCCTGAATGCTGGGTTAGCTTGTTTTCTTTTAATCGAGCTTGAATAGGGACTGTTTAAAAGACTCTTTTCAAAATGAGCAAATATTTTTGCATTTTCTTCTCTCCACTTTAAATCAGCCTTTATATGATGGTGAAATAAGAGTGTCATCTCTGTAGAGTGTGGGATGGCACAAGCAGTAACTATTGTACATTTGTGCACTTAATGCACAAACAAACTGATCTGATGCGTGGTGTGAAGTTTTCATGCAAATATAAAAGAGGGTGGAAACGAGTACTTTATGGTGCTTTTCAGAGAAATGTGTCCAAGTAGATTTTACATGTGGGAAAGGAAGGAAACAAGGAATAAAGAAATAGGCGTCACTAAGTTTATCAGGAGTGGAAGAAAGGAATTGCTACTTTGGAGATAAAGCAGATATTAAGTTGTTTTAGTGTACTTAAGGTTGGGTGCCTAGATATTTATGTGTTGTAGTCTATCAAAGGTCATTAATTGTTGTTGTTAATCTGCAGTTCAGCACCTGGTTTAAAATGTGAGTTTAGGAAACCATGGGCACGTCTGCTCTCTGGCTCCACTAAAGTTCATGGGGTCCATGGTGCTGGTCTGAGACTTAAATAGCCATTTTTGTTTTACCATTTGGACGTAGCACTTCTTGAAAAATGCTCGACTTCCTTTTGAATTCCTCATCAGCCACTTTGTTATTGTTGTTTGCTGGTGCTTGCTCTGCTTCTTTATGTGAAGTCCTAGATCTCGTCTTGTTGGGCGGCTGTAATTGTGATGCCTTTGATTTTATTGTGATAACACTTTGTCTCATCCAGGATCTTAGTATAGCACCTAGGAGATAATGTGTAAGAAAGCTTGCAGTTGCCTTTCAAGTCAACTTGTTTAAGAAGTTTTTCCTCATCTACTAATTATCATTAATTACTGTACATCAACAGCCACACAGTGGTTTTGTCTTATGGTTTTTTCTCTTCTCTAGTTTGACACCCAGTCTACCTTTATATGCTAAAAAAAATTAAGTCTTTACTGAAGGCAAAGTAAACAAGGTCTCTGGCAGCAAAACCTCATATTTAAGGAACTTTATTTTGTCACTTCAGCTTTTGGCAAAGTGTAAAAATAAAGAAATAGCTTCTCATTAATAACAGAGGATTCAAATTGACCCTGCTTTCATCCTTCATTTCAGTGACGCAGGTAAAGATTTGTTTTGGGAGCAAACAGTAAATTCCAGCAGATACTTGGCTGTAAGCACGTAATATAATGTCTGTGTTTTAAACATAGGTTTTTTTTCCCTAGTGCTTCTCAAGATTTAGACATTATGTCACGCAACTATTTTTGTCTTCTGTTCAGAAGTCCCAGTCCCCAATACAATGTCTCTCTTACTGACCCGCGGAGCCTTGCACTGTTACCTTTCTCTCATCACAGACTTGCTTGTTTGGCTTGCTGATCAAAAGTAGTGAAATGTACAGAGAAATGTTAAAATCGGCCATTATTTTAATACTGATATGTATTAGGATTTTTTTTTTCCCAAATTACTTGTTTCCATTTGTAAAAATGTTCTGACTGGTGGAAAGAATAAAGGTGATTTGTTAAGCTCTTATAGGTATTTTCTTTGATATAGTCCCTGAGCGACAGAGTCCATAGAGTGATCTGTGGTGGTTGTAAAGCAAGGCTGTTTAATGAAGGTTTTGGAAAAGGATAATATTTTCTGTCATCTTTTTTTATTTTTCTCCTAAGAGGGTGGGTTGTTCCATTAAAATTCCATTGAAGCAGACAGGAGCATTTATAATGCTCCAAAGAATATGTTCTCTATTTTGGAGTATATTATGTTCTTTATTCACCCAAATCTTGTTTTAATATTGCTGTAAACTTAATAAGAAGAGATGAGATATGAAATGATAATCTTTTAAATATAAGGAAAAATAATTTTCTCCACCTTCGTAGAAGGCATAGGTCTAAGCTGTCTCTTATTAGAGATTTTGGTAATAAAAATCTCTGCTTGTAGAATAGCAGTCATCACAAAGCTATCTTGCTGGGCTAATCTAGAGAAATCATTTCTTTTTTGTTTTGTTTATTTTTTTTTAGTGCTCTTCATTTATGATTTTTCTCATCATGTGATATGAACCCTGTCTTTATGCTGCAGATTTGCCCTTATCCCATCGCTGTTCCACTTTATATGCTCTAATAGTTATTTTAAATATTAGGGATGCCTCTGGCACCATGTGTGTGTGTTCAGAAATCACTGTCCCGTGTTCCAAATTCCGACCCAAGAAGGATTTTTGGGAATGGTTGGTACAATTGGACTGTCAATGCCCGTGATGGGTTGATATTGGGTACATTATAATGCTAATATCCTTGGCTGGATCCCAACTACTTGCTTGCTGCTGGCAGACCCTGCTGATTGCTTAGCTCTTCAACGTGGGGAGATCTCGTTTCAGCCTAATGAAAACCAAAATAAGTGTGTGCATGTGTATGTGTTGTCAGGTTACTAAATGGCAAGTATGGAGTTTGGGCTGTTAACGTAATTAATCTTTCCACTACGTTAAGTGCAATGGTAAATCTTGATGACTTAAATCTGTTTCCAGATTTCCATATTGTCTGCCCAGGTTAAATGATCAATGGGATTTTGGGGTATTTCACAAACAGTGGTCATGACTTCGGAAATCGTTTGTGACGGATTTAAGTATGTGGACATGGGAAACAGCTCTTTTTTTTTTTGGTCTCCTCTCCACTAAAACACTTGCTTTCTGCCAAGTTTGGTCACAAAAGCTATCCCTTTTGGAAATTAAACCACAGTGGCTCTATCGCAAAAGAAGAATGAGCTTATCTTTTTAGAAGAAAACCTGTGATTTACACAGAGTTTTCAGGGTTTTGACAGGGTAATGTTAAACATAGTGAGTTGATTGACTTTTATGTGTTTTTGATGTATTTAATCCTTTCCATAGTTCAGATGTATTTTCAGTCTGGTTTTGCAGAATCTTTGAAATATTTCAACTAGCTGAGCGAATATCTAATAAATTGAAGAAGGGTGATCAAAGAGCATAATTTTGTGATTTGTATGCTGACTTGGAACAAACCATATAGGATGCTATGTAGTTCAGTGTATTTTTTAAAAGTTAACATATGTTTCTATTTCAAGAACATAAAAAAACCTACAAGATGACCGCTTTATTGCTTATTTTAGACATTGAAATCCCACATTAGCAGCACAGCTTTCAGTTCTGGTCTCAGATGCTATTTTAATTAGCTGAGATAAATTCACTTTATTCAAAGTACGCCTCTGTACTACTGTGAGTAGCATTTGGAAAGTATGTCTGGAAAATCATCCACTGTAGCTTGTCTTAGCCATTTCTTTAGTGTTCTGCGAACAAAATTCTTCTTTGTGGAATAAGTACTTTAAATTATAAACTTGCTTCATTTTATTTGATCCAGTCTGCTGGGATTAGTTGTTGTATACTGGCTCCATCAATTATTCAGCTTGAACTATCGGTTCCTGACTGCTCTGGAAGCAAAAACCAGTACCGCTTTACGCACAGATATTCTTTTTCTTTGATAGAAACTCTGGGCTCCAACCAGTGTTGAGCTATGAATGAATCTGTTTTATAAATTGCTTCATTTTTTTACAACTATTTTTATTCCTGAAATATGTCATTCCATGCTTCTGGAATGTTGCTAAATATTTGTGTTAAACAGCAGAAGTGTTACAGAGTTCACCAGGAGGAAGTGATAGAATTAAGTTATTTATCATGTTAGTGTGATTTTCTAGTTAACTGTTTTGTTAGAGGTGGCTTGTGACGGCACTGCAAATGAGGTATCTCAGTCCCAGAGTAGTGACAGAGCAGTAGGACCATCTTCACATCCAGTCCATCCTACACTTAGTTTGTGTTTGGTTTCCAAAACTCGCTCTGTTTTGCTTCTGAGTTGGTACTAGAGCGTTAACTCCAAAACTAAGTCATTTCATGGGTTTCACTGGTAAAGGCGCTGAGGGTTGCAGAAGTTTCTGTAATGCATCAAATTGAGTCAGAGGCAAAGTGTCAGTAGTGCCAGTAAATCAGTGGATGAAACAGCTAGCAATGAAAAACTACCCATCGGTACTTCTAAATTCCAGATCTGCATTGTGAGATATTTGGGTATTGAGTTTTTCTTTCAGCAGAGGGCAGGTACTACAGCAGGAAGAAAATAGTGTGCAGTTGAAGGATAGGACATTACTGTGCTGTAAGTATGAACAAAGGGGATGTCCATGTAGAGAGGAGAAAGCTGCAAGAAAGACCAAACCGGAGACCATGCTTTGAGAAAAGAATGAGATTGTTTCAATGGTGGCACGGTGACTTTTGTTGTTGACTTTGGTGGGATCATGTTTTCCTTCAAGATAAGTTTGTTTTATAATAGGTCAATCTACAAAAAGACTTTGCCAGATGATAGAAACTGGCTTTAAGCATGTAGAAAAGAGAACGTGTCCCAGTGTTGCATACAGAGGTAAGCCAAAAGTCAGTAGCGAAGATAAAATTCTTGCCTCTGATATTTGCTCTGCGTGAGTCTCGTACAGCCACGTGCTAATGGATTGCATTCTGGGGTGAACCCGGGTTGTAAGTCTTCTAAAGGAATGGCTGTTCTGTCTGTATATCTGTGCACTACCAGGGAACAGGACACTAATCTTCAAAGGCGTATGGTAAAACAGCATATGATTTTACTTTTTGGTGTGTATTTTTCATTGTCGATGGTGGTATATCAGGGAGACACTATCTGAAACCTGAAGAAAGGAGTGATCAGTGAATCATCTGTTCTGAATTAAACAAATATGACTTAGAATTGCATAATGGGAATGGAACTGTCAAAAACATTTGTTGCTGGCCTAATTCTTTTCCAAGTGATGCTAACAATTTTACCACTATTTGGAGTCCATTTAGTTCAACAGTGAACTTGTAACAGCAAAAAAAATCACTTATGAGTTTCATAAGTGTATTGCATTACCGTTTATGTAAGTATATACTTAAAAGACCCAAACACAAGGAACAGATGCTCCTTCTTCCATGGAGATTTTCCAAATTAAGATGATTCCCATTTGAGTCCATGTACATTATCTGGAGTAGATAAGTAGTAGTTGAGGAAATCCAGGATTCTGAATGATTGACCTAGAAACGGGTAGATAAAACTGTTCAGGGGGCACTATCTTCTGTTCTTTTAGAAAATATCATTATATAAGAGCATTTATTAGGTATATCAGTTGCAAATGTCTTTATTAGAAGTGCTCCTTTCCTTTGGGAGAATTTAATTTAGGTCCTTGCTTTGAAGAATACAAGTCTTGGCTTAACAATATCTGTGACTTTCTGGAGTTACTTTATTGAAGATACACAAATGCTTTAGTTTTCCATACAATGAATGGTGTATTTTTCATTATTATGGGAGGAAAGTGGAATATATTTGGAGACTGCTGTCAAACTCGATTTTTTAAAAAAAAATAAAATGTCTGTCACTGACCTTTAAAAGAGCAGAATTTTGTCTCACTGATGATAGCGTAGATCGAGACTGACTTGGTTAATGAAAAAGGAATGACACCCTTACAAAGTCAGAACATCTGAATTTGGAATTGGGTCCTCTTGTTCTGTGAACGTGTCTAGTAACATAACGCATTCGATAACTTGAAACAGGGCTAGAAGCCACAGTTAAATATCGCTAAATTGTTATTTTCCTTTTCACTGTACAGTTAACTTCGTATCGCTTGTTTTTCTGGAAAGCTCTGACGAAAACTCGCAGCAAAGCTGACAGTGTCAGAGGAATAAAAGAATTCCTAGAATGTTGCAAAATAACTGTCCGAATGGACAGTATTCGTGCTCTTGATCTCGTTGCCAGCAGTAGCAGCACCAGTGCATTAACATCGGTCTCTCGTTTCCTGTCGCCCTTTGCAATGCGCACTCGCGCTATAATGACCCCGTTAGCGAAGTCAGTGCTTTATTAGCTTTGATGAAGGCTGATGACTCCTATGGTGTGTTGGAAGCTGGCATCTTCCCGAGTGAAGTACCAACATTCCATGTTTTTAAGTCTTAATCTTTTTTCCTGTTCCATTACATCAGACTAAGCCAGATTGTTTCATAAGTATTTACTGTTTGTTTTATAATTTTTCTCCTGCCTGAAATACTAAGCTTTTCCTTTCAGCCCCTGTCTAAATATCTGTATAAATTGTGAAATTGTAACACTGCAATCCTACTTCTCAGACTTGGTCAATACTGAGTGAGAGGGATTTTGACCTTTCTCGTTGTTTCTCTCCTTAATCGAAATTTCTAGGCAAATCTATAGTTTTTCCTCTTCAGGATTTCCTGTAGTGAAAAACTCACTCCTTTTAACTGTGGACTAGTGCATATTTGTAAAAAAGGGAACTAGAGTGCTTAAAGAAAATCAACGTTATTTACGTTATCCCCTGAAAGTGAATGGTATCTCTTTAAATCTGTTTTACTTAGACCAGGAAAACACAACCGACAAGTTGGTGGTTTTCCCTAGCTCCAGTTCTGTAATGGCACATGGCATCCAGCAGCTCTTATTCCAAGCATTTGCAAACACTAATGATCAAGAAAAGAACTTAAAAGTCACAGACTTCAGCCATTGCGGTTAATTGGTTTGTTTTTTATTAGTCAGACCTTGATGTCAGTACAAGAACTGACATTTATTTTGAATTTTTTTCTAAATTCCTACAAATGCCATATTAATTCCAAATGTTGAATTTGTTGAGAATTGCGTTTTCCATTTCAAGTAAAACATTTTATTAAAATGATAAATTGATTTGTCATCTGTTTGCGTTTTTTACTGTAATTATTATTAAAGCAGAAATTGGTGCAAAATGTTTGAATGAAATAAAAATCCTTGCTTTTGTCAACCCAACTGAGTGCAAAAATCAAAAGCTAAAAACATCCCCAGACTTCCTCTTTCCTCATTTGGAAAGTTCTTTCTGTATTTGCCTCAGTGAGAAAAACTGCACTATAATAAGCAGTAAAAGTAGGGAAACACGGAGTAAAAACACACACAAAACATTTAATTTTGAGGTATTCCACCCAAAATGTGTTGAAGTGAAATGTTTTTGTGAGGGGAAAAATAAAAGTCAAAATTGTTTTCTGTGTTAAAAAAGAAAAAAATAATCCAATGTGCATTAAAATCATCTTTTTAAAGAGTATGAACTTGCACAGCACTAATAATGATAGCTGCCTCCTGTGAGTTACGATGTATTTAGTTTTATGGTCCATTAAGTTTTATGGTTCATATGACACTATCTGCTTTGTTGTTGATAGCATCTTACTGGAAGGAATGATTTGTGCCGGGCTGCATAAGCAGCAAGAGCTCGTGTTTAAAACGAGTTGTCTGTGTTAAATTTTACAACCGTATGTGGTCCTGCGTGCGCAGGATTTCTCCAGCGTGTCGCCTACACGGCTCTCCTGCAGGTGCTCTGGAAGTTGAATTTTAAAGCCCCAGAAGACAGCACCAGCGACTTCTCATTTGACCACGCTCAGCCTGATGCTGTGGCATTGAGTTTGTGATGCATTCGTAGAGAAAACTACTTGAAAATTACACTTTTTTCCTCCATATCTGTAATTGTTATGGGCAGGGCAAAGATTTAAGTGTGTAGTTAAGAACAGAATTATTTTGAGAATATCTCCTTTAAAAAGGAAAAAATGTGGAAGAGCAGTTCCCCTATGCCTTTTTCTGTGGAGCCTGTTGCCGAAATACTGTTGGGGAATGATGGTGCTGCAGCCAGCGCAGCAGTTATAAAATACAAACAAAATTATTTTCTCCTACTAATGGGTGCTGAGAGGAATTAAAAGAACAGTTTAAAGGCATAATTTGGTAGCCGTGTGCTTTCTCAGAAAGACTGTATATATGGTAAAGAAAATGGACTGTTGAACAAAAATATTTTGTTTCTGTAAGCAAAGTTTTACAATCTAGTAATACAAAAAGAGCTATAGGGCAAGGATGACAAGAGTGGTGTTCTGGAGCATCCTGAGACATTCGTGTTCCTCAGCAACATAGATGATTCTGGCTGGGATATTTTTGCAAACACATAAAAAAAATGCTTCCTAAGCTTTGTTGTGAAACCTTCACCTGAAGTGTGAATGCATCATAGCTGAGACCAACCCTTATTACTGATCAAAGACAATTGCGCTCCATTAGAAAATATGTAGGAAATATACACTTAAATATGTATATGGGTATAAGAGAATTTGGTTCTATGAATTCCACCTACATCCTCTGGATAGCAAAGTTTGTTGTCATGTAGAAGCTTGTGCTATTGATTTTTTTTTGTTTGTTTGTTTGTTTTGATGCTAAACAAGACCAGCATTTCAGTTACCGAGACTTTTCATTGTTAATTATTTTGCTCATCTTTGTATATGTTGGTGGGCACAAGGAAACTTTTCTTCTAAAATCTGTTTTAAATTGTGGAAGAGGTGTAATGTGTCTTCTAAGGTATAACGTTCCCTTGTAGGTAGCCTCAAAAATAGGAGAGTTGAACACAGAATCCAATGAAATGAAGAACCAAGATGCCTTTTAAAATGAGGTTGGATTAGCTGCGCCCCCTTAAAAAAGCACAGGCCTTCTTTTCGTATTTTGGAAGCAGTGTTGATAGGTAGCAGGGAACCTTTGGTTTTGAAAGTATGGACTTGACAGAAGACAGCTCTTTGACTTGCACAGTTTGCACAGGCTTCTCTAGTACTAGAATATTGTATTATATGCGGGCTGTACATATCAAGTTGCTTTAGAATTCTTTTGACTCTGGATTATTTTTTTTCTGTGGAAAAACAGGCATGGATTTTCTATTCTTAGGATTACATAGCGCTATCTTAAGAATTAGCTTAAATAAAAAACTTAATTTTTGTGCTGTTCTTTAAAGCTTTTTTGAGTTGTTCTTTTTAGGTAAAAAAGTAGACTTTCGGTGCTCTGCTATATTTTATTTACAATAGTCATCCATATGTCTAATCAGAGGCTTGTTTCTCCCCCAGGAGAGTCTTTGGCATCTTTTTGCTGTAGTTGCTCCAGGAAAAGTTTGGCTCCTTAAGAATCTTCTTATTTTGGCTTTGCTTTGGTTTCCCCTGGTCTCTGTTCTCGTAGCCCCATCAAAGGCTGCCTGCCTGGCTCCTGGCTGTCCTGACATTCCTCCTTGGTTGTGCTTTTTGCTGAAGCTTCATGAATATACTGCGCTCTAGTGCCTTTGAAGTACGTTCATGCCACTTTTCTATAACTGGTTTCAAAGACCTAACAGCCTTTCTCAAATTCAGAGTGATTTGGGCAACTCTGTCCCTTGGGTTCCGCAGTGGCTGCCAGGTAAAACTTCAGCGGCTTGATCCCTGTCGGGCTTCCAGCTCTTTTATCCCGGCGCGGGCAGGAGCATAAAGGTTCTGGCACGCCACCATAAATGTGATCTCAAATTATGACTTCATGTAAAATTCACAACATTTGAGCGTGAGTGGTAATTGAGATCAGAAAGCACAAGGGAGTGCCACTTTTTTTTTTTTTCCTTCTAATTTTCTGCGCGGTGGTTTTGATATTGCTGTGTTAGTGTCATTTCAGTGGAGTTGCTTGAGGCTGCTTTCCTCATCAATATCATATGTTTTCATTATAAATCAGTCCTGTCAGTGTTGCGTTACGTAGTCAGTCCTTCCTCCATGGCTTTTCTTGGTAGCAGTGCGAGAGCTCTAAAATACTTATTTCAGGAAAAAAGCTGAATTGTGCCAGGTTGTCACGCTCTCAGCAGCAAGGTGCGGTGTTAGGGGCAACTGCTTTAAAAGCTGAGTTTTCGAGACAAAATACACGTAGAGGGTTGTGAAGGTTATGTTGTTATTTTGCATAGCCAACTTGGAACAGGAGATATAATTAAAAAAACCCCAACGCAAATGCGCACATGCAGCCTTTCAGAAATCTTGTGTGATCGCTGAATTCCATGTGGTTCGAGGCATAAAAAGGAAATAGAAGATATCCTCGGTGGGAGAACAGAGGATGTAAAACATGCATTGGAGTTGAAATTCGCTAGGTGCACAGGAGAGTTTAAAGAAGAATGGACTGAGCACAACAAAAAGGAGTATGGTTGGACAGTAATAGCTGGTTTTGGCACACTTGAGACGTTTAACAATTTTCTTTTAACTCGGAAAAAGAAAGGTAACTGTGAAATTGAATCACTGAAATGGGAACAGCGCTGCATTCCAGGAAGAATTGTAAATACAGGGGAGAGAGGCAGTTTTACCTGCTAAGACAGAAGGTGCTAAAAGTGGTTGAAATCATAGAAAAACCGTGGGACTACTCAGAGTTTCAAGAAACATTTTACCAATCTTGAAGGGTTTTTTTAATTGTTTAAGTATGATAAGAGATCAGAGCGTGATAGCCATCTGATGGAAGAACCTCAAAAGCAAAATGGTTTTTAAAGCGGTAGAATTAGTCCGTCAGAGCAAACCACTCGCTTTGTGGTAAAAACTCTGCTGCTGTGGCTGTGGGGGAGAATACAGAATACTACAGGAGCCACAAACCACGTGGATCATAGAGCTAGACTCCAGCACAAATATGTGTTAAATATTTTATTTTGTTTAATTCAGCAGCTCTGCCCCCTCAAGAGGACAGGAGGACCATAACAAGAGCCCATAAAAGGCATAATACTACTTTTATTTGCATTTTAATCCTTTTGAAAGAGACAGTTTTCTCAGATTATCATTTGAGTTCAGTTCAACACCAGAAATGCTCTGTTGAAATTTACAGCATGGTTTTGATAGCACAGAGCAGTGATGGCCAGTGGACAACCCAGGGGGACAATTTGGCCTGCCAGAACTGTTTATTGACTGGATGCGTGGTCATTGCAGCACTCTCGGCTGTGTTCATGTGCTAGAAAAATCTCTTTTGAGTCTCAGCAGCTCCGTCACTATATTTGGATACGTACTCAGCTGGGAGGAAAGGAGATAAATAATGTGCTGGAGATAGTCTGACTTATGGTCAGCAGAACTTGGGTACTGGAAAGGGCCCCATGGAGAAGGCAGAAGCTGTTGTATGGCTTGAAGCTCAGATGTCCAGTTCATGCGCTGGGGGAGAACTGGGAGCAGAAGAGGAGAGGGTGAGAGAGAGGTGTATGGTGAGCCTGGGGCAGAAGAAAGAGTGAGGGCAGGGAGGAGGACCGAAGGAGCACTGCTCTTCTGTGGTTTCTCATCACGTGGCTTGGGATGGGTTGGACAAATCCAGGGCGAGTGAGTGTGGGAGGGGAGGAGCTGCATTTGGGTGTCTGGAATAGTGGATTTCAGAAGAGGCGGTATAGCTGAGTTCGAGATTTCTTTCTCATCTCTTCTTTAAAATTTAACGTAGAGTGTCAAATCCATGTAATGTCAGTAACACATTTGGAGCCACACAGGAGAGTGTGCAGAAAGGTCACGTTGAAGATGTAGCGATTACTACTGTGCTGTGCTAGACAGACTAGGAAGAGATGCAGAAGAGATTCCTATGTGTGAATTTGTCTGAACCAACAGCCTAAGAATGCTGATGGGTAAAGGCAGCTTACGGACTTGTTTGTAAATCCACAAATTCTGTACCCTGTTCCCCTGGCCCCAGACCACCAAAACACAGGAAGCCCCAGGACTGCAACAGCACCAAAACGGCTTAGGCTTTCTGGCTTCATACACTTCTTTTACCTCTGTTTAATCAGAACCGAAGGTCAGGAGCTGGTATGTGTAGTTGCTAAAAAAATAATTATGCACCAGTACAGTCAAAAAGTGGAGGAGGTTTTGGCTTTAATACAGCTGTGTGAAAAGTTTTCGTGATTTGCCTTCGAGAGGCCAGCTGACCATCAGCCACTAACTGGTATTGCCAAATAGAGCAAATGGGTGATGTCCCACTGGAATATAAAGATCGCTCTTTTGACTGCAGATTATACGATTAGCCAATGAAATACAGAACTATTAGACATTTTATGTTTGCAGACATTGTTTCTAGAGCTTTTGCCAAAAGCACAGTGGAACAAAGACCGGAGTTAAATTTAGTACATGTCAACCTGATCAAAACCAACTATACACAAACAAAGCCTGGCCAGATTCAGACACAATGTGGCCTCCAGTTGCCAGAGCTACCACAGAGGAGGGGATCTTCAGCTATTACAGCAGGAGGCTTGAGGCAGCGTGTGTCAGTGTGTGAATTCAGTAGGCCTCCTAAGGACGAGAGGAGGTTTTATTTAAGGTAGCAAACTAGGGTTTTCATTGTTTTGTTCAAAATGAGTCTTTAAAAAGATACACTCTGACTGTTCAATCTTTTTTTTATCTGTTTTAATCCAAAAGTTTATGGTAGCCTCAGATCCATTAAAACTGCGAAGAGAAAGATCTGGGGGTCCTGGTAGACAGCAAAATGACAATGAGCAAGCAGTGTGCTCTTGTGGCCAGGAAGGCCAACGGAATCCTGGGCTGCATAGGGAAGAGTGTGGCTAGTGGGTCGAGGGAGGTCACTCTCCCCCTCTACTCTGTACTGGTGAGGCCGCAACTGGAATACTGCGTCCAGTTCTGGGCTCCCCAATTCAAGAGGGACAGGGAACTACTGGAAAGAGTCCAGCGAAGGGCAACGAAGATGATTCAAGGATTGGAGCATCTCCCTTATGAAGAAAGGCTGAGAGAGCTGGGACTCTTTAGCCTGGAGAAGAGAAGGCTGAGGGGAGACCTTATCAATGCTTATAAGTATCTAAAGGGTGGGTTGAAGGAGGAGGGAGCCAGACTCTTTTCAGTGGTTGCCAGTGAGAGGACGAGGGGCAACGGGCACAAGCTGGAACATAGGAGGTTCCACTCAAATATGAGAAAAAACTTCTTTACGGTGGGGGTGCCAGAGCCCTGGAACAGGCTGCCCAGGGAGGGTGTGGAGTCCCCTTCTTTGGAGATTTTCAAGACCCGCCTGGATGCAGTCCTGAGTAACATGCTCTGACATGCTCTGGGCAATCCTGCTTCGGCAGGGGAGTTGGACTAGATGATCTTTATGGTCCCTTCCAACTCTAAAAATTCAGTGAAATTCAGTGAAAACCAATCTGTACTGGATACTGTTAAATTGCAGACCAGCAGCAATGAAGCATTGAGAATCACCTTGTGACACTTTGTCCAACAGGAGAATGAAAATGAGAATGCCTATACAGTGCATAGAAAGTGATGTCTGAAGGACTTGGACTGGAAGATGTCATGAGACTGACCTATTAATAATGTTTTTGGTTTTGTCTTCAAAAATGACACCGTGTGTGTCTGCAGTGGGAAAGAACGGTTACGTGGAGCAGGGATGTCTTATGAGCTTGTCCTGTGGTTGTGCGAGAGAGTCTACCCAGACAGGAACAATATACAGTAACAGAAGAGAGATGCACAAATTCCAGGAGGAAAGAAGGTGATTTTGCCAGAAAAGATTTCAAAAACGCAGGGGCTATAGGGTGAGGCTATGAATGCCGAGGCAGGGGACCAGCGAGCGAGCCCCATTGCCTTGGCAGTACCAGGACTCCAAGAAGCCCAGAAGATTCAAGCACTGGCATAGAGAGCATTTTCCTAACTGGACAATAAGTAACTTGACCACAAGGTTGACTGTAAATATTTCATGTTATGTTAATGTTGGTCTTTAAATCTTTTTATGTGTTTCTGAGTTCTCGCTTGGAAGGGGGATGTGATGTTAGGGACCAGGACTTTTTAACAGCTGAGCCTCCTTGGTCTGGAGTCTGGGCAAGGTGTTGTGAAACCCTTTCTGCCTGCACGAAGCCAGTTGGAAAGAAAGGCACAGCGAAGCCACGCTCCAGCAAGTGTTTCAGCACTGAGTGAGCACAAAACCGCCACATGAGGCCACATCATTCCAGCTCCTTAAATTTTCCTCTTGAGCTGATCTTTTAATTTAGGAGAAATAAATTCTCCCAGCTGGGCGGAACAACCCGTGTTATCTTGTCACCTTTCCCTTTGAGTGCTTCCTGTCTGTATCTCATCAGCGGGAGAAAATTATGATCACTGAGTTCTTGCAGCTTTGATTTCTTCCTTCTGAAGAGATATATCTGTTGATAAACGTTTTCACTTGTTTTGTGTCAATTAATACTATTGAGATTGTTCTGAGAGTAACTTCAGACAGCCTTTATCTTTTACATCTTTATGGTAGTGTTTGTGTATCAATGTTTACAGGGAATTGTCTTCACAACAGTCTGTGTATTATCTCTAAAGCAGATTTTATTCATTAAGCCTTTTTCAACCACAGAACTGATCAGAATACGAAGTATTTCACAACAGTGTAAACAAAGGCAAGCTTGCGGTCACAAGTATCCGACATGTTCTCCCAGCGAGGCTGGGAAGCATCGGTTTCACGTTCTTGTCATTGCTGTGGCTTTTAATTCCCATTGCTTGCAGGCTCATTGGAGCAGGCAGGGTGAGAATGGAAGATACCATAAATTTCTCAGCGTTTAAACTTTGGGGAGTGTGAATCATTTCTTTCTTGGAATAACTTTAATAGAAAACTAGAATCCAACCTGATGAGAAAAACGTGCAAAACCTTTTCTTCCTTTTTTTTTTCCTGTTTGAATGTTTTTTTCCAGACTATTTTTATCTTGAATGCATGAGCACTTCAAGAGACCTAAGAAACTTTTGAGTTGCAACACTTACAGAATTAGAGCACTATAAAGGAGTATTTTGTTAGGAGTTTTTTTGAGGAGCAATAGAGTTCCAGCCAATTATAAAAAAAAAAGTTATTTGTGTCTGCAATAGTTTGCTTTAGATTTTAAACAATATCTGAAGCTTATGGAAGGTTAGAAATGGGTTGGATATAACATCATTTCTAAGATATTTTACAGCAACATCAGATGTCAAAAGCATAGGAGAGCTTATATCTCACAGAGGCAATGCCAGAAGCATAGCAATGTGTTCAGTAATTCCCCAGTTTTACAAGAAGCAGTGGATTATATTCACTTGAATCTTACTCAGTTACTATGTCATTCTTTGGACGTTTTATCTTGATGATTTCAAAATACTGAACAAGCGAGAAGCAGAACCGGCTCGGTGAAGACCAATTTAGTGACTCCCATTCCTAAAAGAAGTATTGACATACTTTGTTGTTTTAGGACTTGAATTTATGGTTCTTGGGGATGTAGCCC
Source organism: Numenius arquata (assembly GCF_964106895.1). Taxonomy (NCBI): domain Eukaryota; kingdom Metazoa; phylum Chordata; class Aves; order Charadriiformes; family Scolopacidae; genus Numenius; species Numenius arquata. Next base: position 11,720,092 of record NC_133588.1, on the reverse strand, counting down.
ATTCCTTAATGTCATATAATCTATTGAGTGCTGGACAGAAAGCCAAAACTACTACTTCTCAAATCCCGTGCCTGCTGTTGCTAAGTGTAACTTTAGAAAAAGTACCTTCACTATTGGTATGAAGGAGTACAGCCACTAAGAGAGTTTACGAAAAATGTGAGGCTATTACTGCATTATGAAGCTTCTTAATATGTAGTACTTTATTGTCATAAGAACTGTCCCAGCACAGAGCGAGGGATCACATTAACCTGCCCTCTCTGCGTGGCTGGAGATGGAAGGTTTCCCTTCCTGTTCCCCCTCCGGTGTGTGTCAAAAGGAGAATAACGAAGAGGTACCTTGAATCTGGCTTAATGATTCTGAAATCGTAGTCTTACAAATGATTACTGTATTCTTAATAGAACTTGAATTCATTTTGCCAGGTGGGATTCATTCCAATAAGTTGAAGGAATTTGGGGAAAAATGTTTTATTTCTAAAAACTTGAAATGATACCATTTCTAACTCACTGTGAATGACCCTGGTGCTGTTCTACCCTAAATCTCTGGGCTTCCTTTGTACTTCTAATTTTGATGAATTGACAGTTAATAATCAGGAAATTGTTCATTTGAATGCCACTTCTTTTTGAGTGCGTTTTTTATCATTTCTCTAATAGTCCAGCGCTGCTTTTTAACTCTGCGGCATTATAGAGTGGTTTTGATGCAGTAGTGAAAAGGTAGTAGTGAAAAGCTCGAAATGATCCAATGCCAGCTTAGTCTGCACCAAGGAGGCGCGACTGTGATTGTGGTTGCTCGTGTTATTATCATGGGCATCAGGGATGGTATGTAGCTCACCCATGTGCTGTAATTTATTTGGCATCTCAAGCTGCCCAACACGGAAACCACTGTTACAGTGCAACTTGGCAGAAGCAAACCTTAAATGTGTCTTCCCTGCACCATTCCATTTTTGGGGCACCTTGAGCTGAGTAGAAAAGGTTGGAAAATGTTTTATGTAGGAATAAATGAAAACCAAAGAAAAAGGAGAAAAAATTCTGTTTGATTTACAGGTTTACTATGGGTTTCCAAATGATCTCTTACCCCTCGGTGACAGACGCTTGAGACAAAATCTCATCTTTGCTGATGAGACTTGGATAAATGTCAGTTGGAAAACTTTTTTATTTATCCACTGAGGAAGTAGCTTTTAAAAACTTTTGTGAAGGAATTTATTTTTAGATAAGTATTTTCTTAAAAGAAAATTAATATGTTTACGGGGCCAACCTCTAGTTGTAATAACATCTTTGACTTCTGTAGGTGCTCTGCTTCTTATTTAAGCTCCTTTAAGATCTTTGGCAATTAGGCTATACTGATAAAGCTATGTGTTCTTATCTTGTCCCTTCTCTTAGCTTAGAGGAAATAATTTGTGCATTGTATCAGGGATAAGAGCTAGAAAGTGTGAAATCTGATCCCAGTTCTGCCACTTGGTGACCTATAGGAAATTGGTTCACCACATCATTTCTGTTTTCTTGTCTGTGTGATAGGTAAATGCTCATCTCATCTGTCTTCCAAGGTATTCTGCAGCTCTTTAAGTATTTAAAAACAATACCAAACCTTTTAGTAAGCTCCTCTGTGTGTCATTTCGATTGAAGTAAAACAAAAATTAGGTTATCTGGAGCTTACAATAACTGTGAATTTCAGATTAACTGTGAAATCTTTCTGCTTGAAATCAATGTATCCCACTTGCTTGGAAAGATTTTTCTCTTCCATTATTCATTACAGGGGCCTTAAAATTATACTCCAGTGACAAAGCCTCTATTTATTTTTAGACAATTGGCATCCAATTCTGGCTGACCTAGAATGTTTCTTTGATGACAATGTCTGTGATCCAGCTGGGTTTGCTGAATGGTTGAATAAACAAAGACAGATAGTAAAATGTGGGAAAGAAAACGCTATTTTTATTATATTAGAGAATCTGTCCGGCCAACTTCAGGCCTGATTTTAAATGTCGTATCTGTAACAGTACACTTCAGTTAAGTGCCCTTGTGGTCTCCATAATACCTCTGGAATTTTATCATTATTAGATTTCAAGGTTATGAGGAGGCTAAGTTCAAAAAGTTTAGAATGAAGGTGATTCACAAAGAAAGGCAATTAATTTGTTATCTGCCTCTTCCTTCCTGAAGCATGTAGGTTAAATACATGGGAGTAAGAGGGTAAGCTGAAGCTTGTTGTTTTCTCCCTTACCACTTTTTCATTGTTGTTTCATTTGCTGACCATTTATGGTTTATTACAACAGCTTCAAAGTCAACTTAATTTTTGGATGATAATGCTGCCTGTAGGCAAAGAACTCCAGGTAGTAGAATAAACAGAAGTCTCTTGTTTTGACTAAAATCAAAAGGATATTTCACTACACAGCATTAGTTACCATGCAAGCAGGTGTCAGAGGGCAAAATTTGGCTGTGATTCAAATTTCACACGAAATTTAGGGAAGTCGATCCATTAGGTGAGACTTTAAGACCAAGTGGCAAATAACTTTCTTGCATGTATTTAATTTCTACATTACAAATAATAGATAACAATGAAAAGAACATCCCGATACTCTGTTTCTGACATCTCAATTGTCAGTTATAGCCTTTGCACTAAATGCAGCTTCAGATTCTCGCTGGAGCTGCTGGCAGAGAAGAACACCCAGTAAGCCCTGTAATACTACAGGGTGTAATAGCAGTTTGGGCCAATAAAACCCATTACTTCCACTGTAAAAAGCAATGGCATAGCTCAAGAATTCCAACATGAATATTGCCCAAGTATTTTAACAGGAAAAATAGTTGGTTTCATAATTTTTTTTTTTTTTTACAGTGGTCATTGCATGTTTGAACAAGAAGCCATTTCTAGCATGTGTAAAATAACCAGATGTGCTCTAGCTTTTAACTACGGCTGCTGTGCTCTCAGTAGAGGGGCTATTTCTACCACGTGAAACAATTAGAGGACCCAACAAATGCTTTGCAGGAGCATTCCACAATCATAATCATCGTGTTTGTCTTGGATTAGGAGCTTTAAAGGATTTATTTAGAAGCCTTTCTGTTTATCTGTTTCCAGAATGTTAGAAATGGTCTTTCACATATAATACGCTAAGCTTGATGGCTTCCGTGTAATTTTCCATGGTTCATACTTTCTGCAGTAATAAATGAAATGTAATAAGAATAAATTATAAATATTTATAAGACTATTTTTGTCTTTTATTAGGTTCTTATGATTTAGAATTTAATATCCCTGCCAAATCTTCAGTCAGAGCTCTCCTCTCTAACATCAACATGACTGCTCAGAATTTTACAGTTGAAGACTGATCCAGTTGACTGCAAAAAACCCCTCACCTGTCCCAGTGCCAAGTAAAGCATCCGGCGAGATAGACCAAACACAGTCAGCAAACCTTAGACATCCAGATTGGGGTTAGGAAGTTCATATGACCCAAGCAGATTCTAGCTCCCATCCTTATGCCCCTGTCTCTCGATTAGTCACGCTTGCAGGCTTGGTTGCGTGCCAGGTGTACCAGATAGGTTTTATTGGAAAAACTAATAAAAGAAAAACAAAGGGAAAAAGAATTCTTAGGGTTCTAGAATTCTAGAAAACTTGCTTTTTATAAATGAGTAACTTTCTTTGCTTAAATTCCTATCACAAATAATTCTAGATGATTTAATTTAACAAATATTTTCTGAATGTTTTTCTTGTTAAATTTGGATTTAATTTATAGGCAAAAGAATGTGGTTGATGGTGCTAGGAAAGAAATAAACACACTCTTCTTTTAGTTTATGAAAAATACTTAGTTCCTCTTATTTTGTGCCCAGACTTGAAACTGAAATATCTCCTTTATTTGGCTTGTGTTGATGTACAACAGTTTTGGTTTTTATTTCCCCTGTAAAATGTGTTGTTCTCAGTTTCATGAAAATCCATCCATATGTGAAAAATATATATATGGATATATTTTCATATATGAAAATCCATCCATCCGCTGTGGCTGTTCGTATACCTCATACTCCCGAACTGGGAGTTGTCTTTTGTATCAGTTCTGTAATTGCAGAAGTTTTAAGCAGAGGGCTTGCAGGGCAATGTCTGCTTCTTTTCACCCCTCGTATCAAGATAGAGCATACTGAGATTTTTCTCCAGCTTGCATCACTTTTTGACTTAGGTACTTTTATATAGCAGGACAACGAAATTAGGTTTTTCAGTTGTCACTGATAACCTCTAAGATTCTTTTAAAGCAGGAAAAAAAAATACCTTGTGCCCACAATGGCAACAATCCCTGTTGTCTCATGGATTCAGAATACTGCTTTCAGAATGAAAAAGCCAAGCAAGGACTAAGCATCCTCAAGAGGTGGCTTTGCTTTTCCTTCCACCTGCAAAGCCTTCTTCCTCTTACTAAATATCGGCAGGGTTGCAGTAAGATAGCAGCAAAGCATAGGGTCAGGAAACTGGTGTGTACAAGACTGCAAAACCCATCTGCTTTCTCCCGTGCTTTTATCCATCCCTTGCCAGAAGAGCACTAGTGGTATTCTGCTCTAATGAGTCATCCTTGACCGTGTAAGGATGGTAGGGCAGAGTTAAGCAACGAAGAATTTGCAACAGGCTTACAGAAGCTGTGGGTTGATACTGTATGAACCTGGTTGGCCACGGTTGCTGAAAGCCCTGAAATCTCAACATGTTTGGAAACGTTTCCCAATCCATCCTGCTGTCAGCATCGTTTGTTGCTATGAATGGATGTAATAGCATGTTTGCTGTTACCTGCCTCTTCACTGGTGAACGTCTTCTGATCATGTTTAGATCATTGCATGGGTCCTTGGGCTTCTTCTCAGTTGTTTTTCAAGGCGAAACCAAGTTCACCCCAAGGGAGACACTTGGATACGAGCTATGCTTTCAGTGTGTTCTGCCGCTTGGGATTGTGTTGTTGGCCTTGGATCTTAGTAACAGTTGTAACGACGAAGCTGGATTGTACAACGTGAGAGCAGTTCAGCGACACTGTCTGTTCCAAGACTGCTAACAGCCCTCAGCAGCCTGTGCTTGGTGACTGTCCCAGCACAGCCCGAGGTTCAGAGTATGCAGCTGTACAGATAGAGACATACTCAGATATTTTTACCTTCTCTCTTTTTTTTCCCCCAACGAGTTGGGAGGAAGCAGGAGCTGCTCTGCACATCCCACAGCTGTCAGAGCTCCAAGACGTTCTGCAGGAGCAGAGTACGGATAGTTCACGTTTGTCCTCTTGACTTTAATGGAAGGACTCAGTCCTTGCAGCTCTTCTCTTGAACAAGTTAATTACTGTAAGTTCAAACCCAGAAGACTGGATTAATTAGGTAATAAGCATATGATTCTGTGCCAGTGGTTTAAGGTCCATAATGGCCAAGCCCTTTGTTAAGATATGTAGCAGACTTGCAAGCAGCTCAGTTTCTTTGTAGGCAAATTACTCCCTGATGATGGGGAGGAGCTGTTTTGCTGCCGTTGTTAGGTCAATTTGCGTGTTGGCTTATATGCCTTCAGTGTGGCGGTCACATCGCGGTCAGTTCGGCTGCTGGTGTCAAGCTTTCCCAGTAAAAAATAAGAGCTGTGAACCTCCTGGCTGAGGTGTCCACCTGTGGTTTGTAGCTGAGGAGGCCTTTAGGTGACTCTTGTTGGCAAGTCTGTTTATGGCCTGGTGTAGTCATTTAGTGTCTTTCTGAAGTAATCTCTTAATTAACAATGGGCTTTTCTGTCAGCTCAAAGCATCTGCGTTGCTGAAAAGCTCATCCAACTCAACACGTGTAAGGCTATATTCAGTAAATTACAGCTAGAATTGATGTATTTTTTTTTTTTAAGTTTCAAGAACTGAAGCCCAACTGTCACTACTATTGACAGCACTTGCACCGTTACTGCAGAGAAAGAACTTATCTACCTTGCAATAATTAGGCTAATTTGGGGTCCGTTGCTGGTGTGTGCATTCCATAGCCCGTGCTCCTCAGAAGCTGGGCTACCAGGGGGCTAATGAAACTCTGCTCCGGTCCGTGCTCTCTGCCTGTCCCCGGCATGGGGAGCAGTAAAACCCTGCGTGTAGCTCGTGGGGTGCACGTGCAGGGTTAGATGTGTGCACGGCGCGATAACGGGGAAGATCCCCTGTTGCAGGAAAGAGTCTTGTGTTTCAGCAGTATCCTGGCAAAAGATACCACTGGCGTTTAGTACGTAATTAAATACGAAATCTAGGAAAAAAATTTATTTTTACATGTTAAATTATCCGTCACGTTGGGAAAAATATAATCCTACAGCCAAGCAGAAAAAAGGGAACGCTTGGTAATGCCTTTATTAAAGCTGATTTTTGCAAAGTTTTAACACATTCCTGCCAAAGAAGAAAACAGGTTGGATGCTTTTTTGTTGTTAAGAATAACAAATGTTTTTCTGATCCCTTAAGTAATTTCTTCCCTGGGCAACATTCTTCATTGATAGCATACATATTTTAATTTTGAAGAATGATCCAAAAACTGGCCAGAAGATAATGAATTAAAGGAAGTATTGCAAAAATACCCTACTGAATATATGCTTTCTGTTAGTATTTTACTATTTATTATTATCCCATATAAAAATTTTTAAACCCATATGGGCGGGGATAGGATTTTACTGTATTGGTAAAGTACACGGGCTTACATAAAACTACTCTCTAATTTACTACCACTGTTTTTACTGCTATGTCTAGGCTGAAGGATTTTTAAAAAAATTTTTGTTTTCTTGATGTCAAACAGATGGGTAAAAAAATAATTAAATGTGTAAAAAAAAATGGTTTTTATTATTTTATGCAGATTTTACTGATGGAGGGGGATTTTTTTTTCGTGAACTGCCTCAGTGATTTTATCTGATAGAATATGCAGATTATGGGCTTTTGAAAAAGCCCATTTATTTATCCATATTATTTGGATGTTTGTGTAAAAATTCATAACATATAGAAAGAATGAGATAAGGGTATTTTTTATTAAACTTACAGATGAAAGTTTTCTAGACTTTTTCTATTTTAGAGAGTGATTAGAAAATAACATTTTCTCTGATACCTGTTTGGCAAGGAGAGCCCTATTAACTTAAGAATTTTACATGCTAAAAGTTTGAGTATATAACGTCTTTGCGTTCTTTGAGCTGCATTTCCAGCTGCGTCTGCTTTATTTCAGTTGACAATATTTAACTCTCTTCAGCGAAGTAGTAAGAAATATGTATTTGGAATGAACGTCCTGAAAATCGTAGCTAGCAGATAGTGAATTGCCGTAAAGAGACTGCTCACGTTTCAGGAGGAAGGTTAAAGATGAGCCATTTTAGAGTGAGGAATTTGTCCTGACACTTAGTTTAGATTCTGCCTCACGCCCTGCGAGAGTGAAGAGCGTGAAATTGGTAAGAACTTAATATACTTTCGTGCTATCTAATAATTGTCTTTTTTTAGTCTCTTGGTTTTCCCAGTTGTTTTTTGTTGAGGGTGTGAAATCTGGCTGTGAAGTCTATGTTAGCAGTTTTTAATAAAGTTTCAGTATTGACCAAAATTAATGAATATTGTTGTTAGTCCCTTCAGCTGTCGTCACGCACCCGGTTGCTAAAGATAGGCGGTGCTCTGTAGCATCAGTTTCAGTAGTTTTGTCACACGTAAGTATAACTTCAGTTACAGCACTTAGATGTGTTTTTCAATTCTATGATTAAGTCTTTCATTTAAAAAAAAACCCACATCTTCCTGCTGCTCAAATTCAATTTGGAATTTTTTCTTAATTTGCAACAGCAGTGAAGAAAATAGGTTGACTCTTTTGGAAGCCTTTTCCATTCATTTCAAACATGGCTTCTTTTAAAGAAAATTCCACTCATTTTATCTAAACAACTTTCCCCCCCCCCCCGTAGCACTCTTGTCCTCTTTATCCTCGGCTCACCCCGCGGTGCTTAGGTGCTACAGCCGCCGTTTCTGACGCTGTGTGCGTAGCGAGGGGACTCCAGCAACGTCTCAGCGGAGCCGCCTGAGCCAAAGGGCGCGAGAGACGTGTTCAAGCGCGCGCTGTGCGACTCGGCACGGTTGCAGTTAATCTTTGATAACTGGAACTGTGGTTATCGGGTACGTAAACGAAGTGTGCCACAAAACCTGAAATAGCTGTCCATTTGCATTTGGAAACTACTTGAAATGCTGCACAAAAGCAAAGCTGAAGAGCATCTCATGATGCTGAACTAAACCAGCACGGTGTAAGGGTGTGTTTTTATTCGGTGTCACAGTGCAGCAAATATGGCCCTGTTGTGCCTATTTGTCTTAGTAACCTTTAAACTTTCCAAACCCTCTTCCACATGAAAGAACTTTTAGGTCTTGGATTATTTTACTACTTTTCTCAGGGCCACTTGATTTTCTTTCTGGTTTGTTACTAAGATGGAGAAGCTAAAACTGAACTCAAAGGCATAGCACTAAATACTACTTTACAAAATGGCATAACATTTTTAATTTCCTTGTTTCCCCGTGCTTTTCACATCTGTTTAGCTTGATGTTACAGCCTCTGTTTAACTGCTTCTCCTTTTCGTGAATGTACGTAGTTAATTTGTAAGTCTATGTGGCGTTAACTTGCACTCGTTGGGGATGAATTTCACCTGCTGCTGTGCTGCTTTGGTGTGTTGCTAAGTTGGTTTGGATTCTCTTAAAGGAGTTTCTGCTATACATTATCCTATTGTCACCGGAGTGGTTTGTCACCTCCCAGGTCGTGCACGTTGCTCTGCCATCTGCTTTTCTGAATGTTAAGGTTAAAAAAAAAAAATTCCTGACAATTTAAAAATCTCATAGTGTTTCTCCTAATATTAGGACTTGATAGGGAGTTCTGGGCGGAAGGTTTGCCCTTTCCCGGGTAAGCTGACTAACCACCATTCTTAACAGAAGCTGTATTTATACTGTTATTAAGGTGCATTTGAGAAGAAAAGCATTCTGTAAGCAGTATATTTTGAGTAAAAGTGTTGTGAACTACTTTAACATATGCTTTTTTTCACTAGTAAATACGACTACAGCTGAAATGAGGACTGGTTTCCCCCTTTTAAGTTGTTTACAGATATGGTCTACTACTGCTAAGTTGTGTGTAAGTTCTAGGTTTCTGGCACACCTCTCTTTTTTGGGGGGGGAAGTCATTCAAAACACTCAGAGGGAATTAAATTCATTTTGTTAAATCACTTGAGGGGAATTAGATGCATGTGCTTAGATAGTTCAGTCTTGCTAAATTGTATTAAAAGCTCTTAAATGAGAAACACTCAACGTGCAGCTGCCCCAGGCGGGATGCGGAAGGTAAAGCTGGGTGGTTTTAAGCAGACACCCAAGGTCTCTGTAGATTTAAGTAGTAAGTTTTTGTGCCGCAACTTATTCTGCCAACAGCGCGTAGCAGCTCTGTGCTCAGATCTTCAGTTTATGCTAAATGTGTGATCACAGACCTCGGGCAGACAATAACGAGCTTGTGAGCGAGCCCGTGGACACCCAAACTTGCATTTACAAACTGGGGGTAGATTTTGACCCAAAGAGAGCTCAGGCTGTAAACTTCCCCCCTCCTGTATTCACATACACACGAAAAGAAAAAGAAGTCTTTGTTTTCGATGAGGAGATGCTTGTTCTGTGTGTCGCTGTGTGTTTCTGCAGCACTAGCTGCTAGGTTTTGGAGGAAGGAAGAGAATTGTTTTTATAAGTGTCATTTATCTCTCCGCAGATGGAAATAGGTTATCAACACATTTTCAATTATGTATGAATAGTAATGCGTGCAATTATGTACAGATGAACTACGAGCTAATAACTGAAGACATGGAATTCAAAGTAAGGAGACCTATGTTCTGCTTGTGTCTGTAATTATTCCTGTACTCTTACTAAAAGAGGATCAAAAAAATATAGACAGTATTTGCCTAATCCAGTTTATGTAAAACACCGAGTTGAAGCAAAATTCAATTTCTTGAGCCACAGCTGAACCGGAGGGTTTGTTGATACAGAACTAGGACTGAATCCCTTCAAAATACTTTGTATTGCTAGTTCAAAATAACGAGTCTGCTAAATAAATAGACGTATCTGTATGTATCTAGTCTTGCACGAGACATCCTTTCAGGTGCGGGGCTGTTTACACCCGGTGGGTCTGTAGAACACTAGTGGGCTGTTGCCTCTCTCCCGTTGTCCCCGTGCACCCTTCCTTCCCCACCCTGACACTCTCCGTACCGCAAACCCTAGTAGGGATTTTTATTTCTAACACGAGAATTTGGTCGGCAATTACTGTGGGCTCTCAGTAGACCGCTCTGAGGCAGGGATTCCTGTCTCAAAGACGGGCAGAACTCCCCGGGCGGGCTTTCCTCTAACAATTCTGCTTTTGAATCTTGCTGCAGACGCCTTTGTGAGCGCCCGGTCTGTGCAGGAGTGTGTTTGTGCTGTGTGTGCACGGTCTTGGGTTTACAAGTGGGACAAGAGGATACTGAGAGGGTTCAGACCATGTCTTTAACCCATCCTTGCTTCCATAAGAACAGCCCTTGGGTCATTTCTCTGCTTGCTGTACTTGACCTCTGACAAGAGGGTCAGGTTCAAGGAGTTAAAGGTTCCCTTTGGCTGAAGCCCCATCCTGTGAGTCAGACCCTTTTAAAATTCTGCATTTTCCACACGAGACAGTTTCAACTCATATGAAGTTACTTACGCATTAAATCGCCGTTTGCCTGAAACATCACTGCAGAAACGCAATGAAAACTGATCCAAAAATGCAGTGGTTTCATGTCCAAATTTTAAGGCCTAATTAACTAATGTCTGCAGGGGTTTTAAGATTCTTTGGTTGCAGCTGGATTTAGAAGGGCAAGATAACAGTAGCAGGGTGCTAAAGAACTGCTAAGGAATATTTTTGGCATTCTGTGTTTGCTCTGCTGAATTGACAGTTCAAAACTTGGCATTAAATAAAAAGATAAGCTTTGGACCATCTCCAGAGTCACCGAAGTCACTGGGTTCAGGCTTTGAAAAAGCTTGCATCCAAGTATCTCCCCAAAGGTACTTGTTAAAAAGGGCTATGTAGGAGCTAACGGGACTTAATTTATCTGGCAGAGTTTTTTTTAAAATTTTCTGGTTTTAAAATTGTAAAGTATTTTTTTCTATGTATAGGCTTGTATACTGTTATCTCTGTTTTCAGGGTTTTTTTCTTTTTATGGAAAAAATTGCATATGTAAAGCTTTTTCCTGTGAAAGCATTTGCCAACCCAATCTTTGTTACAGTCATCCAGATGAAAGGCCATTTTTACAAGAGAGACTTTTCCATATATGTTTTCAGACAAGGCACAAATGGCCAGCCAACAATAGCAGTGGCATTTTTCAACTTTAACCTTGTGTTCTTTAAAATTTGTTTAACAAAAAAAGAAATTCTAAGAACTTCCATCTTTTCCATGAAGTGATTCTTTTGAAAACTCAGATAACAAAAGAGTAGGAGAAGTGCAAATGTTCAACTTTTTATTTTGTATGCATGAAAAAAACACCCTATAGCAAAACGTTGTGTCGCAACTTCCAGAAGTATTTCACTATTGGTAATAATTTGCCATAAAAAGCAGAATAATACCAACTCAGTATACAGGGTAATTCATTATTTCTCTTGTAATGAGAGCGTTCCTTTCAGGCAAAAATGTTCTTGTCTTGCATGTTAAAACAGAAACAGAAATCTTGGAGAGCCGAGGTAGTGCAGGGAATTAATCCCTTATGGAAAACCCATCCCTACCACAATTAGTGGAAAATAAAATTCAAGCCATAATGAGTCAAGAAAATGGGTTTGGTGTTTACTAGGTCCAAGAAACACCCTAGTAAAGTCTCAGAAATGACTGTACATCAGTTGTGAGTCTGGCAAAGGTGAAGCGTGGCCAAAAGAGGCCCAGGACAGCACGAACAGGACAAATACCCTCTTTCAGAAGGATCTCAGCAGGCGATGGTGCTTTGTCTGTCCTGCCTTTTTATGACATGGAATTTTTCTCATCGCTTTTGCGCTCATAATCCTTCCGTATTCAACGTTATGTAAATATTTCTCCCATAAAAACTATTAGTGACTACATTGGAAGTTTCGTTTAAAAGATGGAGAGTTAACTCCACTGTTGAGATTGTGCCTGGAAAGGCGAGTGACCTTGTCACAGCTTCAGTGCAAGAGCCTCGGCTCTCAGCCCAGTGCTTCGAGGGGCTTGGCTTTACCTTTTCGTAAATTCAGTGAAAATCCCTAAGACACAGCTACCAAAGTAAGCACAAGTATCAGCAATATATAACTTGCTCCTGTTTTTTTAGCTGTGTGACTTTTAATTGGTGTGTATTTCTGTAGATTGATGCATTAAAATGGTAGCGGGTTTTGTTCCAGTTTGTGTGTAACCGAGTGTACTGAAATGAAACCATAATGTATTTGAATGAAGCTTTTCTTTTAAAGATTTTTCATGTAGTTATTTCTTGCTGCCATTAGCTACAAGTATTTGAAATAAGAAACAGAGCCCGGGAATCTCCTAGGAAATAATTCTTCATCGGGGATAGGCATCACCTTCCTCCAAGAAAAGGAAACCTTAAACTTAATGACTCAATTAAATTTTCAGTAATTTCTCAGACTGTTGAAAATGTGTAGATGTTCTTGATGGATATGTTGGGATATTCACTGCAGGAGGCTTCTAGGTAAGTGAGAGTTGTTTTAGATTTTGCTTTGGCAGCATTTCAAAAGGGATTGTTAAGCAGATAAATGGAAAACGCGAGTGGCGTTCACAAAACGCGCGTGTAGGTTACACTCGGATGAGGGATGGAAGTGCTCTGGGCTTTCTTTGCTTTTTTTTAACGCATGAAAAGCTGCATTGTGCTCTAGATGATAGTAATTTAACAGAAGATTTGTGATCCGTGTGCTGATATTGTATTACTGTATATTGTCATGCAAGTGAGAATTTGTGCACTCCCATCGTATGATGATTTATAGAGCCGTGGGCTGTTTATTTGGGGCTTAGTAATGATGCAGGATGTGGCCAAACTCTGCAGCAATTAAAGGGTATCGTCAAGATTATAAGTTACCGTTTCAATGATAACCTTTCCAGGATGCCTCGGGACTTTCCCTCCCTTCTCCATTTTACTGAACATCAGATGTTGGAGGTGGCAAAGGTGGAGGAAGAAAGCGATATGTCCCCTGCAGGTTCTGGGGATCGTACACCTGCAAGTATGATCTCGGGAGCATTTTAAATCTATTTCTCATAAAGCGGAGGGTGCTGGTTCTCACTCCAGACCTGGACTTGTTTTTGGCATCGGTTCCCACATTCCAGGAACATTTGCCTCCCAGAGCGAGGGGAATACCCAAGGAGATTTGTTTGGAGGGAGGTAATATACAGTACTAATAGAGTTATAGCTGGAACTGGCTGGCCTCCAAAATATCAAAGCATAACATGGTCCAAGCGTTGTTACGAAAGGCTGGTGGTGGGAGGGAGGCCTTTTCTGTGGCAATCTTAGAGGGGACAGAGTGGAAGTAGAGGATTACAGTCATGGATGTAGGGTTACTACGTACAGTAAATAAAGCTTTCTGATAAAAAGGGAAATATAATTGCATTAGGGAGAAAAACGTCTGCGGTGGACGTAGATAATCTTTAAGATGATGTTCTAGAAAGTCAGATTTACTGCCCGAAAAAAGGTGCATTTCCCATGTAATTTTTACAAACGTTGGCACCCCTTTGCTGGCTTGGAAGACTGAGCAATAACAGGGCGAGTGTGAGATTTGTTGCATTCAGTGAAGACTGCTTGGCTGGATGCATCCAGGGACGCCTGCAACAAACAGTTAATAAGCGTTGCCAGAAGTGAGCACGGAGCTATGGCAGGTGATTGTTGTGTGCACCAATCTGCATTAAAAATGGGAACAAATCAATTTTTATACTAGGTTTTAAAAGCATAATCAAAAAATTGTAGATTGAAGTATGAGAATACCTTTGATAATTCTGCTGAACTCATCCTTTAGAGAGCACCTGTGTTCTTTTGGGCTTCTCTGTACAAGAATACTTCAAAAAGCTTATCTAAATTAACCAGATATACATTTAGTGGATTATTTTAAACCATAATAAGCCCCTGTGTGGACACTATTTTACAGAATTCAAGCAGATTTAATTCATATATCTTAATTCACTTTTGAGTCTAATTAGATTGAATTTAATGAAAATCACTTGAATTATGAATGAGAGGACCGAGGGATTTAATGTAGCTTAGCTTATTCACTTAAATTATTTTTTTTCTATGTCCTGCTATAGATAGGCACTCTAAAATGTTTACTTTTACACGTAACAGGACAGTCTACTCTGGTAAGAATAGGCTTTTTTGAGCCATAACTGTATCATTCCAACTGCTCAGAAGTACCATGCAATTTCCTTAGTCTGCTTAGTCAATGTAAGAGCAAGCAAATATTCAATATATACTCACTATTTGCAGGATGTGTCACGCTGCAGTTGAAAAACGAAAGATCCAAGATTTTGTGTGAGTGTGTGCTTGTATGTGTGTATATATATATATATATATTTATATTATCTTAACTCATCTGTGGCTTTTGCTTTCCTAATAATGTTATCAAAAGGTGGGGAATGGGGAGGCAGAGTGGAGGTATTAAAGGAGAAGTGTATAGTCATGCACTTGCGGGAAAAAAACTGTTCTGGCCTTGGATGGGTTACAACTTTCTGTGTTTACCTTAATTCTAGAGGTGACATCATCCTGCCACAACATCTGGGGAGGGCATCTTGGGTTTCCCCAGCTTATCTCAAGTGTCCCAGCTCATGTGTCTGTTACTCATATTCTCGGCTGAATTGTTTTTTCAGAGTGAATATTGGTTATTTATACTCTTTGCGCTTCATGCTATTCCATTTCAAGCTGTTGGGAATTTTGCTATTCATTTGACGAGACCTAGATAAGACCGTTAAGTTTTCAGCTTCAGCTGCAAAAAGTCTCATTATTTTAGTTGCTTGGTATGTTGTGCTTTGTAGGCTCAGTAGCCGTTAATAGTTGAATCCAGCATTTAGTTACTGCTTCTCGTTGTGTGATGTATCAGCTCAGGGTTGCATTTTACCAAGGTACATATGACTATGTTGTGTGTCATTGAAACTTTTGTACGGCGCTTGGAGCAACACAAATCCTGTTCAGATGAGATATGAAGTGGATTATTTTTTTCTGTTTTCCTCTGCAGTTGACAAAATCCTGCGGTCACGCTCCTGGCTGTGTTCTTTCTGCCTTATCAGTTCGAAGTTTTAAGCGTTCCCAAATATTTTGTGAAAACCCTTTTTACAGTCCCTTGTATGTCCTCGCAGGATTCGGAGTCCAGGAATGAAATATGTGTGAAGTGCCCCCTGGGTTTTGGGAGGAGGTAGAAATTGGTTCAAATTGGCAAAATGTGCACGTCTGACAACATGAGGACTTACATTTTTTATTATTTTTTTTTTTTAATTTTATTTTTAAGAGAAATTAAGAGCATATTGAATCACTTTCCCTAACTGGCCAAGCTAGTAAAATATGTATCTATGCATATATATATAGAGATATGCTATAAAAAAACCCCTGATTAGTGGAAATATTTTCACTCTGTGACAAATGTAACCATTTGTTACTAATTTTTCGTAGGTTGGAGCCCTGCTAAACAGCGCTCCCGAGGCTGGGAGAGTCAAGGCGAAGGGGAGAGGAGTGGGTTTTATTGTCACGAAAAAATCATCTTTGCCCCGATTTTTTGCCTTCTATTCTCGCAAGTCACTTGTGAAAAGGAAAACAATATCCACGAGATAAATCAAGCGGAAGATAAACCCCTTTTATTCTTACAAGTGGGTTGTTTTTTTTTTTACGCATAATGCTGTAGAACATGTAAGAACAGGGTGTTGGCCAGAACAAATGCTTTCTAAACCTTGGTGTATTTGCTTTCGGAGAGATGTGGAAAAAAGTTCTGAAGACTCTCTGACTACGGGAAAATGATATGAAAAGATTTAAGGAAAAAAAAAAAAAAAAGAGGAGGAATTCATACAGACCAAGTGTTGTGGACAGATTCATGAGGATAAAAAATTAAAGTTTTAGACTCCACGATGTGCTAAATTAAGCAAAGATCCCATAAACGAAACTGATCTTTTTACTGTAAAAACATGGATTATTTCTGTGGACTTAATTACATTAGAGTAAAAGTTCCATGCTTTTTTAGAAACTTTCTAGAAATAATCTTTCAAAAATATCTCAGCGTGCGTGCGCTGATGTACCACATAATATTAAATAAATATAACGAATATAAGAAAGAGCATCTGAAATAGTAGAAAACCTTCTGGTTTGTGAATATATATGCATGTGTCAGCTTTTTGTTTTTCAGTCTGCACGGGTTTTGTGTTGGTTTTTTCATTACAGTTGCAAATGAATTACTGTCTAAATAATCATAAGTAGCACATTAGAATTTGCCTGCTTTCCGCTGAATAGAGAGTTTACTTTTCATGGTACTCACAAAATTTTCCCCTTTATTGGGATAACAAATAATGTCTGAGATACAGTGTAAGGCATATTTCCAATTTTAAAGCAGAACTATTTTTGCTTGATGATGCATGATTTAAAAATCCATAAATTCGCAGTTAGGCAGTAATCGCAGTGTATCTCATTAATGATATTTTGTGTTACTCCCCCTCTTGCATTTTAACAGACGTCAGGAAGAATCTTGAGGGATCGATCACAGATATCCTGCATTATTGCAAGGTCCTAATGCTGTTATAATTTCAGAAGCATATCAATTAATGAGGACGTTGTCTTTGAATTAAAGTGCCTTCCACATGCAGTTCTTTTGACTGCTGATATGTCTCTTTAATGGCAGTCACAGTTACAGTACAAAAAAAATAGGCAAATTTCTGTGCATGTACTATTTATTTAGTAGTAAAGTTTTGATTACTGAAGTACCAATTAGCTCCGTGGTTAATAGCAAACAAAAATCCCAGACTGATTGTGTGAATATTTCCAACAGTGGAAATACAGCCACAGACAAATTTCAGCTATAGATCTATACACAGATCTATAGGATCCTGTAAAAATTGAAAGAAACAAAGGGCAGAGGAAATTCTGGGAGATAAAAACTCATCCCATATAAAATTTCATATTCTAATCGGTTGCCTACTTCCAGAGGGGGATAGGGATTTATTTCCCTTTTTAAATGTGGTTTTAAGTGCAGTTCTGACAGTGGAGTCGCTGCGAGGTATCTGTAGCTGCTAGAAAGCAGCTCATACCCTTGTTTTTCGTCTTTCAAGACTTTATGTCTGTAAGTTCTCCAAATGTCCCTGTAAGGAAATAGTAACAACCTTATTGTACAGGTGAAGAGGTGGAAGCAGTGATTTGCTCAGAAATTATGAATTCTGGATTTCTTGTCTATGTTTTTGAGCATTTTCTCTGATTTATGATAGATATTGTTGTGCTTTTACTGAGGAAGAAGTCAAAGAAGCCGCCTTTTTTTTTTTTTTTTTTTTTTTGGAGGAAAATGGCTTAATTCCTTTCTGCCTTGTTTGAGATCCCATCACAGCCCTTCTTCCTTGCGGAGAAGCTTATGACTGTTAATGGAAAACTCTTCCAATGTTTCTTCTTTTGTGAAAAAGCAGAACGTGCACAGAATTACGTAGGAAAACTGTTTCAAAGTCCGCAGTCCCCTGACCCCGTCAGATTTGAACCAGTTGTATAAAAACCATTGGATTTTCACGGTCACCTGGGTTTTCAGAGCTCTCTGGTGCGTGGTGCAGGCTGCAGTGCAGTTCTCCGCGTTAACAGCTGTGCTCAAATGCTTCGTGAGTTTTAGTGGACAGAGGACCTTGACATATTTGTGATGGGTTTTTTCCCCAAATCTTTGGGTTGGATTAGATTTTTCTTGTTACATTTCAGATAAATGAATTCTCCTTTCTTATGTTGCAAATGTAATCATTTCAGGAAACTTGTATTTTAGTTGACGCAGTGGGGTTACTTGTTTATTCTAAATTATATGTGTGTGCAGACACATGTAAGAAACAAAAACAAGAAACAAGGATTGAAAGGTTAGAAAGTGCCAATTTTGTCCTTTTCTCTGTTAATACAGAATTGCCCTGGCAGGCTGCATCCCAGCCACGGGCTGTAGGGTCAGCCTGGCTGAGGAGGAGGATTGCAGACCCTTCATCCCACGGAGCCCCCGTCTCCTTCGTTCAATAGAAGGACCATCCGTGAGGGCAGGGTTGCAACATGAACTAGTGATGGTAAATTTGGCACCCTATATCTTGTGTGTGTTTTGATTTACAATCCGAATAATCTGCTGTTTACATCATTTTGTACTATTTGTGGGTTTTCAATAATGGGTTTTGATGTGCATATTCCTTAAAAAAAGATGATAGCAAAGGTCCGTATGCCTGTACAGCAATTTAGAGCCTCCTTGAGAAAAACTTGTTCGTTATCAAGCGAAGTCCAAAGACTTCATAGATTCTTTGCATCCCTTCTGAAGCGTTAACCAAATGTTTGCAAAAATAGCCCGAGGTCAGCTATTGGTGTCTTTTAATGAGTTTGGTTTTAATCTTAATTTCTGAACTAGAAATACTTGTTTCTTGTTAGGTAGCTGCAGAGTGTTTCACTCATCTAGCAGTTGCCTACAGCTGCATATAAAACAAAGTAAAGGAACTCGGAGGTATTTGTTTTCAGATAAAATAAATACTTGCTTTCCAAATGTTTTTATTAAAAAATGTCCATGACATCTTTGGAATATCTTCATCCTTGTTTTCTACTCACTCATTCACGTCATTAATTTACAAGCTAACGAAAAGGTTATGATCACAGTAAAACAACGCAGAGCAATCAATTACTAAGTTTGTAAAATTACTTGGCGGTTTGTAGTTAGATACAATGTGAGATAACATTGTATGCTCTTCTGAAAAAAGGGTGTAAGAACAGGGGACTCGCCTGGAGTTTCAGCTTCGGGTCCTCAAAAGTCTGTGTTAAGCCAGTCCGTGCGTGCGCAGGTTAATTAAACTCTGATTACAGGATCTGGGTGAGACAGCGCTTGTTGCTTCTTGTCAGTAAACTGCACTTCAGTGTTTCTCAAGTGGAAGATACAGCTTAATGAAGTGTTAGATTTCCTGCTTCTTCAGTTATAAAGATAAATACTGGACTGTAGCTGAGGATGTCGTGTAAAACAGATGTGTTTAATTCATAATTTTAATTTTGAACATTTTCCTTGTTTATAGTGGCAAAAGTGACTTGTTCTCTCTTCACTTGCCTTTAAGCAACACAGGGAATGGGGTTCGGTGGTTTGTCCTTCAGAATATCTGGTCAAGGCTTTTCTACTGACTTCTCATTTTATTTGCTTAGCATTTTGCATTATTTTTGTGGCTCTACTGCTTTCCCAAGTTACCATAAAAATCTTTACTTTGACAGAAAAGCTCTCTATAGAAGAGAAGATGGTAACACCATTTAGGTATCTCTTGAAATTTAAAATGTGATATGTTTGACATAGAAAAATTCAGGTGGTTTTGTTATATAATAAATCTGTTGTAGCCTTTGAACGTTCCTTCAGTTCAGCCTGTCCCATAGGAGTCCTTTCACAAGTCCTTTGCATCGTGTTTCCAAAAACACGCGGCTCATCTTCAGCCAGTTTCCAGAACCTTGGACACTTTGCTGAGAACATTCTGTATCTGGGCAGTTCCTATTTACCTGGGATACCAGTGACTTAAGTCATCAAATTACTTGACAATTATTCACCCATTAGCCAGATATTTCAAAATCCTTAAGTTTTTCTAAGAAATTTTTGGTCGTAGTTCAGCCCTGTAAATCAAAAAGTAACAACATAGATGTTAAATAAACCCCCATAAATATTCTTCATTTGAAATTCTTGGCTTTTTATAAAAATAAGACAATAATGCTGTTAAAGAAATTCAAAGCGGAACTTTCCAAGTCAGGAAAATTTGTCTGATCCCCCAAATTGTTAATTTGATGCTTTTCGCAGTGTTAGCCATAGGTAACCAATAGAAACTATATCCTGGTAAAGAAATTTTGGGACCATTCACTTTTGTTACCATTCAATGAGTAAAAACTTGGAAATGTGAAGGAGATTAGCAGTTTATTACTCATTTTTGTGTGTGCTTTTGAGGTCTACGATAGATTTTATCTAATTAAATTCTGAAGCGAAATCATCCTCCCTTTCATTTTCTTTTTCAATGTACTCAATCATCATGATATTAAAACTGGTTTAGCTTTCCAGGTCGCCTGGCACGTTTAGTAAATCAACTTTATGAAGGTTTTATCGCACTTTTTTTTTTTTTTTTTTTTTCAAAAACAGTGCAGATGTTTCTTTTTCTAAATCTTGTCTGCCCTGGTCCGTGTGGCAGGTCTGCTTAGTAGGAAAACCTGGGTATTATCCCAGGGGGTGATGATGTTTTACAATTTCAGGTGCTTGTCTGAAAGTTGAGGAGAGATGGGGGGGCTGTGTGTCACGAGTGGAAGGGGGACGACAGAGGACCTGGAGCACTGCACCCACGCTACATTTCTGGCTGTACGAGCTCGGTGGCCAAAATCTGCTCGTGCTTTAGTGTGGAGCAGCTGCGCCCAGAGAAGGATCGGGGCCAGAAACATTTAGAATATTGGATAAGTGTGAGAAATTCCTGGTCCGTAAAGCTCAGAGCTGTCTCTTTATTAGCACGTAATTTAACATGATTTGTATCCTTAATATCACACAGACTGAATCCTCTCTCACCCTTTGGTTTGTCGGGTCGGGTTTGTTGCTTTATTTTCCTTGGATGGAAACCTTCCCTGGTTATCAACCACTGAACAAACATATTTAGACATCAGACCGAGTATTGTTTGTCCTTGCCTTTCAATCTGAAATCTAACTTCCAGCCACAGTAAAAACAATAAAACTGATGTTTGCCTCTCCCCCGCTTTTTTTTTTTTTCCAATGATAAATATGAAGTATTTTGAATTTTATCTGTATATCTAAAATATTCCATTGGAAGCTTTTAAAAGATAGCATTGCTTTTACTGCACAACTGGCTCCCGGTCAAGTGGTTTAAGCTGTACGCATGAATAGAAACTTTTGTTGTTTATAGCAAGTACATCCGTTGCTGATGTACTTTGTAACTTACATTTGGAATTAAGTGTAATTTCTCAGATTTTAACTATTTCAAATTGTTTCTCAATACAGAAATTCTTCCCCTCTGTTTTGTTTATAATGAATCTGGCACAATAAAAAATAATTGCGATTCTACCTACTGCTAAATTACCTTAAAATCTAATATTTCATTAAGTTAATGTCTACAAATTTTCTCAGCTATTTATCAACATATAAATCCTATCCACTGTGCCCTATGTTAACCTTAACATATAGTAAAGCATTTTTACCCTGTGTTTTGTGTAACTACAGTGGAACGGCAGTGCTTGGCAGCGGGGTGGTTTGTGTTGGATTTTTTTCCCTTCAGTGTCATCAATATTCCACATAATTTTGATCCTAGGGTAGTCTGTTGAGGGTCAAATAGGTGGGGGCGCTTTGAACTTTCCATTTTTTCTCTTAGTTCTTTTCGTGGAATTTCTGTTTCTTCTTTACACAGATATTTAAAATGTATATGAACTCTGAGATGTACTTTTCCAGCATCATATGCGTGAACATTTTCCGATTGGTTCTTGTGCCGTTGTTACAGTTTTGTCCCCGTTGGGTATTTTCACCTGCACCTTTGCCCCCGTCAGTACAGAGCCGTTTTGTTGTTTGCAGTGTCCAAGTACTTAGAAACTTGCGTTACACGTTAGAAGCACCTTATTAGTAACATGTTAAGAAATTTCAGGCAGGTTTTTCCAATGTCAGCTGTATTTTTTTAATTTAATCGTTGCCTTTGCAAAGTCCAGCACTCGTTACTTGTCTGAAGAAGTAATGTTTATCAGTAGTAATGTTAATGGGCTCTCTAATACATAGTTTTGCTCGTTACTGAGAAATACAAAGGGGTGCACAACCTCAGATGTAGATTTGTTCCTTCACAGCACAGCATCCTGTGCTGCACAAAGTGACGGTGCCGCTCTGTTCCGTCGGTAACCGCTCTTTTCTGGGCTCTCGCTCGTTAAGAGACCCTGAAAAGTCCAAAGGGAACTGTCTAACGTAACCATTTCCCCGTGCCCTTAGTGCTTTAGAAATTCATTTATGAATGTCAGCAACTGCGGCTGTATTTTATGTAATGAGATCTGTAATGGTTTAAAGACGTGCATCAATCTGTACGGAGCTGGCTCCTGCTCTCAAAGGAGCTCTTTGTAAATAAAGCTGTAATAGGTCTGGGACTGGCCTCTGTGGGTCTCCGAAAAGACGGCAGTAAATGTCACCGGTAGTTTGGTTCAAGATGACAGTACATTTTTTACAGTGGTAGAAATTAGCACTGTAACAAATTTTGAACCTAGTGAAGAAATACCAAAGGTTGTCAAAGGTTCAAATTATAATATTTCAATTGTAAATGTTACTTATGACTAACTTTATCTCACAAAAAAAAAAAGTTGAGGTTTTTTTTTTCCTTGAATTGCTTCTTGACATTTTGGAATATGTTAATACAATAGTCAGCAAAAAATCTGGTGTGAACGCAGTGCTCCAGCAGGTCGTTAGCCACAACGATGCTGGTATTTGCCACTGCTGTTCAGCAGACGCACAGGATTTCGGAGGGGAAGAACAGCTGAAAAATCTGCAGATCGGATGCAGCTCAAAGGGGCAAACGGGAGCGTGTGTGTTTTGAAATGACAAACTAAGCTGGATTCACCGGTCGGTTCAGGTCCGGTCCCCAGTAGCGTGGAGAAATAAAGTATGAAATTGTCGAGCCTTAATAATAAAAATTCCGGGATTGCAGGCAGAGGAGCATCATCCATGGCCAATGCAAAAGTTTCCTTCTCTGAAACTCCCGGCGCGAAGGACTTGAGCGCGTTCTGCACCCGGCAAATGTGCAGCACGAACTGCTGTGCCTTCGCCATGCGGAGCTCACGGGTGGGACAAGGTTTCATAGTCTTCTTCATCTCATGATTTCCAGCCGTCTATCTGGACACTCAGGCAATTAAATTAACCCCCAATAAGTCACATACAGGACATTGTCATTGATATGAAAATGGCTAGAAATTTTCATTTTGACATTTAAATCTTTCACAAAGCAGACTCTCAAGCCTATTAGAAAAGTTTCTCTGTTCAGTGTTTCCCTGCTAGATCCTGCCTACCGTCATTTAAACTTTAAAATCTAATTATTAACTATTATTGCTTTTTTTTTTTATAACACTGGCTAATCATGCTCTGTGATGTACAGTGGTTTACTATTTATCTCAAATGCTAGGATGGATAATTACTAAAGATTTTTCAATCTGCGGTTGAAAGGGAAAGAAATTTTTAAATTAATCTTTTTCAGTGCCATTTTGTTACTTATCTCCTCCGTGGCTTATTTACTATACAATGGGTTTCTTTGTGCTTTGTGTGATCTAATTTTGAAGTTATACATGTGGGGGAAATGCAGTATGCATGTTGGTAAGTAAATAAAAGCGAAGTATCGGAGGGAATACTCGGTGAGCTATAAATCTCCTGCACCCTTGAGGAGTCTGTTTTACCCCTTTCTTCTTTCCTGTGCTTTTATCTTTTTGCCGTGGTGAATGTTTTAAGTAGCATTTGCTACCACCTCCCCCTGAAATCCCATTTCCCCCTTCTCCCCAAAAAGCATCTGTAAGTGTGAAACTTGGATTTAACGGAGGTGGTGAAACAACTTTTGTAGTATGCAGTTTGGAATCCTTGCACTTTGATTACAGCAAGATACAACCAAAGATTTTTCTAGAGGAAAGTGTTGGAACCAGGAGGAGAAAGGTTTCTTAGAACACCTTGGTGTTCAGAAAGAAGTGATAAATGTAAGAGGAAACATTTTCAGAACTCCAAAATTAGCTGTGAATTCAGAGCCCGAGTCCGCCAGTGTTACTCGGCTGGAGTAATTTGGTAAGCGTCAGTAGTCTCACTGGTTGGTTCCCTGCAGCGAGGTCATTCAGGGTGTCTTAATGATCTTGTTTTGCTTAAGTCTAACATGTTGAATTTTTCAGAAAAAAAAAAGTAGCATGTTCTGTATTAGATATGAAAAAAGGGGCTTTTTATGAGCATATGCTATATGGAATCTTATATTAATAGCATCTTGGCATTTTACGTTCCCAAGGCAGTCTCAGAAACCATGCGAGGGCTGCAAATCTGGTTTATAAGTGCTGTAATTTTTATCGGGACCAGATTTGATCAAGTCCAAATTTATTATTATTCTTATTTTTTAATAAAATGCTGAATCCATTTTAAGCCTTTATGCACCTCTCAAAGAATGGCCAGCCATATAGAGTCCGAGTCAGGCTGTAGGATGTAAAATTATTGTGTGTGAATACAAATGTAAGTCAAAATAACTCATGCGTTAATGGGCTGGAAGAAGGAATAACTTTTACTGACACTTCTTTAAACTCCTTTAGTAACATTTTACGAATTGCTTTCAAAGTGAGCTCACTTGCTTCATGCTTACCTCTTAGCAGCCTTCAGGATAACATTATCAGGTTGTCACTTTTATTGCTGCATGGTTTTGATTTATGTTTTGGCCATCAAAGTTGCCAAAAGAAGATAATTTTATATACAAGAGTATTCTGCACATGCAGCTTTCTTTGTTCAGCAATTTCCTCTATGCATTCCAATAGCCCTAATTGCCCAAGAATTAAAAATTTTGTTACCAGACACTTATACTTCCCACGGACCAGAAAGTAGAAAGTTTCAAGTTGTTCAGGGAGAAGATTGTCAGCAGCCCCGGGAACATTCCTGCAGCGCGCTAGTGTTAGGCGCTTTGATAATTCCTTTCTGATGTTATGAGAAAACCACATTTTAAATGTCTTTGCTTTCAAAACTTGTGTTTTGATTGTAAAAATAAGTAATTTTAACCTTTTAAAAGCGAGATTTTATGCTGCTCTGGTGAGCTTCAGTTCTAGTTT
This sequence comes from Numenius arquata, assembly GCF_964106895.1. NCBI lineage: Eukaryota > Metazoa > Chordata > Aves > Charadriiformes > Scolopacidae > Numenius > Numenius arquata. The sequence goes on along the minus strand of NC_133588.1, from coordinate 11,695,201 downwards.
CCAGTTGTGTGGCCACACACATGCACGGTGCCTGGTTTGGGGTGTGATTTTTTTATTTTTTCCCCTCCTCTTCCCCCTTCATTGATACAAACTTTTCGGTCTGTAGGTAGAACGTTAGTCCAGTTGAACTTAATGCATACAAGTATTACTGAACAAAAATATGTGCTTCTAGCATTTATTTTAGGCTATATGCTAGTTTTACATTATCCCAGCTGGGTATTAAACTGAGTTACAGAACTGGCAATATGTTGGGGAAAACCAGATGTGTACTCGTAAGAAAACAATAGTTTTGGGTCCAGAGCTTTCATTGAAGTCTGCTTCAAATTCACACTCCATATTCCTCTCCCTTTTCTCACAAAAGGAAAATTGAGAGTTGTTCAAAAATGCATTTTAAAAAATCCAAATGATGATCGGAAAGTTTAACATGTATGCAAATGCTATCTGGATATGGCTTCAGAAAGTAAAGACCTTTGGCTGGCCTGGAGGCTCAGCTGGTAGCAAAATATATTGCCGAATGGGAGCCCCTGATTTAAGTTCAACCACAGGCCATTAATGTCTGGAAGCTCCACATAGGTGAAACTTCGAGCTCTACAGCAAAGTAATAGAGGATTCGGAGACAGCGTTACTGATGGGTGGTTCCTGTAATTCCATCCCAAAGTAATTGTCTGCCGTGGATTTCACTGAAGTGGAAAATGAACACAAATAGTAAACAAATGGGTGAATAAATGACATTGCACGCAGATAAGTGTGCAAAACCTTGGAGAACCACCGAGACTGGTGCTCTTGAAGGGTAAAATTGCCCTGACAGTAGACATATGGTTGAAGTTTAATTCGCAGGGGAGAACAGGCACTCAACTACTGTGCCAATTGTTTTCCACCCCTCCAAAAAAAGGAGATTTTAATGATTTGTAGCAGAACAGGGTATGTATGTTACCTAATGTATTTATAATGGCTTGATATGGTTTTCGAAGCAACGCGGGAGGTGAGGTGGATAAACAATCCTTATTTTTCTTTGTTCAAAATTGAAACAGCAGAGTTTTGATTATCATCTGTAATACTAGTTTCTCTGAAAATGCTTTCCCATGTAGGCAGACTTGTAGAACTTCATGCCATAGGCTAATACATGCAAGCAAAAGATAGAGTTTTGAAAATCACTACCAGAAAAATGATTTGACTTGTGTTCTCAATGTGGCATGTAACTGGCAATTCATGTTTTTATGAATTTGTATAATTCTTAAATGTCAGGATACTGGCTCCAACTTGAGAAAAAACAAATAAAGGAGGAAATTAATTCAGTAACCAGGAATTCATTTGCAAAATTGGGAAAGTATCATCTACAGTACCATAACATGTAGTACACGACTTAGTCAAACAAAGTGACACTCTGTTAGGATTAATTTTCATTTCATGACTTTAAATTAGAAAAAACATGTTAGCATCATCGCAAAGTGAAAGAAGCACCAATTCCCAAGTTCTTCTCCAGGATGTTAGAAACATTTGTCCACTTTAGTGCATTAACTAAAGGGAAAGCACGTGTGACGTTCCGTTACTGAGCGGGCTCCTGATGGAGGAGCTGAGCAGAAACGTTACGGCTTCATGTGGAGAGAAGTATTTATAACTGATGTCTTATCTGCAAACGCTGATGGAAATCAGAGGGTGGTGATTTGTGTTAGTCTAACGTTATTAAATTTGTCAAAAAGAGGATAGTTTTAAAAATGACAGCGGATATATGTAAGAGCGGCCACTTTAATGAAAGAAATCAATCATTTTTCCTAATTGCTTTTGTTTGAGAACTATTGTCTGAATATGATTTTGACATGAAACATAAGATTTTCTGCGTTGGAACGTGATACATAGCTTATAATATACATTACATCTGCTTTCAGTTTTGGTCATCATTGGAACACACTGAGCAGTTTACAGCGACACTGTCTTTTTCAGTGGGAATAATTTAAATGAAGTAGATAAAGCTTCTATTATTTTTGATTCTTTTTACATGAACTTTACTAGTAGATAAAAACCAGGATTAGAGATACCGTTTAGGTATTTTAATTCTCTTCCTACAGATATCCTGTAATCTTTTGTATGGGTACATTAAGAAGTCCAGGTGATCTTGTCGTATGTTTTTCATTCTAAAAACCAGCCACTTCACGTGTTTATTTCTGTACTTGATTCTGGAGTACATACTGCCCTTCCAAATGTATATACCCTACTATAGTATGAATTGTACTCCTTGGGTTTGTGTTTTTTACAGCTCTCTGTCATTCCTGTCTATTTTGAGATTTGAGTGGAAAAGCAAAACCAAAGAAGACAGTCACTTTCCCTTTCTGGATTCCTTTCCTATCTATGCAAATGAGAGAGCATCTTCCCTCAGGGCTTGGGTTTGGTAAAGGGAAAACCCCAACTGTTTAACCCCAACTCTGCTCTTCAACTTCTGCCCCAGTTTATACTGTTTCTCATCGTTTTGGGGATTTTTTTTCTTGAATTATATCTACAGTGTTACTTTTTTGTGCAAGTTTCTGTAAGAAACTTCTTAATGTAATTCAGGTAATTCTCAGGAGTACTGCTTTCTTATTTAAGTATTCTTTAATTGACAAGTACTGGCTTATAACTTTCTCCAACTTCTGATTTATAGTTCAGGCACAGTTACAGTTAACTCCTCACTGTGGTGGTTCTACCATTTTTCTTCTGCTTTTCTTTTGAAGCCATTATATACTTCTGATACTGAACGACATAAATTGAGCTGATTACATCATTTCATAATTAAAGTGCAGGAGGTAGTATATTAATTTTCTTTTCCTTAGGACTTTTCCTGGCCACTGCAACACTAGAACTTTTCTGTTCCTCTGTGTATAAAAGGCTCATGCCGTCGTTGCATGTGCTTTTTTTTTTTCCCATCCATATTTCTCCAACTTAATGGGATCCTGCAGTGTACGGTAGGAGCAGTGTTTTGTTACCCTGGCAACAAGAGCCAAACTTTCAGATGTTATTTTGCTAGTATTTTAAAAAAAAAAATACACACTGCCAGTTATGATGTAAACATTTGCAGTTCCCCCCAAATGTCTTTTCTTTCTGGAATCAAAGTAAAATCACCATTCCGAGGGGAAACTGATAAATTGGTTTAGACATTTTGAAGCAGAATAACAGATGTGTGTGATTCTGGTAGATCCTCGGTGATCTGGTCTTACTATTTTTAAGTGGCATATTTACTACTAGCCTCATCAGAGGAGATGTACCCTCTCATCAGCACTTAGATCCAAATTCTAGTTTTTTAAGTTATTTATGAAAGGACTGAATGCTATTTCTGCTAAAATTGCCTGAAGACTTTAGCAGAATTTCATAGTAAATGCTGAAAGTACTTCAGCATTTATCTTGACCTTTTGTTTTAAGCATCACTAATCCCATCAGGAATTTGAGACTGGAGGTTGGGACCAGCACGGTGACATTTAAAGCCATGTTTACATGTATTAGACTAGCAGGGACTTGTCACATAAAAACGTAAAAGAAGCCGGTCCTTTGGGACTGAGTTATTCTCTCCCTCTTGGCTGGGTTATGTCACAACAAAAAATTTCCCACCGGCCAGATGCCGTGTGAGTCACCATTTATTATTCACTTGAATAACCTTTATCAGTGCTGGTCAGTCGGAGGGAGTCTGGGTCACTCTTGTATGACTTGTTTCTTGAGCTTTTGCACTCGGCAGCTACAGCTTAGTAAGATTTCTTTGACACCGTAGTATTTTTCTCTGAACTATGCAGCCATTTCTTAATAGCACTCAGTTGTACATTGAATAAAACCCAAAAATAACATTCAGTTGGAAAAAAAAACATTTAAGCCAGAGTCTTCTTTAGTATCGCTCAAAATAGTGAATTATCGTAGAGAGATTTAATTGTCCACTCTTGAAAAACCTTTCTTTTGGAAGTAGTTCCATCAATTTTATCGTAGTTACTGTTAGCAGTAAGCTGTTTCATCACAAAATGTTGCAGTTGCGTAGATTTGAATAATCTTTACCGTTCTTACATTGAATTACCTCAAAAGATTTTGCAAGCTGTAACAGAATGCCGATGGCTGAGCTGAGCCGAAATGCTTAGTTATATATTTCTGTCTTTTCTTCTTTTTTGCCAGAAGAGGATTAGGATATATGAAATAATTGTTGATGGGTTGATTACCTGGCAGTCACATCTCCATATGCATGCGTGTAGCTCCTGTGATGTAAAATATTGGTTCACCAGAAAAGAGCTACAGAAAAGAGATGGATTAACCAGAGCCTTGCCTTCAGAGGAGAAGGTGGCCACAAAATACCAAAACTACCTAATTTAGGAAACTCTGGCACGTGGAGGTACATCAAACTACCTTGTGTGTAACAGCTGAAATGAAGCTGTAGGTTACGGTTTGGGAAGTGCAACATCTGAAAAGAGCTGTCATTTACCCACAGAGCTTTTTTTGAGAAGGTTCCCATGGTGGGCGATTTACTGAGAGTATCTTCATACAAAGGATGAGTCAGACGTATGAGCCAGATTTCCTTACGAGCCTCATACTTCCAAATAGACTCTTTAATTCGATACAGTGAATTTCGATGAGGTAACTCTTCTTTCTGTAACCAAGTATTTTTTACTGAAATTACATCTGCAGCTGAACTGCCAATTAATTATAATTAAGTTTTGCACATGTGCTAGTTTCAAGCATATTTTCAGTGAAAAATCTGTGTTTTGTTTTGGTGTATCTTACATCATTTTATAGGGCCTGAGCCCATCTCTACTTTAAGTCAAAGGAAGGACACCATTTGGCTTCCATGGGGTGTGATCCCAAAACATCTTGAGACAATATCTCTCTGCTTTGTTATCCATTACTGTCTGTATTATCCACATTACTGTCCGTTTACCTGTGATATTGAGTCAAAATAAAATACTGCTTATGTAAATGTGGACTACTTACATCCAGGATTTCATAAAATCTCATTGTTTTTACATCACGTGATACAAAGCTTGATTTAGGCTTCTATTCCTTAGTAATTAACTTTACATCCCTTTCAGCCAGAGTAATAGTTCACGGATAAAGTTTTAATTGCACTAACTACCCTTTTGTTTGACACTAACCGCTTCTCAAAGGAGCTGTTGGTCTGTTGAGGGACCCCCAGCTTGCCATGGGGGTGTTGACCCAGCGAAAGTGTGGGACACATTTAACAACTGCACCTTTGTCTTCAGATGTTCACTGCGATTTAGGCAGGATGCATTTAACCTGGAGAGAGATTGCGAGCCTCATGGGTTTTCTGTGCATTATGTGTTTTTAAATAATGTAGTCCAAAAAAAAAAAAAGGGTCAGGTTCCTTATTCCGGTTGGACTGTGCTTAGAAAAAAGGGTCAGAGAGACAGTGATGGTTTGAGCAGGTGTTTCTTTAAAAAAAGTCAACTTGATCTGTCTTAATCTTTTTCTGCCCCTTATTTTTCTCCAGTTTATTTACCAAATTAGATGTGAACACTTTTCAAAGAGCTCAGAATATTTATTTGTAAATTTATTTAAAAAAAAAAAAAAAGGAAGCTTGTAGAGGGAATGTGAATAAAGATCATGAACCTCTGCCATGCTTTCCCTTCCAAAACTTCATGCAGTTCTGTGCATCTCATTTTTCTTTGCTCAGGGCTTTATTACAGCATTTCACGGATGGCGAATACTCTCTATAAAACCATAGTCCTGGCAAGTATTGGTGGCTTTACTGAATAGGGAGTTAAGTCTTCAGAGGCATAGCCTTGCTCCTGGGGCTCACCGAGCCTTCCTTTCCTTGGGGATCACTGAAACGGAGATTTAGGAAGCAAGGTGATGTGTTGTGAAAGGGCTTTGGAAGATGCAGATGGTTTAAATACACTAAGCCACAGTTTGCCATCGCTTATCTACCTCAGTCCAACCGCAGTAGCCAGAAAGATGGACGTTTTTGTAAAGTTTGTTTAAGTAACCACAATAGCTGCAGTTTGTGTTCATGCATTTCTCCCGGTTTTGTACAGACGCGTTAAGGGAATCTCAGAGTAGACATTACCGAGCAGATCTGTGCTGTGGTATATACTCAAAGTAAAAGCAGATGAGATGGTTTATTATTTGTTATGCAAGGAAATAATGCCGCTGATAAAAACGTACTCTGGAATTATTCTTTTCATTTTTCCACACTTGGTAGAGCTGAAATCAGTTTCACTTTTCATGCCTTTTGGTTTGGGGAATTTAAAGGAGGTGCTCTCAGTTATATGACTCTGTAGGGGTGTTAGTTAATGAAGTTTTGACAGATTTAAGGTCACATTTTGCATGGTTCAATTCAGCACACTTAGAAATACACAGCAGGGAGAGTTCCTCTCTCTGTGAACTGCTAAATATTAGACTTTTATATATGCTGAATTTATTTTTGTATTGGCACATTTTATGTGGGAAATAAATAGCAAATTTAGGTACAGGTTGTTGTTAAAGGAATGACTTGTAAGTAAGGCTTTATGGTCTAAATCATTAACTTCAGAATGATAACCTAATCTTTAAGAGCAGTGGATCCTTTGTATATTTTTCCCAGTTACCTGAGATCAAATATACTTCTATTTTCAAAGAAACATATTTGGATGTTAATGGGAATATATTACCTTAACGTAACCAAGAGTCTTGTAGTGTAATTTTTTGCAAAACCCGTATCTTACAACACTGCAGTATTTGAGGACAGGTGAGTGGAGCGATTTGATTTTGAGTGATGGAAAATTGCCAGCAGGATAAATGATTTGGGGGCTACGACTTTGGTAGTTGCTAATTACCACTGGGTCTCTCAGAACCCCCTTTTTTTTTGTTTTTCTCTCTTTTCTTCTCTGCACAGCCCAGTCCGTACCTGGTATCTTGCTTAAGTGGAAAAGGGACATCATAGCTGAATCTTTTGTTTGGCATCAGTTGTCTGGGCACAGCCAGTGAGGAATGCGTTTTTAATTCAATAAATAAACCCAGTTTAGAGGAAGTGTTTAGAAGCTAATTAGTAAAGAATGAATATGTGATAGTATACCTAATGCGAATCAGTGTTATTTTATTAAAAATGGGCTTATTTTTGTGAGCTTGATTGACAGTATACTTATTTGCTTTGCATTTCCAACGTGCTGTTCCAGTCATTTGAAAACGTAGCCCTATAGCAAATGATTGAAGCCAGTGTTAAATTTATTCAAAAGGATTTAGTTGATATATTGCAAAAAGTAATTTTACGCCTTCCAATTTGTATTTTGTGGTGTTTTCCCACAAATATTTGTGACTGTGCTATTCAGTATTTTAATCAAAAATATGAAAGAAAATTAATAATTAGCGATACATAAATGGCAGTGTAATTAAATGCTAACTAAAGAAAGTTAACAGGTCATTTTTACACTCTGACCCTGATTACTAGATATGATTGACTCAGCCTGCCTTTTAATAAAGCTAGATGCAAAGTAATGTATTCTTCTAAGAACAAATATTTCAGAATTATTTTTTTTTTATATTGGTAAACGTTTGGTGGCCTGCCCGACGGGATAAAATACAGTCTTTCACCTCCCAAACCTCTTCCTGCAGGGAATAATGAGAAGACATAGAAGCTGGGGCGCTGTGGTAGATGCTCCATGCTGTTCTGTCAATTGTGGTATTTAAAATAAAGAGGGGATGGCCTCTAAAAGAGATGTTATACTTCTAAAAGCAGCTACAGTTTTCATGGAAAATTGCTTTGTGTGAGGGTCTTTAATTTATGCCATGTTTAAGACAAACTAGACAATGATCAGCCCTTTGTAACAGTAAAATAGGAAAACCTGTGAATTTCTGGAAACTCCGGTAGCTGGATATAAAACACATAATTAGAGTACACGTTACAGCCTAGAGGCTTTTTTCTCTGGGGCGATGCTGGTAGTAATGAAATGATAATCAAAACAGATTGACTTTGAAAATTAAGAAATTAATGTGTGTAATTATTTTGGAAAAAATGTGAGTGCTATATATTTTGGCTTTTTCCTTTCTTTTAGTGGGATCTTAGTAGTTTGAAGTCGGACATACAGCAGCTGTCAAAATGCACCTTATAAAGAAGAGAGGCCTCATATTTTGGAGGCTTCTACTTAAAAAAGGGCTGGCAATAAATGATCTAAAGGACGGGTTACATCTTCCATGTGCTTAACTCGCACCTCTCTGTGCTTCTCCTCACTAGTTACTGAGAGAGAAAAGCTGCAGATATTCTTTGTAACACTGTGAGCCATCTGTCTTCCTTATCTTTTTGGAAGAGGAACTTCCAGTCTTTTATTGCTGTTAATATTTTTAAAAGTTTGGAAGATAAAACTTAGGCCTTAAAACTGTCTTGTAATTCTATCAAAATGCTTATTGTTTAATTTTAAGTACAACGTAGAAAGCATGCAGCAATATGTAGTGATCCTTGGTCCATACTGTTAGCTGTGTATTTGTTCTGGTTGAATGTAAATTTAACGCATCATCATGCTGTATGCATTCTTACTCTGTATCCATATGGGATAGATAAATACAGTGCAAGGGTTACAGTGGTTTTCAATGAATGCTGCTTGATCTTAGCATGAAGAGGACTCATGTTCTTGGAGAACAGTTAGGTCAGTCTGTCCTTTGCTGCCACTCCTTTTTGTCACGTTAATGCTTTAATTTTATTGGAACTGGACTGTAAAATCACCAAAATAACTTTGTATCAGCCTCTTAAAAAGCTCAGATATTAGCTTTTCAGTACATTTGACCTTGGTTAAATTGAACCGATGGCTTAAAGAGGAAAGGAGAGTAAACTCATCTGTAAGCATGGAAATAAATGTTTTCTGGGCACTAAATACAGTTTATGTTTTTAGTCTTAAGAAAACTTTAAGACTGAAAAGAATCAGCCTGAGGGAATTATCTTACTGAAGTGAACATGTTTATCAGCAAAGTGTCTTATCATTAGAGGGAGCTGTGTTTGCTGTTCGGCTGTATCCTTGTATTTTTGCCATCAATGGAGAATGACAGTGTAGGAGGATGATGGGCAGGTATTCTCTTACTGGGAACCATCTAAACTCATAACCATCCTTGCGCTTTTGGACCTAAACTCTCCATGTGGTTTTTTATCAATGTTTTAACTAGAACGTGTCTCTGAGATCTAGCATTTTTTTTCTATGCACAACTCATTTCTTTTGTGCAACAAACATTTGCTGAAATGGTTACTTACTGGCTATAAGTGTTACAGGATTTTCAGATGTGAGCCTTCTATAAACAACCACTCTCTCAGTGATTCAAAACCTCGTTTTTTTAAAGGAACGTCATCTTTTATTGCATTCCTGCAGTAGAAATGGGAAGAAACGATGGAAAAAAGACACCAAAATCCCAACATGTCTTGTTTTTGAGCTTTTTATAGGTAGGCAAACATATGTGCTTGCCTAGTTTAATAAAAAAGCTCACAACAACAGTAGCAAGAATGTGTTTTAGAAGGCTCAATCTGGCAAGGACCAGGCTGAGGAATGGGCTTTTTTGGTAAACAAACTTCAGCTATCCCAAAACAGTTACCTGTTTTTGAAGATTGGGGTCTAGAGAAAACTTTTTAAGTTATGGGCTTCTAGATGAATAATTCTCAGTGATAAGTAAAATCAGCAGAGGATGTGATATGAATTGAACCATGGTTGGAAACTATGCTTGAATAATTTTGGAAGAAACTGAAGGAAAACCTATTACATTTTAATCTTTTTTTAAAAAATTTTATTTCCTGCCCTGGCAGTTGAATGTTAAATGGGAACTATTAGTTATGGGCTAAAATAGTCTTTAAATGGAAAGGAAGGGAGCAGAGAAAGTGACTGGTTTTCATTATTACTACTAATTTTATTATTATGTTTTATATGGCAAGCATCTCGCTGAAGAAGGGACAAAAAAACAGAAATCCAGGACCTTTGGGCTCAATAGAATCATAGAATGGTCTGGGCCGGAAGGGACCTCCAAAGGTCATCTAGTCCGACCTCCCCGCAGTCAGCAGGGACACCCCCAACTAGACCAGGTTGCCCAGGGCCTCGTCGAGCTTCACCTTGACTATCTCCAGGGAAGGGGCCTCAACCACCTCCCTGGGCAACCTGTTCCAGTGTTTCACCACCCTCATAGTAAAGAACTTGTTCCTAATATCCAATCTAAACCTGCTCTTCTCCAGCTTAAAGCCATTGCCCCTCATCCTGTCACTGCAGGCCTTTGTAAACAGACTGTCTCCAGCCTTCCTGTAGGCCCCCCTCAGGTACTGGAAGGCCGCTATTAGGACTCTCCGCAGCCTCCCCTTCTCCAGGCTGAACAACCCCAGCTCCCTTAGCCTGTCCTCATAGCAGAGGTGTTCCAGCCCCCTGATCAAAGGGTCTAGAGAACAAGTCATATGAGGAGAAGCTGAGGGAACTGGGCATGTTTAGTTTGGAGAAGAGGAGGCTGAGGGGGAACCTCATTGCCCTCTACAACTATCTGAACGGAGGTTGTAGAGAGGTGGGTGTTGGCCTCTTCTCCCAAGTGAATAATGACAGGACCAGAGGAAATGGTCTGAACTTGTGGCAGGGAAGGATTAGATTAGATATTAGGAAGAATTACTTTACTGAGAGAGTGGTCAGGTATTGGAACGGCCTGCCCAGGGAGGTGTTGGAGTTGCCATCCCTGGAGATATTTAAGAAACGTGTAGACATGGCGCTTCAGGGCATGCTCTAGTGCCTGAGATTGTTGGTTTGTGTCTGGTTGTGGGTGGGTGTGGTGTGTGGTTGTGGGTGGTTGTTTTTTGTTTTGTTTTGTTGTTTTGTTTTGGTTTTTTGTTTTTGTGGTTGGACTCGATGATCTCAAAGGTCCCTTCCAACCATGAAGATTCTGTGATTCTATGATTATTTTCTTGGCCCTCCTCTGGACCCGCTCCATCAGGTCCGTGTCCTTTCTATATTGAGGGCTCCAGACCTGCACACAGTACTCCAGGTGAGGTCTCACCAGAGCAGAGCAAAGTGGCAGAATCACCTCTCTGGATCTGCTGGCAACACTTCTTTTGATGCGGCCCAGGATGTGATTGGCCTTCTGGGCTGCAAGTGCACATTGCCTGCTCATGTCCAGCTTCTCATCCATCAGCACCCCCAAGTCCCTTTCCTCAGGGCTGCTTTCTAATACCTCATCCCCTAGTCTGTATTGATAGCGAGGACTGTTGTGGCCCAGGTGCAGAACCCTACACTTGCTCTTGTTGAACCTCACGAGGTTCACCTGGGCCCACCTCTCCAGCCTGTCCAGGTCCCTCTGAATGACATCCCGTCCCTCTGGTGTATCGACAACACCACACAGCTTGGTGTCATCTGCAAACTGGCTGATGGTGCTCTCAATCCCTCTGTCTATATTGTTGATAAAAATGTTAAACAATAGCTTGTGTATCCCAAAGCATCAAGACTTCGAAGAGAGAATGATAGTGGAAAAAAGGTGAAGAGAGAAGGAAAAAACAAAGAAGGAGAAAAGCAGTGATTTGGGTCAGTGGGTACCACTGCAAGGGGTTGTGCTTCTGCTCCAGTTTTGATCAGGGAGCCTGGCTTTGTGTTGATGTTGCTGTAAGGAGGTACAGAGGACGTATGTAGGGGCACAACGTGCTTTGGGTGGGTAGGAGGGAGCCATCTGTCCCTTAGCTCATTTTATCAAATCTGTCAGCTCTTGTGCCTCTCAGTGAAAGCTTATAGAGCTTTAAGGAAAATAAATGTTTGGTCAAAGAGGCTGTGGTTCTGTATTCATGAACAATGCCAGGAGTTCACACTTCATTTTAAACATCTGAACAAAATACTTTTCCTTCTGGGATTTCTAGGACCATTTAAAAACAAAACTAATAGAAATGCATTTATATTTCTGTCTGAAGGCGTTAGGGAACGTTTTCTTATTCTGAAAGGCGATGGGAATAGTGAGAGAAGGGACTATTTCATGCTTGCTTTTTAACTTAGGCAAGTTGTCTTCACCAGGGTCACCATGCAATGTGGTGGTCTTTGAGGCAACAAGGTTTGGGACATGAAGGCTTGCAAAGATTGGGCTCGGTCACAAAATGTGCTTGAGAGCATTGGTATCTTCGAAGCATTCTCAAAGACATACATCTTCAAACATATTCTCAAATATCTTACAGACGTTTCCTGAAGTATTCTGATTTTTCTTGATAAATGCTTTTCACTAGGTTTTCTATTTGGGGAAAAGCCTGTATCCGTGGTTGTAACTGCAGGCTGAAAGCAGAGAAGAATTTTGTGAGCTGCTGTGTTCCAGCTGTGCGATTGCTTATGCTTTTGCAGTGGAAATAATTGTGCAATGTAAAGAGTGTGCTCTGGCTCCGCGAGAGCTAAAGATCTTGTCACTGTCAAGACAATTTTTTACCGCTGACAGCAAGCAATAATAGATGAGCAAACGTACTTTTTCTAAATACTTCACTGAATTATTTAAGAAAAATAATTTTATGGTCTGCTTGTTAATTTTAAAGGCGCTCTTTTTTTAGGACCATTTTCAGCCTTTACTTGAACTCTCAGTAGCCTGAGATGGCTTGAGCGATGTTCCATGTCAGATGCTTTTGTGCCTAAGTGAAAGGGAATGGTGACTTTGAGCTTCTTTTTCTGTGTGTTTTTAAGGCATGAATTAATCAATTTTGTTACAAGTTTATTATTTTTTTCAGTTTAACCGTATTCTGTTACCTGTTTTGGACCAGTAACGCAGGCTGTTAGAGAAGCCCAGTGGAATTGGGAAGAGAAGTTCATTTTCAGGGTGGATTGTTTATTTTTTTTGGTACGATTCCTTTATTTTTAAGGTCAAGGGCAGGTAAGAATTACAAAGTTAAAGTCTTGGTTTGGAAGTCAAGTGAGCAGCCAAAGAAAAGCCATGGACTTGCACCTGCCCCATGTGCGATAGGCTCTGCTACCTGGCTCCTCCATGAATACCACGTTACTTAAAGCCGTTGATCCCTTTACGTCTCTAATTTTTGCAGCCTCGCTATAGTTTCATATAAAACTTCTGAGCTTACAGACAGAACAAAACTATTAGGTGAGGCTGATTGAAGTTACAAGGCTGAAGTTAAGTCTTGTTTTTATCTGGCGAAGCACAGTCGTCCTGATTAGAGAGTCTGTTCAACCCAGGCTATGGACTCTGTTCTTTGTTTTGTTTGTTTATATCTGTCTGTCTTTCTATCAACATGTATTTTGACATAGTTTCTTCCCGTAGGACCTTTCCTCCCTATGTTAAAAGAAATGGACATACCTGTTTTTATAAGGCACTGTGAATACCGTGGAAGAAAAAGGTTTTTCACATGCAAGCAGAGTCTGAGGGCTGTAACCAAACTTGCCAATCTATTTGCCCAAGTTGAGCTTTTCCTAAACAAAATAATTTGTTTGTGTGAGAAGTAGAAAGGATGATGTCAGTCATAGTTCTTCAGCGTAACAAATTTGTAGCATATTTTTTAAGTTAAGACAGAAATATAATAAATGTATTTTAATCTCCAGTAGAGAAAATGTAATTTATTGCTGGTTTTAATGTCAGTTCAATTGGATTTTCCTATCTGGATGCACTTGAGATTCTAGATAAATGATGTTATCTTATAAATACAGTGTGGTTAGGTAAGTGATATCTTTAGTGTGCTCCAGGTCTTCATTGTGCCACACGTGACAGAGGTGTTCAGACATAGGAAATGGGATCAAGTGTTCCAGGCTGAGCATCGGGTTGTGTTGATCCTCTCTGGCTCAGCAGATTAAACACAAGGAACTGTGCCATTGAGACTACGGAAATACCTGTATTTCCAAAACTCTTTAGAAAAAAAAACGGGATGGGGGATAAAGATGGCAATTCTCCCTTTCTACTCTCATCCACTTTTATCTTAATTTCAGAAGCTGTACAGTAATTCAAATAGAAACTGCAAAATAATAATTTTGTTTAGAGTGCTATCAACAGGTATTAAAAAGAGCTTCTGCTCATTCCTTCATTTAAAATTCACTCAGTTTAATTCAGATGGGATCTTTTCCCTCTTCTTGCTTTTATTCTCATTTGTTCAGTCACTGGTTATACGGCCAGTTATGCCACAATAACAAGCCAGGCAGTATTTAAAGAAATCTAAGATAACTGTTTATGTTGGCATGTGCTAGGTGGAGACACATTAAGAAATCTTCTTCAGCTTTTAGTTTTCAAAGTCCAGACTGATTTTTGTTGTTGTTGTTCTTTCAGCGTCAGTAGTGTGTCTTCAATAGTTGATTTCTTTCTGTGAATCGAGCAGTAGAAAGCTCTTCAGAGTGTTTCGGTGCTGTATTCTTCCCAGCATATTCTACATTTCTCTGTCACTGTTTCCTCCTTCAGTTCTTCTCAAAGCAAGATCAGGTTTCTAAGTCTGATGTATTGTAGCTATAGGGAAAAATACAAAGAAAGCAATTGCTAGAGGTATATGTGTATGATAAACATCAGCGCGACATTCAATTTAGAGCCAATCACCTGGTTTGCAAAACCCAAGTAGTTTGGTGCAACGCTGGTGGAAATGAATCTGTCCTGCGTGGCCACTCGCCTGCCATTACTGAGTACTGAAGCCTGTAGTCCTTGGGACCTGCACAAACAGGACATGGCAAAGAAGGAAAAACTACACTAATTGCGATTTTTATAATGTTTGATGTCTTGTCTCTCTGATTTATCGGTCTGTTTTTTCCAAACTACAGAACTGGAAGCCGAGCACAGTGTATGTAGCTGTCACTGCTGCCGTCTTGTGTTGGGATTAGAATGCATTTGAATTTAACTGAGTTGGTTTTAATCTGTCTGGTTGGGGGTATTGGAGCAGTGCAATCAATCTATGACCTTGTCAATGGAAATTCATAAATCCCTGCGTTTGTCGGCCCCTGCTGATGTTGTCATGTTGTCCATTTTACGTCTATGAAAACTATGTGAGCTTCATCATAACATTCTATAAAAATACTTCCCATTTGATTGTGAATGAAAACTTAATTACGAATCCAGCAGGAAGATGCAGTAGGAAAAGAACATAACCATTTGCATGAAACCAAAAAGGAAAGTGTAATTTGACAGCAAAAAGTATTTTATGCAAATATTGCTGGGGTGGATTTTTTTGCAGGAAGCACGGTAAAGGTGGATTATCACTAGGAATCTAATAGGTCTGATGTAAGGTAACACATAAAGGTTATTTGGTCTTTTCCAGAGCGTGTGCTGTAAAAGGGAGTTCTTTTGAAGCGTGCTGGAAGGTGTGCAGTTGAGAACGTACATGAACCAGGGAAGCTGGTTCTGTTGCAAGTTCTAGGCTTCTTTGTTGTAAAGCAGTTTGTACGGGAGGATCACGGGCTTGTTCAGTTGCTCGCAGTCGTTCTGAGGTTTGTAGTTCAGAAATAAAAGAGACAAAATACATGTAAGACCTGCAGGTAATCAATGGTGATGTGGATCTGACAGTGTGTATTGTATTGTTCCAAAATAAATACCGTAGGATGAGAAAATTTTGCTTACTCCTGTAAAAACAAGATGTAGCATCCTTTTGCAGTTTGATGCTGACTGTATCTCAGAACACCCAAGATCCCTATAAACCCCTGACAACACCCCTGAAGGTCATTAGTGAAGGTCGCCTCTTTTTGCCTCCCACACTCCTTAGAGAAATTCTGGTCTACCCACTCCTTCGTGGCCACCCACCCGCAGATCAGCTGAGAAATCATACTTTGTTAAGAAAAACCTTTGTTAAGAATATTATTTTTGTTCTTTGTTCTCTTTCCTTCATCTGAAAGATGTCTTTTGTTCCCTGTAGTTCAAATACCGTAGCTTGAAAATACATCATTGATGGCATATAGAAATTAAAGCTGAATTCGTATATTTTAGCTGAATTTAAAAAATGAGACTAGGGGCTTGTCATTGTTTACACACATGTATTTTATTCTGATTTGCGTTTCAAGAAGTTGCTTAAAATTAGTTTAATCACAACATTTTTAGCAAGCACTTTTAGATGGATCAACTGTTCTTTGGTTTTTGAAATCAATAGGGGACCTATAGTCTTCACCACTCAAAGTGCAGATGTGCTTAGAGTAAACATTAATGAGCAGTAATTCTTAAATTTACACCTTTATATACGATAGGAATACAAACATTACTGTAATAAAGTGTCAGAAGTTGAATGCCTTTGGCTGTGAGGAGGAGTCTCTTGGATCTGTGTCTGTTTTTGTAACAGTGAAAGCATTACTCAGTGATATTTTGTGTGCTATTAGCATTATCACATTCTTAGTGTAACCTGCGCAGTGCATCCCACTGAGCCTTTGTAATAATCATTCACAGAATTATGAATCTCCTAAGGCAGAATGCGACGAGCACCTACTATGGGAATCTTTCCATATGCCTACCATGTCCTCTCGGAAACCCACATGGTTTAAAGCAACTGTTACCGACAGACAAGTTTTCTTGTGTTTCTTTTTAATGGTCTTTGGTTTTGCATCTGTTTCGAGTTAGATGGTCCCTAACACATCTCAGTGGTTGTTTACAAGCCGCTTTCTCCATTGCTTCCCCTGCAGGTGTTGCAGGGCGCTCAGCTGATAGCTGTTGCTTCTGCCGAGCCTGCCTCAGGGGGTGTTGATGGATCCCCGCTCCAAGGGAGCGATATCCAAGTCCAATATGTGCAGCTGACACCAGTGACAGACCACTCTGCGACTAATCAAGTATGTATATATATTATTTTTTTTTTTGCCATTGGAATGTACTTAACTTGATTGAAACATCTTTCAGATGAACTATATATCTATCCACAATTAGTCGTGTCCCAATGAGTTTATGATCCTGTTTCCAAGCCATTAAAAAAAAATCATCTATAATAAGAGACATCATTTTGTTAAAGGTATCATTTTTGTTAAAGGTCTTTGACTATCCCTGCTTCTGTGTTCTTGCTCAACGCCTCCAGAGAGTAGTTATTTTGGTCATCATTGTTTTTCTGCATCCTTGAAGGCTGAGAGCCATGTTAAAGGACAGGGCAAAAAAACTTGCTTGGAATCTATCCAAAAAGTATTTTTCAGACTGAGGTTTCTCCTAAAAATGTTATTCCCTTTCTGACAGCAGTTTTCCAGTTATTTTGATCAACAGCCTGGATTTCCCGCAGGAGTCGCAATGCTAGCAATTGTAAGTGAACGCTTGATCCTCTC
The DNA here is from genome assembly GCF_964106895.1 of Numenius arquata. Classification (NCBI taxonomy): domain Eukaryota; kingdom Metazoa; phylum Chordata; class Aves; order Charadriiformes; family Scolopacidae; genus Numenius; species Numenius arquata. The sequence continues at coordinate 11,678,102 of NC_133588.1, read as the reverse complement.
AGTTACAGTGGAGGAATTTTATTTTTTTTTTTTTTTTTAAAAAATCAGTTTGAACAGTCATGTATCTCAGTCTATAAAAGGTTTCTTATCAGCTTGAAGCTGTGACTGGTGACAACACAAGAATGCTGACTTAAAACAGTTGTCAGAATTTTTTCTGAAGAGGGTTTCTTCTGTGAACCCCACTTAGTCGGCTTCTTTTCTAGAGAATGCCAAGTGGTTGTGAAAAACAAGCTGTTGCTTGCTAGCCAAAATATAATAGTATCCTTAGAAGCCAATATTAGAGTGGATTTTTGTCCCATACATACGCAGAGAATTCTGATCTGGCTACAAACACTTGGATACTGAGACTCTTGAGGGAAGAAAAAGAAAATTGCATAAGAAATCAAGGGAATCATGTCCAGACTTTGTGTGCACAAAACTCAAGTGCTTAGTGCTTCTGCCATGGGCAAAACAACCTGCAGATCAGTTCTCTCTATGAAATAGAGCACATTAATTATCCCAGTAGCAAAGAGGGCCTTGAACAAAAGATGGAGCTGTGGTGTGTGTTGCCAAAGTGCCGGCTGCGCTGGCTGCTGCGGGTAGGGAAACCAGAGCTCTAAACCCTCTTGGTTGCCCCAGTCCACGCTGGCTCCTCACCTGGAGTCTGCAAACTGCTTTTCAGAAAAATTATGCTCCCTGCCAGAAAGGATCAGGCTGCCTGGCACACGAGCGTGCTGTGCTCTAAGACTTCATTCTAGTTTTCTGTGCGCTGGTCTTCCCATATAGGTGAGCCCTTAATAGTAATTTTCCCCTCTTTGCTAGGTTTGTCTCTGCGCTAACCTTCTCAGTATTTTATTCATAAGTCACTTGTAATAGTACACTAGAGAGTAAGTGTTGCTTTATTTTTGTATAAATCCTCAAGTACTGCTGGTCCCATCCCATTAATATACACGTCGGGTAGTGAGAGGTGTTTCTCGTGCTGCTGTCCTCACTCCAGGCCTGGGAAATTCTCTGATTTACCTCCCACGGACTCTCTCCTTGGTCTGTTCCTCGTGCCTGTCCTCCCTTCTCAGCTACCACCTCTGACGGGCAGGAGGTTACGGAGCGCAGTTATAAACATCGGCATCCGTCTCCCGCACGACTGGCAGCCACCAGAGGAGTTACTTTTCTCTTCAGGGACACTTTGCACCGTGTTAGGTTTTAATATTGTGGTTAACCGCAGAGATTTATACAAAGCTGAAGAGAAGCAGAAAAAGAATGTGAAATAAGAAGGGTATGAAAGGAAAACCAGACAAGACTAAAAATAAGTTTGGCATAAATATTTCCTCAGTTTACACAAACTAAAAACTGAGGATCTTTTAATGAATTGGAGAAACCAACTTGGTATTTGCATTACTCTCAGTTATACGGATAGCCCAATAGCTTTTTTGGCTAAAATTGTGGAATAGTCCTACTCATTTTAGATCTCCTATCTGAAGGGAAAACCCTGTCAGTGAGGGTTTGGTCTGTTTTCATATGGTTCCTTGACAAGGGATCTGAGACCTTCTCAACAATTTTGAATCTATTTATCAATCAAAGCCTATAAAAGTGAAGTTTATTATCCACCTGGGTTGGATGCTATGCCCTACAAAATTCCATGTTTGAAACACCACAACTGTGAATTTACTTAATGCCTGAAAACAAGACACCAGTTTTCTTACCTTTTTTCTTGAAAGCCGTGCCTTTGGAAGCAATTGCACGTGCAAAGCTGAAGGGAGGAGTGAGGCTATTTGAAATGAATCCCTTCCATGACTTCAGCCGAAGCAGACAGCAACAGGCACTTCAACTTGGTATTTTCAATGTATTCCTGGATTTTGTATTTGCAAATTAGCTGCAGACAGAAGTATTAATAGCTAGGATTCTGACAGTTTTGTAGTGAGCCTAAACCAGTTATATAAACACAAGCTATTAATATATGAGCAGTGTTTTGCTGGGACAAAATTGCAAATGCATGTACGGAGGGAGACATGGTTTGAAATCAGATGTGTTTAGGGGATTTAGGTTTGGTTGGCTTGTTTTCATGTCTCGATAGCATTCTTACTTATAGCAGCTTGCGAAATTTAGAAATATGGGATGTGATGGTGAAAAAGAATATTTGCTTAAATTCTGTGCTCAAGTTCATATGCTGGTGGTAAATTTTATTAAGTGTGGAAGAAAACGTAACTCCAAATCTAGAGCATGCTTCTAATCCCTTTGGGCTGTCTTCTACTTCTGGTCTAAATGTTGGATAAATATTCACTATTGCTGTTGTCACTATTATTTGATAATTATATTACTTCAACACAGTTTCCCACTAATGGGAAAGAAAACTTTGGTCACTTGAAAACTTACCTGCTATCAAATTTAGCAATCTGATAGAATTAGTCACCACTTTGGCACTAATTTATTGAACATTTAAATAAACACCAAATTATCTATAATCTTGAGCAGGAAAAAAATTTCATGTGGCTGTGTGCAATTACTGGGCAGAGAGATGAAAAGAAATAATTTGACAACAAAACCTTAATTTAGGAGCAGTGCTTTATAATTTTGAACCTCCAATATTTTCATTTGAATCAACAAGTTGCGAATGTTTAGCGAAACTTAAAGGATTGGAAATCTAGTTGTGTTTCCACCCTTGTGTCTTTGTGTATCATCTTGCAGATGCTGGGCTGAGAGCATAGCGCAGGGCTTCAAGGAAGAGTTTTTCATAACAGAAGTACTGCCACAGAAATAATTCTGTATCCAGGGCGTTACATAAAGCATCTATTAGATGAATTTATGGAGGGAAAATCCATCAAGGGCAGATCTCTGGAATCTGTGGGAGTGTACAGGAAAATATCATTAAATGCTTGCCCTTTTCTTGTAGTTTATCTGTGCTTGTGATATTGGTTGCTATCAGGGGAAGGCTTATTGGGTGTGATGGACCTTATCCAGGCCAATGCAGCTGTTCTTAAATGCTATTCATCTTATAGCTCTGAAGACGGAGTTTGTTTCATAATCTAGTTTTCCTTACTCCAACTAACTTGGCTAAAACGTTTTCTATGGGATTATCCTTTCACAGCATTGTCAGGCTACTCGTAGGCAGTAATTTAATTTTTAAGGAGACTTCCTTTGAAGGCTTAAGTCAATTGTGTTTACTTTAAATTCTTTCACGAAGGACTGTTTTTGCCTGGAAAGTGAGTAGAATCAGGCCTGTAGGAAGAATTTTATTTGAGAAAAAATTCACTGTAGTAGCGCTATTCTCATTTTACACAAAATAGAGAAAGACTGCAGTGGGTAAAGTCAGCAGTTTTAGACCGTATCCTGCACCAGCTGGGGAAATTCCAAGCACAGGGCAAACAGGTAATTTTACTCTCCTTACCTGTGACAGTTCTGTCACTCCAGGACTTCCTACTGTCTTTCCTGTGATCACCCTTGGTGGACTTTCCTTCCACAAGACCATTCAGCTCTGTATCCCCGAGCTCTCAGAATGTGCATTGCGCTGGGACGAGTCCTTCCCCAGCTCCAGCACATTTTGTGCCAGACATGGGTTTTATTTTGTTTCTTTTTAGAGCTGGTTCTTTTTCGGGAAGAGAGAGGGAATAATTTTTTTCTATTTGCTCTCTTTGTGCCACTCATGATTTTGTAGATCCTTATCATGATTTCATTATTTCAGCCTTCTCTTTCCAGCCTGAAGGGCATTAGTCTACTTAGTCTTCATATAGACTCTTTATGTTTTTTCTGGTGCCTTTGTAAGCGTGTTCCCGTTTCAACTCTGTCATAGAGCTGATACCCATGCAGCTTTTATAATATGCTCACATTCCCTTGGCTACGCCAATGGAAAGCATTTTTGTATTGATGTACTGATTTAATCTTTCCTTTTGCAGGGCACTGATACCCTTCAATCAGCAATCCAGCCAGAAATGCAGATAGAACACGGAGCAATCCAAATTCAATAAGAGAATTGTGAAAAGCTGTGTCAACCCAAGATGTCGGTGAACCGCGGTCAGAAGTTAAGTGCTGTAGTCTTCGTGCAACAACGGGAGAGTGGAAATGCCTGTTAGACTAATGGTCACACCTCGCACATCTCCTGCAAATAGCAGAGTACTGACGATCTGGTTGGCTTCACCCGGAATAAATCAGACCCAGTTACTTAAATTGGAGCTACATCACTACATCAATTGAGGATCTGGCCTTCAGAAGAAATAAATGGCCTGCCCTTAGGTACACTTAGGGAGGGGAAAAAAAAGAAAATCTTTCAGAAGGAAGGAAAGAAATCTAATGAATTAAAACCGTGAGACTAAATTAGTGTTTCATCCTGTTCATTTCTTCTGTGAAATACGCCATTTGAATGTCTGCAGATATCTTAGGAAGTGTATTGCTGCTTTGCAATACTTGCTTTACCACAGATAGAAGATCAAGAGCTCAAATATTTTTCACTGTTTAAACAGCTTTTTTTTATTTGCTATGGTGTTTATAACAAAAATGGAAAATATTTAAAAAAAGAAAAATCCCATAACTGCAAGTATTAGCCTTTTGCTGGTGTTTTCTGTTCAGTGTAATGAAAAATGTATTTGCAGAAGACTAACAATTTTGTTTGTACTGTTGCTTAACTACTTTTCTAGGGGAAAATGCTTTTAAATGCTGTAATTATGCATTTCTAATGAAAAATAAATGTGTATTTATGAATACTGCAGCTCTACGTTGCTCTCTGCCTTAGGAATGAATACGGTTTGACTGGACTGTGCTGTAAGAGTGTAGTGCTGGAGTATTTGAAGACAGACGCAATCTGGCAAGCTCTGCTGTCAAACTGAGAAGTAAGATTAAGTCTATAAGGAAGATACCAATCTTAGATCATGTTATTATCTAAATTCACAGCACAAGAAAAATGTGATAGTTAAGCTTTTGAGTCTGCAAATCCTATTTTATACAATGAATTTATGAAATAATTTTTTAAAAACGTGAACGATTCTTCTGAGCTCTCTCCCTTTTAGTTCCTCCCTTTAGTCCAGCTGTTTGTTGCAATACCTGAGCTTGGGATTCATCCATAAAAAGCTGGGCTGCAAAAGTCTGGTTCTGACCTTGTTACCCAACCTGCCACAGCAAGGTGACATCCTCTCTCCACTGAAACTTAGGGGAAACTTGATACCAATTTCAAGAAAACTAAATTTTCATATTTTCTAAGCTTGAGTGGAAAGGATACATGTTTGCTATAACCTGATTATCTTAATGGTGCACGTTTTAGAAAAATATAGAGTTTACTGGGGGAGGTGTTGCTTTGTATTTGTTGTTCAGCTGACTTGCTAAAATGGTTATTTTCAATACATGGCTCATAATGCAATTAATGTGTTGATGATTCTACAAGGCTGAATTCAGGATAACTGGGTTGGTTTTTTTTGAAAGGAAGGGTTAAGCACACCCAATGTCTGGGAATGTTGTCCCTGGTAAGTATTACACTTTATGTAAATTCCTACTTCTCTTTAGGATATTTCTTGACGCACAAGTACAATGCACACTGAACCACAGCTTATTGAATACAATGTTTGCAACCGGCCAAGAATTTGGCTACTCTTCAGGTTTTTTTTAATAGTGTTTCTCAGACTGCGTGATGTTTGAAGAGCTTGGCATCCGAACAGAAGCCTAAAAATAAAGGCAGGCCTGTACATTTTAGCATGGCTGTTTAATAATAATTTATCGCTTGGAAGTGACAGCGCGAAAGCCGGGGTGGCAAAGTCGCTGCGTGCTATCGCATACCACTCTCTTGCTATATTCATATTGGCCACAGTGGCATTCTTGTCTTCTTCAGAAAGTTTTAGCCAGCTTTCCTTCTGCATCCCGGGCATCTTTTGCTTTCGAGGGGAGCACATATGCATTTAAACTGTAGGGTATCTGTCTTTGTTTTATGGCACCATTAAGAATTCTGTTCTCTTTGCATTTTTCAGCTCAGGTACAAGATGAAATCGAGTTCAGGAGAGGTTTTCTTTAGCCACTAGACTGCTGCATGCTCAAGTCTCTTCTGCTAAAAGTGGTTGTAGAGGCGTATCAAGCAGTGAAGTAGCATGTACTAGTTCAAGAGAATGAAATCTACTTCACCAGTGTGGAATGGAGAGTGTACAAATCCAGTAAAATAAATAGGTAAGGGGAGCAGCTTAGTAAGATCCTCCACTGCATTCACATGTTAAGACTGTGTGTTCCTCAAGATGTGAATTTTTCTCAGTGTTATGTCAATATTTACATTAGTCTAAGCTGTGTCACACTATGTTTATAGTTCAAAGAAAAGAGACTTCAACATTGAGCCAGGTATTCCTATGAGTAATCCCTGTCCCTGTTCCCTTTCTGTAGACTTTGTCCTGGGAAGATTTATGTTCCTGTCCAGGGAGGAAATGTCCTCTCTTCAAGAATGTTTTATGTGTTTTCTAGACATCACAGGGTGTGTCACGTACGAATAAGTCATTCCCGAGAACAGTAATTCAGGAATGAATTGCCTTCTAGGAAATGCTTGTGACTGTGAAGAGCCTGTGAGGTTCTGTGCGAGTGTTCATACAGGGGTTATTGTAGCAGTAACATACCAGCAGAACAGTGAGAAATTCTACAAGAATTATAACTCAAGGAATGAAAATCTTGCAGGGGCACTGAGGGTATTGCCTGGCTCTCTGTTCAGGTAGGTTGGTGGTGTTTCACAGATGTGAAAAAAAGCAGCCCATTTTCAGTAGGCCAGCTAGAAATGAGTTCTCATTATGTCTCCTCCTGTTATTCACAGCCTCTGCCTTTTTAATAGTGAGGTTCTTTTCCCTCAGCAAACCTTCCGACATCATCATTTTTAACTGTGTTCTTTTTCTCCTCATGCTGCTTTTGTCCAAGAGGCAGAGTTTGAGAACGTATGACTAAGAGTCTTCAGGGCGACATTTCATGTAAGGTTAGACTAGGGTCAGCTGCATATTTTGTTTGTAATTCATCTTGTGACCTGCAGAATACTGTTTTCATGGGTTTGATTTTGTTTTGTATGATGATGTTTAGGCATGCAGGCTTTGGGGGAGGAGAGCCTCTGGTTACCCTACGTGACCCCATTGGTTATTTTTGATATTAAGTTCACTATAGACAGGACCTCACCATTTATCTTGACGTTGTACTAACATTCTTGACATGTAGTTATGGCTGCACAGGCAGTAAGGTACCAGTATAATGACCTTTCAGATCATTTAATATTGAGTCCCACCTGAAAGAGCATCCATCTTAGGGGACCCGTCATTCTTAGGGGCTACTGTGATCCTGATGTAAAAACTAATCAAAATGTTATGGTTTGATGGATTGTACAACTAGAAATTGGTCTAAAAAAAGGATGTGGGTTATTTCTTTTCTTTCTTTTTCGTTCTTTAATTCCTTGTTAGTTTTACATATTTTGTCTTGCAAAACAAAACTATAAAAATGAGCCCCCTTCTGTGACCCAAATAAACTGGAATGCTTTCATTAGCTGCATTTTTAGGCATTTCAGTATTGACAGTTTGCCTATAAAGCAAGCAATGCTGGCCAAAATTTTGCTCTAGTGCTTGTCCCAGTCATGGAAATCCTGGCACGTGGACAGGTGTGCTCTGGTGGCCCTGTACTTTATTATCTGCTTCATAGAGCTGCTATGGAGTCTCATGTTAGAAGATAGAGTGAGAAAACCAATAGCTAACCCTCCCCCAAATCACTGTAGAATCTCACTCTGCACAAACTTCTGTTGACAGTCAGTGTTCTTTCTGAATTCCTAATTATGGAAGTACAGAAAATTTAGAGCCGTAACTGTAATTCAACGAAAACTGTTTCCCATTACCAGAAATAAGAGTGTTGCTTTCATTCACTGCGACCCCAAAGCAATTCTATAAGCTCTGCTGATTTAGGGGAGTACTTGACAGTCAAACCTCATTTCCTTGAATGAAGCTGGGAATAAGAAAGCCATTCAGTTAGAGTGGTGTTTGGGGTAAGCTGAGATTGCTTTTTTTAATGCGCTGGTACAAACGGACATACTTGATTCCTTTGCTAAACAAGGTTTGACGTATTTAGAGGTTGTTTTATACCCCACAAAAAGAGGAGTAACTAACCGTGCAGAGAGTGGAGGCAAGAGGAGTCGTGCAGAGCTGAAGTTAGAGCTGAAGCGTGTGGGACGCAATTGCCCACGTGCAGTTTGGCCAGGGCCAGGGGTTCACGCTCCTCCTCTTTCAAAAGGTGTCAGGGGATTTTTAATCAAGTCGTGTTCTTTAGCGTGATAAATTGGATGGAATTTGTGAAATCCTCTTTTTCCTCATCTGCAACTTCACGTGAGAAGTTTAATTCAAGAGCAAATATCTCTTCTGTTTGACTATCTTTGCCTTTTTTAAAACTTACGTGAATTCTACTTTTGAAAGCTTTCTCATGTTTGTTTCCTATTCAGTTTTTTAAAGTATACATTTTACAAAGGAAAAATCATCTTTAATGATACTTAATATTTTTTTATAATAATAAATTTAATATTTTGGGGCAGAAAATTATCTTTTTAGGATTTTGGTTATCAGCATGGATATTTTTAATTTACTGGTAGACTGGGAAAAGGTCTGTTTTCCGGTCCCTCAGGTTTATCTGTGTTTTTTGAATGTTTAAGTAAATTGTCCAGTTTCATCTCTGTCCATCAGCTTGGGTTAAGCATGAGTTAATATATGTTTATAATCTTCCAGTAAATATTTTATTTCAGATTTTTCTTTGTAGTTAAAGGAAATTTAATGTGGTTGTGAAACAGATGAACAAAAGCCTGGATGGAAAGCTGAGTTTAGCCTGACATCTCTCCATGCTACACTGTGAGGCCAGCTTTAAGGACAGACTGTTCATTGTCTCTCACTGTGCCACGATCTGGACATTTATGGTATTTAATTTGAAAATAACAAATATCCCTTTTTTCCACGCTGATTCCCTGCTTTCCTTAAGGAATCTTTGGGATTTCTGTTTGAAAGATGCACTGGGGTTTGGTTGTCAAACTGTTGAGTGCATCGCATCAGGATATGAGAATTTAAGCAAGTACATGGAAATCAAAGGGACTTTACTCTTTTGTTATTGCCACAGGGAAAACAAATCTCCTGAATGTATATGTAAAATAATTCAATTTTTAATTGATGAACTATATATTAAATTTACCATTGGCTTTCTGGGTAAAGCAGAAAAAAACCTGGGAGCTGGCCAGCCCCATTTGACTCGCTGAGCACTGCACTTCAGCTTGCTTCGTGTGTGTGTATATGTATTTACATATGGCTATCTCGTTGCTTGAGTTTGCGTGGGGCTGGCTCACCTCCTACTACTTTGGTCCTAGAGGCCACCTCTCCCCTCTCTTCTCTTCCTTTTGGTATGTATTTTTAGTCTCCCATTTCTATAGCATTTATTTTTAATCTTATGAAAAACCTAGATGCATTTTGCTGCTTTTATCTTACCGGAGGAGCTTGGCTGGCCACCTCTAATTAAAAAGAAACAAATCAGAAACCCTTAGTCTGCTGGATTCTGAATTGCATTTAACATAAAAAAAAAAAAAAAACAACAACAACCAACCAACGGTTATAGACATTACCTGGTGCACAGAGAAGTACCTCTCTTGCTTGGCTTATTTAACAGTTGCACAAATTGTCACAGTTGGAAATTCTGTCTGCCCTTAATTAGTAACATTTTCAGTTTAGTAACCAGATTTTTCCCTGCTATTCCCACATGGCAGCAAAATTAAACCTTCTTTTGCAAGCACCCAGGTGAGTACCCGAGTAGGTGGTACTGTGAATTGCACTGAGGACTCTGCTAACTTCCAGCCTAGGTTAAAGAGCAGCTAACCTTGTCACTTGATGCCTTTCCTCCCCAAAACGCCTGCTTCCATCGCCCCGGTGTCATAACCCTCTAAGGGCGGCCCTCCTCTAATAATCGCAAACTGGAATGATTTAATCAGACACAAATGATGTGCTCTTTCTAAAGCAGAGTGGGCTCGGATCCGCTTCCCGTCCCAGCGTGTGTGAAACGCTGCGCTCTCTCGTCAGGGCCATCTGCCTTGCATAATTGCTGTTATTTAACAGCAATTTTATTACTCAATCCTACTTCAACTCTCTTAATCCCCCTGCTCTAATGGGCTCCCAGCTCTCTTCCAGCAAAACCAGAGGAGAAATAAAAAAGCCAAAATGTTTATAAAAGAGGAGGCGGGAGGACTCAAGGAGAAGATGAGGAACAGTTTGTTGATTTGTTTTGAATCCCTTCCTCCCTTTTCATTCATTCAGGTTGCCTTTTGCTCCTTTCTGCAGTTAAACGTGCAGCCCGGGGAGGTGGTTCACATTGAGAAGTTCTTCATTTTTTTGAAATGTGATAGTGACAAAAATATCCTACTTTTATCCAAGGAACAGCGGCTCTGGAGGTAGGCAGGGGCAAGGTGGAGGGTAGAGGTTTGAGGTTTGATTTTTATTTTATATTTTTTTAAATTTTGTTTATACCTTACTATGTTTTTAAATATTTGCAAGCATCTTGGGGAGATTACATCTGGTTTGGGTTCTGCCTGAAATTCTTTTGAGTTTTGCTAAATTGACCATTGTAATGAAACGAGGAGCTTTTCTGGCATGTTCTTAGGATTTCCAAAAAAATAGCGCATCTCCACGCTTTCCACCTCTGACATTTTCCTACGTGTAAATTTTCTTGTGGGGCAAAAGGCTTGAATGCACCTTAGTGAAAATATTTTTTTTCTTTTTGTTTTACTTTTTGTAAAAGGTGGAAGGTATTAATCTTTTCTGCCAAAAAATCAGCTTTTGTAGGAGTATTCCCATAAGGAACTTTGACCTCCCGCTTGAGTCTTTGCACGGATTGGCATAGTTTTCCATGCTGATTCCTTTCTTTGAGCAAATGCAACACACTTGGCACTGAGAAAGCTTTATAGAGAGTAAGTAGTTGAGTGTTTTGAGAGAGGTTTTTTGTGTGTGGTTTTGGTTTTGCTTTGTTGTTTCACTGATCCGACTCCTGGTATGGAGCTCTCTGTGCTGTACAGAAATGAGCCTGACAGAGAAGAGTGTGCACGGGTTTGAGCTCCCTCGTGGCTGCAGGCTTTTGGCTCCGAGTCCCTCTAAACCTTTGCAGCTCTAATCAATGTGCAGATTTGGGCAAACAGAGGGTAAGATTTAAAAGCTCTTGACTGGAGGAGTGTTGCTCTTGGGAAGACAACACTGACTAGTGAAGAGCAGGGAGGGAATTACAAGAGCCATAAGCCAGTCAGATTCAGGTGGGAAATGAGGCAGAGTGTTTGACAATGTGTGTGAAGGAAGATTAGTAACTGAACAAACTGTCGAGAGAGGTGGATTCCTCATCTTTAGCTACCTTCTGCTTTTGATTGGCTGCCGCTGGTGAGACTATCGCCAGATGCAGCCCCGCGATGGCATGACTCCTGACGGTAACTGGAGTGTGCCTTCATCTGCAACCGCCTGGCACTCTGTGATAAGTGTGCAAGGGTTGTCCCGTGGGATGCCCGTGGTTCCCACAGTCTGCAGCTTCAAGGGTCTCACAACGTGTCCACACGGTAAAGCCCACTGCACCCGTGTGGCCCAAAGGGACCATACGTGCTGGCTCCAGCAGCCCCCGCCGGCTGCCTTTCTGCAGTTACCAACATCATGGGCAGGGTGTAGAGCTTTTTAGTTTCCATTCTCGTTTTGTGTCCTTTACTTTATCCAGAGAAATGCATGGTGGCAGCTGGGTCTGTGATGCATCAGAGATGCTGGCTCTGGTGAGTAACTGGAAGCTCGAGCGTAGAAGTTATTTCCATAACGGCTGTGCTCATCTACGTGTGCCAGGTTTGGTCACCACCTTCCGAGCAGGCTGAGCTCTGCGGTAGGGCACCGTTTCTCTTCCTGTTGGTCTGCACAGATCTGAGCAAGGCGATGGAGAATGGGTAGTGGCAGGCGTGCCTGGCTGTGTGACAGGACTGTCATGTAGGAAGCCGTTGGCTCAGAAATCAGGTTGTTCAGCCTGGAGAAGAGAGGGCTCTGGGGAGACCTTATAGTAGCCTCTCAGTACCTAAAGGGGGCTATAGGAGAGATGGGGAGGGACTCTTTATCAGGGAGTGTAGTGATAGGATGAGGGGTAATGGATTTAAACTGCAAGAGATTTAGATTAGATATTAGAAAGAAATTCTTTACTATGAGGGTGATGAGACACTGGAACAGGTTGCCCAGAGAAGCTGTGGATGCCCCATCCATGGAGGTGTTTAAGGCCAGGCTGGATGGGGCTTTGAGCAACCTGGTCTAGTGGGAGGTGTCCCTGCCCAGGGCAGGGGGTTGGAACTCGATGATCTTTAAGATCCCTTCCAACCCAAACCATTCTATAATTCTATGACAGTGGCAACTCTTTCATCCTGCACAACTCTCTGTGGAGGAGGAGCACACGTTCTCCTCTGCACTGCAGTTCTCAGTGCATGAGGGTTGAGTTGGGCTGGAAGGGCATTTTACTGAGTTGCGACCAGTGAAACAGAAAAGAGATAGGTTTTCGTGCACAGATGCTTGTTTGTAGCCAACAGCAAAAGTCTTACTAATGAACAATACTTCTGTCCGTAGGTGGTCTGGGAGCCGAGGGAGGAGGGGTGGGTTGATAAAGATCATATGAAACAGAACTCAAGACAGAAACAATTAAAAAAGAAAGTCAGATTTGAAATCCCTATTCCTTTGGAACCAGTTGGTTTCTAAGGGGTCCATAGTTAAAAATATCATCATTAAAAAGAGCTTGCTTATGGCACAGAGTTTAACGAGGAGGGAGCATCCAAAAACCTAAGAAAATACTTTATTTCTCTGAAAATGCTGCCTTCCCACTTCCTGTTTCTCTGCAGTCTTTCGTACCTAAGAGTTTTTTGTGGGTGTTTGCTAGACACTTCCAGCAGAAGGAGGGTTAAGTACATGAGAAGGGGGTGGAGAGGGAATCCCAGCTTGGAACTTGAGACTTTCCAGCTGAGAAAGAAAGATTCAGAGATGCAGACGTAATCATACGGCACTGCAATCAACTCCTGTGTCAAAAGAAGTCAGGAAAAGCACATAAATAACTCCACAGCCACACTTAATGTAGTACAGGACATATATCAATAATGCCACCACTTCCTCCAGGGTGAGTATAGAAAAGCTTCCTGTCTAAACGCTTGCAAAATGGTTTAAATACTTTGAAATGGCTTGGTGTAAACTTCAGAAATTGAGGTAGCTTTGGATTCAAATTATTTGGTACCAGATCAATTAGATACTCTTTTATCTTATTGCAAGTTCCAGGTTTCCTTGCAAATAGTCTCAAGAAATAAACTGTTGTTGTCTGAATCATGATCTATATTGTTTCCTGCCGTAAATTCAGAACTCCAAATGAGCTGCCAAGGACTGAAAAGCACACTCATTTAGCGGGAATGCAAGTTTGTCTGTATTCTTTAATATACAAATTTGAACGTTTCTAATTTAATGGCTTAACTCCTTCCAGCTGATTGCTTGAGTTGCTCTAGTTATCTGCCTTCTTCCATGTAAGGAGCTGAATGGTTTCAGGTAATCCACGTGTTTAGGATGGGCTTTCCTGAAGCTGTCACTTTGAATTGTCTTCGGTAAATCTGGTGTAGCTCAACGTTTCATTTGCTGCCTGTGTAATGTAGAGCAGCTTCTGTAAGGTCTGTGGGGTGTTTGTGGTCAGTCTGCTGGTCTGAAGGATCCGAAGTCTTTTTGATTTATCCAGACAGAATGAAGGATGGAAGAGGAAAGAGATGCTGCTGCCTTGCTTCTCAACGGGGTGCTTTCTCCCCTGCTAGGTGGATGGCGATGTGATGTTACAGATGGTGTGTGATTTATTGCATTATTAATATTATTATTACCAGCCTTTATGGAATGGTTCTTGGTTAATGCACTCGAGTTCATAAACCGTTTCATGCTGGGCTTTGTGTGTATGTGTTTGTAAAATGCCTGTTTTCCATTACAAAACTGGGAGATAAACGAAGATGACAGTCACATTTTCCTAACATAAATTTCTCCCTTTCTCAGTCCTCCTTGGAAACCATAAATTTCAGCAGCATGTCTGTGTGCTCCAGACATCAAAAAGCCACATTCGGGCAGGCGGTTTTACGAGCCCTCTGTTTTCCTTGGTCAAGTCCTTTGCAGAAGAAAGGGTAGACATCCAAATGATAACAGAAAGCTGGGAAGGGAAGCAGAGTTAAAGGAGGAAGCTGTACAATGTAGGAGGGGAAGGAAAGCCTCCTGGGAGGACTTGTCTCAGCTGATACAATTCAGGTGGTGGATAGACATTTTCCTTCTATTTCTGGCCAATAAACATCTTCTTGTTTTCCTGTTCCTGTACTAAGCGTTTTCAGCCATAAGTATTCAACCTTTTCTTCCTCACAGCTAAAACTCTTGTCCAAGTTGTTATCTCATCATGTCTTGATTAATGCAACATCCTTTTCTCTTGGCCTTGGTGAACACTGACTTTTGCCCAAATCATATCCATTCAGAAACTTCCTCTCATTTGGCTTATTCTTCTCTATCGCATCAAATACTTGTCTGTACTGCTGCGGTCCTTCTTGGCCTGTCCTCGTCTTATATCCTGTTTCTCAGTTCAGATCTGTTCTTTCCCCCGCGCTGCCCCTTGCACTTGACACAAAGGAAATATCACATGGAAACAACCTTTACTTCTTGCCCTTCCCTCCCTTCCTATGCTGTGTTGATTTCTGCGCCTATCGTGCAAATCTTGACTGTTTCAGTTGCTGGCTTGCTAAGACTACTTCCTATTAGGCCTAAATATGATGTTAATATTATTCCTAAATATTATGTTATTTGTCTGCCCCATGTTCCCTGTCTTTATGGGCCTTCTGCTTCTCTGAGGCTTGGACCATCCTTTCTTCCTTGTGCAGCACCTGGTCTCTATTTGTAGGATACTAATGGTAATTCATTGACGAGTTTCATTTGTCACCAGTCCACTGGCTTTGGTCATTAATGCATTAGCAGCATTATTTGTCTTTTTAAAATTATTACTTTACATGCTATGATTAAGTATAATTAGCTTGGAGTTAGCACACATTAAGAAAACCAAGACTCAAGGTTGCAGATGAGAAACCTTTTGCTGGTTTTTAGTTTGCTTAAAAAACTTTACTATGCCCTACAGAGGAGATCAAACTTGCTGATCTGTTGAAATAAAACCCTTCTTGCAGCTTCAGTCTGCCGAGTCCTTATCAACAAAATATTTGAGAGGCCACACAGGCCACAGATCCATCACTGTAGTTACCTCCCTGGACAGCGGGGTCTCTGCGGATTTCCTGGCATGGGAATTCCTGCCTCGACACTCCCCACCAACACACACACCTTGGCATCGGGCTGTGTTTACTAAATCTTACAAAAACTTCTCTTCCTACCAGGTTGCTCCCAGGGGATGATCATTTCTAACCTCTGACTTTAAGAGGCTCCAGCAGAACCAGGAGCTGAGCTGTTCAGTAATGACTTAGAGCCACGACTTTTAGCAGAGACCTGTTCCATTCAGGGCTTCGGTCTGTGTTGTTGTAACTTGAGTGTCTGGGCAGCACCGCAGCCACGTCCAACTGCTTCTTGAAAGTGCCTCTGAAAGGTGTCCCTGCTCATATTCTCTTTTGCTCGCCAAACATAACAATAGTAATAACGAAATATAAACATTCAAATGAGAGTCTGACTCTGTAGCTTTTTTTAGCAGGTCCTTCACTGTTTTGGCATTTTACACCAGCGTGTTGCACTGGTGATAATAGCAACAAGTCAGAAAGGAGACTCCAGATCCTGAGTTTACTACAGATGGCTAAGACTACCGACAAGGACTATTATTTCAGGTGCCATATTTAGCTCCATGTTTTCAGCTGCTATGTCTTCTAGCCAGCTGTGTCATGGAAAGAGATTTAATAATCCACATCATCCACTATTTTCTTTATGAAAATATAACGGCATTGTTCTTCTGAAAAGTTTCTTGGACCACTGATTTTTGTCCTCCTGTTTGACTGGTCTTGCTGTGTGAGGCAATCCTGAGCTACTACTTCCATGCGATTGTTTATTTCAGCTAGCCTGAAACATCTCTCTGCTATCTTAGTGCTTTTAAACAAAACCGCATCACCAAACCCAAAGATCCTATCAAGATTGAAGATGTGTTAGGAGTGTTACTAGCTTGATCCAGTGCCCTACCTGTGAGATCTCGTCTTCTACAATAGATTTGGTATTTGCAATCTGTGTTTTTTCCAAGACTATATACAAACTGGTTTGTTTTGTTTCATAAATATTTGGGCTATGAGGCTTATCCAGTTTATTTCAACAAATTTTTTTGAGCAGGAGATCCCTGAATGTGGTAGGTCTGTTTCTGGTGATGTGAGTGTTGGGTGGAGAGGTTCTTCTGGGGATGAGCTGGGGCAGGGTGTTGCTCTGGGGTCCTACCTGCGGCAGGAGGAGATAACAATCCATCTCTTCAATCAGCAGGTCTCTGAGCACAGGGTGTGGTGGTGTTGCTGCCAACACAAGATGCAAAGCTGTTGTTGGCATCACCAGAGCAGCAATAAATGAGGGCCTGTACAGTGTGTCTCTGCAACCACCAGACATTTTTATCTGCTTTGCAAATTGTCTGTTCGTAGCTGAAACAGAACTGTGTTCTCAAGGAGTGCCTTGTCAGCATCTCTTTGGCAGCAGTGATGGTCATGTTCATGGATCCCAATCATGTTCATGGTTTGTGGTTGATCACAGATAATGCCTGTTCTCCTCAAGGAGGCACTTCTGCTTTTAAACACACAACTACCAGCCGTGACCAAAATCTCCATCCCTTTTGAGCGTACTAATTCCATGAACACCAGGATATGAATGACACAGGTCTCCATTTTGACCATGGTGGTGATGAAGACTGTGCCAATATCCTCTCTAGATGTATATTACATTGTCTAAGGACTGAAGCCTTTCTGATTTAATTCCCACATGGACTGTGTTAAGATCAGCATCCTTTGTTCCCTGGGACAGCTTTTTGTACAGTAGCACTCTCTGGTTGCTAATTTGAGCAGCTGAAGTAGGGCAGCTTTGTTTGCACATCGTCGTTCCAGGAAATCCTTGAATCTCCTCGTCTGTTGTGGCAGCTGGGTACATTTTGCCAAACTCTTCTCTGCCTGATATCTTTCATTTTCAGTACGTGGAATTCAGCTTTAGCTTAGCAGCTCCGGCTCTTTCCAAAGTGAGTTGGAGCTTTCTGTCATGCTTTTTCTGCAGATTTTCCCCAGATGTAAGCATCAGTTCTGTAGACTTTGGAACCCTCCTGGATACACCAACAAAAATATGTTGTATTTTCCAGTGAAACACCTCTGGTGCTGAACTCAACCCAAGTGACAGGCTGAGGAAAGTGTCTCTCAAAGGGAGTGTTGAATGCCCACAAACATGCACTTTATTTTGCTAAGGGCATCTGCCAGAACACTGCTGATGCATCAAGCACAGAAATATATTTGGCATTAGACATCTCTCCAAAAATGTCTCTCTTTGTAGGTAATGGAAAAATGTTTCTTTTTAATGTATTCTTATAGTTATTTTGTCTATACAGAATTTTTTCTTGCAGTAACCTATGAGTATAACAAATCTGTTGATTCTTTTCCTTGCTCTGGGGTTCATAGTAATTGCATCTTTTCCAGCTCTAGGTCCCATTAGTAAGACCAAGCTTTCTGCACCAAATCCTGAGTTTTACCTCTTTACTTTATGCTCAATGCTCCTCTTGTTGGCTCCATACTGCTTTGGGCACCTCTGCTTTAAAGTCTTCTATTGCAGTTCTGTCTCTTGTTTCTAGGAAGCCTTCCCTGAACTAATGCTATTGTCCTCTATTTTCACCAGCTTTGCATTTGACTCATTTCTAGTGGATTTCAGATCTGGTGAGGCTCTTTGCTACTCGGTTTTCCTCAGGATAGGCTTTTACTCTTGGTAAAGTAGTTTCTCAGAGTCGATAAACTAACAACAAGGGAAAAAATAAGCCCAGAACCAAAGATGCATCAAAGCTACCAAGGCCATGAGGCACTGTCTTGCCTTTGCAGCACTTGTGGTTAGTGCTTTTCCAGCTCTTCAGAGTTGTTTAGCATAAGGCCTCCTTCTAGCACACCAACTTGTTCCAAATAGTCCGTGCGTGACCTTTTTAAAGCACAGCTTACACAGGGAGCAGCTGTAGCCAGCTGCTGGTCTTTGCTTGGGATCACAGACACCCCAGGAATCCCATGTATTTTTGTAGGGAAAGCCCAGAGCTCCTCTAGCTGCATTTTATGAAGCTTAGTTTTATGGATAATGAGTCCCTTTGCAATCAGGCTGTAGCCGAGGGGTTCCTTGCAAGTTCAGGAAGTATCTCCATCCTTGGCTCAGTTTTGGTGTGCAATAGCAGCTGTCTTTTCTTTCCATTCTTGATATTTTCTTGGATCCAGGGAAGAATTAATCCTTTAGGTAAGTCAGCCATAGTCCCACATGGACTAAAGGAACTTGGAAGTGGCAGGCTGTCTCTGTATCGATTGTAGAAGGGACAATTGGATTGTAGAAGTCTTGGGATAAAAGGCAGTGATAAGTGTCAGTGCCCAAGAAAGCTCGCATGGGAGAAGTGTAGACTCAGACTAGTGTGATCACCGTCACTGGGCAACAGGTCAACCTGTCCTGGCTTTCATCCTTGCCTGAGTTATTACTTCTGTTGGGCTCTACATCAAGCAGAGTCTGCCCCTGTGACAGATGAACTCTAGATTTATACAGCTACATCATTCCTGGGAGGAGGAACAGGCAGTCTTCAGTAACCAGCACCCCGTTGTAGTGTATGGAAGAAAGAATGCTGTAGTTTGTAAACATGACTAGCTTTTCCCTTTCATCTATTATTTTAGTTCTTAACACTTGCCGTAAATAAGGTCAGTCTCTAAGTAATAATAATAAAACCTTAACGTAGTTTTGCATTGTGGGGTGATGTCTGTCCAGTTAGTCTGAGCTCTTGTCCTCATGTGTCTGGAAAGTTTCTATTTATATAAAATGTACAGAGGCTTTTTCCAGTTTCAAGGTGGGGATTTGCTGAAGGCCTAATCTGGGTCATAATGAAAACTGCTGGGACAGACTGACTCATTCTCCTGCTATAAACAGCTAATGTACATAAGCTTTCTATTTCTTTTGCACTTGTTGCTACCTCTTTTTATCCTGTGTCTTAAATTCACTTGTTTTTATGGCAGGGAGATGAAGCCAAGACCAACTATACTCATTCAACTCCTCCCAGCGTTTTAAGCCTAGTCCTTCAGCTACTTGAAGCAGTGTCTCACCGTGTAGACTCTTTAGCAGGACAAGGGTCTAAATGCAGGCCTCCTAATTCACTGTCCAGCAGCTTCGTTATATGATTATTATGTCTCTTCACATCATTAATAGACCATCTAAGCCCTTCTAGGTCTATCCTAGTCCATTATTAATACCAAGTTGCTTCCTGCAATCCACTTTCAATTTTTTTTTTGTTTGGTTTAGTTTCATGTGTTCCAAGAAATGAGTCGTTGCACTTCAAGCTGTGAAGGCCTCCACTCAATTAACAAGCTAGCTGGATTCAGCTGAATTCCCTTTTTATCTTCATTCCATGATCCTGTTTTACTCATAAATAAAATAGAAGGTATTTCAGATATATATTGTTGTAATTCATCAACACCACAGTTTGGATTTCAACTACCGCTGAAGTTCCTTTTCCATCGTGAGGGCCAACGTGCCTTTGGAAGGACGTCAAACACCCACAGCTGTCCTGTGGAGACATGTCCTCCCCAGAGCACACAGCGCCGATGTCTGTGTTTGTCACCTTCACAGAATTACCCCCTGTTCTGCTCTGTCGCATGTGGCAGCGTGAGGACCACGGAAAGCTTTGTCTCTTCCCGTGCAGTGTGGTTCCCAGAACTTCTGTTGTCTTTCTCCCTGTGGAGGGACCAGATTTGGGATCTTTTTTCTGCCGCTGGGATAGCTCTTACCTTGGCTGATAGGTAGGAGAACTGAAACACTGTTGTGCAGACCCAGACCACGAATCTTGGAGATGTAGTAAGTCCCTTTCCTGTTCTGTGCAGCCTGGGCACAGACCAGAGCCCGGTGTCACGCTACTCCATCACAGCAGTACTATTCAGTGCAGGGTTTTTGAAACAAACATTTTTATTTTTTTCTTTTTTGCCTAGAAAAGCTGAAATTCAGACAAGCGAAAATGGACTGTGACAAGGTTCTCTCACTCACAGACCTTAAGGAACCAGTGGGCAGTGTGGGAGTTTGGAGATAAACGGCAGGAGGCAATGGTGAGGACCTCAGATGTATAAGCAGTTTGCACCTCATCACAGAGCTTGGAAGGAGCTGGATCTGCCAGTGATGGCTTTTTCTTTTCCTAGAAGGAGCCTAAGTGCTGCTGCAGGATTCATGCCATGCTGAGACCAAAGCAGAAAGCCCGGGGCAGGGGGAGCTGGTTTCTTTTAGTTTTTGGAACTTTGTTTGGGAGCCCTGGAGAGAGGGGAAGTGCTTCTGGGTAAAAGTAACCTTCAGCAGAGAAGCAGGGTGGCCTGGCAGCCTGGAGTGACCATCTGCTTTCGTTTTAGGGACCAGGTTAGAGCTGCGCTTCACCCATTCCACTGCAGCCAACTGGAAACAAATCTGTCCCGGTCTAGGAAGTGCTCAGAGAAAGGGACTCAAGCCGTAGGACATGACACGGATTGCAAGTCATAAACTGTGACACAAGTCTTTAACTATTAAGTAACTGTTTGGCAGTAGTGAATTGCTAGAGAGAAAACCAACCTCTGCCTTAAAGAAATAATCACTGATCTCCAGCTGGCTAAGCCTGTGGTGCTGCCTTTCTTCCTCCAAGCCAGAGTCCTCCCCCTTTCCTTCCCTGGTGTTGCTTTATGGTATATTTACCTTCGGAAACTACTAAAGCAATTGTGAGCCAGGGGATTTGATGCTGCTACTGTAGCTGGGCTTTAACTGATGGGTAATTCCTGGACGAACACTGGTTTACACCCGTAGCCTGACTTCCCTGAGATCACAGAGATTATGGGGGTCATCAGATCCATCCAACAGCAACAGAGAAGAAGCTTTCTGCGTTGTCTGTGTTACAGTTTGAGATCTGTTGCTTTACAGATTTGGTTGCTGAACTCACGCTTGCTCACAAGCACACCCATGTGCGTGGTACGGGCAGGCACCTGGAAAGGACAAGCCGTCTGGTAGGGGCTGTCACCTGTAGAATATAGCAAAGAAGAGCAGAAGAAAATACACGTTTCTTTCTTTATTGCACATGGAAGAGCTGCTGAGTCTCTTACAACTGCACCATAGATATGCCTGGCGGAAATTTGACTTTGTTGCATGTGAGCGAGTTACTGGGCAAGGTAAAGAGCAGGTCTTAAATGCTTTTAGCCACACGAGAAGCTGCAGGTTCACACCACAGCAGGCCCTGTGTACCAAGATGTACAGTCATACTGGCCCCCAAACTTCTTGTAGTGTGGCTCCTTCCAGGTCAAACTTTACTTTAGTGCTTGCACCCATGATGTTTGCCAAATGGTTCTGAAGTACACCCTGTCTCATAATGTAGCTGGTGAAGATCACAGGGTATAAAACTCTTAAATTCCCTCTTTCCTGTCCCGCTCTCTTACTAACTGCAGTGCGTTGTCCTGTTGGTCACTCGATTGCTGTGCTCTGCCACCGTGGGGGATGCGTTTCACAGCTGCAGATTGTACGGAAAATGGTTGTGATCCATCTGGGGATAAAACACGGTGGAAGCTATAAAGGACTCCAGCAATGATGGCTGAACCTCACCTTCCACAGAAAGACCTGGGCAGGTTATCTTGGTTTAGAAACTTCTTTCTCACCCTTGAGCCGCTCTGTTTGGTTTCCTTTCTAAAACTGTGAAACAGCTTTAGAGAGCTCGCGGTCTTCACCCTCGCAGTACGGATGCTTTGATAACTTGCTTCCACACAGAAGCCAGACATAAAACACACTCTTCCTCAGTTACCTATTTTTCTATTTATTCATTGATCTGCACCTTCCCTTGTTGCTCTGCATCTGATACCCATATGGGAGAGACATCTGCTCTCTCGCACTCAGACTATGACTCAGGGTTCCCATGCCTTGTTTACACTGTGGTCCGTCCTCGGTGGTGATCTTACCGAGGCTGGATTGCGACCTCACTTAAGGAACTGTCTGGTTTTTCTGTCTGCCAAGGTCTGCAGAGCAACTCTTGCTGCAGAAGACATATGTATCGTGGTAGCGTCTGACCTTTGCAGTTTGCTGTTGAGAAGAGGGAGACAAAAAGGCAAGAAATAAAGCAAAGTAAACAAAACAAGGAACAGCTCTTGAAGTGCCAGAAGCAAAAGTCATTCAAGATAGCAAATTCTTTTTTCTTCTATTTTTAATCCACTAAATTTTATTTTTCTCTGTAACTCGTGGAAAGAACGAGTTTCTGGATAAGGAAAAGAGACTGAACTTGTGCTTAGACGTAAATAATCTTGTTAATCAGCAATGCAAGGAAAGGAGACAGAAAACTATGTGACAATTGAGCTGAAGTTTGGTCAAATCCCTCTTTGTTTGAGACATTTTTCCTGATTTTGCAGAGAGCCGTCTCCAAACCAGGATCCAATATAAGTTCAGTGTTATTAAAATAATTCATCTTTTAAACCTCAGTAGAATTTGTTTAGATTGTTAATTTCCTCAAGGCCTCAGGCCCCAGTATATGTTGAAGTAGATAAAATTCATGGGTTAGCACACAAGGTATCCAGTTGCACAGTCTCTCGGGGGTAGGAAATCCCTTTACAAGCATGCCTAATAGTCTAACTGCGTAGAAATTATTATTGGTGATTACACAGTAAAAAAATAAATGATCAAAGCAGATACCACACAGTGATGTGGGTGCTGAAAGAAAAGGAGAATGGAATGGAGAGTCAGGAGATGCAGGCTCCGCACCAGTTTTGCCATTTTGTTCCCCCAGTTTGTCCCTGGATACGGTCACATCAGTGGCTAAATAACATTTCTTTCAGCAAAGGTTGTTATGAGTAACCGCTTGCAATTACCAGGATGGAGGAGTCTTTATCCGGTGGTTCTCCAGCTCTCTGGGACCCGTGGTAAGATGGAAACGGGTTCATTTTTAACGGGCACTGGTATACTCCAGAGTGAGCCCTCAGGTCACAACCTTGACTTCTTGAACAAAAGTGGCTATGGAAGTGGCCGTCACTGTCCTTTCTGTCTGTACGCTCCAAATTCTGGATGTCGTGAAACATGGATATACAGCAAAAGCAAGAAGCAACCTGGGTTAACTCTCTGACCTCCACAGCATTCTGCAGACTCTGTTTTTCATAACCTTTATAGGCATAGAAAAGAAAGGAAAATACTTCTTTGGCTACTAAATAATGCTTATTTTTGTCCTAGCGGTCTCCTGCAGTTCCAGCCCTGGCTTTTCCTGGCTGCTCTCAGTGCCCCCCAGTAGAGCTTTCTGTTTTCCCAAAGTGCCCGTTAATTGTGCTGTATGTTTTGTTTCCTATAGCTGTTGTCGTGAAGGCTGCATTTGGCAGCAGATCCTCCCCCATGTCAGCCGCCAGCTCCCCGGGTTCCAGTGCTGTGACAGCTGAGTATTTTGCCCTCTGGCTGGGGGTCCTCTGCCGAGAGACCCTGCTCCCCCTCCCCGAGATGGGCTGCAGCCTGGGCTTCTTGCCTTTTCCTTCTCTCTTACCTTACTAAAGTCATAATCATCCTGGTAAATAAACACCTTACTCCTTTCCAGCTGCTTCGGTGGCCTCAGGCCAGAAAGCGAGGCTGTGGGAGTCACTCCGTTAATGTTTCGTGCTGTCACTGTGGTCTGTCTCGGGACCCCAGGAGGTTTGCTCCCCCCATGGCCCTGCCTGTGAAGGTCTGCAAGTGAGAAAGGCAAGTGGTGTCTGAGAGGAGGAGGAGGAGAGTAGGGTGGTGAGCTTGGGGGAACTGGGAATTCATCATTTCCTCCCTAGGAAATTTTGCTAATCGTTATTTCCAGATGACACAGGGACCTTATACTTAGCTTTTGGCCAGACACAAAGCAAATCCTTCCCTTTATTCCCCACAGAAAAGGAGGAAAGCCACACAGCATCCTTTTCCAGACAGCAGCAAAGTGCCTGCGGTCATTTTTGCTCAACTGAGATGGTGACCAGATTTTCTAAATAAAGTAGAAGGTGTGAGACTGGGAATAACCCCAGTGTCAAAGTGTTTGTGGAAGAACATGTTTCCTGTTACAGCCTGGGGACTGGGTATGGTCCTGGAGTCTTGGCTCAAGAGGGGGAATCAAGGAAAATCACACATCTAAAGCAAAACACTACCCCTGCAGAATCGCTGAGGGACTTTTGGGACAGTTGCTGTGTTCTGGATCTGTCCCCATCAACTTGGGGACATTTTGCCTTAGTCCTAACAACACCCACGTGCTTCCCCTGACACGGATATACAAGGTGAAACCGAGATAATGAGCAATGAATCCCGTCTCTCTTATTCTCACTGTGCTCCAGTTACGCTTCTCACAGAGTTAAAATTACCCATTAGTTTAAGGGTTTTTTTCATGACAAACTTAGACACAGAGAAAAGCAGCTGACTTTTGCCACTTTTTATATAGGCTTCCTTTGCAGGCTTAGCTAGAAACATCTATAAAGCGTTAGTGCAAACAGAGCTGATAAGTGTTGCAATAAATGCTTGTCTGGATGTTTTCCGTGAGCTGTCTTAAAAAACACCCCAAAATTGTTTCAGTTTGAACATAAAAGCTGACAGAAGTGACTTAAACCTGTTTTTGTTAGCCACCCTTGCTGTTCTAGGTGGTTCAGCACCTTGTCCTCATCTATTAACTGGCTTTTACTAATCTCATTTTTTCCAGGCAAGTAAAAACCATGTTCAAATTGTTTCCTTTCCCTGCCCGTCCTCTGCCTTTCTGTGACTGCCCCAGCTGGATGGTTGGATATGACGAATTTGTTTTTAAGTGGTACATCAGGCTGACAGTTTCCTATTGCTGGCATATTCTTTTGCAGGCATTTTCCTAACCCAGAGTGCTCCTACATTTGCATCCCAAAGTACCTGGGATAGAAAGTGGCTCTTCATTCAGATAAGACATCAGCAGTAGATTGAACAAGGACTGTATGGAAAAAAATGTTTCTTTTTTCTTAATTTATTTTTAAATATGGCTTCTGCTTTAGAGTACAGATTTATTTCTACAGGGTTTTACGGTTTTCTGTGGGGTTTTAGACAAACTTAACGTAAGCACAAAATCACCAGCTATAGCATCTTAATCTGCTACATGCTCCAAGACAAGGAAACTCAGGGGCAGAAAGGGCTATACCTTTCTGCTTTACATAGAGTGATTTTCCTTAAGAATTTGATCTGAGGTTTCAGAGAAATGCTGAATATCTGCATAGTCGCCTACACAGGGTCCTCCCCATCACTCCCCTGGATGACCCAGAGGCTGCTTAGACACATCCATGAGAGCATGAAGTTTGCATCCCCTCTCACGTGCTCTGTGTCCTGGGGAGACCTGATGCTCCCTCAGGTTTTCCGTACGTAGCTGCAGACCCGCTGGCACTTTCGGGTATTTATGGGTTACTGCTGTGGGGTCCGTGAAAGTAACTGAGAAAAGCAACCTCCCCTGCGCTCTGCAGCAATCCACAGATGTGACATTTCTAAAAGGAATGGCATCTACCCTGGAAAAGCTGCTTGTTTTGACAAAAGCAAAAAAGATGAAAAACAATGGTGTGTAGATGATAGAAAGTTTGCACGTGTGATTTATTAAAGGAGTTTTGTGTGCTCACAGAACGCGGGGCACCTGCGTGTCTGATCTCCTAAGATCGGACACATCTTGAAAACAACAGCACAGGAAAAATCCTGTAGAATTTAATGGAAATCAACTGTTTCCAATTGTTTCTTAAGCCCCTTTATTTATTTTATTTTCATGTCTGAGGTGGAGCTATGTCCCAGAAAAAGCATGTTAACACATAAACCGATTCTGATCCTTCTCACCAGGCAGTTTTGTTCTTCCACTGGACAAAAAAGATTTCCTTCGTGAATGAGAGATCTGCAGAGTGACCTGTGCTCTCAGCCCACAGTAGTTCAAGGTTAGTTGATTTTATGTCACATCTTTTTAAAAAAATCATTGGAACCACAACAGCTTATGAAATTACCTGTTGGAGAATAAATATCACAGGGATATGCAGAGGTGTTTCAATAAAAAAAGGTAAGCAGATGAATCTCTTTCTCCCTTTTTTTACTATGTCTCTGCCATTCTGGATGGAAGATGAGCATTTGTTTGCAAATCAGTGCTTTACAAATTGTTGTTGTCATTTGCATGAGTTGTTCATATCATAAAGGAAAAGGTGAAACGGAAACACCAGGGAAAGCGTGCAAGGAGCTGGGTGTTAATTATTCTCCTGCTGAAGTTTGGCATTAGGCTTCTTGTGTTTAATGATGCTGCATCTAATAATGACAGATTTCTGCTCTAACAGGAATGAGTTAATTCGCTGAGTCTCTTCGTAGCCCTCAGTTTTCCTTATGCTCAAGGGCTATATTCAGACAACAAGAGCTTGGATTTTTCTCTTCTTTTCTACTTTATAAAATGCAATGTAAAAAAAAAAAAAGTTGTAATTCATGCAAATGCAAATTAGGAGGTGAGGGGGAAAAGAATCCAAACCCTTTTGCTGTGGCTTTGGGAACTCCCGCTGTTTCCCTCCCCAGCGTGTGCAGACAAGAAAGTGAAAACAAGCAGAGATGGAAAATGCGAGTCGGTTGCCAGTGGCAGGGAAGCCACTTGAAGGCACGTTCCCCACCTTGTGTGGAGACCCCTTCCCACCGTATGCCCTGTCCATCCCTCCAGTCTTTTGCAACATCTCACACTCCAGGATAGGAAAAGCATAAGAGGTCAGGAAATGGTGAGAACAGAATTAGATTTTAATTTGCTTTCACCATTTTTTAATAATCCCTGATGCTGTTAATAATACAGGAGTTATATTTCTCTGAAGAATAGAACTAATAAACTTCCTTTTTTTTTTTTTTTTTAAATGAATGCTTGTTCAGAGGGTTAAACCTTCTCCCAGGTGCTATTACAAAAAAATAGCAGCGATTTAAACTCCAATAATTTTAGTCTGCAGGACAAAAAAAAACTTAGTTGAAACTCGTATAGATCTGTTTTTCAGTGTATACAACCTTCCTCTCCCCCCTAAAATAACACTTTAGCCATTTTGAAGGAAACCTTGGGGCAAGTTTTACAACTCACCACATGTAAAAATTCTCATGGAATTGCCATGTTAAAAATGAACTAAAATTTCATGCAAAAATGACAGTTTTGTGACACATGTAATGAGTGGATGGTCCCATGATGTGGTGGATGCTGAAGCTGGCATGTTTATAGGCTTCACACCTTGGACTCTGTGGTTCATGATGGTAGGAAGAGGGAACAGCAGCCCCCATTGCAGATGCCCACCCTCCCTTACCAAGTTATGGGGAATTCTCCTGCGGCTTTGGTGGCAAAGTTGGTCTGGTGCTGTTCACCAGAGGACGGTGATGCTCACCAGCTGGCTCCTGCAATGGAAATCAGAAGAGAAGAGGGGTCTTGGCTTGTTATGTCACCCTTTGCGGTTTCCTTATGGAGCTTTTAAATACTAGGCACATTGTAGCATCCCCTGAGCCTGTCAGCTGGACAAGTTATGGCTATGGAGGGGCAAATCTGTGGTTCATTTGGTTTGGCTTTTCTTGTTTTGTTGCTTGACATAGGCGTGAAGATTTGAGGTTTACTCCTGGTGGTGTCCTTGCGATAGTGTTTTCTCTATCTCTGTGAATGTCATTTAAGGTTGGGCAGAAGGAAACGTAAGGGGATGAGCTGCTCCTCCTAGAATTCCTGTCTGCAGGTTAAAACAATGCCATAAAAAAAAAAAAAAATTAAAAAAAAAAAAAAAAATTAAAGGCCTCTCTTCCAGCTGGTTACATCTGTGTGGTCTGCTCCACTGGGGAATTACTGCTTACTGGAAGATCTCCATGGCTTTCAGAGGGTTGAGGAAGATGTGTTGGAGGGTTTAGTCAACACCTTCTCTCTTCTGGAGAATTTGTTGAAATTCAGCCTGAGCCACAGAGTTCTTGGTGGCCTCATGGCTTTTTGATGTGTCTTTGCCCATGTAGCTGGGCATCCTGGGGCCCCAGGCCAGGGGGAAGGGTGAGCTGGGCCAGCTCCACAATTGGAGCATCAGGAGGGGTACGCTGGGTATCTGGCCTGAGCACAGAAGTGTCAGGATGACAGTGCCATGTCTGAGCTCTGGCAGAACCTATGAGTCAAGCCACAAAGTATGTACAGTTGCCCAATTGCCAGCCATAAAAATCCCTCTTGAGTCCCCCCTGTCCATCTTCTCCTGCATTGTGTACATGGGGATTGCCGTGCTACGCTGCAGCAGACGCGTGTCTTCTCGTGGGGCAGAGGTCCCCCTGGAGAGGGACCATCGGGGACCATCACCGATGGCAACACCTTCTTTGTGGTGCCGCTGAGGAGGAGCCCGTGCCACGCTGCAGTGGTGGGGAGCTGGCTTGTCTGCTAGGGAGGGCTGGTGGCACTCACATTTGGTGCTGCAGAAAGTCACCGCATTCACCCATTTACTGAAAAACAAACAAAGAACCAACTCAAAAAGTAAAACCAGAGGACTAGAGTTGAAGTTTTGGCTTTGACCCAGTCTAATGGATATTCAGCTCTGGCGCGGAGACTCTGAGATTAGCAGATATTTGTTTTCCTCAGGGATTGAGGAAATCTCCAGATTGGCTTTTGCAAAGGCTGGTTTTCCCCCTGTCTTGTGACAGGGGTTCATCCTGTGGACACACGTTAGCAAGAAGCAGATGATAAATTAATCACCTCCTGAGATTTTTCCCTATTTTTTTTTTTCTTCTTTTTTTTTTTCGTTTCACACAATGGCATCAAGGCCTTCCAAAGGGAGTTTATAGTTGGCTGTGGGCTTCCAAACGAAAACGACTCCGTGATGCAGAGTTAATCAGAGACAGCTGTTACCCACAGCACTGCCGGCCTCACCTCTTTAGCATCAGATTAAAAAATCATTAATAACAATCAGTGAGAAGCCATGGAGGCCGCTGGTGAGCTCTTGCCTTGCCTTAACCACGCTCACCGAGAGCCGTGGTGGCCCGGGGTGGGCAGGAGCTCTCCCTGATGGCCAGGGCAGGCGAATGGCAGCCAGCGGTGAGTCAGGATGACTCCGATGGGTGGGTGTGAGCACATGCGGATCTTGCAGCTTTTGGGCACTGTAATGCAAGAGCACGAAGCGAGTGATCTTTTGGAAAAATGCAAATGAGGATGGGCGTGCGGAGCTCCGCACGGGGATGGTCTTGGCTTTGGATTTTGTTTTCTTACCGAGAGTGAGCTGGATTTGAACAACACAACTGGCAGGCGAGCGAGCCTTCTCCCTCTGTTTCAGCTCTCTGTGCTTTTTATATCAACCTCCCTCAGCTGGGTCCAAGCAGAACAAAAGGGGTTTTATTAATTTTGTTGTTTTTCCCTTTTTAAGTCGCTTGCTCTCGATTGCACAGACTTGGAGGTCCCTCTGTAGTTGCCCCCGTTCACGTACAAAGCCCTGGCCAGTTGGCAGAGCAGGAGGTTACACGAGCAGGTCCAGGGAAGCACTCAGCTCCTTCGCTGCTTCCAGCGAGCGTTTCATTCTCCCTCTTTGGTGCCGTCTGGAAAACCGTTTGCTCAGTGTGAGTGGAAATATGGGTAAGATTTATTTGATAAAATGGGGTGCGCTGGGACGCCCGACAGATGGATTCAGTTTGCAAAACAGCCTCGTGTTTCGCACACGCTCCTATTCTGCGAAAGGCAGAACCGTTGCCTGGGAAAGGACTGGGGCTCGGAAGACAAGGGGGCAAATCCAGGCTGTGATGTAAACCTCGTTTTGGTGAGTCATCGAGGCCAGTTTCTTAAAAGTATCCACAGGCTTGACCTCTCATAGCAGTGTTTCTCTTCCCTGCTGCAAGCGCTGGGTCGTGCCCACGACGTGTGGCTCTGTTCCCCCTGGTGCCAGCGCCGCGCTGCTTGACTGCCAGCTCTGCACCGGGGACGGCATCTCGCTCCCTGTCCTTACAGTGACGGCACGGTGGGGCTTGGAGCCTGGGCACAACATCGAGGCATTGCTGGTGTGGGAAAACCATTGCATTTCTGCCCTGGACTTCTTGATATCCAGAGACAGACCCTCTGGGGGTGTTGCAGCACTCAGTGTGAGCCGGGGAAAGACTGCTGAGCGGACACCTACGCAATGCTGACATAATCAATAAAGCTCAGCAAGCTTTCTCCAACTGCTGAGGCTCGGTGCTTGGATTTAATGAGCTCCAGAGATCCAGCAGCACCCTGTTGTATTTCTCAAGCTCCCAGAGACATGGAGAATGAAGGGTTTCTTTCAACACTCCAGAAAAAAAACATGAAAAATGGTCTCCAAACCATCTAGAGCCCACCCCGGCTTCCACCCACCGTTGCTGCCTCTAAGTGTTTGCCGATGGTCTGCTAGGAACCTCCTGAAGGAAAAAAACCCAGGGCTGCTGAGCAAGCCTTGCATGAGTTTGGGATGGATGAATCAGTCATCTCCTTGGTTCCTTCAGGGTCTACGGGTTCAGAGACAAGCCTGGTCACAGTGGTGGCAGCTGCCAGCCATATCATACCTTTTTGTAGCCTGCCCTGGTCTCCGAACAGAGCATTAACCATGAATTGCCTTGATGCTGATCAGTCTACTTGATATATGGGCTATGTCATGGAGTAGTGTTGAGCACGGGGAGGGCTGGGAGAAGAGGGGGCTGAGGCTGCTCTACAGCCCTGAGGTTCTTGCCTTGGGCTTCAGGGAGGTGCCTTAGCTTTGTCTCCTGCCCACTTCTGGGGCAAAGCGCTGCTTCACTACTGCGTTGCTGTGGGTTCTACTTTTGTCCTAGTAAATCCTGGAAAAATTAAACCCAACCAACTCCAAAAAAGAGCTAGGTAGCAGGTGACAGCCTGTGCCAGCATTTCTTCTTTGCTGCTTCTGCCATCTGGAGCAGTGTCTGCCTTTATCTCCCTATCTCCATCCAGATCTCAGCTGAAAACATGCCTGTTCTTTGCCTGCACCTCAATTTCTTTCTGCTTCTGCTACTATTTATGACTGAACTCTGTTCCTGTAATAACTCAGGTATACCCAGATGCCCTCTTTCTACAGAAGTGGTGGCTAAAATGAAGCCAGGGTAGTATTCCCTCATTGAACTGTGGATGGAGAGTCCCTCCAACTCTGTGGGGGCATTGCTAAGGCTTTTACGTGCTTTTACCATTTTTAGTATGTTGTTGTTTGAGATGCAGTGCTTTCACCCATGTTGCCTGGAACCCATAAACACGTTGATGGAGTGATTTCTGCAAGTGGTTCATTGATTGGACACTAAGGCACAGAGAGCTGATGCAGCCTCCTCCATCCCCTCTTCCTCCACCCTTGTGGCAGTGGCACTGAAGATGCCAAGGGGGAGTTTCAGACCCACCAGCATCCTCCCCAGCCCCTTCCAGCAGTGAGGGATTTGCTCCCAATGGATTATATTCCAGCATTTTGCCTTATTTTAAAACAATAAAATACCCTAGGGTCACTCAATCTCAGACACCCCAAACTGAGGTTATTTATCCCATAGTTCCTTTATTAGTGCCATATCTAGCATCTCTTCTGAGGAAATAGTGAGTCAAAGTCCCTGTTGTCTTACATGGCTGTATAAAACCCAGAGGTGACAACCATAAGAAGTTCTCACGTTGGTGGGAAGGACTTTTTCAATGTGTAAAGTCTGTGCGCTAAAGCCTGAGCCTTTTCCCCTCAGTCTGTTGGGAACGCTTCATTCACAGTGGATGAATGATTTGTTTGTAGTCAAATTAAGGACCAAGCTGGTCCTTTGGCTTTGCCTGTCCATTCAGCAGAGTTTTGCTTGTGTCTGGCCAGAAAGTGACTCAGTCTAACCATGACCGAGGGGCATGAACATTCTAAAGCAAGGCAGTGAGAGGAATTAATCCTTCAACAAATAGTTAGAAGCTGATATCTTGATTCGGTCTTGAGTTTATGAAGTAGAGGAAACCACAGGAAGCGAGATTTGAATCAAGAGGCCATCCATGGGGAGAAAATGAGAAAAGGACAGGCTGTGCTGATACAACACCCAGGATAAGGACTTGACTGAGGTCCAGTACTCCTTTGAGAGCCCTGTGAGCTACCAGACAGTTTTTCAGCTGGTTAGGATCCAGATGGAGAAGCCAATGGGAGCCAAACTAGTGCGTGGGTTGCTGAGGATGTCTTTCCGTTCCTGTGACCCCATCTTGAATCACAGCAATAGTTTCTGTATTGTAGCAAAACAAATGAATTCTTCACTTTCATAGTAGCACAGGGCTAGTGTTGGGGCATTTTGGGGGTCTATAACAAACCTGAGGCAGCTTAGGGTCTGGTAATGCACGATGTGAAAGCATCCCCAGCCAGGTTGCAATGGGGTATATTAAATTAGCCAGTGTGGAAGGGATGGATGCTGTGTATCTGTGTGGGAGAGCAAACTCCCTGCTGCAAGCCTTTTTGAGTAAAAGATGCAGGAAAACGGGGACAGCATCTGCACTGAACAGAGACTTCTGCAAGGTCCCCTGGAGGACCCCAGCCCTGTGGCTCAAAACTTAAAGGACCTTGTAGGAAATCTGCTTTACTCAGCTGTTCGGAGCAACAGCTTCCAAGAACCCCCACCCTTTCTCCCACTCGTAATAGCTTGGGGTGCATAAAACAATTTCTCATTAACTATAAAACACCCAAACCTCAGCAGAATTACAAACAGATGGATAAACAAACCAAAATTTCAAACAACGTGAGAAAAGCCCTTAAAAAGCAAAAGCGAGGCCGAGTCCTGCCCAGTCCTCCGAGGGGCAGTCCCCACTCCTCAGCCTTGGCATCCCTTTGTCAGAGCCCAGGTGGTGGAAGGTTTTGCTTACACACCTCAGTCGACTTTGTATAAGGCCTAACGACACCTCTAAGAGGTTGGAAGTGGTTTGTACCAGGATTAGGTTTGATCTGAGCTGGTCACTCAAGTGCTGGATGCAACAGGGCATCGATGACCACGCTGACCCAAAGAGAAGGCACGGTTTCATTCTGTTGCTCCAGGCATTAAGCTCTTGGGGCAAGGAGAGGGGAAATGTGTCTCTTATTCCTCCTCGGGGCCTGCTGAGCAGTTGGGAAGTGGCTGCTGAAGGCACACGAGGGTGGGAGGAAGGCTGAGACCTGCTGCAGCAAAGCCCTGCATTTGAGCAGTGCCAGGGCAGCAGCACTGGACGGATGTGCAGTGGGATGGGGAGACATGAGGAGCGTTGTGGAAATGGGTTGACGTTGCTGATGATGCTGTTGAGGTCAGTGATTGCAATTTGAATAGGGGTTATTTTTTTTTTTTTAAGATAAAGACTATTTTGGTATTTTTTAGGCAAAGTGATACTTGGTTTAATTCATATCAGTAGGGCAGACTCAGATTGTGCTTGCTTTGACATTCATACATTTGCAGAAATCTTTGTAAGAAATAGGAATAGGTCTAAAGTGCCACTTCACTTTTTTACCTCCAGGACACCTGAAAAAATATTAGAGAACAGTGAATGGGAAGGACTGCATCTTCCCTACCCGCAGAGGAGCTGTATCCCTCTTGGCTTTTGCCGTTCCTGAGCAATATCACGGTCCCAGCCCACACCCCTAAGTCTCTGCTCCAACCCTGTGATGATTATTCTCTCTGTTCTTCCCTGGCCCTTTATGGAAAGGGGGCCTCTGCTCCTCAGAAGGGTGCATCATCATTTCCTGCTATTCTAATGGATGGAGATTTTGCCATGAAAGGATGTGGGTTTTGTTCCCATCATCAGTGGGAATTTTTGAAAAATAGCATTAAAATTGATGGCAGCTCCACGTTAAGCACAGCAGGGCTGTTTTTCCCGGGAGCACTCAAGAAATCTATAGCCTGCGTCCGGCTGGGCCAGCAAGTTACGATCCCAGCTCCTTACTCAGAGCCACTGCGCATCCTGGCAGACCTTCTCCCCCAGCTTTCCCCCTAACGCTGGGAAAATGCCTGCCAGGGATGCGGCTGGCATCAAGGACTAACTCCAATATCTCCCCCTTCTTCTGTCTGATGGGAAATAGCGGTGCCTGCCCACCTAACTTTGTAATCACCCCAGCTCTTTCCAAGATCAAGAGAGGGGACCACCGATTCTTCGGGGGGTCCCTGCCCCCCAGCCATGAGCCTCATCCTCTCTGTAATTGCAGTCACCATCAATCATATTCTGCCTCTGAGGTAGTTCCTTATTTTAGTTAGGCTTCTGCAATAGTGGATGGCAACTTTTATACAGGGTTGTTTTGTCTTATTCAGCTTTTATGTCAGGGGAGCAGCTGATTTCTTCCCTCTGTGCAGATATGCCCATGTCAAACTGCTGGGTGGCTTGAAGGAATTTTCATGGAGTTGAAGTCAGAGGCTGGGATGTGACCTGTTGCTGCGAAAGCTGTTCGAGGTTCTCAAGCAGCCAGGGTGGGAAAGGATTGCACTGAACACAAGTGAGCTGAGTTTGTCGGTGCTGGTGGAGCCTTTGGCTTCTTGCTACAGTGGTGTGTGAGGGACCAAATATGAGAAAAAGACTGGGATCAGGGAGAGGAACCGAAACCAGAAGAGTTGGAGTCTAGTCTTTTTTGTGTGACTAACTTAGTGCGCTGCACTGAGCATGTCATTTAAGGTGACCTCTAAAAGAAACAGCTTCTAATTTGGGGAGTTAGGTCAGGATCTAACAGTGTGGTTTTCAGAGGTGATGAACTTTCACTGCTTGGAGTTGGCTACTTGGAAACATTTTAAAGGACATCATCCTTCATCAACCCTCATCCTTCAAAGGATGGTGGAGAATGAACCCATATTCCTGATTGCTTGAAGCTCTCCACAGAGGTTGGACTCTTTGGACCCTTACTAGACTTTAGGTGGGCGGGAGGTGCACAGTAACCCCCGCACCAGGAGGAACAGCATCTCGCAGCGATCTCTTACTAATAGCAGCTGGGATTTTCCATGGAGCTTGAATAGTTTGTGCACTGAACTTCCATTGCAGCTTATGAGCATTTGGTGCCTGCTTCTTTACAAGTTTTTGGAAAACTGCTGCCAAAATCCACCAACCGAATTTTCTGTGAGCAAAATGCGTATCCCACTCGAAATGAAGCCGGTATACCATGGTGATGAGCGTGTTAAGAAAAACCCTGTGGAGTGAACTGGTCTTTTGGGTCAGTTCTGCACATGTTCATTTAATTGCAGAGAAAAATAAAAAGTTTCTCTGTTGGGCAGGGAGCAGCTCTCTTGCTGGAAGGCCCCATGGATGACTGGATTTGGAAGCTGAACTCAGCCAGAGGCAGAAACACGTTGGTGCTGCTGGGCTACACGTGCCAGATCTCCAGGTGCCTCTCCACGCTCGATGCTGGCAGATCTGGCTGGTGGGGCGTGCGGTCCATGTTGCTGCACCTGCTCTTGGGATAAACCCAGCCCAGGCTCCTCCACAGCTCAGCTGGCTCTGTTCAACATGAAATAATCTGCTTGGAAACTTCTCCTGAGGGGCTTTTCACAACTAGAGCAGCCCTTCTCAGTTGTTTCCTTGTGAATTGGTTTCACCACCTCCTAGGACCTGTTTTGCACAGCGCTGGCTGGGCTGCTCTATATCTTGGCCTCTGCAGAGTCTGTCTGGCCATTTGATCTCGATGCGATGGGTCACTTCTAGAGCGTAGTCTGTGATGAGTATGTCAGCTCGAGGGAACCATAAAGAAGGAACTAAGAGTTCAAGCAAACAAAACCTGGAAGCTTTGATAGAGTAAGGTCAGTGGAGACACCCTCTCCATGGCAGGACACTGTGTTTTTTGAGACTGGGCTGCTTTGCCTGGCTGGAGATCTCTGGCACATCACAGAGTTTGCAATGGACTCCGTTGAGCTGGGTGTTGAGTCTGTTCACGCTGCAGGAAGCTGCTTAGACTCTGGGTAAACCAAGGAGAGGTATTTGATGCAAACACAGTTGTTAACCAAAGCACAGTGCACGGGGAGCACATCAGGTATCTCCTGTCTTTACGGATGAAATGCTTCCTCCCTCTCTGCTCAGAGTCCAGCCTCTGCAGGGCACGGGAGGACAAGAGCGTTTCCCAGAGAAATGGCCTAGTCTGAAAAATCAGGATCTCCATCTCGGGCAGGGAATTTGCTCTGGTTCACTGGCTGTCCCTGGAGCAGCTGCCACACTTACTCCGCAAATGGGGAGATTTAAGCTCTGTCTGAATCCTGACTCGTGCTGCATTGTCCCGGCTGATAGATGTATCTGGACCTTACGATGCCCAGCATGGGATTTGTTTGCTTCCCTCACTGCTCACTTTGGGACTGATTCTGGCAGCCCACGGTTGCCAGAAACCTGGTGGAAACGAGGCTTTCAAGACCCCTGTTCACTTTCGGTGCTCAGGCCTGAGGCTTTAGGGACCTGCTCCACCATTCCGGTGGCATTTCTCCATCTTGAGCAGGGCATTGTGTGGCAGAGGATCCCATCCAGAAACAGCCTGCTTCACCAGATCAAATATTGGACTGTGAACCATTTCTCCACCCATGAAGCCGGGCAAATGGCCTTTCATCTCCTTCCTAAAACCCTGTGAGACCTGCCGGCACACAACGCTACTGCGAGTGAACCCTTGCTGTTAACATTTAGAGTGTCCAAATATTATTTCATCCCTGTACCGCAGCCCAGCCGGCATGGGAGCCAACAGAAACGTGGCCACAGGACGGCCACAGCGTCACAAGGAGGGATGGGGGCTTCCGGGATGGGGTGGGCTTGCAGCCCCCATCTCCCAAACGTCACCTTTGCAGCCCCCGAGGTCTGCGCTCTCTGTATGCGGCTTGGCCCCGCTTAGTCCCCTGCAAGCACCAACATGTTGGATGGTCCCAGTGCACCACGTGCAAAGGGACAAACTGGAAACAAATGCTAATCTCTAAGAGTTCACACACCCCCCCGAATGCGCCAGCTCAAACAATCCAAGCCCTCCTGGGTCTCGTGGCCTTTTAATTTGTCTTCTTGCTCGCAAACCAAGTTGATTTCTGTCAGAGAAGATAAATGTTGTCTACAAAGCTCAGATAAGAATGATGAAATCTGTCCTTTTGCGAGGGCCTTGCTGAGGTTTTGGGGGATGGAGATGGAAAATCGGGACTAGTCTTGCCAAGAACACAGAGACTGATCAAGTACACATTAAAGGGGATTGTATGGGTTGGGGAAAATGGATGTGAAACCCTTTATTTCTAGGTCATTTGCTTATTTCCATCCCAGTTTGACTGTGGTTGGAGGAGTGTTTCTGTGTGATCGGTTAAATGCAGGCTGTGCTGATATACTCTGGTGATACAAGTCTTTGAAATGCAAGGGCATATCCTACAAAGCTCTTTCTCTGGCTAATGGGAAGCCGTGTGTGCTGGCCTCCATCCAGTTCAGACAGGGCTAGCATCCACCAAAACCATCCATGCTATCACACACCCTTGCTGAAAGCCTCAGCAAAGAGGCCAAGGTATGTCTGAGTGATGGAGTCTGACCCAAGCACTTAGCAGGAGTGGGGTTTTCCCCAGAAACAGGATTTTGGGTAGGGATGGACAGGTGGACATATGCAGAGTCAATGCCAGGATTTTGTTGCAAGTAGGGGAACATGTCTTGCCTTTGCCCATGCTGTATCTTGTCTGAAGACGCAGACCTTGGATCTCCCGAGCTGTTGGGATGCTGGAAGAGAAGTGCTGTGCTGCCCTGTGGGGCTGTTGGTCCCCTCTTAGCTGTCCCACTCTGGGAACACACTCAGTGTCAAGTGGGGTGGAGGTTGTGGCAGCTCTGCACCCCAATGGTGGCTACATCTTGCCTGGATGCACCCTGTTTGCCAGCAATAAATTTGTTAAAACCCTAAGGGAGCGCTGCTTAGTGAGTGTAGGTGGTGTGAAACGTGAAATTTCACCCAAAAAGCTGCAAAATGCTGTGTGGCAGCCCCAGTTCCCCTGGTTTCTTTAAAAGCACAGCTCTTTATTTCTCTCTGGAAAGTTTCTGAAAGATGCTGTTTGAAATCTCTGCCTTTTTATATATTATGCAGGAATTTGGCTACAGGAAGTCTCAGTTCTTTCACATATTTTGTATCAAAATCCCTTTATAGACCAAATAATTACTTTTCCGTGGTGGAGACATGATGACCCATACACAGTGAGGCAGATTGCTCCAACCTGTTCATGCTGGTCAAAGGAACTGAAAAGACAAATCTGTAGCTTTTCTCTTAAATTCTCAGGCTTCTACTGTTTTTCAGGGATGTTTTTTGGAGGAGAGGAGGCAACTCTTTGCAGAGCTTTCTGCTTGCTGCCTGCCACGCTGGCTTCGTCCACCCGAGAGCATCACCAAGGTGTTCAGCGGTCAGAGCATTGAGTCTATGGCCCTGTAGTCACCTTCACTGGCCCTTAAGCAAAAGACTTGCGAAAAAATTCCTGTGGTTTCTGAACTCTCAGCCTCTTGGGGAGTTTTCCACCTGCAGGGAGTCTGTTTGCTCCATGTTTAAAAGCAGACCTCACACCAGCAGCGGTTAAATCCACCCTTCAGAGCCAGCAGCTGCTGATGTTCCTCTCCTGCCCAAGACAGGCTGATAACCAGCTTGGTGAGTGTGTTATCATCACACCCACTGACATTGAAGCGATGGCGATGAATGCTGGGGCTGCTGGAGGGAGCGAGTGAAAGGCAGAGCGAGCCTCTCGTCCTCGGTGTGGTACACACGGGCTTGATTAGGGATGTGCTCGCCGGGGTGTTGCAGCTTGAGGAATGTGACGTGCCCCCTGTAGACAACCGCAAGCTGCAGACGCTGCCCTCCCTGCAGCAACAAAAAGTGCCAAAAGGAGTGAGGGCAAAAGTAATTAGTTGCAGGGAGCAGGGATGACAAAGGGGGTGGAAGATAACGATACGTTTTTAATTTCAACATCACGTTAAACGGAAGGAGAAATGTTCCCATCCCAGCAGCTTGTTCGCAGTTCTGCGTTGTGCCGTTGCCGTTGGGTTCTGCAGAGGCCAGCAGGGACCCAGATGTCACCGGGAGTGAAATCCCAGAGCAGCTCTGCCTCTTTCAGGGACTGCAGATCCCAGCTGGCTTTGTCTCCTGGGCCTGCACGGTCATTTACGCTGGGTGGAACAGGTGGCAAGTCCCAGTGTGGCTTTGCAAGGCTGGAAAATCAGGAGAAGGCAAGTTCCTGACTGCCTGTTACAAGGGACAACTTGGCTCTTTCAATGCCAGACGTCAGGGAGGCTGTGAGTTTGCTGGCCCATGGGCTCCAGTATGAGTGGGAAGCTGCTGTTTCAAAGGGAGTAGATGGAAATAAAACACTCTGCGATGACATTTAGTTAAGTGGCAAGGAATGCACCGTGGACATCTCTCTTCATCAGCGTTGCTCTGGGTTTCCCCTGGGGGGTGGCTGTTACAAAAGTCTCCTTGCCTGTGTCCCTCGGGAGACACACAGCTTGTAGGCTGGGGGAACGGTATTTCCACATTGCCAGGCTGGAGCAAGCTGGTCATCCCTGGGTCTTGTAGCTTCTGCCCAGTCTCTACAAGGCTTTGCAAGTGGAAGCGTGACATCCATTTTATCCTTCGCCCATTTCCACGGGGGTACCTGACCAACAGTGTGGTTACGTGCATAACCTCAGATGTTGAGGAAGAAAATCCCTCTCAGGCCGGCCTTTAGTGTGCCAGGTCTGCTTTGCAGAACTAAGCATCTGTCCCTTCTGCCTCAGGCAGCTTGCAGCTTTTCAAATCAGAGCCCTGGCTACAAGGATTTTGAACGTGCACCTGAAAAAGCTGCAGAAGCATTATCCCCTACCAAAAGAAGTCATCGCGCTTCTCTGAATCTGGCAGTTACTTTTTCCACCCGTCAGATCTATCAGGCTTGATAGCTGATTGCGAGCAATCGAGGCGCCACGGGCAGGCAAGTTCCCACCTGACAGCTGGGTTGTAGCCCTCTTGCCTGCTGCTCACGGTGCTTCTTTCCGCTTACAGTGGCTCAGGAGGATGCATCCAGCCCGTTACCGCAGCTCGGCTGATGGATGAGAACTGATGAAATCATAGTCCCAGGACACTGGTAATCCGCGCATCTCCCGAGACGCATTTCAGAAACTGCTGGACAGAATTGCCACCCTGTTTCCATTAGAGACAAAAGGCTTTAAACTCCGTAAGGACTCAATTTTTTTATTTTGCAAACAGTACAGTATTTATCCCCTTGACCAATATCAGTAATTACCACTGCAGGGAGCCAGGTCCAGTTTTGCCTGACCTGCCAGTGCTCTTGGAAAGCCAGGGCTTTCAGCGTGCGCCTCTATCTGCTGACCTTCATCCTGTGCTAACATGTGCGGAGCAGATCCTTAGCCTCACCCGCACAAAGTGCATCGTGACCTCAGTTAAGAAAACACTTGCTGTAATCGCCTCCAGATCTGCCGCTGTCTTTGATCAGTTTAAATATCGGTTTATCTTATGATATAAATATGTAAAACATCCATTTGTTTTCGTGCAGGATGCAAATAAATCATTGCGTAAGTTTATACATGAGCTAGGAAGTGGGGGGGGGGTGCGCAGCGATGGGTTCATAACTCATAAGTCTCCACCTCTTTGAAGGTCATTACTTCACGAACATGCCGTTTCTCTTCCCAGCAAGTCCTTATTTTGCATTATTCAAATAGCCCGTGTCATCCAGAAAGCTCTGCCGTGCGGTGCTGGAGGAGCGTGTCTCCAGCGGAGCGGGGACCCCCGCCTGTGCATGGTGCCACTGCCCTCTCGTGGGTGCAGAGCCCGTCCACCCGACCTGCTCCCACCCCCCTCGCCCCAGCGCTTCAAAAAAAAACCAGCTTCAAACTCCTCCCGAGACCATGCGTTGGGACTCGGCAGATCTGATGTTCATCTCCCAGCTCACCCTCGGCCACGTTCAGCTCATTTCCACCCCTTTGCTGGTATCCACATGTGTGCACCAGGAATAATTAATT
Organism: Numenius arquata; assembly: GCF_964106895.1. Taxonomy (NCBI): domain Eukaryota; kingdom Metazoa; phylum Chordata; class Aves; order Charadriiformes; family Scolopacidae; genus Numenius; species Numenius arquata. The sequence goes on along the minus strand of NC_133588.1, from coordinate 11,637,137 downwards.
AGATCGCAGCCTCAAGGAATTCAAAGGGTTTTTATTATTCTCTTAATCCTATGGCTGTTTCCCTGCAGAATATGCCCATCCCAGACCCCAGTCTCCATCTCTGCTGTGGTCCTGGTGGGGTGCAGTCCCCCGGCAGCACAGAGCTGACCCCGCAGCATGGACCCGCTTCCCCGGGGACGGCCCCATGTGATGCTGCTCTTCAGCTGGAGGATAAGTTAAGTCCCTCTGAAAGCAGCAATTCCCACATGTCATAAGACCGGCTTTTCAGCGGGGAGGTTGTTTAAAGCGTTGTTAGCGGATCAGTTGTTACAGAGATTAAGCTGAATCCAGAGCTCAGCATCTCCTCCTTTGGTTCAGGCTTTGTGGAAGAAAGCTGGTGTCAGCTGGGCTTCTGCTGCTGGACCCAGCCCTGCTGCTGCTGCTCATTTGATGGGAAAGAGAAATTGGGGCTTTCTCCTTCTGGGACACCTAAAAATCAGCTTTATCTACTAGTTCCCAACCCAGGCATGAACACAGCCCCTATTTAACATGTCGGAGAACGGATTCTCTTGCTAAGAGATTCAGTAAAACCTATAAAAGCTCATAATAATTGGTGATTGGGGAATCTTGTCCACCAAGCCATAAAATATGCAAATGAACGTTCACATTTCTTCCATATCTAATGAAGAATCAGTCTCACACCAGTCGTGTTCTCCAAAGGTCTGTTAGCGCTTTCCCAAGAGAGAAGGGATTTTGTGTAGTTCTTCTGTCTTAATTCCTACTTGCGCCCTTATATTGCGCCCTTCATTAAGGCCTTGTATTTTTCCTTACTGTTAGAGGATTTTCCATTTCTTATCCTAAATGATAGATCCCACCCATGAGGTGGCTGTATTTTGGGGCAAAGTAATGCCTGTGTTCACATCTCCGTAAGTAATAAGGCAATTTCGGTGAAGAACATTGGTACATAATAATATTAATCAATATTTTACTGCTGTCACTTCTGCTCACAGATGTCCTGTAAAAGAGAGTATAGGGAGCAATTCGAAGATAAGATATGGTGCATAAAATAGTGCAACATGATTAATGAACCTTTTGTCCTGGTGAGCGAGATAAAATATCTCATGCTACTGCCCCATGCTAACAGCATTTATATCGCATTTTAAATATTTTTTCTTATTTCAGAGGTATTTCACTATCTGTCTTTGTTCAAGGGCAGATGAGGAAGGGACGATGCAAACACTGAAATTTAAAATCTTCCCCAGCTTAATTTTATTCTTAGATCACAGAGAGATTCTTTCTTTGCTGCTTGTTTGTTTGTTCCATTTTCTCACCTCTGCAGACTCCAGAGTTAGAAGAAATCCACATCAATTACTGGCACGCACCCCCCTTCTCCACCTCCCCAAACCTCCCACATCTCAAGCAACGCAGCTTATCTCCCGGCTGCCGCTGCTGATGGGTCTGGGGGCTGTCCCTGAGGTCCCTGAGGCCACAGGCACCACCACTCCCTCAGGCGACTGGGGCAGGGGGAGAGGTGGACCCGTGCCAGAGTTTTATAAATGCCACAAAATGAATTTCAGATGAAAAGCGGAGGGGAAGGAGGCAGAGCACCCAGGGCATCTCCTAGGTGGGGTGAGGGAGTGGGAGAAGACATTGGGCTGTAGATGAGGGCAGAGCTTTGGCTTGGGCACAGACGTGAGCTTGTGAAACTCCTTGGGGCTGGTGACTGAAAAAGGCTTTTCTCCTCCTCCTCCTCCAGCTCAACTTTCTCTTCTCATTCTTTCCTTTCAATTTTACTGCAGCTCATCCAAGGGAAACCCTTGCAAGTATGAGAGACACATCAGGCCAGTGCTGGGATTGCTTCTTCTGGGACAAGAAATCGCCTGAGGAGCCAGCGGGTACGGGGCTGGGAGGCTTAGGGCACTGCTTAAAAGTTACGAGGAGCCAAAGTGGGAGCTGAGAACTGCCTGGGCTTTGATGGGGGGTCCCTGCAGCTGAGGGTTCCCTGAAGTGAGCGTGGTGGTGAGGACAGGCAGGACAGAGGTGTGTGATGGTTAATGGGCAGCAGCATCTCCTGGAAGTAGCATCCCCACTCCCAGTGGCCAAATGACAGATGAAGCTTTCTGGGAGGTAATCCTCCAACTTTTAATGTACAGAGGCTTGTATTTATTTAGAAATTCGGGTTATGCTGATGCTGTCTGGAAAACCTGGCCGTGCTGCGTGAGCCTTGCTGAGCAGCCTCATCAGGAAGCAGTTGCCTGCGCAGGGGCTTGGACCGACCTGATTTCCACTGCTGGTTGCAAAACTGTGGTGTAAGAAAAATTTGATGACACCAGCATTATGTTCCTCCCGTAACGACTGGCTTGCACCATGTCCAAAATGAAACGAAATACAGTGCTGCAGTGGCACTGTTTGACCTTTCCCATTTTCTGGGTATTGAGCTTTATTTGATTTTCAACCTTTCCCCCCGCCGTTTCTTGGCTCTCTTCTCAGCAAGCTGATGGATATTTGCTCTGCGTGGAAATCCACCCCACCTCAGGTGCTCGCTGCTGCTATGGAACGGAACGGGAGCTGCTGCCTTCGTTTCACATCTGTTCCTGATACCGCTGCAGATGAGGGTCTTGTGAAGGGCAGCATCCCGCCCATCCAGAGGAGTTTTGGATGCTGCAAACCTCCCTGCTATTCGCTTATTCCCACTGAACTCTTGTCACGCGATTAGCACAAATCTATGGCGCTCTCCCTGCAAAATGAGACAGGGAGAGACAAAAATGTTGTATTTCCTGTGTCTGAAGCATTTTCTCCAAACTGTACTGTTGCAGAGCAAATTGTATTTTTTAACTGTGTCCACTGATTTTCCTAATAGACAATCAGACCTACCTGGTTGACTGCAAATGCCGTTTCCTTCAGTTTTGGCGGATTTTACAAAGTCAAATCAGCCTCCAAGCACATAAGCGATGCGCTTTGCTTCTTTTCCATAAGGCTAAGACTGAAACTGGGACAATTTATAGCAACATTTCCCGCTGGGGAGAGTGACGCTTCTTTTACACCCATTCAATACTTCTTGGACCTCAAGGAGTTTACTCCCAATTTGTTCCATGCTATGTGAGGTCAGAGTCAGGCCACTAAAAGAAGATAAAGATCTTTAAAAAGCTTTGCTGCTTCATTGCATCCTCTGATGAAAGGAATGCAATGGCTAAAAATAAATCTAAAGTGGAAAAAATAAGACTATTTTTGGAGAGGTGGGAAGGACACAACAAAGCCAAGGACAAGTCATTGTCTGCCAGCAAAGGAAAGCAAGGTGCAGAGACAGTGATGTCTGTGGCAATAAAAATGGTGATTTGACAGATGAAAAGCAGGAATTTGTGGTCACCCACAGTTTGTGGAGTAGGTACATTCGCAGATTCCCAGGGTTTCTGGCTGAAAGTTGCCCATTGCTGATCTTTGCTAGGGGCTGACTTCTCCTAATAATCTCCAGTGTGCTGTGCCTGGGGATTTGCCTGGCAAGTGCATAGCTGATTTTGGAACCAACCATCCGTCCGTCCGTCCATCCATCCGTCATCTCACTTCAGGGCAACTACGATCAGCATCTGACAGCCTTCTGGCCCCAGCTGCTCTCCTGTTACCGCTTTCGATCAAGTGGATGGCAAGATCCTTATTTTAGGTGGCTAATTAAAGTGCATTTATTTATAGCCAGCACTGCTCACGTGCAAATCTCGACAGGGAAAATATTCTTAGCCAGTGCTTTCCAGGCTGGCTGTGGTCTCCAGCTCACGGGTGACCTGATGTGCAGCTGGGGAACACCTAGCAGCCCCACATGCTCCACAGGGTTCCTACAGCTGTAGCCCAGCTGCGTTGCTGCCATAGTATTCTGGGATGCTACAGCTGTCCCTGCCCAGGGCCCACTCTCCCATGAAATACATATTTGTATTTAGTGATGGTTTTAGCACTCACCAAGCTGTGGCTGTCTTCTGCTGAGCTGGGAGCATTTTGGGGTAGCTGGGATCGTCTTGCCAGGGCTTCTTTTATCACCTCGGAGGAGTCCATAGCCTTGTCTCTGTCTCCTTCTCCCCAAACTGGGGCTACTAACAGCGCAAAAATACTGCCTACGCAGGCAAAAGTAGAATGGAGAAGAAAACCCTCTCCAATAGTTACAATGCTGGGCTGAATGTTAGCGCTGAAGTTTATCCTTGTAAAAGGCACAGTCTTCAAAAACATCTGGAAAAGTGCAGAATGAAAGATCCCCCTCTCCATCAGAGAGACATAACAGATTTCTTAGGCTGGGATGGCACTAAGTGCAACCTAATAATTCATGTCGTAGTAAGTAGGAAAGATCACTGCATTACCAATTTTCCTGTAAGAATGCAAACCTCATCCTTTTTTCACAAGAAAAGTGGCTGGGGACCCTGTTTGCCATCTCTGAGTGGAGAAAATGCCATGCTGATTCCCCAAACTGTCGTATTAAAGTGTCTAAGGAACATGGATTCTACCAACCCGCAGGAATTTGTGCTCCCAGATTCCCTGAGGGGGTTTGAAAATCCGCTCTCCACAATGACTGAGCCTGAAGTGGTTGGGAAATTCAATTATACTTGCACAGATAGCTGTTCCTGAGTATTTACACAGTACACCTATCTTGGTGGTATGTAAACACTCTGCAGGGTTTAGCAGCGTGATTACAGCTGACCTGCCAAGGGCAGTCATTCCCTTTACTATTTTCCTACAGGTTGAGCCCAGGCTATTGAATCTGACCCCGTTTTCTGAGAGATTTCATTTGAAATTCAGAGTTCGGTCCTGCTCTGACCAGATAGGTGTGGGACAACATTTCAGGAGTAGAAACTGTGGGAAGGTGACCCCTCAAAAAATAATTTTTATATATGTGTTTTTAAATTTCCTATTGGGCAGTGTTTTGTGCTGAGAATTAATTTTTATTATAGCTGATTTATAACCCCATGAAAATGGGCTTCAGTCTTGGAAAAAAATGCATACACTGCAAATACCAGAGGTGTGCTATCCAGTTTCCATACAGCCCTCCAGCATTCATATACAGCATATTTGTAGGGGTGTCACAGCTGTCTTTCTCTTGGCCATATTTTGCTGGGGAACTAGGAATCTTGGCAATTCTGAATTTTGTTGCTCTTCCAAAAGCAGAGTCGACACCATTACTGCGCGATGAAAGGTTTCTCCATAGGAACTACATCTCATAAGTTAGTCTGGAGAAGGGCTGTCATTCTCTGCCTTCCAGAAATAGCGTTTTCCTGTGTGATTGCTCAGGGTCCTCCTTCTGCATTTTCTGCGCGTCCACAAAATGGTCGAGGTGAGCACAGCATGGGAGGTTCAGGAAGAGCACGGTGTGACAGAGGCAGTCAGGAGAGTGGGCTGGTCGCGTGGTTGCGGTGAAGCTTTGCGAGGGGATTTCTTGCACGGGGACTAAGTGTTAAAGCCAAACTGAGCCATCTCTCAAAGCCCTGTGGGTGTAAAAGTACCTCCTTATATATAAATATACAGAGTGGCTCACCTCTGGGTCACAGCAAAGTCCATTTCAAAAGTAGTAGACCCAGCTATAGTGGCCAGGTGTCTTTTAAGCAAGACTGTGATTCCTGAAGGGCATCCTGGTACTGATGGGATTCAGTGACTCGATGAGTAATTGTAGTGACTCGAGAGCAGCAAGAACAGGTCCGTGGTGGCAGGAGGGAGGGAGTACCCAACACTCCGTAGCTGCCTCCATCCTGCAGTTTTTCCATGAGGTTGCAGGAGATGGTTGCCCAGGCACCTCTTGGATTTCATTTTGCCAGGGAGTAGAGAGGCTTTGAGAAGCAACCCAGGGTCCAAGGTTGTGCCTGGGACAAGATGAAGGCAGCTGCGTTTGATAACTTCCATCCTCTGCTGTCAGGCCATGAGCTTCAGCGCCCCGATGTGCTCAGTTAGCCACGCTCCCTGCTTCGGGACACGGAATGCAGGCGGCTGTTTTCCTAGTTATCCCAAGACAAGATGAAGAATCATAGGTGGAAGAAGGTAGAGGAGAAACGTGCCTATTCCCTGCGCAGTAGTTTGGCAGAGAAAGGACAGGCTGTGGCTGCAGAAGCGGTGCGCTCACAGTTGCTGATTGCGAAGGATTTCACAACTGATAAGCAATGAAATTGCTCATTGCCCACGGAGTGGAGCATGTTTGCGCCGAGGCATGGAGTAGATGCACATGGTAACAGCTGCTGAAGAGGCAGCTTTATAGCGTGAGGCTGCGCTTTATCTGCGGGATAAACCCAGGCCATTTCAGGAGTCACCGGTTCAGGAGGTGGGTAATGATGCTTGGCTTTCCACTGCAGAACAGCAGTGGCTGAGCTCCTCCAGCACCAGCCCATTGCTAATAGGAAATGCCTCAGATACAGCCCTGGTTACTCACAACTGATCAGTCCCCATTTCCCAACCCCCTTTTGGAGAACAGGGAAGGGAAGGAAAAGGAAGGGAAGGGAAAAATTTCAGTTTGCAGGGGCTACAGCCTGGCTCTGTGGGAGATGCTGTTTGCAGACCTGATCTCCTGTACTTTTAGTAAGTTCTGACCTGGCTTCCAACCTTACAAGGCTTGTTTCAAAATCATGAGGTCTCATATGTCTAATAAATTTGGGGTTCTTTTCCTCTATCTTCTCCTGGTTGGTTTTTTTTTTTTTTTTTGTAGTTTAAGAAGCACTTTGCTGTCATTTTGAAGTTCTCTCTGCAACCGCATGTATTAAAAACATAGTCCTGGATTTTAAGCAGTAATTACTAGAAGGTAATTCTTGTGCATTGCTATGATTCAAAGCACTTGGACTTGGGGAGAAGCACTGATAGCACAGGATACGCAGTAACGCAGCAAGAGCTGCCAGCGCTGCCTTTCTATACTTTCCGGTGCCTGAGCTTTCCTCTCCCTTTTCCAGTGGAAACTTAACATTCAGCTTCTCAACTCTGCAGGCTTTGTTGTTGTTGTTAGGACACTGCCACGTTCTCGAAAGACTCTGCTCTCCTTCCCCCAGCTCAGCCTCTGGTTGGGTGGCAGATTAACACAGGTGATGGTGGTGAAGGTGGGATTAGGATCAGATTTTTCTTTCTCTGTTGGGCAACTTCTCCCACTGACCCAAGGCACTGATTCTTGCTGTCATTCTGGCTGGTGCCAAAGGTGCTGGCTCTGTCGTGCTTCCCTTTAGCCCACAACTGAAAAGCCAAGCACAGCTCTGTACTTCTTGCATCCCGGTCTGTTGTCGGGGTCAGTACAGGAATGCGCTTGCTCCCATGGCATGCTCTGGAAGGACTGTCATAGCTTTTAGCAGCACGTGTGGTGAAGACACCCACCCCTCTTAGCCAGGGTTTGCAGAAGTGTTTGTTAAGAGCCCCTTGCACCTTGCTTGCATGGTGTGTGGGGGGCTCCAGGAGCTGCTATGATGTTCCTTAGGCTCCCAGAGCAAAGCAGATATGATGGAGGAAACCAGCCGTATAGACAGGGACCACTGCTGAAAAACAAGTCCTGAAGTGACTCTTAGGAGTAGGTACCCACAAGCTCTGCAAGGGGCACCAGCCCTTGCTTTCCTCCCCACCAAGGGCTCTGCTGCTGCCCCAGCTGCTGGCTGGCCTGGAGCTCCCCAGGTGGGACAATCAGTGAAAGAGAGCAGCTGAAAGAGATTAATGGAGTGGGAGAGCCTAGCCCAGCCTGCACTCCCCACCTGGCAGCAGGCTTGAAATCACTCATAAGTGCTGGTTCCCCTCTCTAGAGCTGGTATTTTATTTCTCATTTAGTAGCTTGCTAGAAGCATTAGAGAAGTTAGAGAAAACTGGTGATGAACCTGCCCTTCCTGGGGGGCTACACAGGTCTTCCTGGATTTTGGGTTGCAAGGTGCTATGTTTGGGCTGCTGCTGACTTTGGAAATTTTGTCACCTCTTCTGGGACCTGGATGGAGCCCTGGGCATCTTCTAGGGCTGTCCTTTCCTTCCTGAGCAGCAGCCTCTGAGCTCAGCAGGTTAGTGAGGTGTCTCTCTCCTCTGTGTCCCTGAATTGCCTTTATTTGATTTTAATGGCTTGTGATTTACTGGTGTGTGCATGTGTGGGTGGGAGGCTGAGCTGTGGTTTGGTTTAGCTCCCTCTTGGTTCAGTTATGCTACTGTGCTGCCTGCTCTGAGTTAGGAGAGATTATAGCTGTGTTGGATGCAAAGCTTGTCTTGTTCCTTCCCTCTCTTGTTTTGAGCAATATTTGGTGCCAGTCTTTCAGCCCTGGGGCTGTGAAGTCTCAGAATATAGAAACTGTTCTGGTTTCAGAGGGATATCCCCTTGTAGCAAAATAGCTCTCAGTTTTCCCTCTTCATTTCTCCAAAAGCTGCATCCCTCTTGGTCAAGTGCTCTTCAGTCTCATCAAAAGGTAGGTCTGTACGTTATTTCTTACAAGCCCCTTTTTTTATAGCTTTCAAGTGTTGGCAGGTGGATGTACCGAGTGTCTTGCTTTTGCTGTGCTAGATGTTGCTATGATCCTCTTCTATTCCTCTCCTTGTGAACCTGTAAGCTTGAGACTGAGGGCGGTGCCCCCCTGAAATCTTAAAAATTATGTGGTCTGTGGTGTGCGCCAGGTATCTTCTGCTTCTCTGCTCTCACTTGGAGACTGCCCCCTTTCTTCCGCTAAAAATTGTCTTTTTGTGTGTTGCAATAAGAAAACAAGTGCAAACCCTTACTGTTCTTTGTGAAAAGGATGAGTTGTGCTTGATGTCTTCCCTCCACACTGTTGTATCTTTTGTGGGGAGCTGGAGTGACCCCGTCCCAGGCTCTGCCACTGCGACCTGCTCTGCATCAGCTTTCCCTGTTCCTCGATCCCCACATCTGGAAAATGGGAACAAAAAGGCTTTTTGTTCTCTCTCTAGTAAAGTCATTGTGAACTGTGGATGAAAAGCAGCTTCTGGGTCTGATCCAAAATCTTTAGAAGCTGTCTGAAAGACTTCCATGGATTTAATGGTCTTTGGAGTAGATGCTGTGACGTTTGCTTCACTTTTGTTTAAAAGTGTCTCTTGCCTTTCCTACCCAGCTGAGTGTCTTCCCGTTGCAGCTGCAATCACTTGAGAGCATCACCACCAAACACCTCATAGACAACTGAGCAATGAACTCCCTTGGGCTCTGTGCTAAACAGATGCCTTCACCTTTTTGGTCTAACTAAAGAAAAAATTGCCACGTGCCTTTTCAGATGGGATTGTTATCAGAATGTCCTGAATCTTGACTTTCTGTTCCAAAGTGACTCTTTCCAGCACTTCATAAAAAGAAGATAAAAAGAAGGCAGTGGGTTGGGGGAGGAAACACGTCAGACCCCAAAATCATGCTTGTCTAGGAGTTCATGTATGTCTATGTTTAATCCTTGGCAAGAGGGCATGGGCTTCTGCAGCTGAGTGAAACCCAGGTCCTGATTCACTGGGTATCTCCTATAAAGTAGTGATCATTATGGCTTAAGTCTGGAAATAGGTGTTGACTTGCGGAGTTCTCCCAAGTAAAATTCATCCCGCCTGACTGGAAGCAGAATATTGGATACCTGGAAATCTTTAAAGCTGCTTTAAGCATCTGTAGGGCCTGAATGTTTCTAGGACTAGATAGCAGCTGAGCTGTGATTTTTTTTTTTTTTTTTTTTTTTTTTTTTTTTTTTGAGAGCCTCTCTGGAGACTTAGTTGTAGGGCTTGCCTTCACCTGTTAGGTATTTGAAGAGCTTTGAAAGAGTGATTTAGAGTTCCTGTCATTTCTGGTTGCACTCTTGAACCTCTGCAGCAAGTGCTTATATCTGTACTGTGATATATTTTTCTAGAAAAAATTCTCTTTCCTCAGGAGTTACTTTCTATTAAGCACCTGCAGAAGTTGTTTCCTGTTCCTTCAGGGGCTGCTTCTGAGAGGAGGAGACAGGAGGGCACTGGCTTTGGGGGTTAGTGGTTGAACAACACTGAAACTGCGGAAATCTGTAATAGGGAGTTGCTGGTTTTCATGGAAGCCATGAAAAGGGGAAGCATGAACTCTGCTGCAACCCATGTGTGCGTTGGATCTCTGTGGTACGGTTGTCCTCTGAAAGTGCTTTTTGAAGACAGGAATGGCTGGTTTGTTTTGCGGGTGGGTTTTTTACGTTACTGAACATATCCTACTTTATCTACAGGGTACACGTTTCCTTCACAGCAGTACTAGCTAAAAATGAAACTATCTTTCAGGGAGGAGAAATAAGTCCCATCTTTGATCAAGGCCGTTGCTGCTGGCACTGGAGAGTGGATGGGCTTGGCTAGTGATTGGGGCTGGGTGCAGAAACATCTTGGTACCAATCCTGTCTCTGAGGGGATGGTAGGACTCATAGTAATGTCACTAGTGCCAATTTCATCCCTTGATGAAGTGAGGTTATGGAGTGAAACATTACTGTAGTCCAAGCTTAAATATTATCCTTGTCTGCGAAGTGGGTGCGATGGTACGTACATCATGCATTAACACCTGAGAAATTAATTTATTAACACCTGAAGTGCTTGGAGATCTTTGAGTGAAAAAAATTATTAACAGCTTGGAAAGAAAATGTAGTCAGGGGACCAGGCTGTAGCAGCGTGTCTGATCCTGTATGGTGCCTCCAAAAATGGATGTTAAGATCTGTTTCTCCATGCTGAGACCCAAATCATCCATAGGATGTGCAGGAGCATTTGCCAAAAAGTCCAAGCTGTCCCTCTGGGGCAGATGAGAGAGTGTGGGCACTTTCCAGGCTTCCCACCGAAGGGATGTGGGAGCAATGTGTGTCTGCAGCTCATCTGCTGTCTCAGCATCTTGCACTCATGGGGGGACGGGGTTTAAGCTATCGAGGTGGAGGAAATGTGCAGTCTCCTTCTGAATTAGACTGCAGCACAGTCCTAGTAAATTAGCATCCCATTTTACATAGAGGAACACAATCTCGATGGGAGATGGAGGTATCAGTATATTTCTTTAATGGACTCGTACTGAGAAATACTATGATTCTGTTGAAATGTGATTTTAATAGTTTCTCCATTTTCCCTGGTTCTCCCTGCAAAGCCTTTTCAGCTGTGAAGGATGTGGTGGATAGTTTGAATACTGATTCTTTGTGGGCAGCCTAGTTAAAATATAATTATACTGTTTATCATTCAGTAAAAGCCTGTCTCTGAGAGGAGTCCTTTTAGGAAAGGAGAGGGGTTTTTTCTTCTGTTTGTTAGAGAGCAAAAATGAAATGGAACATTTGATACCGTAAGCAGTGTTCTATTCACCCGCCTTCTGCCATGCTAACAAAAAAATGAAAGAAAAAGGGAAGACTTGATGCTTCCTCCTAATGCCAAGAACTACAAAGAAGGTAATTTTAAGTTTTACTGGCTTGTTTAATTCAAGCTGTTAACTTAAAGCGCATCTTTCCCATGCAATGGCACAGTCTAAAGATGTTCTTTATTTGGTTTTGGGGATAAATAGCTCATACGGTGAGATTGCAGCCTCTGGAGAAGAGAGTGGGTCAGAAAAATGAAGGCGATATGTCCATGTTGCTGCTTTTATTACATATAAGAGTGACGCGAATGGAAAAAGCAAACCTTTTGCTAAATGTAGGATGGGAAGTTGGATGCCAACTGCTTCATCATTGCTTTTGGTGGGCAGAGAGCGGCTGACTGGGGGATGTTGCCCCTTCAGGACTTTTTTTCTTGTTGATACATAAGGGAGCAGATCATAAGTGGTTGTGACTCTCCACCTACTGTGTCCCCTGAGGCTGACAGTGCAGCTGTATGAAGTAGCACCTGTATCCTTCAGTAGGAATTTGAGCAATGTCAGGCGTCTCTGGAGACAGTGTGACCAATTCTATTACAAAATTTTGTTATTTTATTTTCTTAAATGGCCGTAATCAGAAATGCATTGTTGAGTTGATGCTGTTTGCGTTTCTTTCCTTGTTTCCCTTTGAGGGCTCCCATCTCACCGCCGTGCCGATAAGCAACACGCCGGGAGCATTTCTTTCTCGAACAGGAGTTGAGGTTTAACAGAGTCCCGACTGTTCCCTTCTGTATGGTCTGGGCATTGATGTACACTGAAGGAAATGTGTTTTAGCTTCTTCTTGGCACGTGACAAAGGAAACCCCTGGAAGTTGTTGGCATTGCCAAAGGAGAATAAAAATGCGGATGTGATGGGCACGTGCCACCGGGCAATGTGGAGGATGGCTGCGTCCAGGCCTGGGGAGGCAGAATTGGCACCCAAACCTGCACACCCAGCTGCTGTAAAATTGCTAAAATAGGGTAATAATGTCATTCTTCCTGCCCACCATCCCCATTTCCTTACCTTTCTGTCGTCCAGATCTTGCTGCTGCTGTGCTATGGTATGGGCAGGAGCTGAGCTGGGGTCAGAACCTGCATCTTGCAGGGCCAAAAGGTTTTGGGGCTGGAATTGGGGGAGAGGGAGGAGGATGGAAAAGCTCAGATGGGGTGGAGCTGGATCCTGGTTTTGTAAGGTGGGGCTGCGGGGGGAGAGGAAAGGTTAGCCCTCCATTTATTTTTTTTTTTTTTTTTCTCCTTATAGAGGCCAAAAAAAATTTGGGAGTTGTTCTTATAGTCAAAGCTCTTTATGTTCTTGTTGAAATAAGGTAACTCATTTTTACTCAAGGAGTAAAAGCCTTCCTGGCTCTGGGCTCCCTTGCAGTGGCTTCCAGCATTCTGGGGACTCCCCTCGGTGTCCTGTCCTGCGGTGTCACCTGTGCTTCAGCATGAGTGATGATAGAGTGAAAGTTATAAATGACCAGAAAACAAAAATCTGCTTTGTACAAACATAGAGGTTTAAAATGTGGTTGAATTCCACAAAGGAATGAAAACAAGACCTTTTAGTACGAGGGTGTTCTTTTGGTGTGTGTGTGTGTTTTTTTTTTTTTTTTTTTTCTGAATGGAACGGAGACAAAACATTTGTTTTTGGATAGAAAAGGCTCCCACTCCCATCAGTTTGCCTCCCTCTATCTCTCTGGAGGCAGCAAATGGCTCATGTTAGTCCTCGGATTCTTTTCCACCAAATATTGTCAGAACTAATTCACGTCTCTGTGGACTGTTTGGGCAGAAAATGTGAAGTTCCTTTGATGCAGCCAAGAGGAACCATATCCTGAGTCCTAGTCCCAAAGAACTGGGATGAGAAACTTCATTTCCAGCCAGCAGAGATGGTCCTACTTAAATCTAGTGCCACAGAAAACTTCCTGTGACTGGTTCCCAGTTTAAGTAGTTAGGGTGCCTGCAGCTTATGGTGGGGATTGAGTCCTGGTCCAGTGGCTGCGCACCTGGATCTGCAGCTACTTCCTGTGGGACCTTGAGCAAATAGATTGTCATCACCTGCAAGGAGGGGACACCTCTTGTTGGGAGTGCTGGGTAGGAAGAGCTGTGTTGGAGCTGCTGTTACCAACACAGTGTAATCTTTTCTCCTTTTTTTTTTCTTTTTTTCCTTTGTGTAAGGGCAAAGCCAGCCTTGTTTTTCCAACCAGCTTAAAAGCAATTTTCGAGTGTAACTTTTGGCTGTTCGAGCCTTTGAGAGAGTATTGAGTTGCAAAAGGTGGTGGCTGCCAGTTCCTATATAAAAACACTGCATTAGTCAAAAACCCCTTTGGAAGCGCCACTGATTAATATATCAGTTCCTGTGAGAGCACGCTGACCTAGATTTTGCTTTAGCTGTTTAGGTGGAGACTCAACTACAATGTGGCTTTTATCTATTCGCAGAATGGATTTGGAGGATGTGGAGTCTACAGAGAGCTTTTATTTCCTTTTAAAACCATTGTGTTCAAATGTGCTACCATATGTTTTTATGGTTCTTTTTAATCTCGCCCACTGATCGTTTTGGGGGATTTAGAAGGTCAGTGGTGTTGAGAAACTTATCAGCCACCTAAGAATGGTTGGGGAATCCAGTAATTTGTGCGTGTTTCATGGCATAACTTGATAATCAGACACCTGAAAGACACTGGAGGTAGGGACTGTAGCACATACGTGCTGGGATGAACGGGTTTTCTCTTTGGTCTCTTTGAAGTTCGGATGTGTTAAAAGTATGATCCTAACACTTGTAGGCAGGCATTTCTTATCTGGCTTCTTTTTGCTGGGGGGAATATAATGCAATGTGAAAGGCGTTTATATGGAATTTCTGGAATAGCGTTTTACAGGGTGGGAAAAGCAGGATGTCTGCGAAAGAGAGTCCGGGCTGTGAGTTTGCAGCAAGGGCTCTGTGGAAAGGCGCTGAGAGTCGGTGCTGCTTCCCCATTGTAACTCTTGCGCTGCGGAATCTCAAAGCTCTTTCCGAGCACTAGAGGTGTTGGCTTCCCGATGCTGCTGGTCTCCCCATCCTTGCACTGCGATTAAAAATAAGGCATGGAAGTTATTGCGATCCTGTGGATTTGAACCGGGGGGGGGGGAATCCCTGACTGCTGAACGCAGGAGGATTTCCTTGGCTTGACTCCTGTAATCCCTGTGGTTGTCATCTCACGTTCCCAAGAGGGCTCTCTTCCAGGTCTGCATCTCAGGCAGCACCTAAACCAGGGGAAATGGAGTTGAAATGAATGCTCGGAATGTGGGATTAGCCACAGTTCAGGTGTTCTGCTGCACGTGTGCACCAATGACAGCAGCACACCTTGTCCCTGCTGGCCACGCCATGTTGAGGAGGAGGAAATGGTTAGCAGGGTTGGTTTAGTAATTCTCACTGCAGCTCGATTAAAAGATTCCACTTTCTGCCTTTGATCTACCATGTGTACTCTCTCTGCCATTGAGACAGTGTATAAATTGTTTCTTCGAATAGCAATATTTACAATGAAGTCTTACTCATTTTGGGTAAAGGACAGTCCAAGCGCATTTCTTAAGTCTTGATTTCATTAGCACAGCGCTGCAGTTCATCAATCCCCATAAATATTTATCTCTTCAGCATTCTTTGTATGATTTCAAAACACTGGCCGTGTTTTAACGGGACGCTTCGTGTTGTTTATTGTGCAATAGCTTTACCATAGATACGCTGACAAAGAACTCTCTGATGGCTGGGGAGGCACATTCTCTTCCAGACGTGTTTATGAACCTGGTAAAAGCCGCCTTTGCATCAGCGCTCCCTGGGTGGGTGGGGAACGAAGGCCAGTTGGGGATTCCCTCACGAGTGTTATGAGTCAAAAGGATTTGCAGCTCTGCCAGCCCTGCACACTTAGAAATCGTGAGCCGGTTGCTAAAAATCATGAGATTTTTATAATAAATCAATGTAGAGCACTTCAGCTTGCTTTCTGATGGCTGTGGTTCTGGGTAAAATGGATACCTGCGTTCTGGATTTCTCTGCAACCCAAGTGGCTTGGGGATTATTCTTTAGTTTTAATGGCATAGCTGAAATATTTGCTGACACTGGAGCCTCTGGGTGTTGAGATTGTATAAAGCGTTTGGAGACTTTTGTGGATAAAACCATACAAGCTGTCAGCAGAGGCTTCGGGGGCAGCGATGGTTAAGCACATCTTGTCCTGGTGATGGCTAGCTCTTCCCCAGGGACTGGGGAGTCCCCAGGGGAGGCTATCGCTTGTGTCTGCTCACTTTAGAGGCAAGAAAAGACAGCCTCGTCTCAAATGGATAAGGAGCTTACTTGGCTTTTAGTAGCATTTGCATTTTGAACCTTATTCTTGCTGCTCTAATGAAACGGGTTGGTGGTTAAGCCACTTAACGCTTATGGAGGACGCTGTTAATGGCAATGACAACTGTGTCCCTGAAATTTCAGGTGTTTGTTTAAATGTTTGATTTTATTTTTTTTTAATGCTAAGGTGACTTAAAATAAAAAGTGGCCTTTCATGAAGGTTTTTACAAAGTTCTATGGAGTGAATGGGATGCATGGTTGTTGCTAACGTTTGTGCTACGAAAAATTACCTGATAGACTTCATACTTAACATGAAGGAACCAGCTGCTGAAGAAGTCTGTTCATGAAACTTTCCCATTATAGGACTATTTAAAGGCTATTTCAGATTTTTTTTCCAAGCAATTTAATTGTTAGAAGAAAATATTTTTGGAGAGTAAAAGAAGTCTGAACAATTATTATTAATATAAACCTTAGTAAATGTCCTTTATAGCACAGAACAAGTTCATGGTGTAAAGAAAAAACAAGCCAAGGGTCTCTATTTCATGAATAAGCATGCTTAATAAGTGTTGAAAGTTTTAACCAGTTAATTGAACAAAATAAACATCATCTATGGAAGAATTATTTGAAGTTCTGAAAAAGTATTAATTACTTTTTCCTCTCTCTTTCCAGGCAGGATTATTGATTCAACACGCTGAGTCTGTCCGGTGTGAATTCATCTCCTGAACACCTGCACCAGGTACTTCTTTTCTTTTGTTGCGTGTTTGTGCTGTCTATGCTTTCTTTCCATTTAATGCCATTTCAGAAAGGTCTGTATGCTCTAGTAGATACTGTGTTTGGATTTTAGTCTTGCTTTCAGGAGACTGGGCTCCATATTTTGCCCCCATCCCGCTGGCACCACAGACTTTGTTTAATAGCAAAAAGATGCTTCTGCTCATTGAAACTGGGAGATGATGGGGCCCTCAGAAACAGGGATGGGATATTGTTGTTCAGAGTGAATTGAATGGTATGTGGAGGCCTTACAAAACCCAGAATTTTTATTTCCAATTGCTCGAAGAGCACGTGATGAGGGCTGGATAAAGGAGCCCGGTTGTACTCTCACAACTGAGAGTGCTGTGCCTGTGGAAAGCAATCCACTTCCCAGCTGTTTCTTATCACAGATGTAGCATGTCAGGAGGAATAGCCCCATGTGTGACCTGAGACATCCCGCATTTCTGAAGTGTCTGAAATACTTTAATACTTTTGTCAAACTGATCCCCAATCCCTTTTCATCGCGTTGAAGTTATGGCACGCTCTGATGACCACAGAGCCTGAGGCAATGCTGAGTTCTGACTGTATGATTAATCGGCATGAAGTACTTCCCCCATTTACGTGATAGTTTTCATATGTTTTCTTATTGATATATACTACTATATGTTACCTTTTATTTCTGCTTATAAATGAGCATGCGGCTGTGAAAGTAGAGAGGGGAGAAGAAAGTGAGTCAAATTTGCCCTCTTGCCCTGCACAGGGAAAATGATGTATTGCACAGGCACCGAGCCATTCCCCGTCACACGGCCGGGATCATCCTCCGTGAATACTTCTCTATCTAGAATTCACTGATCTGCTTTACTGGTATTTTTTGACCACGCTTCTTTGTTTATTCCCCAACCACTTCAGATGAGCAAAAATTGCGTTGGCAAGAACAATTGTGGGAAAGCAACATCACGTTGCATACTTGTGCGAATAAATATTCACAAGAGAATCCCCATCGAGAGCGCTCGCACGGCCGCTCGTGAATTCTCTTCCGATTACTCACCAAAGAGACTTGTCGAATGTTTATAGCTGTTTGGTGGGCAACTGGCAAACAGGTTGGGAAGACTTGAAGTTTGTCTAAGCCTTTGATGGTCGAGTCTGGGAGAAAAATGAAAGCATCTGGCCTGGGTTGACTAATTGAGTGGCACTGGTAGCCCTGACTTGTAGCAACTCATTTCTGTCTGTGGCAGCTCCAGTTTGTCTGTTCAGGCTGTTCATCAGAGCTAAAGGCTGGAGAAACTTATGGAAGAATCGCAGTCTGTTTGTAGATTGTTATGACTTAAACTAAGAGCTGGATTTGCTGGATAAATGAACAGAGTATTATTTGACCAACATCAGGGAAACGTGACGACTATTTACCTTTCAGTTTTGAGTGTTCTTGAAGCAATTACCAGTTAATGCCTGTGCTTCTGGAGACCTCTTACTGAATGATGATTATCTCATGGGAGTCCCAGATTCTCTGCTCTCGGTGCCCTGCGCTGATGGATACTGTTATCTGATTTTTTGCTTCTCTCCTTGCAAAGTATTGGAAAAAGCAGCTGTTGTCTTCAATACTTCGGTAGGTTGGCCTTCCTAATTGAGTGAATGATCACTACTTGATTGCTTGCTCTGTTTCCATGTGAGTTTTCCTGTAGAGAAGAAAGCGCTAATAAACTGTTCCAGTTGCGGTTCTGTAGACAAATGTGGGTTTTGGTGGACAGTTTTTAAATGGAGGTCAACTGTCAAACAAATTGCCTGATTCTTTAAGTATTTGGTTGACAAAGGTAGCTGAAATAAAGTTGGATGTCTTTCTGAAGTGCTGGATGTGTATCTGAAGAAAACAATTAGCATTTTACAGCATAAAGTGCACATACCAAATGGATTAAGAATTGGCTGATACATCTGAAAAAATAGTCATCATCGGGGAGCCCTCGTGAAATGAGAGGTTGGTTGTTGGGCTTTGGGGAGCTTCGGCGCACTGTTATTCCATCCTCTCATCAGTGACCTGAAGTCATGATAAAATTACTGCTGATGAAGCTTTTGCGCAGCTCACGCTTTGGCTGAGAAGTGCATAGTGGTGACTAAAGAAGTAACGCCGTGTGGTCTGGAAGGCTCGGTAAGCTCAGCCCACGGAAATAAAACATGCTTTGATGCAGACGTAGCTCTACATCTGGGAACAAGGCAGGCGAGCGGTACCGATGGCGCTGCTGGCTGTGCTGCAGAAAGAAATGCCTCTGTGAAAGGCAGAACGAGCTCCCGGTGTACCAGCCTGGCAAAAAAAGGCCAGTGTGATGCTGGGATGCGTATGCAGGAGAGCTTTGTGTTCCCCCACCAAAGTGTGTGGGTTTAGTCTTTTTTTTCTTCTTTTTTTTCTTCTCCAGAGGATATCAATAAATAGAAGTCAATGTGGAAAAGGGCTAGAAAAATGATCTGAAAGCTGGGGAAAGCAAGATGTTTAAAAGCTCTTAATCTGCTGAATTTATGAAAAAAAAAATAATAAATGAAGTGACTTGGTATTTATGCATTGGGATCATTTTAAGAGAGAAAACTTTGGAAACCAAAGGAAAAGATAGAGTGCGAATCCTTGCTGGAAGCTAAACCCCAACACGTTCAAACTTAGATAGAAAGCACGTGTTTGTGAGTACGAATGGCACGGAGGATTTACTGTCTCTTGGTGCTTGTCAAATCAAGCCCGTGTGCACGGGAGGGGTGCTTTAGCCAGGACCTAAATGAAGGTTTAATTGTAGGGCTTTAGTTCTTGGGCTTTTATACAGCCGGGTGAGTGGGTGAAATGTAATGGTCAGGGTGATGCAGGAGGTCAGAACAGATGATATCATGGTCCCTTCAGGACTCAAAGCTTTATGAATAAATGCATTTGAAAAACCCTGTTATATTATAGTGGAAAGCACTGGTGTTCCTGGAGATTAAAGGGAGAGTTTGAGATTTGCAACTGTGATAATATCCTTGTTGGCTGGAACGTTGCAACAGGCAGTGCTGGCTCAGCCCACCTTGTCTCCTGTCTCCCTAGAGCGTTCAGCAAAGGAGCTGAAGCACTTGGGGCTAATGCTCATTACCAGCTTTGGCGTTGTCTCTCATTAGAGATCACAGAAAATAATATTTAGATGAAAGACTGCTCAGGCAAAACAGTTGGTTATTAGATATCTTTAGGTCTCTCTACAGAATGAATTTTTAAAATCCAGGACAGTTTTATGCCTTGCTCCAGGAGCTCTGAAACACAGGCAAACTGGTTTTGTCAAGGTAAAGGAAACTTGGGGTATATCTTTCCTTCCTTTCATACCTGTCTGATTCTTAAGACATCTCCGTAGGTACTGTTCTTCCTGTTACATTTCTCAGTGTTGCATCAGAAGAGATAGTTCTGATGAGACAGAGTGATAATAAATCCCGCACCAACCAAACCCGTTTATTCACTTAGCAAAAGAAATACTTTATGGTTTTTTTGCAGGCTGCAAGGTGCCCATCTTTCCTCCTAGTCAAATGCCATTTTGCTTCTATTATCATAGAATTGAGTAAGCAAGTTTAATTAGCTCTGTTGTGTTAAATGGTTTCCAGATTGGAGGTAAGTGCCTCTAAGCAATAGGTAAAATAGTATTATCCATCCGCATCCCTCTGGAATACGAATGAAGGATGCTGTGTATTTGCTGTGATATTATTACCTCTATAGCTCATGTGGCCCGGAGACAGCAGGCTCAGAGTCCTTGACTCGTGATTAGGGGTTTTGGTGGTGTTCTCTGTCTCTTTTGTTGTTGTTGTTTGGCTGCAGCTGGAGAGGAAATACCTTCGTGTTGTCAGCTGAAATGTAAACAGAATGTCCATCATCAATCAGGAGTCATTGGGGTTCATCTGCTCTTGCGTTCTCTCATAACCACGGGAGAAGCAGATTAATGTGAAAAATACTGGTGCGTGCATGTGGTTTTGTGCATTTAAAGCTAACCAGATGTTTGAAACATCTTTCTGAAATACAGATGATGATATAATGACTCCATAGTAATACAAAGCATTGGCAAGGGAGACATGAATATCCCTCAGTGTGGCATATAGAGGTGAACTCCTGATTCGTAGGCTTGCATGAGTTCAGGAAGTTCACGGGCTACCTAAGGACAAAAGATTTTTGTTCCAGGCGTGCACTTTGTCCTTGGTGACACGCAACGCTGCTGGACTGAGAACATCTTCAGGTTATTTAACTTAAGAAAAGCCTCCACTTGACGATCAACTTGGCACTTGCAGGATGCCTCTGATCCAGAGGCTTTATACAACGCTGATTCTGCTGTGAGGTCCCTTTGGTGGTAAGTGGCCGGAGGGACGTGCCGAGCTGCCTGCGGTCACCAGGATGATCTGGAGCGGTGTTTGCTGGGGTGGCAGGGGCAGGCTGAGCCCCCTACCCCGGCGGGCAGCCATGGGGTTGCGATGCCTGGCTCCAGCTGCATTGCTGTTCCCATGATATGGTGCTTGCTTGATCCTCTAGCATAGAAAGAGGAAAAAGCATGCAAAAACCAGACACGATGACTAGACTGATAGGGGTTTTGGCCACTTAGCTATAAGATTTTAAGAGCTAAAATGTGAATGAGGGGGGAAATAAAATGCTCTGGGGTGCAGGTAAACTGATACGGAGGCACTGGTCTCAGTTCCTCAGTAGGAACATTATTGTCTTCAGCGAAGCTGTGCATACGTTTCTTTTTATACCAAATGAACAGATAGCAATTTCCTGCCTTGCTTATGTTTCAAGGCCATAGTCTGCCTCTGTCTTTCCCCCGTTGCAGAAATTCACGGCAGCGTGAGGAATGCGGCGTCTGTCAACACGTGCTGCGAGAGAAATACAGAAGCCTAAAACTGGGACTTGACAGGAGGCGGATGCCTGTGTTTTAAATCATAAAATACCCTTTCCTGTTAATTTTGTTTGGGTGAGTTACAGGAGAAGGAGGAGGGGAGGAAGGCTGCAATGAATGCCGTGCTTTTGTGCTCGAGGGCAGAGAACATGTCACAAATGCAGCAGGTAAGGAAAGGGTGTCAGTCTGGGGACAAAGGCAAAACATAGCCCATGTGGTCCGCAGCAAGGTAAATCTGGAATTATTTTGCTAAAATGAATAAACTTCACCAGCGGTTAGTCTTGAGCAGCTACAGCTCTGCGTGCTTTCTTGCCGTCATTACACCTGCCTGCTAGTTGGCTTTTTTGGCAAGAACGCTGCTTCTGTCCCTCCTGTTTCTTCTGCATCCGCTTAGTACTAGACCAAAACATCTGAAGCGTTGGCACCTGTTTTCTGCCTGATGTACAAGTTAGAGGCACTACAGCGTCACTCTGATTTCTAACCAGTTACTTCACCACTGGATTTAATCAGAGAGGTTTTGGGACCTATTTGCTTAAACTTTAAATACTCAGTTAAATTTGAATGGCTTTTCCAGCCTGGGTTGGACCTGTGAGTCTTCTGAAGGTCTTCACGCTGTGTGTAGTCCCTGTCACCCCTGGTTTCTGCAGTACAGATACCAGCAGCAAAAAGCTGTTGTCCTGCGTGGAGTCAGCTCCAGTCTTGTGTGGAAAATGATGATGTTGATAATTGTGGTAAGATAAATGGCTTGATCTTTTGCTTTTTCTGGAGGGGGAAAAAAAAAAGCGCGGGTAATGCTGGTCACTGAAGTGAAGGATCGCCTGAGGTGTTTGAAGATGCAGATTTAATTGGCAGGTTTGCCTCCAGCTACACAGTTAATTCTCCAGAGAAGGTCTAATTGCTTGGCGCTTGCACAACAATTTTCATCTGCAGCACATGATTAATTTGTCCTGCTTTATCCCCTGAGCCTACAGAACAGTGCCCTCTCGTGTGCAGCACAGACATGAGCTGGAAATGATAAATCCTTTTCCAAATTAGACCTTATTTTTGGAGTGTCGGTAAGAAATTAAGACCGACCTGTCACCACATGTTGCTTTGCTCTTTTTTCCTCCTAGTGTTCTATGTGGCATGACGGCTGTAGAGGCTTTTGTGTACTGGTATTTCAAAATATGTAAATGAAAGAGCACTTTGCTTGTACTTCATAGTCCAATACACTGAATGAATTTCTTTATTCTAGTGTAGGGGGGAAGTCTAAAGGTTTTGCCTGTTTTCCTGACTCCCATGCTGTAGCTAGTGTAGATTTTAGTGATTTGCATGCAGATAGCAGCAACTGGGATCACATGCCAGAAGCTGGAGATTAAGGTGTAGAATGCAATTTCAGAGTAGACCCCCCAAAAAAAGTGATTCAACGTTAATGTGTATTGCATGTTGCTGGGTTTTTTGCATCACTGCTTGTCACTGTAGTAGGACTGTTTCAAATGCACAGTGAAGTTGAAGTCCTTGGTTTGCAATAGACTCTACAAATGAGAGAAACCCGTGCTTTCTCCTGTGCTGCTGTTTTAGCACGATCTTCCTTCCAGTCCTGGCCTGTTGCTGTGCAAAAACCTGATAGTTTTGCTGGTTGGGCTCTGTTTCATAAATTGCAGTCTCCACGTGGTAGCAATGGTCCCTGTTTCTTCTATCTCCCCCTATTGTTGTGTTTTAACTACTCTTTCAATTAGCGAACAGTTGTATTCTCTTTCTTCAGGGACATCTGAGTAAAGTTATCCAGCCTAAAGCTCTTAGGTGCTTTAAAAAGAGATGTTCTTTTTACATACGGCTAGATGTGAATAAACAAACTTAATTACAGACTGGTATGTATAATGCTGGCATGTGGACTAGAAATGCTGTAGTGCTTTTTTTTTTTGACTAGTGCTATAATAAAGGCACCAACAAATTAATGCCCTTTGGACGTGATGAATCGGAGATGACTGTGTGTGGCATGTACTTTGGCTACATCTTGCTGCACTGGGCAGAGCGCTGTTGTAGAAGAACCTGTGCTGGGAACCAACTTGGGATGGGGGCGGTGCTTGCTTTCTGAACATATTTAGAAATAATTAACCTAGGGCTAAGACTTAAACCTTTTATGTGGCTTATAACCCTGCTTCTCTGGTGCCTCTGAACTTTGTTGCTTTAGAAGGAGTGAGTGGAGTCTGTCGTCTTTTTTTTTTTTTTTTTTTTTTTTTTTCCCCCACTGTGCTATGGGAGTGTTTGTCTAGCTACATGTATTTAATCTCTTCTGAGGTGGAGGAATGCATGTTAAATAAACATTAAGTTTGGGCGCTTTCTAGAATTGGGTGTGTTTGCCTGATTTTTTTAGGAAGGGTGATGTGTTTGGATGAAGGATTTTTGTTTTGCGGTCGGGTTCCTTTTGCACTTACTCCAACGGCTGAGATTTGATGTTCGGATCCAGGATGCTGCGTTCAGCCAAGGGAAGTCATAAGGGGAGTGGAATTGCATAAGCAGGAGATACTCTCCACATGGGTGAGCCTCTGGAGTGCAGGGTCCCATTCAGCAGGGGTGTGTGAGGTGCAGCATCTGCCCTTCAAGATCTTGCTGTCAAGCTGTGAGTTGGAATTGATGGTATTTCCCCACACTTGGTTCCATTTTTTGCTTCCAGTAGACTTCTTCCATCAGTCGCCGCTTACGAGGATGGCGCTTCCAGAGTGGACCTGTTGATCAGTGATTGGTAGCTCCTCCACTCACGGCACCAGCTTGAGCTTGGTAGGAGAAACAATCAAGCTTTTTTATTTTTTTTTTTGGCCGAGGTAACTGGAACAATAGAAAGCACCGCTCAAAGCACTGGCCTTGCAGAAAAACTAAATCTGAACGAACTCAGGGTAATTTGAAGGGTTTTCCCAGTGTGCAGCTGCAAGTACAGGGCTGGAACCCCCACTGGCTTGCGGGTGTGTGAGTCTGTATGTGTCAGAAGTGGCAAATGGGCCAGGAAAAATCCACAGAGGCGATGGTGCTGTGCCCCAAGATGATGCCAAGAGAATGAGAGGTTTCTCAGGCAGAGTGTTGGCTAGGAAGGTAGGCTTGGAAATGTCTGTGGGGAAATTCTCCTTCTGTTCCTACTTGAGTCAGGGAAAAATGACTTTGTGTGCACATTTTTTAGTTAAACAGGAAGCTACTTGACTCTTTCTTCTGGAAACCAGGCAAGAAGATGCTGGGTATTCGCTAACCATGCAAGTTGAAAGGGCCAATACTGCACCTCTGATTCTTCTGCTTGTTGCTTGAATACCAGAGCCTTTGTTCTTGAATCTGTTGGATGTGAAGCGGAAGAGCAGCGCTAATCCCACTGTTGAGACTGAGGATCCATGTACGTTGGAGGTAGTGCAGAGATCTTCAGATGGAAGCAGTGTAGCTGAATGATGCCCCGGTGTCCTTACTCGGACACCAGGTCTGGTCTTATGCCACTGAGTGCAGGACTGGTCTGCGGTTGTCTGTTGTGGTCCGTGGTGGTCTGGGCTGGTCCAGCAGCATGCAGGTGGCTGCTGAGGGCTCAGAGCTCTAAATTTCCTGCCTGTTATGGATGTAACACCAAAATTGTCTCCCCTGACATTGTGTTTGCACGCAAAAGCTGTAACAGCAATTCCATATTCTTATAATCCTTCTGCTCGGATAAAAATCAGATGTTAACAAATGCAAGCACATGAGGACTAAAGACTTTTATTACAATATCTTTTTAATTATCAAGGTGGGGAATCACATTTTACAAACTACAATAAATTGAATTTTATTATGGTTTGTGTGAGTAGATTAGACTCTAACAAAAATCTTTTTCTTTCTCTAAGGTTTATTTGTCACTTGTTGAACTCTAGAAAAATGAGCTGTGAATTGAACCAGAGGGTTACAGATATAATCCAAATGATGGTTCGTATTTATGGTTTAGATTAGCCTAGTTTAATTCCAGATTGCAAACACTTTTAACATCTGTGAAATCCAAACCAGGCTGTTATGCTTTATTAAGTTCTAGCTTCTACTATTTTCAATAGGTAATTTGTGAAGTCTCAAATACTGAATTATGGCTGTTTCTTTTGGAAGGCGCTTCACTTATTTTTCTCTTGTCTGTATGCATTGGTAATCCTGGTGTTATGATAACTCAGGGCTTCTGTGGAGCCTGCTGCCACAGGCGGATATGGTGAGGGGACAGCTTTGGTAATGAGGAGCGTTCACCCTGAACTAGTAACCACTGGATTATCACACCTCCTGTTCAGGGCTTGGCTTATTGCTGGCCCTTGTCACATTCTCCTGATGAGCAGCAACTCTATTCTCCTTCCCCTTCTCTCTTATGCTTTCTCCTTTGCCGTGAAGACCATGGGTCCGTAGAGTGACCCATGAAAAACCTATTTTCAAGCTCAAAGCTTTTTTTTCCTACTATTTTGATGTTTATTTTCATATGCAGAAGCCCCTGAAGAATTTACAAGGTCTCTTTCCCAGTGTGAAAGATGCCTTGCAGTGGTGTGCGTGGGCTGAGATGTGGCAGCATTGAGTAGCTGAGAGGTTAGAAAGGACCCATCTTCTCTGGTGAAAGGAGTAGAGGCTACCTGCTGCTTAACAGAAGATCGTGATTTCGTATGTAGACCTCTCATGGGACCTTGGTATGGCCTAAAAGAAAAGACCATCTCTTAAAGAAAGTGGGGAAAGAACCAAGTCGAACTTTGGGACATGAGTTAAAGGAGATGCTCAGGGGTTGTATTTACATAAACAAATGCATTGGGAGTGTTTTAATAGATGTAGGTAACTTAGCATATTTTTCTCATTAAATAAATGTGTGGAGTGTGGCTTCTCAGTGCCTGAATTAGGAGAAAACTCCTGAAAATTGAAGTGTCTCTGTTTAGCAAATGTTAATGGTTGGTGATGGAGACTGGGACTGTAGTTGACAGCAGTTGGAACTTGACTTGCTGCTGCTGAAAGAGGATCAATCCAGGCTGTGACAAGGCTGGGTCACGGGACCAGAACAGCCCCTCCGTGTGAAGCAGCCACAGGACTTTGTGTTCTTTTTGAACAGCACCAAGACTTGAAAAATCTTTTAACAGTTTATTCAACTCTTGGTGATGAAAAGTTCCTGTCAGATTTCAGGGTGGTGGTGTCTTGCAAATAACTGATTTATGCCCTGATTCTCAACAGTTCACAGTCACTGTGATGGTCAGTCTATGCAAAAGAGATGCTTGCAATTCTGGATGCTGCTGTTGCAGAAAGTTTGCAAGCAAGTGTATACAGGATATACATTTTTGTTTGTTGAGAAGATGCTGGTATTGAGGAGGGGGGGGTCAGTGTGCAGTTCCCCCAACTTGCTCTGTGTGTTTTGAAATGCAGCAGATGACAAAACTGAGCCCTGTGCTAAATAAATACAAAGACAGAGGTTAACCAACCTTGCTGATACAGTGGGATGCCAATATGATCAGATTTATACTTCCATGTTAATTCAATTCCCTAGGAAAACTTTGGAAAAGAAATCCAATAAAGCTATAAAGAATGGCAGACGTTTTCTGGCCCAATGGCTACAGCAAGCATACACGTTTAAGAGATTATTTTCATATGCATGTAGTCATCTTAGAATTCTGGAAGAGAACAGCTTGTCTGTGATTTATAATAAATTATTCATCCTTTTTTATTACCATAATAATCGCTTTTTATGGTTACCCAACTGAATGCTGTTATGAAAGCACAGAAAAATCTATTAATTATTTTTCACGATTTTATAGTATTTAGGTTTTTTCCTAGAGTTTTCCCATTCTATAGATTTTTGATGTTATCAGAAAGTGAAGCATTTATTCTTTTCTAAGATAAAAGTCTCTAAGCACACTTATTTTGCGTATTGTGCAACAGGATTGCTATTTGCAGAGCTAGAAGAACTTGAGAACTTATCTAGGGAAAGCGCTAGTCTCTGCAACGATCGCTGGATGCCTCTTCCCTGCCTTTTGGTCCCAGAAGCCGCATGGATTCTGGATGTGTTCCCATTAGACTCGTATAGGTACATAATTGACTTAAATATCCCAAACAAGGGTTGGGTTCTTAAAAATAAGAAACACTGACATGTGCCAGGAACAAATGGAAGTAGCCTGGAATGGGGGATTTTTCCCCTTCAACAGAGGGAGGTTGTAGTCCTGTTTAGTAGGAGGCCTGTGGGACCCAAACTAGTGCAAATTTTGATGCAGAGGTTGTGTTAAATACAAAACCCCATTCACAACCTGGTTACTTGGGCGACTGAAGGACTGCACCCATTGATGGACCTGTATCATGTTTGTTCACTTGTTTTTTCAAAATAAGTACTACTTTAGTAGATCAGCAGCTCCTAGTGCCATTTATTGCCATATCTTCAGGAAGTTACTCTGCCCTCATAGCATAGAGAGCATCGGCCAGGTTATTGCACCAGGGTATGTAGTAGCTCTGGATTTGGAGTTAAAATTCTTATGAAATGTCACTGGACTGGCAGATAGCTGCTGGTGTTAGAGGCTAAGTAAGCATGAAAAGGGTATATAAATCTTTCTTCTTGACTCTGTCTTGTTTTTGATGGGCTGAATCTCGTTTAATGCAATCTTCATGGTGGCGTGTAATGCTAATTTGGTCTATATCTAATGCTTAGTCTATGGAGTGCTCACCTTTGCAATGAAGTGGGACTGAACACAGGGGAATCTCTGCATAATCAAGTAGTAACAGCTTTGGACCTCTTTAATGCCTACAAGTCAGATTGAATAAAGCTTCCAGAGCTGGCTGCTTCTGTTCTATGCAAAACCAGGCTTCAAGAAAATCTCTTGCTTGGTTTGCACATTTGGGTTGTCTTAAAGTGAGCCTGCGGGATGTATGTGTGCAGTTCTTGTATGACACAATACAGTGATGAGATGTTTGAATGTAAAATGATAATAAACGCCCCACGCAGCTGGGAGGTTGGATCTTGGTTCATCCTGTATCTCTGCGATTCACTGGTCTCCCCTGCTGCAATCACGGGTTTTGACCCAACGTAAATCTAGGAGGTCACAGTTCAGCCGTACAGCTAAGCACATTCCTAGGTTAAGGCATGGGACAAACCTTGCCGTGTCCAGTGAGACTAGTCTCATGCTGAAATAACATGCTGAACTGCAGCCTAAATACCTAAGAAGAAATATTCTCCGAGAACTCTTTCCTTTGGAGCTTGTTTTATACTGTACATCTATTTGGCCTCTAAGTGCCGTAAGGGTTGGGAACATGTCATCTTCTGGGGGCTGTGCAGAGCCAGATCACTGCTTAACACAGCCATAATCCTGTCATCTCTAGTTGAGATCATGAGCATTTTCAGAGAGGGAGCTCCTCTTTCTTTTCTGTATTAGCAGAGCACCAAGAGCCCTGTCAATGCTCAGTAAATCCAACAGCCTCTTGGGAGTTGGCCTTTCTATTAAAGTGCTTTTCTGCTTTATGAATGATGGAAGAACTGCAGTTTGTAGTAAAAAGAAGTGTGCGAGAACAATAAGGTATCTTTTTATGTTTTGTTGCATGTGGTGCAAGGCAGTAGCACAGAAGAGCAATTAAAATGCTTTACTTGGGTGAGGTTTGGAAGAGACTTTCTGGTAAGGTTTGGAGATGTGTGACCAACCAGTCAGGTGAAGAAACCTAAAATTCCTTTTGCTTTGGAGGAGATGTAGAGGAGGAAGCTCTTTTGCTGGGAGAGAGGATTGTGGGGAGAGCGGGGAGAAGGAAGAACTGTAGGCTGGATACAGGGCAAAAAAAGGGAAGGATGGCCAAGACAGTAATGATGGAATGTGTCCAGAGAGACTTGAAGAGAAATAAGCCAAGAATGAGTTAGGAAACATGACCCTCCTACCCATGTGTGTCTCGGCTGCAAGTTGCAATATTTCTGCTTGTGACGGGCACACTGTGGGGTAGAAAGTAGCATCCTGGCATGAAGGTGACGCATCTTTCAGTAGAAGCTCTGGGAGTTTTGTGAACTGCTGGTGAGTGATATGTTGAAATCTTGACACACAGTGCTTATTCTAGGCTAATTATTGACTGTATGCCAGTCTGTATGTGCGTCCTTCCAAGAAATAATGTCATTCACGTTGGCACCGAAATGAGAGCTGCAGCCTGTAATAGGCTTTCGAGAAAAAAACACAAGTGTGACATTAATCTGTATATCCAAGAGCAGTCCAGCCACACAGCTTACTTTGAATGGAGCAGTCTTGGTTATTGTGTTTACCTATGAGGATTAT
Source organism: Numenius arquata (assembly GCF_964106895.1). Classification (NCBI taxonomy): domain Eukaryota; kingdom Metazoa; phylum Chordata; class Aves; order Charadriiformes; family Scolopacidae; genus Numenius; species Numenius arquata. The sequence continues at coordinate 11,607,777 of NC_133588.1, read as the reverse complement.
TTTACCTTTTTCAGGCATAGGTAAATGTGATTACCAAGACCACCTTCTCCATTGTACGCCAACAGAGGAAAGAGATGATCTGGTACATCCCAAACGAAATCGGCCCCCGAACCAGGCCACCGAGGACATCATATGCCAGTTTTAAAATATTAATTCTAAATAATAATCAATACTTGTTAAGAAAACAGTGGGTTTCTAGTTAAAATTGCAGGAAACTTTTCAGTAATGTGTCTCATAGATTGGAAGATACAGCTTTGTTAAGGCAAACCTGTCTGTATTTGTAGAAACCTACTTGTGTTACACAACACACATGCAAACACAATTTCTGCTTTTCTCAATGTTCCCCTTTGTATAAATGATTAAGCACCACCTTTTCTCCTGGTGTGCTCTAACTTTATAAAGGTTGACTCTCCTGTATTTGAACCTGGATTGCCATTAGAGGATTGAATGGCCTCCGTGTGAGCTGGTCTGGAGTGGTCAGGTCTTTGATTTCATGGAAACGTTTGAAAGATCTGGAGTTCCTCCTTATGACAGGGACAATTTCAAAATGGTTCTAGCATGTCTGCCTTCACAGCATATTGCTGGTGAATGTGCTGACTTGTAGTCCAAGGCTTCACTTCTAGGAAACTGATAATGTAGAAGTACTGCTCTTTCCCATGGTGTTTGCTCCCCTCCTCTTTCACACCTGACAAATCCTGAAGAATTACACTATATGCTGTTTCAAGATGCTTTTAACTGGGCCATTCTTTTTTTTTTTTTTTTCTTGGTTCTGCTGCCATCAGTAGACCAGCAGGACTGGAAAATGCAGTAGCCTTTTGGCCATCTGGTTTCAGTCCTGGCTTATTTTCAACTTTGACGTGGCATTGGAAGCGAGTGCTGTTTGGGTGCTGGGAGGAAGCTGAAAGAAGCTAACAAGAGATGAATTCTTTACTGACAAATGCCAAGCAAGCCACACTAGAAGAAATAATTGGAGCTGCTTCTACAATTTTTCTGTCCTAAGTTTATTATATTAATCGGGAAGAAGTACTTAAACTTCTTTGTGGTTGCTCAATGTAGCCTTTGGCACCATACACAACAGTGGTCAAAAAAAGCAAACAGAAGTGTTAAGAGGCATACAAAACACATGGAAAATATCTTGCCATTATATAAATCGGCTGAATGCCTGTGCCTGAAATGTTGTCTTCCATTCTAGTAAATTCATCTCCTAAAGGAGTCAGGAAAATGAGAAAGAACTCAGAGGCAGAAGAAATGAAAAGGGTTAGCATTTTAATATATTGGAGCTATTTTCCCATAGTGAATTTTAAAGTCATTGGAAGGAGTATAAAGCAAGGAGACAAGTTGACTTAAATATTCTTTCTGAGAATACGCGACAAAAGAGATGCGTAGTTAAACTGAAAAGTTGGCAAACTGGACTGTCAGAAGATGTTGCCTACCTTGCAGAACCATGCTGTGGCCATGAGTTCTACAGTTTGCTACTGTGATAAGTGTTAAACAAGACTCAAAAAAAAAAACCAAACCCAAAACAAAAAAAACCAAGCCAAAAAACCAACAACAACAACAAAAAAAAACCCAAGCAAAAAGAAACTCCCACCAAAACCCCACAGCTAAACAAGTACCCAAATATTTAGGAGTAAAAATACTAAGGCAACTGGAACCTAACAGATCAAGACAAAGGGATTTATAAAGGGACATATGTGGCTTGGGTGAGTTTTTTTTGTAATGTCACAATTTGGAGGAATTTCTTCCTCTTTACATGATGAATGGAGAGAGAGATGCTTGTTGTGCATAGGTGAAGCCAGTATAAGAGATACAGTGGTAACTCTGGCATATCCTAGCAGTTTCAGGAAAAGATATTTTTACCTTTGCAATTTTTTCTGTGAACCAGAGTTTTGAGCACAGGACAGACTTAAGGCTTTTGGGGGTGAAAATCCCGTAAGCTGTAGGCTCTTGATGCAAGCTCCTCTCTCCATCCTCCAAGGAACATGCTGCCTCTTATCTGTCCCCTCTTATCCATTCTTCTACTTCCATCATCTTTCATCTGCCCTTAATTAACTTTTCCCATTCTGCTGAGTGTACGTACTCCTGAGATTAACGTAAGAGTGCAAAGTTTCAAGAGAATTGAAAATCAATTTCTCTGTCTTCATGTACCTGTCAAGGATTGAGTGCCAAGGCTGGAATTTGTCCTCTGATGGCTGATGGTATCGCCTCCACCTAAATCACCTTTCTAGCACTGCTTAGGATATATTAGCCTTAGCACCCTGGCTGTGATCCAGTTCAAGTACAAAGCGTTTGGTGAAATAGGGACGCAGTGTCTGTTGGTGAGAGCGGAGGAGCCGAAGTCAATGCCGACTCCTCCACATCTGGCAAAAACGTGGTGGTGGAGCGAGAGGAAACAACGAATGGTCGAAACTCCTGGGTCCACATCTCTGACAAAAGCCAAGCCCTGGTGTTTGTAAAAAGGATTGAGCATCGGGGCCCTTGAGTTAGACTTACTCTGCTGCTGATCTATGGGAACAAGGAGGGGGGTGTCTGTTTCTACATCTAATCACTTGCAGGCATGTGATTACAACACTTAATGATCATGGACTAGGTCAGTTTTTAATTAGCTGAGCCACATGATAGGCTTTTGCAGTGCCAGCAAACTCCTTCCTTATTGATGTCTAGTCTGATGTTACAAAATAGCAGCTGTGCCAGTGAAATCATGGATTTATGGGTTAAATCACGTTGTGTAGCAGATTGTATTTCTCAATCCCAAGCTGTTTTGCTCTGATCTGGATGGGTTACGGTGGGTCTGAGTTTCAGCATGCAGCAAGTCTCTCTTTTTCGTTCAATGCTTTGTGTAGCATGCAGTGAGTAAGAAAAATAACGCTCCAAAATGCTTGGGAAGTTAGAAATGGGGATCCGTGGCTGTTACGAGGACTCACATGATACTGTGGTCCAGTGGAATGGAATCCTTCACTGATTGAATCACATGTTTTTGTACTAGTAACAACCAATAACACCCCTTTCCTCCCCAAAAGGACTAAATATAGTCCTGAGAAACTCCGACCAGTGAGGATTGGCACCAGATTGTGACTTTTCCACAAGCCCTGTGTAATGGCCAGTATATGATTGTCCTGTTCCAGGAGCAGATGGCAGAGCAGGCCGCACACTTCTGAGTCAGTCAACTTTCCTCTTTACCCTTCCCTGTGAGGAGGGACGTATCCTGCGCTGACTTTATGCATCGCTTCGCATCCATCATCTTCCATTGGACAGGGTGAATGTATGACTTTGGTTTTCCTGGCCTGCATGTGGAAGATAACAGTCCCCCCCATTTCCCTCCCTGCTTTGTGATGGGGTTGGAGGAGATGGTGCCCCGGTGATTAGACGGGCCATGACCCTTCCAACTTTGATGCACAAATCTGTTTTCCTAAATGTACATCTTGACACTCACGCACTGTGCACATGCTCTGCCCTTGACCCCTGTTGCATGCTAACTATAAAAGCTTTCCATTTATTTCCTGGAGGTCTAGAGCTTTCAAACAATGCTGTCCCTTTGAGCCACGCAGGTCTGGAGTGTATTTAAGTGCCGAAGCATAGCCAAGTTTGAACACACTGAGATCTCTCAAAAATGTGCACGTGAGCAAATCTTTCCTTATCGTATTCTTCTGCTGAGCCAAGGAAGAAGTCCCTGGTGATGCTGATCTCCAAGCGGGGGCATATTACAGGGAGGGTTTCATTTCCCCTGAAGGTCCCGTGCTGATCACTTGTGAAGTCAGGGCTTCCAACCTGTTGAGCTATTGATGGTTCATAAATTCATCAAATTTTGGGCTCAGAGACCGCTAGCTTTTTTTTTTTTTTAACGTTTCCCCTGTAACATAGGCTGTTGAATTATGGTTCTTCAGTTGTTACACTTCATACGTTTGGGTTTTTTCCTCACTTGTGTAATTATGTTTAGCCTGGTTCATTTATGCCTTACTTTCTGCCAGCCTGGAAGTTCATTTGGTTAAAACTGACTTGGAGCCAGAGCCACATTGCCTGACCCTGAACTTAGGCAGCACTTTCCTGTTCTGAAGAGGAAGGGGGAATCTAGTGCAGACCATTTGCCCTCCGCTATTGCTGGTTTCTGATATTCACCGTTGCCTTTTCAGAGGAGATGTGCTAAACGAGGAGGCCCTGCATTGCTTTTTTGGGTGAGTTAGCTCACCTGCAGTTTTGATTTGAGCTTCTCAGGATCCAAGATTCACAGTAAGAAAAAATGCTTGTATATGGAAGCTTGTCCCATACCTCTGATAATTTAATACTTGGAGATTTTTCCATAGAATTTTTGTTTTATGCAAAGCTGAGTTGCACTGCCGAAGACTCAGTAGCTGACTCGGGGATTAAAGTTGTGTTTTATGATCCTGAAGTCGAGCAAGGTTTTGTCCTCTGAGCCTGATCTGGAATTGAAGTTCTTGGGAAAGTTGTTGGAGGGAAGAAAGCAGAGACAGGAACTGTAGATTGGTCTCACAGTTTTCCTATATTATCTCCCGTTTGCTGTCACCTGAGGGGTGCCTGCTGTCCTGTGCAAGAACAGAGGTGGGTCAATGACCTAGCTGGGTACCAGAAGCAGTTTGGCTGTATCAGCTATACTAGTTAGCAGAGCTAATTAGCTGATATAGAGTTATGTGCTAATGTAACCTGCTGCCTCCAGTTTGCTCCAATTTATTCTGGGTTTGTGTTCTTTGTGCTAGATGCCTTCACCACCTTGGTGACAATGAAGTAGAGCTGAGGAAAAGAAGTCCTTTCTTCTCACTGTTTGCTTCCTGAAGATTTGAAGTCCCAAGTCTGCCCTTGTCCTTTCAGTTGTGCTCCTGGGTAAGAGGAACCTGCTTATCAGCCTGCTTTGGGGTTGTGTTTTTGCAGAAAACTTTTACTTGGCTCTGTGCAGGGCAGAGTTTGGTGTGTGCAAACTCTGTGGGTGACTGTTCCCTGGCCAGGATAAGAAAACCTCACTTCTGTCCCACTTAGCTTCAGACCCTCTTCAGTCAATGAGAAGAGATGGGCATCTCTAAATCTCTATTTCTGCCCGAGAAAGGTCTGAATTTATTTTTTTTAGACATCTATGAAAAAGAATTATAGAATATTGCTAAGAGCAAGTAGACTTGATTTAAATACTGCCATGGGTTAGGTATGTAGACCTCTTCCTTATCCTGGAGGTCCGTTCATCTGTTTTACTGAGCCTGGAGTTTTGGAGCGTGGTGTGATAGTGGATGAGAGTCTACAGCTGCAGATGTTTTCCCAAAGGCAGCTTTTCAACAGCTATATTTTTGAAAAGCACAATGTATGTGTATGTTCATGTGCATTGGTATGTTGCTGGTGATTATACAGCTTGTGCGGCAGCCGGGGGATAAATAAAAAAAAGATGTGTCATCAAATAGCTGGTTGTGTGCCCGCACAGTTCAACTTTTAGAAAGCCTTCTATTCTGGGCTTACCTCCCAGTGGCATTGGCACTGTCTCTTGTTGCTTGAGCTTTTCTGAGCAGGGGTCGATAGGATGGTCTGGTTCTTCCTGCAGCTTTCCTAGGGCACAGCAACCTCATTATATCATGGTATGGAAGTCTGTAGGCGGGATAGCTGCTCCTACTGGGTTGGTGGAGGAGGCTCCGTTACAGAAGGATCTGAGCTGAAGTCAGCTCATGGTCCTTCCCAGAGAGAGGTGGCTTATTTTGTTGGAAAGTGGGGTTTGTGATACGTGGATTCTGAACGCCCAAGGCTTGTGCTTGACCTTAGTAACTGTCTGAATGTCAGGAGCGACAACAGGCTAAGGCAATGGCTCCGTTCTAGGTGTTCTGCGTATTCTGGGTAGGAGATGTTCTTGCTTTCCTCCTAGCAGATAGGAAACTAGAACAGCAGGAAAAATCTGCTGCAAAGGAGCAGCAGATTAGGAGTGAACCAAATCATCTGAGTCTTGCTCTGCTGCTTTGGCATTTCCTGTTTAATGGGCTGACACAAATTTGACTCTTTAAATTACTCTGTATTCCTATAAAGACTGGGGGCTTGTGATTACCTGAGGCACTAATGGACATTAGAGAGTCGTTTCTTAGCATGTGTAGTACAGGATGTTTTATCAAAGCAGCAGCAGGATGCTTGTGAGACAGGTAACTCTGAGGTTCTAGCATGAATTGTTGACTTCCTTCATCTTTCCTTGCAACACAGCTGTCTGGTAAGTAGCCAGCTAGACCCGCGCCGCCTCTGCTTAGCAGTTTTGGACACCATTGCCTTGGTTCTTGAGACATGGAGATGCTATAAGTGTTGCTAACAGCTTCAATAGGACCAACCACTTATCAGGCTGAGTGGGAAAATAGCAGATGGCTTCGTGCTGGTAAGTTGACGTGGGAGATTCTTGGCTGATAACTAATTATGCTACTAAGAAGTAGCATAAACATAGGAAGAGTCCTACAGAAGGAAATATTATAAAACCAATTGTAAAACTACTGTTGATGAAATGCAGCCACCAGCATTCTCCTCCTTGCATTTTTGTCGGGGAAGACACGCGATCAAAGTACATTTGGTTTTGCCTGTGGAGCAGCAAAGAGCAGAATTTGGGAGAAATTCTGGTGATTTTTTTTTTTTTTTTTTTTTTTTTTCCCAGGACACTTGGGGTTAGCCTTTGAAGTTAATGGTTATTCTGCTGTAGAGCTGAGTGCTTCTGCAAAGAGGTTTCAGTGATGTGCTAAACTCGGATATATCTATGAAACAGGATGTAGTTCCCACAGGGAGTTTTTTCTTGTTTCTGGACAATGCCAGTGCCTTTCATGAGAATATCTGCTTTTCACCATCTTGCCTTCCTTTTCTTATCGCTACTGGCTTTGCATGTGAATTCCCAACAACAGGAGAAGGCTTGGGAGCTCTGATCCCGGTCATATCTATTCCAAGTGGTTTTGAACATGCCAGTCAAGAAGGCACTGTAGCATAGCACAATATGAAATATTTTGAGTGTCCTGCTGTAGGTCTTGCCTTTATAAACAAAAGCCATTCCAGAAGTTTTGCAAGGATTGATAGGATCAGGATGTATTTGTTACCAGGAAGGGCTGGCTGAGATGTAGCAGTTGTAATTCACTCTCAATGTGAAGCGGGAAGTTGATTCTGCCGTTTTCTGTGTGTCGCTGTGAGGGAAGTAGGCCCTAAAAATAAGGAGAGATTTCTTGATTTAAGATATATTTTCAGAATACAATGTTACACGTTGCAAAAGTGATTTGGGACGTTCTAATGGTACGCTACCTTAATTTTAATCTTAATGAAAAGAACGTAGCCAACTTTTACATGTGCAAGCACATATGTGGGGTATAATGTGAAATGGACCATTTCAGTTGACCTGAATTGAAGATTTTTTTTTTTTAATTTACACACACACACCCCCCCCCAGACTTTGCTGCTGCTTTGCAGAAAGCTCAGTATTTTCAGTTTGTTTTTTTCCTCATCTGGAATAAGACCATGGTTCAAAATCTGAACAGCTTCTGAGACAGACCTTACCTTCTTTGCAGTGCTGGACTTCTGCTTGGATCCAGCTTCAGCAGAGCAGCCCACAGCTGGCTGTCGCTGGCGCCGATGGGAAGTTTACAAGGGTTTGCAGCTGCACCCGTTCAGATGGCTGCATGGAGTCTGTTCCAAAAGGCTCTGTTTTTAGCTCCAGGGGTGGACGCTACAAATTACGAGTAGCTTTTGTATTATGGTTACATCAAGGAATGCTGATCATGAACTCAGCTCCCTTGGTGGTGGGATGCTGTGTGTCTCGGCATCCAGGGCCTCGGAGTCCCAGTGGTCTAGGACCCCTTTGGGTGCTCAGTTGGAGAAAGAAAGAGTAGAGGCATGATAAAGTATGGTGTGGGAGGACATACCTGAACTGGCTTGTTTGAAATGGTGTTGCTGACTGAATACTGGAAGAGCTTCATCCCAGGGCGTCTTTCCATTGCCCTCTTTGGGATCAGACCCCGAGTCCTTGCGAGGATGAGAGCAGCTTGCCCGCTTTATGCAACTGAAATCCCGCTCTGGTTTCTTGGCGTAATGTCGACACACCCTTTTTTATTAACGTGAGACCCTTAGGGAAAGGAGAAGTTGATGGGGTGGGGACCCCTTGGTTTAGCTCTGCCAGTTCCACACCCACTCTTCAGCTGGTCTGCTTGCGATCATCGTTCTGGGGAGCAGCGGACCAGGTCAATTACTCCATAACAGCTCCATCTATGACTCTTCAGTCATGCAGCTGTATCAGAATTACAACAAAAACAACCTCAGTTATCCTAGTTGGATGTGAAAGCAGACGCGTGTTCCATGAGAAGCGGTGATGCCAGAACGTGGAGGTCAATGTTGTTCAGTGTTTTTTGGCAAAAGAAAAACCTATCGTATGGAAGCCGGTGCCTGGGGAATCTACATGGAGCGGTGAGATGAGCTCTGTGCGCGACTGGAGATAATGGTGCTTGGGGAGGTGATTGAGCCAGGGAACATTGGAGAGCGGCTCTGCGCTGCTGCCAGCAATCCCCCCAAGCCCAGTGGCCACCCTTCTTCGTGATGAAGTCATTGAAAGCAACAAAACCATTTATCCAGGAAGCCAACCTGCCTCCAGAAGGCCTGAAGGCAATAGTGAGTTTCTGGTGCCTCTGGGGCCATGTTATAAGTAGGTATTTGCATTCTCAGCCATCTGTGAATACGGGTGCTGGTGATACTGCCTCTTCGATCAGCTCAAAGTTGCCAAGTTTCTTTTCTCTTTTTTTCCAGCAAAAGGCTTTCAGCTCTTCTTTCCTGGAGAATGAGGTACTTAGTACTGTCAGCAACACATGAGCCATCCCTACAGTCACAGACCTGCATCCAAGGGGATGTAGGCAATGTGTTAGTACATGTGGAAAAATCCCCTGAAGCTTCCAATTTACACTGGAATTTTTAAAAACAAAAAGTAGAGAAAGTTTTGTTCATGAAACTATGGAAAACACCACTGATAATATCTTTTCAGGGCTATTTCCAACCTCCCACATTAAAAGATGATCTCAAAGTACCAAGTTTTGGGTCTGGGTTTGTAGTTTTCCAGACTTTTGGGACTCGGAGCAGCAGAGGGATATGGGCTTGAAATAATTTTTTGGCTTCTGTTGCGCAGAGACTAGTTCGGTAAGAGTGACCAAACCTTCAGCAGCAGGAGGGAGCTGATGGAGATGAGACACCAGCACGGCAAGTGGGAGCCGATCCTCTTCTCCTGGAGAAGTATGAAGCTGACTGTCCAGGAGACAGTCAGAGCCCCGTTGTAACGGTCTGTAATATGGTTTTGATGAGGCTTGCCTTTTGCTCTGAAGAAATCTGCAGCTTTTCATTGTCACTCCCAAGAACTGGATCCATTCTGAAGAGCAACAATACATGGAAAATGGAATATTTTGCTTATTAAAGTAACTTGGAGTTCCAGCTCTGAGGTTGGCAACCAAACCTCGGAGAGGCTAAGGAGCTGGAGAGCATGTTGCTCCCCCCTTCCAAAAGAAACCTCAGTGTATGCCAACACTTTTATTTATAATGTTAAAATAAGTTGAGTACATTAAAAGGTATTATTGAGGGAGCAGGACTTAAAATATATCATTTTTATGTTATTAGGCTGCTCTAAGTGAGGTGTCCTACTGCAAGCAGATAATCTGTCCCTCTGCCTAGATTCCATGCTGGAACTTACTGGAAGCTTTTCACCGCAAGAATCTGAGCAAACTGATTATTTTCAAGAAAAGGGAGATTGAGAAAAATAATATTGAAAGACATAACCTCAAACCACGGTGGAGAAATTTCCTGACAGCAGTTCGATGTCTCATGACCACCTGATCACTCCCGATTACATTTGGGGCTTTAGGAGATGCCCATAGGGGAGCTCAGCTGGCTGGGGAGAGTTTGGGGTGGGCTGCACCTGGAGCTGGGGCTGGCCACCCCCCTTCCTACATTCCACCCTCTCTTTTTTAGTAGCAAGAAAACAGGCAAGGGAAATCCTGAAGGAATCCAGACGTTTTGAGAGCATCAAGTAATCTCCTTGACCTTTGCGAGCTGTTCCATCGTGTTGAAGTCCTGTGGTCTGAGCCGTGACACGAGGAAGCGCTGCTGTTGGGGAAGGAGGTTGGGGGAATAAAGGTGTTGCAATGAAAGCTGGAGCACGCAACCAGATACTCAGGGGAAAGAGGGAAGATGTACTTACCACATCCTGTCCGCGGGACCACTGAGCGTCGGGCTTACAGAATATTTCATGTCAGAGAAAGGTCTCTGTGTCCAGCTGAATTCCCCACAGTAAGGAATTTCCAAGGGCTAATTTTTCCCTGTGAAGCGGATATGGTTATTCAATAAGCACCAGGGTTGTGTGTGGGCACGTGCCCAGTTCGACAGCTCTGCTCTTGTGCGTGCTAAGGTGATATACATTAGGTGTTTGTGCAATGTTGACACATATGTGTGGGTGCGAACGTGCATGTGCGTGCTGTTACCCTGCTGTGATACCGAGGAACTGAGCTCCTGTTGGAAAGCTAACCCAAGGCTGTGGCACATAAGCAGGTGTAGGGAAGAAAATGTTCCCCTCGGGGATGGAGGGGAGGACTACAGGCCATACGATGAATTAATCCTTGTGTATTTGCCCACACTTGTCTCTGCAGGTGGGTGCAGAAGCCTAAATATGGCCATGGTCAGAACTACCACGAGAGCTGGCTGAATCTGGTTGGAATAGCTCCAAAAAACACGTAAAGAGAATTTCTGTTGTACCTAATTTAATCAGAAAGAATTTAAGGTGTAGCCAAATGGAGCCCATGAAATTAGAGAGATGAGTAAAATGAGATGCAAATTTGCATAGTCCAGAGGTTATTAAAAACCCTTTTCATTTGCCCGAGTGCTTGGGCAGAGGACAGGGAGAGAAGTGATGGAGGTAGTGAGTAGGGGGTCTGGGGAGATGGCTCTGGTTTTGATCTGCTCCTGGTTCAGGCTTGTCCAATTTTCTCCAGACTTTCCACAGATCTGAATCCCTTATGAGCTAAGAATAAGCTCGAAGATTTTTAGCCAAAAAAAGGGCTTTCCATGTGAACATTAGAAGCTTAAGAAGAAAACTGTTTCATCTTTAACTCTCTATCTCGGTAAGATGCTTTCAGGGAACTCTAGTACTTTACAAGTTAGATATTAGAGGGGAAAACTGCTTAGGAGATGGAGTGCTAAAACTTCCTATGGAGGCTCTTTGGGTGATCTCTGTTTTATTAAAAGTGTTATTTAGTGCTATCGCGGAAGTGCCTGGAGGGCACGGCAGGGATCTGTCATGCTGAGTGTGGTGCCTGGGCAGAACAAGAAACAGAGTGTAAGCAGAGGAAAGAGCAAACGAGGTGAAGGAGAGCTACAGTGTGAGAAGAAGGGGGAGGGCAGGAGCAGGCAAAGTCACAGAAGAAAGCACTGCATGGCTCAGGGTCTCCAAAACCGTGTTTCTCCAGTCTCCAGGACTTTTCCTGTGGCTCTGATGTCCCACAACTGCTGCAGCTGTAGAAAGGATGCATCCTCAAGCTAGTCTTGACTCAGTCCTGTCTGGTGCCTGTAGTTTCCGATCTCAGGTATTCCTGACACCCAACAAATGTTTCAGTCTTAGGGGACAGCAAAACAAAGCGGTGCTAGCAATGCTGTGGTGTTTAAAGTGAGATAGGAAGTGGTGGTTTGCAGCTGTAAATAAATGGCTTGGGGAAATTTTCAGACCACTTGTGTACATGGAGGTCAAGGGAAGTCATGAACATAACTCAGAACCAAAGGGGAATCTATCCATTAAAATCTGTTTGTCTACAAGGGGCCTGTGTTCCTGCAGAAAGAATTCTTTGAGCTTTTTCCCCCCTCAAACCACATCACACCTCCTTTCAGATGCTTTCAGCCACTGCAGTTTGCCTACAGCAGCACACAGCTATGAAAAGCATGCTGCAGGCGGGCAAAGCCACCAGCTGCACACAGCTTTGGGGCTCTGCCGAAGGGTGAGCAGACCCCAGAAAATGGATTTAGCTCCTTGGCAGAGGAGCCATGTCCATGGCTGGGTTTTCCAGGTGTGCACGTGGCTGCTGCCGGCTCAGACAGGGGGAATGTTGGGCTGACTCTGGCTGGTGCACCGGGAGGACATGGTTACTTGATTTATGCCCTCTCCCCTTGGCAGCACCGGAGGGAACTGTGGTGGCTCTCTAGGCAGCACCGGTTGGTTTAGTCCTGCAGCTTGAGACAGCCGAGCAAATGGAGAACTGGGGAGGTGGGTGAATTGGGATGGGTGACTTCTCAAAAGCAATGGCTTGCAGAGCTGCTAGAAATGAGATGGTGTTCTTTATGTAGGGCCTGGGGTAGTATCCACTGTCTTATCCATCCTGCAGGATTAAACTGCCACAGCTGCCAGTGATGCTCCTTAGTGGAGCATCCGCTCCTTAGTGGAGCTGGCCTAGTTCAGCTATAAAAGTTTCGTGTAAGTCTGTTGCGCTTGCTAAAGCTTCATCTGTGGTGGGCCCATGTGGGGTCACTTCAGCCTCCCGCAGCAGGAGTATGACACATGGGGGGGAGCTCCATGGTCCCCCACGGTGGGCTCAGGGCCCCGCAGGGAGCTCCTGAGGGGGCAAGTGGAGGTTCTCACCAGTGCTCAGCCCAATTGCTCGAGCTCGTGCTGTGTCCAGGGCTATTTCCCATAAAATACTGGAGTGGAAAAAAGGATTTTTCTAACTGTTAAGAACAAGAACTCCCCTTGGGAGATGAGAATCGTCCTGTGCCTCCAGCCCCTGCTGTCAGCAGAAGTCACAGTCCCTGCAGTCGGACACAGTGATAACTGCAGCTGAGGTAGGTGCCAGCCTGGACCCCCACTTGCTGTGTGGGTCAGTGCACACAAAGGGTGATAGGAATGAGGGCTGTGTTTCTGGACAGCAGGCCAGCACGTCCTCATCTCTGTTACTCTCCAGCATTTTTGTATACAAACTTTTATTCTCCGCCTCTCTTCCCTCAGAAATCTGCACCAGTAGTACCAGAACAAACAAGCGAGCTGTGCTGGGACTGCCTCCGACGGCGCTGGTAACGCTGGGGCTCGGTGCGCAGCCTGCAAGTCACAGGGGGGGCTGCAATAGAAATACCTCATAATTAGCTTGCAGTGTGGATTTACTTTATTTTTTTTTTTTAAGGTTTTACAGCTCTGAAATAATTTAGCTAATTTTTTGGTAGGAAAGAAACATGCAAGGAATTCAGGAGGAGAAATTTCCTTTGGTACCAAGGTGGATATTTAAACAGGGCACAGATGGGTGCTGGCTGCAGGAGTGGCAGTGGGTGTTTGAGATGCTGGTGGCAGGTTACTGCTCCCTGAGCTGAGCTGGGGGTGCAAATTAGCTATAAGTGTCTCTGATGAAGATTAAGCTACTTGAGCTGAATCAGCAGTGTTTGTGGATCTGCTAATGGGACTCAGCTGAGGAGATGGTAACATGCAGCTGGAGGTGAAACCACCATCTACCATGGCAGCTACCTCAGGAAAAGCCTGGCCCAGTGTGCAAGGCTCTATTGCCTGGGGTGAGGACCAGGCTCCCCTGAGAAAGCTGTTGGAGCTCTTCCTGCTTTCATGAAACTATTTTGCCTGGACCTGAGGCTATTTTCCAGCTATTTCTCAGAGCAGGCATGGACCAGCTGCTGCCCCAGCATAAGTCATTTGGAGTTGCTTGGCTGCGGTGGGGGTTTTGAGCAATATCCATTTGTGAAATGTGTTTTGCAGAAGTCATTCTCTGGATTGAGCTCTCCATAGCACCCTGCGGGCAAGGCTGGTGCTTTCCAGTAGGTCTCTGACCTCCACTAGTGCTGCCTTGCTGTAGTGGTGGCCTTTTCCAGTGCTGTGTGCCACCACAAGCTTGTGAGGCCCCTCCAATGGGTAATAGGGAATGCTGACAAAAACACCAAGCCTTGTAGCTGTTTGTGATCCAAGCCAGCCTTTTGGTTGCTGAGGGGCAGCCTTATTTTTTGGCTGTAGCTGTCTCCACCTATTGTGACCAGGGAGGCTGCCCCTAAGAGCTGCTGTTCTGCTATTTTGCTGGGGAGGCTGATTTTTTTTTTTTGGTGGTTTTGGAGGAAATCTGCCTGTCCCTTCTCTCTGGTGACCCAGTACCTTATTGTGTCCTCCAGGTGAGTCCTCTCAAAGATTCTGGCTGAGGATGTGGCACTTCTCTTATTCCCTTCTCTTGGACTTTCTGGGAGACTCTGATCTTTACTGAGAGTTCCTGTCTCTGGTACTGCAGCTCCAGCTAATTCCTTCTTGGTCATACCTCTCTCTTTTGCAACTAATAGCTAAATAAATGTTTTTCCACTCAATCCTGCAAGGGCAGAAGACTTGCTAAGGACAGCAGGCTCAGCTGCTGGCCAGCCTGGGCTTTATCACTAGTAGGACTATGGCTTATCCAAAATCGTAAGGGGGCTGAGGGCAGCTTCCCTGGGGCTTGCCTTTGAGAAGACATCACACGTACTTTTTCTTTCTGTGGAGGACAATGTAGGTGGTTTGCTTGAGGTTTTACAGACTTCTGATAGACCTTAGTGGTTCCTCTCTCCTTTCTGCAAGGAGCAGCAGACTGCCCTATCGCATTTTGTGTTTTCTTAAAACGTGAGGTTTCACTGCAGCCTGGCTGTCCTTGCCATCCCTACACGTGTCCCATCCTCTCTTGCTCTTGCTTGGTTTTGGCCTCAGCAGCTCTGAGGTTCCCAGACTGCCTGCGAAGGCTTCACGTGAGCTGACTTGTGGCGTACGCTGAGGATTGCAGTCTTTACGGATGGGCTACGGACAGAAAACTGATATAAACTTCAAATTTGGTACCTCTTGCATGGTTAGTCCTGAACAAATAGTTAAATAAGGAAAGACTAAGAGAAAATAAGCTTGCTTTCTCTGTTACTATTTTTATTTCTCTTTTACTGTGTGGTCTGCTCATTTTGAAATTACAGTGTTTTCTTTCCCTCTTACCCTGATTTAGGGGAAAGGTTTGAGCTCCCCCCTCCTCCTTGCTCCGTTGGATTGGCTCAGATCATCAATGGGAAAAATGAGGAGGTTTCTTAGGAATACTGTGTTCCCTCCTCATTTCCTGCCAGTTGGCATCTTTGCAACATCTCCACCACTGCATACTTTGGGGATGCAGTGAGATTTCTCCTGTTCTTTGAGGTTTGCTGCTATTTGCTTAAATTTCAGCGAGCTCCTCTGTGCAAACACACACGCGGATTTAATTGTGAAAAGCCAATACTGAGATGAACTGTCTCTGGTTCTGTTTTCTTGGTCTACTCTGTGTTTGCTTGGGAAGGCACGGCCTCTGCTTTGGGTTTGTCACAATCCTTTCAGATAAGGTTAGACGTGTTTTGTCTCTGAATTGTAGCAAACAAAATTGAAATAATTTTTATTTGCATTCTGCACGCTTCCTGAGCCTGATGGAGTGCTCCAGTGGCATTTTGATCCCCATCCTCCCCCTTAATTTCCTGATCCAGCTGGTTATAGTTGTTTTGTTCCTGGTAGCTGGGCTCCCAGATGTGCTCATTGGTGTGGGAACAGCTGAGTCCAGGACCACTTGTGGCTGCTTGGTGCTTGTCTGGAGCACTGCAAGGAGAGGTCCCTGGCAGCAAATGTTTGAGTGGCCTCTTTCTCCTGAGCGCAGGTGTCCCCAAAAATGAACACAGTGCAAATGTCACATTTGCTAAAACACCTACCATTCTCTCGGGTGGTCTCTCATCACAGCAGCCAAATGGCTAAGGAGAGATGCCAGCGTTGGTGGCCCTTTCCTGGGATGGGTGTCTGCCAAACACACTGCCTGAAAGCTCTCCAGGTCATTTCTCGTAACCCCTCAAAACGTAGCCTCTTTGGGCTGTATTGATGTGGGTTGGGTTTGAACAGGCTATTAGCTCTGTATACCATTACCAGTTCCCAGAGCCTGGAAAAACACCAAATTCTTTCTATGGTGAGTCACCTTGTAAAGTGGTGCTACCTCAAGCCCAGGGCTTGCCCTGCGTTGATGCAGGGCAGGTCATTTTAACGCTCCTGTACTTGTTTTCGCAAATTAATTTGAGAATGCTTCTGATAGAGGCACAGTACAGGCTCCAGGAAATTAAGCACTAGCAACAAATGCTGCACAGTAGATGCCTTCAAAGACTTCGGCATCCTATTCCAGCCTCTTAAGCCATCCAGACCAGCTGTAATCAGAAAAAGGTGGAGGGAAGGAAGAAGCATGTTTCCTTCAGGAAGTTAACTGTCAGATCCAGAGTGTAATCGAGCATGGATCCAGCTCTAGAAGAATATATTCTGTGGGATGGGCTATCAGGAAGTCTTGAGGAATAATTTAGGTTTTTACTTTGGATTTGAGCTCTTCTTTGGCTTAGGTTCCTTGCCTGGATAATATTGATTTGATGATTCATTACCACTTCATGAGGGTTCTGAGGACTAGCAAAATAGTACCTGAATGCAAAAAGATCATAATAACACTTTGCGTTTGAATAGGAAAACAGCTTATTTTCTTTCCTTAACCTGTCTGTGATACATGGCTACTCTGGGTTTTCCCCTGTAACTAGTCATACACATTCAATGTGTCTAATTGATGGAAAGCAGGAGGTGGAATGACATCATCCTGCCCTGTCTTCCCACTGCGGAAATTTAATCTGACTTTACAGAAGTAAACCTCTCCTTTTCTTTCTCTCTTTTGTTTTTTTTCTTCTTTTTCTGTTTGCACAGAATCTTTGCCATTTTTCAGAATGGGTTAACTGTGAAACCAGATTGGAAAGTGATAAAAGAAGTAGGTCACTGTCACTTATTCTTCTTCAGCTTTTTTTCCTCCCACTTCAGCTTCATCCTTTCCAAATTGCATCCTTTTTCCTCTCTATCTTTGATTAGAAACAGGACCTTTTCCAAATCGTATTTATCATTTTTGATAAAGCCGAATGCATCCTCTGAGCATTAAAAAAAAAAAAAATAGTCCTAGTAAAGAAGATCCTAGGTGAGTCCTTGGCTCTTCTGAGCCAGATATTTTGCAATGCTGGCTCATAATTGGATGATGACTGTAAATAGCTGCAAAACAAAATTCTTGTCCTTAGAAAGTTCCTGTATCTTACCAAAAAAAGGTCCTATCTGGGATGATTAACAGTGTACTTGAGGAAACTTATGTGGAGTGGGGTCTATCAAGAGTATTACAGAAAAACGGGGCAATTTTTAATTTTGATAAAGTCAGAAATTTAAATACCAAATTTTAACTGTATGGTTAGTAAGTTATTAATTATGCAAAGGAAGGATGCAGCAAAACACAGCTGCTGTGAAATTTCTCCAATTAACTTTTTAATATCGACATGTTTCCATAAGGAAAGAAGAAAAAAAACGACACACACACACAAAAAAAATCTCTGTTTTCAATGGAGATCTCTGTTAAAAGCTTTCAGTGTGCTTGTACTAAGGGTGTCCGTAAAACCTTCTAGTAAAATGCTATCAAGTCTGATACATGGTCTAGGAAAACTTCTCCTTCCTGTTCTTGGTCCTTCATTTCTTCAGTCTCTTCTTCATCTGGTCTGTGACATGGATGCTGTCACCTGTGTGGGTTGTTTTTTTGTTGGTTGTTTTTTTTTTTTTAATACTTTATCTTCCCATCACCAATGAGCTAATAATTCAAGTTTTAGGCTGAGCTCAGTAAATTTGGAAGTAGGCTCGTGTCTTGTCTTATTTAGCAAATTCCCCACCAAGAGTGGGTTCAATCACAGATAGAGGGATCCAGTTTCTTTACATAGTGTCTTAAAAATTTGCTAGCACAAGCACCTCACAGTTTGGGTCAAAGTGCAGGCTACATAAGAATATCTTTTTCTTGCAGACTTTCCTGAGATCTCTTTTCTACTCTGAAGTCAACTGCCTGAACAACAGCAGGGCTATAAAATGTCTGCTACTATAAACCCCATGGTAGACCTCCATGGCTTGTAATAGGACCTTTTCATACAATAATTCAAATTTAGAAGACCTGTGGTCACCGTGGTTTTTGCCCATAGGACACATGAACTGTTATTTGAAGGTAAAAAAGGGTACTCATGGTAAATTGTTCCATACTTTCCTATGCCTTCACTTAATCCTTTGCACAGGCAGGGCTCTGTCTTTTCTCAAGACTTCTTGTAAAGCTTTACTCTGCTGAACCTTCTGTGGCTGTGGCCATGTGTGCAAGTACTAACAGCTCAGAGGTGAATTCAAAGGGAGAGCTGGTCCAGTCCTTCAGAGAACATAAAGCTATTGAGCAGATCCTCGAAACGTCTCAGACGCCCATCACGTAAGAGCTAGTGCTCTCGCTGCAGACCTCCACTGCTTTGCTGATGTTTACTTCCACGTCCTTGTAAAGCTTTAAATCATCAAGTTCACACGCGTGCTGCTTAATATTGACATTTATACTGTGCCGCACGCGTGAACGCCCCATCTCCCAAGTGCTTTCAGGTGGCAGCTCTTGCTTCTTGCGATGGGACCCCATTGGTGCTCTGTGTGTGTGTGTACGTGCGTGTGTGCGCGCACAGAAATATCCCTGGAGCAGGGTGCCAGGGGCTGGGGTTTTTCAAACCCTCCAGCCTGGCAGGGAGTAAGCGGCTGGGGATGGCTCAGGCTGGAGCCAGCGTCAACATTAGGAATGTCCCAAGCCCAGGGAACGTCTGTGTCCCAAATCTGTACGGTGCGGGGAGCCTCTTCGTATTTCCAGACTGGATAATGCTCCCCAGAAAACCTCTTTCTTAGAGTATTTTCTAATTTCCTGGATTCCCAGAGAGGGGTAAAAGTTTACAAGCTCAAAAGTAAAATGGGTTTTCTAACCTCAAAAAAATGTCTGTCTTCAGTTGAAATGCTGGCGATAAAAGATTTTCAGGGCGTGGGCCACTTCTTATTTTTCTGAACTGTCTGCTCATCCTAACAAGCTGTGTCCAAATAAAAATGTGTAGTTTTGAGCAATAAAGAAAAAAAAAAAATGTATCTTGCAAAGAACCAAGCAGGGAGATGCGTTGCTACTCTTTTCTTCCAGCTAATATGTTTGTGCCGAGTTCCCAAGGATTTCTAAAGAATAACAACCCAGCAGATGTGAATACCTCAGCGTTTGAACTAATGAATCTTTGATCTACCTATTTTTAATAAAACTGCTCCTGGTTCAATGGCATCTCGGAAACCCATTCATGGGCACAGAAATGTGTTTTTTTCCAAGTTGCCCAAAATCACAGATAAAAACACCATTGAGGAAAGCTGCAGTAGTGCCCAGCTTGGTGTTTCAGCTGAAGGACTGAGCATGGTGGATCAAACCATGTGGCACCAAACCTAAATACAGCTTGAAATCTCTCTGCTTCTTCCTGTTATGGACAGACTCCCTACAAATAGATTTTGAGGATAAGTTGTTCAGCGTAGAACAGGAAGAATTAGGAAGAAAAATTAATCTGTCCTTTGTATTCAAGTTTGGTTTAATCATTTGGTAGATGAAGCCTGCTTCACAAATTGTTTCTTTTTATATCTGCAGTGAACCATTGCAAGCAAAGTATGAACTTCTGAACTCAACTGTGTGAGTGTTATTAGAAATCTTGCATAACGAAAACATACTGGGTACCAAATAATATGGTATTCTGTTATCAATCAATGTGTAGCGTAAATCATTCTCACATGTCACTGCTAGGGATGCTTTCAGATTTGCTTTGGATGAGGTTTTTTTTTCCACTGGAATTAGTTGGAAAATGTGTTTTCACAGGTGCCAGTCATCTCCTTTGTGCATGAGTGTCTTTTTTTTTTTAAGAATAATTCAGTAGTTTTTTTTGAAAATGTTGTAGTACTTTGGGTGGAAAATGAATGGTATGTAGATGGGAGAATAAAAAAGTGCCTAGGCGTTCATCTTATATTTGTCTTTGCTGGAAACTGAAAATAGTGTGTAGGTTTATTACTTTTCCATGGTGGACCTCAGCTGTTGGTGTAAAGGCTGCTGATAATATAGGGAGAACATAAAGAAATGAACCTGCCAGGACTGGGCTCTCACTCCCACGTTAAATATTGCAGCAAAGGCTCTTATGGTCACTGTCACCTCTCAGAGGTGTGGGTGACAGCTGTCCATCAGGCAAGTTATGAGCTAAATCAGTTGTGGGACAACAGTGCTTGGACAGATTACTGTCTCAATCTGGGTTTGAGGCGATATCTGAAATGAGAGCACTCCTCTAACGCCTCTGCTGCAAATCTCTTTCCGCACATCCTTACGGTACTCTGCAAAACTCAGATGTTCCCCTCCTATTCTGCCAAATTTCCAGCTGGTGTAAATGAGTGTATACGTTCCTCTGAGCTCATTGTCGGAGCAAACATCTGGCACTATTATAATATAGATTTGGATTAAATTCATTGTAATATTAATGTCTTTAATGCATTTATGCTGTGGTGGATGCATGTTACATTAAATTTTTGCTGAACGCCTTGCAGGATTTCAGCTATCTTTGTTAAAGTGGAAAAGAAAAATCCCTTTAGTCAAGCTTTCAAACTTTAACTCGCACAAGGGGCAAGTAAGTCTTTGACCTGGGGATTCGGTGTGTCTGAGAATCATACTGAAACTTCCAATTTCCTGCTCTTTATTGCTCAGAGAACATTAAGCCTAATTTGAATTGGTAGGGGAAAAGTTAGAGTGAAGATGATCGTGATGTAGCTAAGATCACAGCTTTTTGACAAGTCTTCTGCACGCTCGTGAAAATGAGGTATTTCCTGGTGTCTTCTGGGCTGTCATCAGATTTTAATAGCTGAGCAATGCGGAATGAACTGCACAGTAATGAGTCAGGATAAAACATGAGATCCCTTCTCTTTGCTATATGGGCTTTCCTTACCTTTATGCATATGCAGAGAGAAGTGGAAAGGGAAATTGCATCAGGAGGAAAAATGCTCTTCTGTTTATAGCCAGAAGGTGGAAACTGGACCTATGGTCTCTATTTTTGGTCCTGCTGTGCGGCCTTGGGCATGTGGTTCACCCTTCCCGTGCTGCTTTCTCTCCCAGAAAATGCAGGTGATAACTCTTGGCTTTTGGATGTGGAGTGCATCCCTGCTGGTACCCTCTTGCCAGTGGAGAAGGGAGAGCCCATGGTGGGGGCTTCTTGCTGGCAGGATGGGGTGTGGAATATGCACGCAGTAGGGACTGACCCTGGTAACAAATACTGGTGTGTGGAGGGAAAAAAAAAAAAGAGAGAGAGAGGGGAAAAAAACCACCTGTCTTCTTTTAACCAGCACTGATTTAATTGTCTTTCATCAGAACATCCTGCTCGGCAGCTGAGCCCTCTCCTGAGAGTGCTTTCCACACCCCCTCTCCTTCCTGCAAGGAGAACACTGTCTTTGCAGATGGCAGTTTGTTTGCTTTGTGGTTACTGATCTATGGAGCAATTTAGAAAGGGGGAGGGAAAATTCCCAACCTTTCCTTTTTTAGATTTAGTGGGAGTAATCATTCTCTCTATTCATCTTGTGTGTTCACCAAAGGTGTCACAACCCGTGCAGGGCTGCAGTGAGATGTGAGCTCCCATCATACAGGATCAGATGTTTGGGTGGAGGTGGGAGGTTGGACATGGAGCACAGGCTCTCCTTGCCTCTACCAGGAGGCAGTTGCCAAGGTGCAAGCAGCAGAGCCAGGGCAGGGGAGCTCCCTGGGGTCCCTGTGCTCTCCAGGAGCCCCGAGCAAGAGGGGCAGATGACCAGAGCTGCTGGGAGGGTAGGATACACCTCTGGGCATCCAGGTGTGGGGAAAGGACCTGGGCACGCAGAGAGGAATTTGGAAATAATGCCGAGTTATGGAGATGAGGCTGGGACTGATCTCAAAGGGAGACTGATGCTTGCCTTCTCACCATCTTCCTCAGCAGGGAGGAGTTGCTCTCCATGGCCCTCCCTGGGGTTAGAAATGGCTCCTCTTCTCCTGGTGGTGTTGGGCCTGCTGCCTTCAAGAATAAAGTATTTGGTTAGTTTATTTTAAGATAAGAAAGGGCAGGATAACTCGGGTGGTGGTGTGTAGGCTTCCGAACTCTAACCAGAATATCTGTTTCATGACAAATGATCGGTATAAAGCATTGTATCGAAGCTCCTATTAGTATCTATTTATTGACTCATCTTTTGATTTGGCATTAAGGTGTTGCAGCCACACAGCTGGCCTGGAGGTGCTGCCAGAACAGCATTGAGCATCCCAGAGGCTTGGTGCTAGAAGAGCTCAGAGCAACAAGCTGTGTTAGCCTGGGTTGCCTTTCCTTCCCTCTTCTTGTCTCTCCTGGACATTAACCTTCCAGGAGTGGAAGGGGATGTGGACTGTATCTCTCCACGCTGTGGTCTTCCTTTGCAGACTTTGGGAATGTACTTAAGAGGAAAGCACTTAACTGCCAGGGAGTTTGTACAATGTTTGTACGATGACGCAGTTAATGACTGCACTACAAATTTTATAGATACTAAAGTTTGAGATGGTCCTCAGTGTGCACTGGAGCAGGCTTGACTGGGGTGGAAAGTAGGGGAGTGGAGATGTTGTCAGCAATGTTGGGCTCCCTCTGAGGACCACCCAGAAATGATGCATCTTCCGGCAGATGTAGCTGGAGGTCCCTGCTCTTGCCAGTGGCCGTGGCCACTTCTCCACAGCAAGGATGAGTGGGCAGGACAGAGTGATCCCAGGGGCTGGAGCTGGCTTCCGGATCACCCACCACTTGCGTCAACTGGCTGTGTAGACGTTGTTTCGTGAATAAGCGGGGAACCAGGAACAGGGATGCTGTAATAAATAGCGAATGTAGCCTAGATGCTGCCTTGGGATCTACAGCTGGAAGTAAAGGTGCGTCACTGCTGTATTCCTGGAGAGCAATCTGGGAAAGATAACCAGGAAAATTCCATGGGATCCCGTTGCCCGGAGGCAAGTACAGGGAAACATGGAGGCGCTGACCTTCAAGGTGAGGGTCATCCACAGCTTTGCTGTAGACCACCAAGCCCTGCCACCCACACGGCAGCTGGAAGCCCCCACAGTTGGGACCACAGCCTGCAGAGGAAGGTCGGAGTGAGCCCTGTGCTCCTGGGGCTGTGCACCACGGGGTTTGCCCTGGGGCTGCATCTCTACCCTGCCCGTGCTCTCCCCATCCCACCTACTCCTCCCAAATGGACAGGAGGGAGAGCTCGCTGGGGCTTGGCCCTCTTCCTATCAGCCAGCAGGATCTGCGAGCTTCTTCCTGAGGGGAGCAGGCAGCGAGGGGGAGTTTGGATGGGTTTGGCAGTTGTCTGGTTGGTTTTTTGGTTTGTGTTTTTTGTTTGTTTGTTGTGTTGGGTTTGGGTTTTTTTTGTTTGTTTGTTTTGGGGGTTTGGTTGGTTGCAATGGTTTTTCTCTGTTTCCAGCTGGAGCCTTGCCTGGAGGTCCACGGGGGTGTTTGTGTTTTGGGGAAATTGTGGAATCAAAGGACCTTTGTGTTCATAGCCCTTGCTGTGAAATGCAAATGTGTGCATGCTTTGCAAGTCTAGTTGATGCTTTTTTCTTTCTTTTTTTTTTTTTAAATCTGCCCCTGATTTGCTGTTTTATTTCTTTAGAAATATGTATCTATTTGCTGCTGTAACAAAATGTACTCTGATTAGAAATATAGTTATTGTTCGGTACAGGGGAAAAAAGGCAGACTTCTGGAAGTGCTTTAAAACAGATCAAGACACTAAATTATGTGCATCTCTTCCTCTCAGAATTCATTACAGCATTTTCCTTCTTAGTTTCTTCCTGTGTCCAACACTGTAAACTAAGTATTCTACCCTGGGTTGCGTCTTAAACTGGTAATTTTTAAGTCTTTGAAGACAAAATCTGTGGGATTCTGCATGTGCTTCACTACAGAATGCCTACTTTGTTCATAAGGGTTTCTGCACTAAATGAGTCTACTCAAAAATCCTTGGCTGGTTTTTTTTTGTTGTTGTTGTTTTTACTAATTTTTATATTTTTTTCATGTCCCTTATGTTGTCTGGTATCACATCTCCGCGTGCTTCGAAGATGTCTGTAGCAGAGGTAAACACATGTGCAGTGTCAGTATTGCTGTAATGAGCTTTAAGCTTCATTATGGTTTAGGGAAAACAAGAGCTGGATTTTGTCCTCTGATATATTGCTGCACCTATCTTGGCTTTAAAACATATTACTACAGAAAACTTAATAAAACCTGTAAATCCGGTGAAATATTTTGGTCTAGTTTATTTTGTAGCCCAGGTGATTGCAGCCCAGGATGGTTATAAGACAGGGCAGGAACTGTAATTTATCAAGTGATCAGCCTGTAGGACTTTGCCACCGTGCAAGTCGCGTGGCCTCCTTCAGCTCTAACATTGCCTCTACCCTGGAGACAACTGTGATCTTTACTCAGAGGTACTGGCTGGAACTGGGGAACAGGGAGTTTCAGCCAGGCTTAAAAAGCAAACTGGTGGGGAACAGAATAATGTGGGGTGAGCAATGGAAAGCTCAGCTGCAGTTCAGGAGACACCGGCGTGTCCTGTTCCGAGTGGTACTTGTGGGAAGCTGAGAAGCAGTTCAGATACGGCAAAGATGTGCCTCTGCTTAATCCCTTAGAGACACATTCACATTTTCCCAATTTCACAAGCCGCGTTTCCCTGCTACCCTGGACAAGAAGGGCCATTTGAAGTGATAAATGCCATATATCTTGCTAATGGCTGTTGTGTCTGAAGACAGTGACTCCCAAGTTGAGAGGTTTTAAAGCAAGTTGTTTTCCCACGGTGGTGTGTTGCTTTTTTTTTTTTTTTTGGTCTCTGTTGCTGGTAGCTCAGAAGAAGTTAGCTGGATTAGCAGCGAGTAAGATAAAATCTGGATGGGCTGGAGTAAGTCTGAGGGATTCTCTCTCTTTGGGAACAGTTCTGGCTCAGATTAAGTTGCTATTTATATTTCTAATGCAAAGGTACTTGCGGTCCAACTAAAACTGTGAAAACTTTTCACATTCCTTGCATCCCAGTGAAAGTAATTTGTACAAAATGGTGATGCTTTTAATGGTGTTTTTCTTAAATGGGAATTCTTCCACCATAAAATACTGCAAAAAGCTGTCGGTGCTTGTGTGAAACATCCTGTCCTGTTTGTAGTCACAGACTCTGCTGGGAAACAGTTAAGGGAGAGCTGCTGACCTTCGGATGCCAAGTGATTTACTGCCCACCTGGATGGAGAGGAAATGGGAAGGGTCTTTAGAGAGATGATTGTAGCACATGGGATGAGCAGTTTTGAGGGAGGATCCCTACAAGCACCCATGGCTGGAAGTGGTTTGGAGTTGAATTTATCTTCTTTTAACTTTGCTTATTAATCAGAACACCACACCCCTCTCCCCCAGGACATGTTGTTCTATGGAAAGATGAGAAAAGCATCTACTTTTTGCTATGTCTAGTGCTTCAATGCCTGTTCTGTGTGTGGAGGAGCAGAGCAGAGAGACAGGTCTTCTCCCTGTTTGGAAGGAAACTTGGAGACCCTTTGCCTGGGGAGATGCTGTGGTGCACTGTCCGCTCTTGGAGTGATTAGTCACTGCATACCGCAGAGCATCCCAAGGACTGCACGTGTTTGCTTTGAGATTCATGTTATATCTGAGTTACAGCTTATAAGTTATAGCAGATGGTTTTATCTTTGGATCATAGAGCACTATTGCAATAAACACAACAAATAATTTGTGCATGCGGAACACCCCAAGGGTCCTACTAAAGCCCTTAATCATCGTCTGGGTCTTATTCTACCTCTATGCTAATACGAGTTGCTGTTTTGGATAGTTTCTGTTTTCCCTGGATATATCTCCTCCGAAAGAATGGAGGCTGCATGCTTTAACTCAAGCATTTCTGACTTAAAATGAGACAGACTTGGATTTTGGGGCTGGGGAGCAAGTGTTTCTTCTATTCCAAAAAGTTTCTCAGGAACCTGAAAGGGATTTTTTCTCGGCAAATGTTTGTTTTCTTCAGGGGTGAAATTAGGTGACCTATATTCCATCTGAGGGATGCATGATAGATAGGGCTTCTGCAGAGGAAGGAATTTCACTCCTGATGAATAATAATGAAATCAAAAGGAGGGAAACCGCATATAACTCTTGATCCTTTTGGACTCTGACCGTTCCCAGAAGTGAGCGTGACTAATAAGTTTGCTCCAGGGCAAGCTGAATATTTTGCTGAAGTAAAAATAAAATCCAGAAGCCCAGACTGATGTGTGTGACATGAGTCATCCTCTGACTTCTGTAACTCCGTCCCGCTCTGTGGGATCGGACGGCAGATCCCTGCTGAGCTCTGCTGCAAGGGGCACAGTAGGGCATGCAAAGTCCTGCTGCGGAATAACTGTGGGGTGACTCAACCTTGCTTGAATAGACTTTGACTCACTGGTTGGAGTATCAGGGTGTATTATCAAGATACTGTCACACAGTACAGAGGACTGGTCCTCTTCTCTGTGACTTCAAGTGTTGGTTCTCGCAGCTGGGATTGCCGTCTTGCACAGCCACGGGCAACGCATGTGGCCTCCCACCTTTTGAGGAGGTGACGGTGGCCACTGGAATGGCCAAAGGGAACTGGGAGAACGAATATACAATGGTTTTTCAGGGCGTTGTGCAATGAGCCAGTGAGGCTTGAACTCCGCTGCTCGATACCGGGAATGTTAATGGGACAGGGTGTGTGTGCTCCATGAGCAGCAGTGGCTTTCATCGAGACACAGAGGTACCTCTGAGACCTTTCGTTGTTTTTCAGTGGTGCCCAGACTCTGTGCTGCTTTTAGCTTGAGAAAGGATTTCACCCCAACAGAACAAATACTGGTCTAAGTGGATCATGACCCATCCTGAGTTGGTGCTTTGAAGGAGGTCGGGTTGTTTCACACTTGCGGGTGGGAACGGTGCGAAAGGCCAAAGAAGGGAAAATGTCATATGATTTCCACCAAAAACCAGGCAGCAGTTGATGCCTTGGACTGCGTTATGTTTGAGTCATTGAGTTTGGTTCCAGGAGAAATTAGTTGGAATTGCAATCGATGCAAACCAAAACTGGACGAAGGTACTAGGCAAACGCCAAAAACTGGAAAACGAGCCAAGCTCTACAGAGGGTGGGCTGAATTTCTTCTGCGAGGTGACTTGCCTCCATAAGGGACTGTGACTTTGAGGGGACTGATCTCTAGTGACAGAATTAAAATGTACTTAGCGAACACGGTTATCCATTTTATTCCTTTAAGCAAAACCAGAATCAGATCCTTCCAATAATTCTGTTTGTGAAATGTGTCTCAGGGTAGATAAAAATGAAATAAAAAAATTCCAGTAGTTTTTGGTTGTATAACACTGAACACATCGCTTATTTCTTGCCAAAAACTCTGATAAGACCTCTATATGTTTTTTCTTTTAATTAAAACTAAGATTTTTTTTATGTACAAACAAAATATTTCTGCCATATTTTTCTTTTATGGAATATTATGTCATTTTAAAATTCGTTCCTGGTTCAGACACTGAACTCCCAGTGGGAGGGAAGTAAATCTTTTAAAGTGCGTTCTCCAGTCATTCCCTCCAATACTCCTTTCAGATATTAAGAGGCCCAATGTGTGATCATAAATATTTCTGGGTTTCTAAAATGCTGTGAGGATCCTGGAATCCTCTGCTGGTTTAGTTGCTTGTATTAATAGTTGCAAGAGAAACATAGGTTTCGTCTCTTCTGTATGTACACAAATGAAAGGGATCTATACCTTTAAAAATGTTTTTCTGCCCAATAGAAGTAGGAGGATTATTTATGGGCAGTTATTTGAGTTTCCTGTACTTTAAAGCAGGGCTACTCAATTTTTAATTTCTCTTTAACGGTGCCTGCTGGTTGTTTCACCCAGGTACCAACACGACCCCGGGCAGGGCTGCTCGCACCTTTCTTGGTGGCGCACACAGTTGCTCTCTGGGAGATGAGAAGAATAGCAAGAAACGTGGAACGTGTGGGACTTTGTGTGGGCACTGCGTAGACACAGGCTGGGTCTGGAGCAGAGCCTGCGGCCGGAGCAGCTCCGCTCGGCAGCGCTGGGAGCGGGGCAGGGCAAACACGGGACTGTGTCGTGATGGCAGCTTCTGTCATGAGCAGGGTCTTCTCTGCATGCTTCCCCAGGGGAGGGAAAAAAGAGAAAATCACAGGACGTCGGCAAGAAATTTGTGTTTTTTTTTTTTTTTTAAATTACAGGGAGAAATTTATTTTGGACAAGAGGAGGCTGAGGGGTGACCTTATTGCCCTCTACAACTCCCTGAAAGGAGGTTGAGAGGTGGGTGTTGGCCTCTTCTCCCAAGGGAATAATGATAGGACCAGAGGAAATCGTATGAAGCTGGGGCAGGGGAGATTAGACTAGATATTAGGAAGAATTACTTTACTGAGAGAGTGGTCAGGCACTGGAACAGCCGGCCCAGGGAGGTGCTTGAGTCACCGTCCCTGGAGGTGTTTAAGAAACATGTAGATGTGGCACTTCAGGGCATGCTCTAGCACCCGAGATTGTAGGGCTTTTTTTTTTTTTCTGTGTGTGTGTGGTTGGACTCGGTGATCTCAGAGGTCCTTTCCAACCATGACGATTCTGTGATTCTGTGAAAATGGAGGTAAAAGAACACGATGCTTTTGAAAATTGAAAAGGTGCTCACTGGCTTGTTTATTATGTCTCCTTCTGGAAAACCTTTGCATATGCCTTTAGATGATCAGGACTGGCTGTTTCGGACAGTGATCCGTACCCAGCCTGAATGTTGATTCAGTCGGGGATTTACGGGAGGCAAAGCAGTGAGGAAGGCAGGGGGATGTAAGTCTGTCTGCAGTGGCTGCGAACCATGCCAGTGTGCTATACGTCCTGCCATATGGGGAAGAGACCAAACCAGCTTTGCCCATAGGATATTTTTTTTCTTTTTTTAACTTCTAGTTTCTACTGCGTTTTCTTTATGCCCACTTTGGGATAGATGTTGGGAAATGCCTTTCCAGGGCATGGCAGCCACGAACCGCTGCTGCTGCTTTCTTAATACAGCTGAGCCCTGAGTTTGGAGAGGAGGACAATGGCACTGCTTTAATGTATCGGGGCCTCTGGTGACTTTCTTGGCTTTGCCTGTGGTTGAGCCGATCTAGAATGAAAGGGAGCTTCGTGACTCGGTCTTTGGGACTTTGAGGCAGTCATTGTCCCTGTTAAAGATTGCTCACCCCTTAGGGTGAAATTCTCCACCTCGCCAGGGAGGGAGAGCAGAAAATCACTATGAGTTTGTGAATATACATCTTGCAGATCTATAGAAAAAGCTTAGTATTGAAGAGGGGCTTGTGTGCTAGTTCTCGCCGAAGCCTGTACTTTTGAACCTTGTGGAGTTCCCCCTGAACAATGGATTTATTGCATTAATAGAACTTATTTCACAAAGAGATCCTGCTGCAAGCTGTGCCTTGTGAGAAGCGTGTTGTCATATCTGTTGCTGGAAGCATCGCATACATCTAAACTAGAACACACTGCAAAATGTTATAATGACTAAACCGGGCATTTCTGTGCATTAATTCCAGCCGATTTGCTAAGAAATGATGTCATTTGTAAAGCTGGCATGATGAGAAGTCTCCTGACTTGCAGTCGTAAACCACTTTCCACCTGCTTTTCCATATTGGCTCCACATGGTAGGAAGGAAAATCCATTGTTTAACATCCACCTCGATGCTTCAGGTCTGGGGCACGAAGGGTCTTGGTTTCCCTCCCGGGAGAGGTGACCTCGGAGGTGAGTGTGTTTCGCACGTTGTTTGCAGGGCGCTTCTGAGCGCGGCCTCCGCGATGCTGCTGGCAGGGGTCTGAAATCCTGCTGCAGATGAGCTGCTTTGGCTCCCCACACTCTCCCCCTCCGGCCCCGCTGCCCTTCCTGCACGAGATTTTTCCAAGGAAAAACTCATAAAACGCTAACTCTTTCTTCCCTGTTACTTCGGTCCTTTCGCTCCCCCCTGGCTCTCTCCCCAGAACACACGTTATTCTATTTCATTGTAAATGCTTTGTTCGCTGCCCTTAAGCTCCCCCTGAGTTTCCATGTGGGTCTCTCTCACCCTTTCTGCACCTCCAAGCTCACTGAAGGTGCCGTTCACTGCTGCTGCTTGGGTTTCCTCTCTGCTGATTCCTTTTCTAGACTCCACCTTGCTCAGCTACTCTTGGGTGCAGTCATAAACTGTGCTTAATTGCGGCCCTGGCCTCCAGGACTCTCTGCCTGTGCTCTTCTTCTGGCAGCTTCGTCCTTCATCAATATCTGTGTCATTGTCTTCTGCCTCTTGCTGCTCCTCCAGCCTTTCTCAGGGCTTATTCCTTCTTTGGAGATATTCCTTCTTCGGAGATTTTCTTTATTATCTTCTGGCCTTTTTCTCCCCTTTCCTGTTGCTGCCTCTCAAGCTTGGGGCAAAATTTCTGCAAATACCTTTGAAGCCATTTAATCTTCCTTGTTGTGATTGCCAGGCTGCGGCTAGGTTTAGGGCAGTGCCCAGTTCTGGTTTGTAGCTTCTTTTAGTTCTCCAAGGCCTATATTGTCTCTTTATTTAATTAGCGAACTTCCTGGGTCAGGGACCGTCTCTCTGTGCCCCTAAAGCACCTTGTACAACAGCTCCTGCTCCAAGAGCAGCTTCCCGATTCCTTCAGTCCCGATGGTTACAACCCTGGTGTGAAAGGTGTAGGTGCGATTGACAGCCATGGGTACGAGTCCAGTGAAACCTCCCGAGGCATAGCTTGGGAAGTGCTTGGCTTCATCACTGTTCAAGGTGTTAGAAAGATGTGTTAGAAACATGAGACTGTGCCACTGTAAGTGCGCTTTGTTTTCCCTTTATTTGACCTTTCAGAACTGCTCTGCTGTGGCTGGCCCAGACCATGGAACAAATTGAATATATACGTGTGTATATAGAGTGAGTAAACCAAAGAATGTCCGGAAGAGATGGTGGTTGATAAAGTGTTGTCAGCATGATGCCTTCACAATAATCATCTTGTGCTCGTCCAATGGTCCTCATGCAGACGTGTGTGCTGTTGGAAGAGAATTAGAGCTGGCTGTTCAGTTACGTGTTTGCAGGTGTAATCTGGCTGCTTCATTTCAACTCCTGTTCTGCAAACTGAAACGGTTGGCAAGATGAATGGGATAAATTCCTTCATTGCAAGCCTAACGGCTTCAAAACTACCAAGCTTGCTTATTATAAAGCATTTAAAAGGCTTGATGGACAAGTCATCAGAGATTGCTTGCAGCAGAGATTAGATAGGAGTCTGCCACTTTGATTACACAGAGCTCACAAATGTCAGCCGTTCGTGCTTGTGGGTTTCGGGTGGGTTTTATGGATCAGCCAAAGTTGTTGACTTCAGATCCAAACCTGAACCTGCCTGTGTGACAAAAAGTTATCAGGTTTCCAGATCTTTAGTTTTGTCTGTGGCCTGTCTCTGCTGCATCTGAAGAATAGGGGTCCTCTGTTTACCCTCTTGATGATGGTTGGGAATGGACTGTTTGCTATATAAGAATATCTCTGTTCCAAAATTGGGCTTGATGTGGGCATACGCTGTTTGTAAACTGAGAGGGATTAACCCTGGATAGCTGTATGGAATTGAATCCAAGCCTCCTGGGTCCTAGTCCAGATCCCTAGCAACGTGGTTGATTTTCTTGAGACATTAAATCCCTAACATATTGGCTTGGATGCCTGCAACAGACAGATGTAGATGGTAAAGTACTTCCAGTTTTGGAGGTGTTGGAAGGTGGAGTTCTTTCCCTTCCTGTAAGGGGAAAGATTGACAAGACTGAAGCTTAAATTGCATTATTTGGTTTGGATTTCATATCCACTGTAAGGTTTTTTGGATCTGATCCTCTGGTTTAGACCCATCTCCCTTGGAAATGTTAATGCACTTTGGTGATAGCCTAGAGGCATGCGGTGTTTGGGAGAACGGCCAGGCAAATCTCTGGAGGACCACCGCGAAGAGAGTTTGGGGAATCTGTCTCTGCAAACCTCCTTAGAAAGACCCAAGCATCTCTAGTTTCAACAACCCCCGTTGTCAGAATGTCAGGCAATGGGTTTCCAATGAGATTGGTAAATGTTTAAGTCAGAGGCGGAAATTGAGACAACTTGGCTGCTGTTTGGTGCTGTTTTATATAAAGCAGACTAACACAGGATTCCTTGAAGATAGTCTTTCTCCATCTCCCACTGCCTGAAAAGCCACATTAACACACTCAGAAGAAACAACTTCTGAAAAGCCTGATGTTCTGTGGCTGTATTTACAGTGCAGAGAGCTGGGTCTGCGCCAGAAACTTATGCAAACAACCACAATCTCAATTCTAACAGACAGGAAGATGACAGCTCTAAAAGTGATGGGGCTTGGGGTTTTTTCAATGGCAAAATTCCCGCCAACAGCACTCCTCGTGGTATTTTGTTCTGACAACCGGAGCATTGCCAGACTTGCCAGTTCAGGTCACATCCACAGGCCCGGCTTTTTAATTGGGTTTGAAAGGCTGTTGACTAGGAAAGAGGATTTTTTTTTTTTTTTTTTAACTTGGTTCTGTTTGCTGGATGCACGTTTATCTCTGGATAGAACCAGTTCCCAGGAGTATCTTTATGACATCTGTGGAGCCAGTTTGCAAAGCACCTACAGGATTTGGATTCTGGCTTTCACTGATTTCATAATACTCAAGCATCCAGATGCTCAAGGCATCTTCTGAAGGCAAAGCCACACAACCTTAAAAATAGGGAAAAATCAGCTGTATGTGAAAACTAATTTGGCCTGCCACACCCACTTGGATAGCAGATTTCCTACTCTCTTTAGCTCCTCAATTGGGTTTTCTGTGGTGTTATCTAACACCAAGAAAAGTATATGTAGGACTAAGAGATGTAGCTGGAAGGGGTCATGGGGCATGCCTGCCTCGCGTGGGCATCAAGCTCAGGTTCCTGCGACACTCAAAGCAGTATTTTGTTGCGGAGATGCCGGACTGGATGTTAAAAGCCTGGTTAGATGTTTTGTTCTCCATTCCAGAAGTAGCTCAGATCTCTCTTCCTGTCAGGGCACTGCAGGATATGAACATATTCCACTTCTCTTTGC
Organism: Numenius arquata; assembly: GCF_964106895.1. Taxonomy (NCBI): domain Eukaryota; kingdom Metazoa; phylum Chordata; class Aves; order Charadriiformes; family Scolopacidae; genus Numenius; species Numenius arquata. Next base: position 11,574,836 of record NC_133588.1, on the reverse strand, counting down.
AGTGTGCTGGAAGCAAGAGTCATCGATAGACCCAAAAAGCATCTGAGAGCTTGGGTGCGTGGTAGGGCTTTTCTCCAGGGAAGGAAGGCCAGGGCACTTCATCCCCACCTGGGCAGAAAGCATCCCTTTTCAAGCAAAGCTTAGAGGCTCCCTCTTAGCCCCGTGTTTATCAGAATATAATGTTCTGACCAGCAGCTCAACGAATGCGTCAAGACTCTTGTGGTGGCTTGTGGATTTCCAACTTATGAGTCAGTTAATGGGGAGCAAACTTTTTTTGCCCTGACGCAGCACTGCGGCAGATCGGCCCCTTGTGTGCGTGCCTGGACGGGTGAGCTGCCGAGAGGGGAGGGTCTGGGTCAGCTGCAACTTCTGCTTGGTTTCCCATGATTTTTGACATTGTTTTTCATTTTTGTGGTCGTTTTGAGGCTTGGGTGGAGAGGTATTAAAGCACGAAGCGTTGTAACTGGCTCGGGCAGTCCCTTTAACACATGCAGGACCCCCCACGCCAGGACTGTTGGGACTCCAGGGATGGTGGTGTGAGCACTCAGCATTGTCCCATGGGCTGGAAACATCTTGGATCTGTTCTTGGCTGTATCTGCTGAAGACGGATGATGGGACAGGGAGAGGCTGAGAGCAGCCTGTGCAGAGCTCTCCCACCTATGACCAGTAAAACATGAAAATCAAAAACTAAGTATAAATTGCCTAACCCTATAGCCATTCACATAATGCAGGAATCCTCTGACTTCAACGGTCAGATTTATAAAGGTTTATAGATACTTTGCCATACGTGAGGAAAGCGATACTGTTTCACAGGATGGGTTTCCCAGCTTTGGGAAAAAGATTAGGGAAGTGATTGGTATATTATTTGTATTTCACTGAAAACAATACTGCTGGTTTGTAATTTAATTTTATTTTATTGGTGGTGCTGCTGGTGGCTAAGATGATGAAACTCTGAAAGTCCTTGTATATTTATCATTTTAATGTGGCTTCTGTTTGAGGAACTAATAAAAAAGGCAAGAACAAACTAATTTTTCTTAATGTAATTTAGGCTTCCAGTGGAATTTCATGATACAATTTAGCTCAAAATGCCAAAACACCATTATTTTCTGACTGCATAGATTTGACAACTTGTAAATAAATAAGAATCAGCTGGCTGGCAGAGAGCTTTGCCCCTGATGTACAACGAAGGTGTCCAATGTCCAAAGAAGAGCTTGAAGGCCCAAGACTCTTCCTCGTCTAGGGGCTTTTTCTCTTGACTCATCCACTTTTCTGTTGCACTCGTGTCTATGTGGTTAGTTGCCCAAGTATTCAGCTAAGACTCCAGTACTCCGCCCATATTTTTGTTTTCTTTTCAGTAGAGGTGGTTTAATGTGAGGTTGATCTGCTCCACATCTGTCTAGAGTTGCCTTCAGGATCAAGCCCGACTGCCCTCTGCAGTCTGCTTTCCAGCTGTGCCTTGATGCAGCAGTTAAAGCACCTCTATCCTTCTCTGTCTCCCCAGCAGCTGTACCCAAGCATGTTCTTTTAATATTTTAAGCTCCCCAAGGCAGAGATTTTTGTGGTTCAGGTAGTACGTTTTACACGCAGTAAAACTTTGTATGCATTTATTTTATGATATGGAAATAGCAATGAACAGGCATTGCTTCACCTGTGTCTGCCCTTGGTGAACAGCCCCCGGATGGAAAGTCTGGGTTGTGCAGTAACATACATCAACACCTTGCAAATGCTGGTAGAAAGGCAAATTTTGGTGTCATTTGCATGCACTTTTTTACCAGTATTGAAATCTGGAAGTGTCTGCAATGCCACCGTATTGATGTGTGGATGCGACGTTCAGCTAGCAAATGCCTTTTTTATTTTGCAAGTTAAATCCCAGTATAAATGATAGGGTTCTAGTTTCTTCTGTGGGAATCTCTGCAAAACGCCATTAGGGCATAGTTCTTTGTGCTAATAACTTAATTATTAATTTATGTGTTTAGGACTAGATTTCTGAAGTATTATAGCTCAAGAAAACCACACGTAGGCCCCTCATAAGATGCCAAAAAGCACGTGGATGTCTAAGAATAGGAATCTCCTAAGTATCTTTCCAGATTTGTATGGTGTCTAGTATAAAACCCAGTTGCATCACTGGATACGTTCCCAGTAACTCATCCTGCTTTGGACCAGGTCTGCAGCACCAGTCCTGTTCTTGCAGAAATTCGATGGACTTTCACCTCTTGCAGCGTTGGGTCCAAGTGTCACATCCCCAAAAGTGGTTGGCTTGGTGGAACCCTCCATAACTGGGTTCCCCTCTCCCACTGAAATATCCTAGATAGCCATATGCTTGGGGACTTTTTCTCTGGGATCTTGTCCATATATGTCCTTTGCATGTGCAAGTTGCTTTTTTTTCTTGGACTGCTTTGCATTGGCCAAGTGCTGGCCTCCTGGAGCACTTTTGAAGCAATTTACGTGATGTAAGGGACAGGCCAATTACCTTTATGGGCATTTTACACAGAAGTGACACAATTTTAACAGTCTGTAACTTATTTTATGCATCTGTCATGCTGAAATAGGTTTTTTAGGCATGCACATAAAACATGAACGTTTTAAAGCAACGATTAGGAGTTGTCTTAGTACTTCAGAGAGGACCTGCATCAAGCAGTTTTCTTCTCCATATAAAAGAAATTCACATTAATTGTGAAGGCACCGACATGATCCCAAGGCTAGTGAGAAGCAGGGGGGCAAGAGGAAGTCTGCAGGTTTTGAGAATTTAGCATCAGGCAATTAAAGGGGAAGGGAAAAGGGGAAAAAGAGAACAACTCCATAGTGAAACATGTGGTTGCTCTTTTGCCTCATTTGCATTGTCAGCCTAGTGATTTACGCTGAGTGAAACTTATTCCAGACCATGAGCAGATTAATAAATGGCTTTTTGGACCTGATTGAAAAGATATTAGTCTCCAATATGTTTCCCTAAAGGTGTGGCACGCCTATGTTTTGCTGATCAGCTGCTTCCCGTGAGTAATGTACTCTCACCCTGACACTGATTTGTGGCATCAGCAATACATAAGGCAGGTTCAGAGGCAGACAAAACTTTTTTTCTTGCTTCATCCTGTTGACTTCAGAGTCTATTTTTTAACCTAAAGTATGTTCTTTGCCCAGCCGGGAAGGCCAACCAACTTTTCATTTTACGATCCTTTATTTGCCAAAGGTATTAAAAAATATATATATATTCCTACAAGCAAGTTGCCAAACAAAACTGTCCTTACTGTGTGTCTGCTCCTGGGTAGCTCTGCCAAAGAGCGGTTCTGGAAGCTCCCCTCCGGTCTACGTTTCCTCTTAACTTTAGCCTCGATCTGTGACAGAAGCATGGGAATAGGAGAGAAAGCGAAGTCTTCCCGGATTGCTAAGCCACAACTCGTATCTTTACCTCTTGTCTTGAGGCGCTTTGGCAGAGAGCTGCAAGCGTGGAGATGGGTGTTCACCTACGTGTGCGCTCACGTTCACGTGCACCACGTTTGTGGTCTTGCAACACTGCTTAATTCTCCAGCATTCCCCATGCATCTGTGCTAAAGTCTCTCTGGAACCTCTTAGTGGCCAATGCCTTAAAACGGCCCTCCCGACCGGCTCGATCCAGGAGCGAGCGTATGGAGATCTGCGAGTTTGTCTCGGGCGGGTGAGTCACTACCCCTCTGAGTCAGTTCCCCCGACAGCTCCGCGAGCATGACTTCATTGCTGTAGGTTTAGACTAACCCATCGCTGAAACTTTCCCAAGAAGAAAGATTAATGGCAGTGGAAGTCAGGAGAGTGGGAGTTGCATGTTTATGGTGAGTCAAGTGAAAGGGGGAGCTGGACAAGAGGTGCACGTATTGGGATGTATGCGCTAGCTTATGTCATTGTGTTGACAATGTGTATTGGAAAGAAAAGCACCGGTATGCAGTCGAGTTGCACGGGGTTCCTGGAAACTCCAAGAAGTATTTATTAGCCTGTATTCTCTGATGCTGAATGGGACTCTGCATCTGCCTTTCTATCTGTTATCCTGAGTTTTAGATCTAAGGTTTAACTGCTGGCTAGTCTGAAGAGCGCGTGGCTTTTTCGTGCAGGCTTCAATATATGTAAGTGTCCCTATGGAAGGAAGTCTAAGAACTCACAGTAACATAATCCGCTCATCAGCAGCCTGCTGAACTCCCTGTGCTTTTCCCTGATCCTTCCAACTTCCTTTGCCGGACGGCGTTTCCCTCTGCCTGCAGGCAATTAGCGCCGGCTGTGGAAGGTCGGCTGTGTAATTGCGCTGCGGGGCTGGCTGCCGCGGCTGGGCTGCCGTAAGGAGGCCGTGGTGCCTCCTTACCTTTTGGTTGGCCGTTTCTTCTGGAAACACCTTGAGGAAAGCTGCATTTTGCAGCTAGGATTTCCAAAACCCAGACTGCAAAATCCCGTAACTCTGCACCTGCTATTCATCCTGGAAAAGCTCTGCATCAGCTCGAATATTCAAGGGGAAACAGTAACCTAACAGTAAAAACACAAGCGATGGGAGAAAGAACAGAGGTTTCTGTGCAGTTTCTGCGCAGGATCTAAGCGTTTCTCCACATTGTGCGTAAGTCTGAGCAGCCCGGTTTATCACCCTAGCTCAAGAGTCGGGGGCTGAATTAGAGATGAGATACCAGTGGTTTCTTAACAACATCTGCCCAAATAATATAGGGCAGGAACCTGGTATTGCCATTGTCCTCGCTTTGTGGGCAATTTCAGGACTGCAGCTTCAAGCTCTCTGTCCCGAGACCCTATATTGGCCTCTAAAGCAGAAAAGCAATAACATAAAGAAAAGTAATTAAGGTTTGGGAAACTGTTCTATGGAGAGCTTTCTGTTTTGTGTCAGAAATTTAGATCTGGATGCAGGGATCTGGTTTAAATATGATACAATCAGAAACATACCCGGAAAAATGACTGTTTAATTAAAGAACACTTTTTAGTGCAAACCAAATAAAGCACAACAGCTGAAAGCAAGGGGCTGCAGTCGGGATCCTGAGAAGAGATAAATGCAGAGGAAGATGAGGGCGCTCCGTATCCTCATGCATAGCATCAACTGAAAATATAAAGTAAAGCCAGATGTTGGCTGGGCTGGCTCAGCTCCAGGTGTGTGCTCTTAACTTGCTGCCTACCTGGGACTGTGCTGGAGCAGCTGCTGTGTTGTAGCTGGCTCGGTTTCTTGCTCCAGTTCTTAAAGCTGGCATGACACCCCCACGATGGAAATTGCCACAGTCATTGGGGTCACAGTGGGCAGCTTTGAGCCAGCTGTGCTTGCCAGCTGCTGTTCCTTAAAGATGAAGGAGAAGAAGGAATTCCTGCCCGGTTTGGTTCTGCTGTTTCCACTTAGGTGACTTTTCTCTTTTTATTTCTGTCATTTATTTCTCCTTCAGGACCCGTGGGCTGTACAGACCTGCAGTGGGCTGGCAGAGCTGAGGCTTTCCACCTTTAGAGCCCCAATCCTGTGCTCTGCCATCAGCCCACCCAACCAGTGCTGTCTCTGGGACCACCTGCTCCAAGGGAACGGGCGGTGGGGTAACCTGCTGATGGAGGGATCCGGGTTTGACTCTTGGTAGTTAAATTTTACCAAAAGCTCTAGAGCAAGAGGGGCTGTACAGCTCTTGCAAACTCCAGGGGGTTTCTCAATATTTCATATTAGAACTCCCAGTATTCTTGCTTTACATATAAATATGTAATCCTTCTGAATCCCACTATCTCATGACCTTTTATGAGGTCCTGTGGCAGTGAGGAATATAGGGTGGTTGTTTGCTTTTTTGTTGGTTAGGTGTGCGGAGAAATACTTTGAATTTTCCTATTCTTGGACTCTGTGAAGGTTTCCTTGCTTTGAAGTGTCCCATCCATCCTCACTAGTAAGTGTCATCTAAAACAAATCTGACTTTAATGGAAATGTCATAGTAATGTAATCTATTTGGTGAATGTAATTTTTTCTGTCTTTTACATTGTCAGGATAATTGATTAACAAAAATTTTCTGTAAATCACTGTCTATTACCCGGTTGACAAGTATTTGATTAGAAATCACAGGGTTATTTTGTGGCATAGACAAGGTGTATAATCTCATCTGGCATATTTTTGTATTTTTCTGATACCTGATTAAACCACAGTAATCAGGCAGTGGAAGAAATGCTTGTAGCAGCTGGGGTGCTGCTGTCCTCAGCAACGTGCCAAGGGGATGAAGAGCCGGTTCCAGTCACTGATGCTGCTTGGGCTGAGAGGGGAGTTGGAAGTGCAGGCAGGGATTTGTCTCTGGCCACCCGCTAGCTCAGTGCTGGGGGCAGCGATGTGGCTGCTTCCCCAACTCCTGAACCTGTATCTGGCAGTTAAAAAAAAAAAAAATTAAAAGAAAAAACAACCCACTGTTTTCCCTGCAGTAAGGAGGAGATGGACTGGCTTTCCATAAGAATTTTTGTGTGTATTAATTCCCACCAGCACCAGTTTTATGCAGCTGTAGAAGGCCCCCTGTTTGTGAGTGAGATGGACTAAGTGGGAGCAAGTCTGTCTTTGCTCTTGGCCAAAGGTGAAGACACTTGAGACCACAAGACTTTCCAAGATTCTCTTACTAAGATGTATTTTATCCATGCTTAATGGCTGCACTTACCTCCTATTTCCAGACGTAAAGAGCGTGCAAGCAGTTCTCAACTTGACCTTTTAAACTGAATGTACTTAAGCTTACTGGGCCAAATTCTCCTCGCAGCCATGGTGCTGGCGTTCCCTGCCGGTGACACCCCTGACCCAGGGGTGTCACCGAGCCTTCCCAAGACAGAGAAGGGGGTCGTTAGTGTCACTAATCCCACCATGCGAGAAAGATAACAGTTAACGTCAGCAATCGTCCGGTGCTTCTGCTGGGAGGTTTCTTTCAAAGATGACAGATGCTTCAGTGCTAAATGTGAGATTAATGGCTTCGCACGAGCAGTTGTTCATTTTAAATGTGTGTTTTAAGCTCTGGCGTGCTGGCTGTGTGGGGATGCTGGTGGCTCCAATGCTTCTTAGTCCTCTATCCTCAGGCTAAGACACAGACTGCCTGCACTGCCTGCATCCTCCTGCCTCTGGATTTCTATAACATGAAGTTTTCAGGTCAGGCTTTCCATGGAGCACTGCATTGGAGCTCCTGTTTCTCCTGTGTGGGGAGGGGTCCGCTTGTAGCATCCATCAGCCTCTACAGAGGTATGGAAAAGCCAGGGAGGCTGAAGGCTGAAACCCCCTGTGGTAAGCCCCCCTCACAAAATCTTGTCTTGCTTATGGGAGAGGCTTGTGTATTTTCTAGATATTCACTAGTGTATCTTGAAATGAAAATCCTGGTCTAATCATACTCAAACAAAACTCGTCTTTGGAAATGACTGAATCTGTATATTCTGCTGCTAAATGAGAATCTGTACTTTAAAGCTGGTACACTTACAGGAACAGAGGCTTTTATTTTGCTTATAACTTCCTGAGATGAGACCAGCTTCACTTAGCTCAGTGGAGATTTTGCAGCTGCTTTTCATAGCTCTGTCTCAAATATTGACCAACTGGCAGATTTCTGATCTGAGATTTTTCTTCTAACTTCTGGCTTTTCAGAAAGCAAAACCTGAATGCTCTTAGTTGTCAGGGTTTCAGGTTCTCAAAGGGTCTGAATCTGAAGCAGACAAGTTTTTGTCACGTCGCATTAAGAGGAGGAAGTGTCGGGTTTTCATTTAATAATAAATTTTTCCCTTGGCAAATACTGAAGTTGTCCTGACTGGCTCAGATCTGTGACCTGGGGAGTCCTTTCCCAAAAGAGCTGATGGCTCCAGCAGTGATGCCTGGCTCCACGGGGAGCCGTGGCGGGACGGGAAGCAGAGCACGGCATTGCACCCGGTGCCTCAGGCTTGTGAAAGCTTTTGTGAATGGAGAGAATCAGGATTGTCTGAAATACTTCTCTGATAGAGGTAAATTAGAGGTTTAAATATTGTCATATTGCTGACTTTCAAAAGTATTCTTAGTGTTTGAAGATGCCAATGTGCACCTATCATGATTTTTAAAAAATATAATTATTGGAGTAAACATCCGAGTCCCACAAAAATCCACTGGGATGGCTGCTAGGAGCTGCCCTGCATCTTACTGTGCCTGAAGCCTTTGAAAGTCTGGTCTGGCGAGGTGACCAGTTGCTATCCATCACTTGCTCGTTGGTGACCGTCCGGCTTTGCTCACGGCAAACATGAGAGGTCTGGAGCCTCTTAAACATCTTCTAATGCTCATTCTGTTTACCTCCCTCTCGCAAAGGGCTGATGGTGTGAGCACGGGCAGTTGTTGTAGAGCAGCCTTGGGCTTGTTCCTGCGGTAAGTCCCTCTCCTTTGAATCCAAAAGCTCGTGGCACTGTGAATCTCGATCTCTTTGGAAGTTGGATTGAAGCTCCTGCGGCCCTTACAAGCTTTCCTGGGCTTTGCTTACCCCCGTGGCCTCACCATGGAGCGTTGCTGGAAAGCTGTCCCCAGCCCTTTAGTTTGGGCAAAAAATGCTGAATGCTAAATTGTATCTGAGCTCAAGGCTGCGTTCCCTCCCTTCCTTATTTTCGATCCCTGACTATGAAGCCTTTTGTAAGAAAAGTTCCTCTGTAGAGCGCGAAATGATTGGAGTCCTGCGAAGCTTTGGTTAAAGCCGCCCAGAGCTGCAGCGGAGCAGCCGCCAGAGCACAGCAGGTACCAGGACACCGACTGCCAGTTCCCAGCTATAAAAACACACCGCTTGCACGGTTCACACAACCGGCACAGATGCAGCACGAGCAGCTGCCAGGGAGAAGGGGAGGAGGATGAAAAAGACCATTTGGATGTGAAAGCAGAGAAGTTGTGCATATCTTCCCAAAACAAAAATAGTAGCTCAAAACGCACTTAGAGTTCTTCTGGCAATAATAACCAATGGATGGGAAGCACATTAGGATATTTTCCTGGTTTGGAGCAAGCAGATGTTATTGTGTCCACTGAAATCATGGCAATGAACATAAAGCACAACTTCCCTGCTGCCCTGGCATGAATTTTGATCTCTCTCTAGTGTAAATCAGGACAGACTCCATGGAGGGCAATGCTGTTACACCGTTGTACGCCAGAATTGGCCTTGCTTTTGCAAGTCCCAAGGGTGGTATTTTGATATCTAGAAAATTAATGCTTGAGATGGATCTGACCCAAAACCCTGGATTTGAACTCTTTGCAAGTTCAGATCCGGATGCAAACTTCACAGCTGCACCCTATTGTCTCTGAGCCCAATAAAACCCTCTCTCTGAACCACCCACAAGCTTAATGAAAATGTAGATTGAGATCAGATCATTATGGCCTTGAGCCAGTGCTGTGAAGCACGCACAGTGAATGGCCCGACTCTTCTCATGCTCGTGGTGATGTAAACTGCGAGCAACTCCAAGGAAATCAGCTGGATTTCCCCAGTGTGGAGCCAGTTGTAAATGTGAACAGAATAAGACCCTAGGTATTTTTTTTTTTTTTTTTACATGTCTGTTTTGAGGAGCAAGTGAACTCCCATCTCATGCTGACCTAGTCTGAGAGGTCATCTTCTTCCAGGAGGAGCTTTGCCAGGAGCTGAGACTGGATTTGTCCTGATTACCAAGACACATAGTTGGGGAATGTGATATCAAATGATGGCTATTTTTGTTCCAGCCTCAGCCCTCTTAGTTTGTTGGGAAAGCTGATGCTAGTGATGAAGAGTAGGAAAGTCCTGGGGGAGGGAAAAGGGAGAGAAAAGAGGATAGGGGGGAGGTCTAAACCGCTTGGGCAGTAGTGCAGTGTGGGGATCCTTCCCCAGGGACAAGACATTTTTTTGTAAAGCAAACAGCAATGTTAGGCTCTTGAGAACTTTCCACTGGAGGTCTGGGGCATTGACAAAATAGAAGTCTTGTTTTCTGTCATCTTTCAGTTCTTTTTAAGGAGATGCGCACAAATGGTTTAGCTCAGATCACTACAAACCAGGTTAAGTGCTAGGTTGTATGCTTGTTTGAATAGAGTGTGGTTCTTGATACATTAGTTGTGATCTGACTGTATATATGTGACTTGAATATGTGTGACTTTGTGCATTTTCCCTTCTGGAACAGTAATAGTCAAGTTTTCTTGGTAGACACAAGACCTAAGCCTCAGATATAAACTTTTTCAACTCCTGCTTAATAACTAGTTTTTCCAACTTTTTTTTTTTTTCTGGTGAGTACTTTGTGTTTCTTCTGGGCAGTATTTTCATAAAAAAATCTTGCTGGATCTGCACAGGGCAAGTCCATCTTCCAGTGGCATGAACTTAGAGTTGTGCTTCTGCTGGTTTTAAGTCTTTGGATATTGTTCCTCATGAAGGGTCAATAACTAGTTCCTGTTATTGCTGATGTCCAAGTGTGTCATCTCTTGAGAGCTGCCTTCACCTAGAAGTTGGTTTTTGCCAGGCTTTGATGGGTATGTTTATTTTGCTACACAGTAAGTGCAGTTTGGGTGCTGGTTCTTCTCTTCTTGGACTCTGACGGAGCAGAAGTGGTGCTGGGAACAGAGGAAAAGTCTCGACTTGCAGAGGGTTGAGATGCCTGGTTTGGAGGACTTTAATTGGTGGGGTCGTGGGTTTGCTCTTTTATTAGAGGCCATTTGCTGTTTTCCCAGAAGATGAAAGGATTTTGCTGTCAACATTATTAAAAGAAACATAACAAACCAAACCCAAGTGGGACTACGGTTCTGCCATTAGCATCTACTGGGGCTTGTTTCTGTGGAGCCGCTACTATAAAATCCCTCAATTCTTTCCACTGTGAAAGCCCACAAAATGGGCTGGCAAAGCACGGGACAATATAGAAATATTAACAGCCAGGTAATGGGGTCATGCATTTTCAGAACCGGTATCTCTGCTTGTATGGATCATTTAACCTGTTTAAGTGCCTGGTATGGGTGCCTGGCAAAGTTCCCATCTCCCACCTCCCTTTTTACCTGAATTAAGAGAGCTAAATATCATTATTTCTCTTGTTTCCTCCGAAGAACAGAACTTAGCACCAACAAATCACTTTGATAAAAGTTCTTCTTAAAAATGTTTCTACATAATGGCTTGGGAACATTCGGAGAGGATCCAAGTCATGAGCATGGTTGCGGTGATGGAGATTTGCTGTGAGCTCAAATAGTGGAACGCTTTGGTTTTGGAGTTTGCAAAGATCTGGGCAACCTTTTCAGGATGAATAGTTTATTTGCCGAGAAATGCAATTTGGGGGTTGACTGAAACTATTTACTGAATTGGCACTAGTAAGTAGCTAATCTCTTTTGTAAAGTGCATCTATGTTGTGTTTCAACATTTTAAGAACTAAATATTCATGTTCTTCCATTTTGAAGTACCATTTAGTTTCATAACTTCCCTGCATTGTTTTCCTTTTTGCAAAAGGGAAAAATTATCCAGACTACCAAACCAAAACGAAGGGATTGGTCATGCATTTTGATTGACATGAACTTAAAGGATAATTTTTGGTTTTCCTTTGCTGGGGGAGGGGGGAACAAATCAAAAGCTTTTTACTCCTCCTAATGAAAACATAACCTTCTTTCACCACTTGAATAAGGCAGTGAATCTCATTTATTCTTTGCCTGATTGTGAGCCACAAGTGCCAATCTCCACATCATGGGTGGAGATTGAATTCATCGTGAGAATGAACTGGTATTTAATTAATGCTTTGATCTTGGGAAGTGGCACTTCCCGGACGCTCATTCCCAAGAGCAGTTGTTCCTGGACAAGACCCCGTTCTTGCTAATTGAGATCCATGGTCACTTTGCTCTTGAGTGCACACAGTTTAGATGCTCTTAAGATGCAAGAAGGGCAGATTCAGTTCTCAATTAACCATGGTGCAAGCCAGCAGTAAGCGTATTAAGCTCAGGATGTGCTTTTGTCAACCATACAACTTATTGCACTTCAGGACAACAGTTTAAGCTGTTTGAATGTGTCCCCAAGATCTTCTTGTTTTCCAAGATATGGTATTTCTTGTGGCTGAAGAGGATCCCTGCTGTGGTTTGGGCAGTGTGGTTAGGATGCAAGGGCTCTCGCTCCCTGACACCGATCTTGACTGTATGGGCTGGTCTGGAACTGAAGGCATGAGGCTCAGCTGTGGTCTCACCAGTGCTAGGGAAAACTGTTAAATGAAGGTTTCACAACTGTGGTGGGGTGCTGCATTGTTGGTTAATGTTACTATCCAATACTTGAGAAAATCTGTGGAAAATGAGTACAGCCAAGTAAATGGCTCTGTAGCCAGCTAGTGTCCGAGTTGCACTACGGTTCACAGCATCCACCGTGGAAGCCTGCCTCCGTGCATCCACCACACATGCTATCCCACAGCCTGGGCAGCTCCAGGTGCCACGTGTTATTCCATCTGCCTACAGTAAACAGAATGGCACATTGGGTTTGGCTTTTAAATATAGCTTCTCTTGAAATGGAGCAAATACCAGTGACACTGCTCTGTGTGATACTGCGCTTGTTTTTCTGCTTGTGTCTTGAGCAGAGGCGCAGGAAAATCAAAGCCAGGCATTGGTGTGTCTAGGGGGTGATGTTAAAGCATACAGCCAAGTATAAAAGAGGTTAAATACAAATCTCTGTTAAGGAAGTAGACAGCACAACCAAGTAAAAAGAGAATGACATTAAAATTAATGTTTGGCCCTCTGGAGGGTACCCTGCTAATTACTCCTGAGATGCACCTACCTCTTGCAATATCACATCCTAGGTCCTTGGAGCTTAAGCGGGATTATTCTTACAACTCCCCCGCCATCCCGGTGCAGGGAAGGATGGGATAGACCATGTGTTGACTTACAAGCAGGGGTTGGCAGCTCTGGAAACAGCAAAGTTATGCAGTTGGCCTTGTGCCTTGGTTTTGTTGATTTGCTCCTGTCGCTTGAAAAAGTTTCTGCAGGGAGGAGGGAATGACGTAGCCCAAGTGGGTGCCAGTAATGGACTGAACTATGATGTTGGCTTCACCCCGATGTGGAGAGAACACGGGCAAACCCATCCTCCCCGGAGCGTGCGGGTGGAAGGTACAGTGGGACATGCAAAGCTGTGTCATTTCTGCTTGTCTGCGAGCACTTGCACAGCTGATGTCACTTGAGAAGCTACTAAAGGTCCTTCCAGTGCCTGTCACCTAAGGACTTGGTGTTCTTGGGTGGAACATTGCTCTGACAATGAAGAATAATGAGTGATTGCTTAATTTCTGTCAGCGCCTCCCAACCCAGCCAGTGCGCTGCCTTCTGGCACACAGCGCGCAGGAATGCACATCCTTGGCCACGGTTGTGGATGAGCTGGGATCTGAGCCGCAGAGCCGTGTTGTTTGTGTTACAGCTTGGGAGTTGCATCAGGGCTGTGCTGTGAAGTGATGACTGGGTTGAAGGTGCTGACAGACACCAGGGGAGCTCCTGGTGCCGGGTTCTGTCCCTGGATGTATGGAAAGCCAGAACAGTCGTATCTCCTCCATCTTCCAGCTCTTTCCCTGCCACCATTCGTTTTATTCCTCATTGCTCTTCGTTTGGAAACTCCCTCTGGGAGTTGTATCTCCCTGTGCTTCCTTCTGCTCATCTTCATGCTGTTGACTCCTCCTTGCTTCTCCAGCCTTTGCTGTCTGGAGCAGTTTGTCCGTGATTTTCCATCTTTTGTCTGTCATCCAATTCCAACGTCTCTTGCTTGCCATGTAGCTCCAATACTTTTGCTGCAGTTGTATCTCCTTGCTGTGCACATCGCTTTATGCAGATCGGGAGCAGAGGGAAGCTGAGGTGCTGTGTCACACCGATGTTTCTGCATAGGAGTAATGCCACCAGCCTGTGTGGCAAACTTGGAGCCACCTGGTGTTCTGCCTCTTGCCAGATCCTTACAAAGCAAGATGGATGCACCTCGTCCTGCCATAAACCTGAGGACTGGATACGTGCAAACCTCACTTAAACAAAAAGATAGGACCTTTCCCATGTAAGCGTGTGCTGACTTAAGTCTCACCCATGTGTAGAAACCAAATGCTAAAAATGTGCCTGAGTGCAGCTTCCTCATACGATGCCACCAAAGACTTTAATGCAACTCATTGGTTTCTTTTCATGCAGTTTGCATTTATGTCTATATTTTTGCCAAAATAGTCCTAAAATAGCCTGTTGGGTAATTTCCTCGCTCTTTGTGACTGCGGAGGTCAATAGCTGTCTCTGAACTACGGTCGCATGCGCTCTAGATCTGCAGTCATGAATTTGCCTTTTGTGGATGCACTTTTTTTACTCAAAGGCCCCAACATCCGGATCCGTCTGTGGAAGGGAGACTGTGCAAACATTAAACGCGCTTTCATATTCCCCTTTCAGGGCAGCTTTGACTTTCCTTGAATGTAGTGAAAACAAACAGATGTTCTCAGAAAGCCAGGGTGACCTGGAAACTATTAATTAGGTAGTGAGTGAAAGAGGAGATTGCAGTGTTTGGATTTCCTTTAAGGATAATTATTTTTAGCCTCTGCTGACGTAGCCCAGGATGAGTTAACAGCAACCTGCTGCTGGGCCGGTGGAGGAAATCTAGAAAGAGAGATCACTGCACTTCCAGAGAGAGATGATAGCTGAAATTCTGTGATTACCTGGGATTAGTGTAATCACAGTCTAGATATGCTAATTTGGAAAAAAACGTGTATGGGTCCCTGGTCTTGTTTCTGGAAGAGAACCCAGAAACACCTCTGTTTCTGATCTCCATCTCTACCTTCTGTTCTTTCATTCTTCTCTTACAATGGTGATGTTCAGTTCTTCCACAAAGGTCTATGTGGTTCTCACGGTGCCTTTGACCCTGGTATATTTGGCTATGATGACAAATGTGCCACAGCTTAGGATACCTGAGAGGTGTTTGTCTCTCAGTTGTCTTCACCCAGTCCATTTTCTGGTGCCTGTTAAAAGAATAAAAATAGCTAGGCTGGTTTGCATTTGGGGAAGCTTCATCCCTAACTGCCACGGGCAACGGGGCTCTTGGAGAAGCTTATCCCACTGGACCAAGGGAAAGTAGAAGGCTCTTGATGTAGCTAACTAAGGTGATGCCTGCTGTGCTCTCTGACACCTGATGCTTAAAACTGATGTAGAGGCAGGTCACAAGTGTGTGGTTTGCACCTCACCCTCACCTGGCTGTAATGTGCTCTTGCTTGACTCGACATCCCATCCATTCTCTTTCTCTTTGCACACATCTCTCCAGAAGCCTTTCTAGCAACCTCCAGTTTGCGTCCCAACAACCAGACCTGCAAATATGACTGAGTTTTCAGTTTGCAATTTAATACCACGTGAATCTCTTTCCCCAGAGAATAACATGCTGCCAGGACAGGCAGCCCAGTTTGCTGAGCCATCAAGAACAGCAGGGAAAACCTCGTGTACACAACAAGGAGGCTGTGGCTGGGCTCCAAACATCAGGAAAGCCTCAGATTGGATGTATGGTGTTAATGACAGCAGGGTACGATTACAGACCCAGAAAAAATGGCCAGAGCAGGCTATACGTGCCCTATCCAGGACAGGACCTGCATTTCTTCCTGCCAATTTGCGCGCACACAGTATCTTTCATCTGTTATCTCTGTTCCTCAGATGAAACGGAGCACTTTGGCCAAGGATGCGCAGCAGATCCTTGGCCAAGAAGAAAACATAATCTTAGTTAGCAGCTTTGTCCCTGGCTCTAACCTTTGGCGGCAGGAGCTGGCTTTCGAAGCCCACACCACCAGGCTTTCCACGTTTGTATCTCCCTTCCCAGAGCTTCACTGCAGAGCATGGAAAGGGCGTTAACCCCCATGTTGCTTCTCTGCAGCTGCGTTCCCCAAGCTCGGCTGAAGTGGGAGGCTCGTGGGCTTGACGTTAAATGACCCCAGCTTGGTTTCTCTTGTCCTTCTCAGCCCTTCCAGGCTAAAGGCCACACGAGCTGTTTTAGCTGCATCCTGAGCTTCCAAGCATCTGGGGCCGGTTCTTAGAAACCTTAGACTCGTGGAAGCGGTGCATGGAAGTGGCCGGGCTGGAAGGGCTGGGCTTGACTGGCCTCCAGGGAGCGTGTGGGAGTCCTGGTGTCATGTTCAGTTATGGAACTTCACCAGCTTCATCCTCAGAGAGGGATTTGTGCTTTCGGCATCGCTGTTGGGAAGAACCGGCCAAGAAGGAGTGAGATAAGAACAACACGTAGCAGAGGATGGAGAGCAAGCTGTGTGCCGCGGCGCTGGGAGCAGCAGGGATTACAATCCCCCAGCACCTCCTTCTTGGGCATACCTTCACACTTGACTCTGGATGATAACTTTGGCTGTGGAGCTTTTCCAGCGACCTCTGCCTGGGGATCCAGGCAATGGTGTGAGAGCGCTAAAGGATATGCAAGCAGGTATTAAAACCTGCCTCTGTGCCAGCACGCGCAGGTGTTTTTCAGCACAGCCAAACACAGGAGTGACACAAAAGTGAGGTCCTTTGGCACACTAGCATCATTATGCATGGGTGTGCATTTTTTTTCTGTGTCACTTTTTGGAGATGTACAATTGCTGGGCTCATCTGTCATGCAGCGGTGATGTGTACTTAGTTGTGCCCTAGTTATTGCCTTACTACTGCGGAGCCCTTTCTCAGCAGCTCATTGTCACCGCAGTTGTCGCATCGAGACAGAGCCATGTGTGCTGTAGTTTCCTGGTGAGGAGGAAGACTTAAATACATGTATTTTACTTCTATTAAGCAAGTATCACATTCCTAGCTCTACTGAAATCAATCATCCCTGTGTCAGAAATTACCCCCTCCCCCAGACAGGGCTTTCAAGTTTGTAGTGTCTAATGGAATTTAATAATATTTATTATGTTTCCAGCACATTTATGGGGAGCAAGACCTGACTTGCTGCTTTGGGCTGTCTCTGGAAGGAAATGATGGACAGGGCTTGCTTTAAGGCTGTCGTGGAACCGCTGTAGATTTGCACAGATTTAAACCTTGCAGGGACAAAGAATTTCCTTCTGTAGCTTAATCCATGATTAGTCTTAAATTTCAACCTTGGCGGGAGGAGAAGGGACTCTCCCCTCTGTCGTAGGTAAGAAGCCGGAATTAATGTTTTCCCTTGGAGAGGCTCCTGATTGTATGTTTGCATTGCACTTAAAAGGTGTTTAATCCTACAAACTTCCTACTGCCCTTTCCATGTAACGCTGCCATAATCCTGTCCCCAGATCATCATCACTAACGTGCTGGTTGTTTCAGGACAGAGAAGCAGCTGAGTCCAAATTATACAGGTGAGTGCCTGTGGCGATGTGGCAAGATGGTGTCATGTGCCTGTTCTTCTTAATAACCTCATGCAGCCAACAAAAACATCAGGGGATGATCAGTTTGCATAGCTGAGGGGAAGAGGTGAACTGTGTCTTCTAGCACATCCTTCACCCGCTTCAGACTGCGATCTAGTCATAGGATTGTTTTGTAGCATTTTATCTCCTGACCAGCTAGGACAAACTTAGTTTTGGGCTCTGGGTTGCTTATATTTCTTGGCAACAAACTGGTAGATGCCCAGAACCAAGATGCCCCTCTCCAGGTGAAAGACCTGCTGCAACAGGTTAGATGTTGTGTCCAAGTTGCTTATAATTCTGTGGCATGGATTTGTTGGGAAAGGCATGCAATTTTCTGTGTCAGCCCTTGTGAGAGAGGAAAGCTCATGGTCTAGTCGTACATTCTGAGCATGAATTGTGTTATTCTGCTGTAGATTTTCTTTTTTTAATAAAAAATGGGTTGGCTGAATAATGTGAACAATTTGAGCATTTGCTATAGGACTAACGGCAAATTGAAGTGGTGTTTACTTAACCTACAGCGCCAGACCCAAACTTTATGGGTTTTAATTTTAATACATATTTTACATAGGTGAGATGACAATGTTATTAAAAATGAAGAGATTTGTTGATGCAACGTATAAATAGACGTCAGCAGTAAAGCCTCTGAAGTGGCTTTTCCTTCCCCTGGTCTAGTGCACCCAATGGAGTGAGCCTAAGCAGAACCCACCACTCCTGCACCGTGCACAGGAGCCAAAAGCCCATGTGGGAAATTATCCTTAAGGAAAAAACCAATAATGACTGAGTGTATAGGTTACTGTTTTCCTTGATGTTTGCAATTGCTGTGGGGGATGAGTCAGGCTGAGTTTTCATACATTGTGTTGTGTGAACGCATAGGGTTGTGCAAGTGCCGCAGGAGGTGGAATCCACCAGCATGTGGGAATGGCCGTGTGGGGCTGAGTCCAGGGAGCAGTTTGAAGAGTGGGACAACTGCAGCTCTTGATGAGTTTGGGGCGAAAGAAGAGGTAACAGGTGGAAGTGGCGTGCAGTAAGAGCTCGCATGGATCTTGTGTTTTCTGCCGTGCTTTTTGATTTATGTTTGCCGTTAAACAGACCCTGCATAACTCTGGGTTCAGTGCCATATTTTTGAATTGCATACATCATCCAATAAATAAATCAAGTCCCCATCAGCTTTGCCTCTGAGCAACATCCAGCTGCAGTCGAGCAGAAACACAAACAAGCCGTTGCTGCGTTCTTCAGATCTCCGTCCTTTGCATGCACACTTTGTTGTTCGCTGGCAAAGAGCACAAGGAGTCACCCAGCAAAGGGATGTGGGGAGGTAATTCCTGAGTCTGCTGGTGACTCCATGGTGTGACCCTGTTCACTGCAAGTCGTGTTCCTTTTTTGTCTGTGCGCTGTTTTTCTCAACACCTCTCCATCTTATTGATTCTGTCTGAGGATAATCCATACTCATGCTGGAGGAATGCTTTAGGAGCAAGTCTGGTTTGGGTTTTTAAGGTATGACCATCACCACCAGGTCAGAATCTCAGAAAACTGGCTCAGTAGTCGAGACCTTTAAAGGAATTTGAAGTACGTGGGATGAGGCAGTAAGGCCTGGGAGAGGGAGATGCTAGCTAGACAGCCACAGCCAGCAGCAGCCAGGACATACTCATTCTCCTGGCAAAGTCATCACCTCTTCTGTAGCTTCTTGCAACATTTTAGACTGCTTATACCAAACACTGAGTCCCCATGGGATGTATCTGGCACAGGTTGGAAAGTGCAAGTCCTGGTATTCCCACTTCTGTGAGTTTGTTATGATGGCTAGAAGAAGCTAAATTTTGGGATCTGATGAGGTGATCTACATCTCAATGGGCTCCTAGTGCAGTCTGGCATATCTTCTTTCCCCATGGTCCTCCAGTCTTTGCTGACACAGGTGCCACGTTGTCCATGATGGCAGGGTGTGACAGCACGCAGCCCTTTAAACACCTTGAAAAGCAACTAGCCCCATCACAAAGTTACACACAAATGCTGAGAATCGGCCCAGAGGTCTCTAGCTGGCAGATTCAAAAAGACTTTCCCACCTGGGAGGAGAAGCGCCTGGGGAGGATGCTTTGAAAGGGACAGGCTTATAGGGCAGGTGCTGAGCAGAGGCTGTTCTCCCAACAGGAGCAGGGGCACCACCAGCTCCTGTCACAGAGGACTGGAGTTTTTTTGCACTGCTGATAATTGAGTTGGGTTGTAAATAAAAGAAACTGGGCTCTCGGTCTCACAGTCGTGACTGCTAGGAAACTCAGCTGTCCCACGCAGGACACTAGTGCTCATCTGTTAGCACAGCTCAAGGTGAGCCCTGTGTCAGCTCTGCTGAGCATCTGTTGCAGAGAGTAGAGATGCAGCGATGCTGTTGGCTTTGGAAGGGCAGCCTGGGGTAGGGATGAGAGTATGAGTGTTCAGTGTGGGCTTGGATTTACTCTCACCCCATGGCAGGCGAGGGCTGGGTTAGGATTGCAACCCTGGGCAGGGACAGCAGGGATCAGAGGCTGGTTGCAGGCAGCAGAGTCCTGGTAGAAAGCACTCCTGTGTCCCTGGGGGTGTCTGCTCAGCTCTGCACTGCCCTGAGTCCCCATTAGATGGGGAGATTTTCTCTCTCCTGGTACCTTCCATGAGATGTCCTACTGAATGATGCCACATGGAGCAGGCAAAGTGAAGTTTTACCAGCTGGTGCTAATGCAGAGCATCAGAACAGATGCGACTGAAAAGTTGTACCTCACCTTGAGCTTTGGGAGTGTTCGGAGGCTGTAGTTCATGTCCAGCCAAACTGTGGATAATTTATGTTTCTAAAGAATAAAGGAAAAATTAAGTAAATCAGTTGCCTAGATTTCACTTTTACTGGAATAAAAACAGAACACAGCCTCTTCCTGTAATTAATATTCTTTTTTTCTACCTTCTTTGGGTAATCACACAAAGAATGTTTTAAGCCCTGCAGTTGCATTGCATGCATGCAATAAATCTTAGGAGCCCTATGAGCATTCTTGCAAATCTCTGGGGGATTTCTGATTGTGTCCCATCCAAACAGCATAACCACTTGGAAATGTGCCTTGTGGACCTCTGCCCTGCCCTTACTAAAAGTCTGAGTGATTACAGTTATAAGTGTCTTTAGGGCATACGATAAACGCCCAGCTGGAATGCCAAGGGTATTCCTCTGGTACTGCAAACACTCTGGTACCTGGTGCTACTGCGGTCCTGTGTCGAGAGCTCCCGGCTCCTAATTCGGCTATTCCTGGGCTCTGACCACAGGGTCGCTCTTTTCCACTTTGTACACGTTCTTGGCACCTTGGGGTCTCTCTGCACGAAGGACGAGGGCAATCGCAGTCTAAACAGGAAGGCAGACACCATGGAGGGGAGCAGGCGGGGGGAAGCAGCTTGTCTCCCATAGGAGCAGAGCCAGGGAGAGGTGGCAGCCCTTCTGGCTCTCGCTGACCATCGTTTATGGGAGTGGCTTTGTTTTGGCAGATTCTGAGCATTGTCAGATGTTTTAGAGTCATTTCTGGTGGCATGTCCTTCCTTCACTGGGGCACGTTTCCCACCGTTCCCGGGGGATGAAGCACAGAGGGGCTGGTGCACCAGTTTCAAAAGGCACTTGGAAGTGCAGCCAGACAACTAACGGGTTTTCAAAAATACCTCACTGCATCGAAATGCATTAATCCTCTGACTTCACCTGCCATGTAGAAAGCATGTGATAGAGCTGAGACCCCAGGCTGGGTTTCTGGGGTGCTCCTGTCCTGGCTGACAGCAGATGACAGCTTTATATGCACCCTCGAGTCTGTACCCATTGGTGTTGGATACACGTAGAGGAGGTGTATGTCAACCAGCAGTGGCCTGGTAGTCACAAATGATCATCCAGGTATCTTGGAAGAAAAGCGGGAGTAATTTGAATGTTACAGGAGGATCTTCCACATGCTGGTCTTTCCAGGGATGCTGCCTTTGAAATGGATCGCATACAAAATGTTTGATGGCTCCCTTGGTCTTTTAGGTAGAGAAATGTTTTCAGGCTGTAACAGCATTGGCAAAAAATGCTATAAAATTACAGTCGTTCTTCTATATGCCAGCAGTTAAGTATCGTTATCTGTTTTCCAGTATTCTAAATAATAGTAAAGGAAAAGGAAGGAACATTATCTTTCTGTAGGTTCCTTTGATTCCACTTTAGATGAGTCCCTGGCTATAAAAATATGGTGGCTATGAGTGCATTCCTCCCCTATCAGCAAGGCTTAGGTTTATACTATAAATACATTTGGTCTCTGGGCTTTCTAGATTCATTTTTCCAACCTTACCTTCTCTTCTGGTGTCAGGATGTATGATGCTGCCTACGCGGGCTTGTAGCTGATCAGAAGATTATTTTCTGTGTATGTTGTTGGGTTTTTTTTCTTTTAAGTTGACTAAATTATTTCTGTCACCTGGCTTAGCAATACTTAGTAATTTTTTTTTGATTGAGCGTTGAGTCAATGTCAGTTGTGACTAGACTTGCGTGTCTCAGCTGTTTCTGGATTGCAGCGATAACTGATTTAAGGGGGGAACTGCCCAGCTTTCCTAAAGACTCAATTCCTCTGGTATTCTCAAAAAAGCAATATTGGCCAAATCCTGAAGTCCCATGTTCAGGCAAAAACTTGTATCTTCTCACAGGCATCTGGATTTGTTCAATGGTAGATAAGTATGTTTGAAATATAGACCTGTCTTATTTTTTCACTGCTGCCCCTCTGGCTCTGGAGACTCCATGAGATGGATCTGTAGAGGGTGTGAACCTTGGGCAGAAGGGAAATTACTGTTTGGTAGTATTTCTGAAGTGGTCCCATTACTCTTTAGATTCAAGGAATGTACCATCCTGTTTCCCTTTGGTAGTTCTGAATAAAGTAGAAAGGGAAATTGAGGTCCAAAGTGTTGGACAGTGAGCAGAAGTGTGTAACACAGCTTGCTGCTTGACAGATCAGGTGATATAAAATCATCAATTTAAGAGATTTTTTTTTTAATGACTTCTTTAAGTGGAGAAAAGAAAATAACTTGTGTAAAACAGCTATCTTTTTCAATTATGGGGTAGAAGATACAGGCCTAGTATTTTACATACACCCAATCCAAAAGCTATGTTTTGGAGGATTGCCCCTTCCAAATATTTTTGAAGTCCTGGTGGGCTTTCCATTGCCAGGAGATGAAGACCGTCAAACTGTGGGATCATGGAGTCATTTTTGAGCTTGTTGGTTTTGCAACAAGCCAACTTTCACGTGGCACAAATCCAAATGTGGTCCCCCCGCTATGTACTGAAAAAAACCTGTGGACAAGCTAAAGCATCTCCTGCCAGAATTGCCACTGAACCTGTGAGTCTGTGCCTCTAACCCAGGACTGCATCAGCGGTGATGAACTGTGGCTGATGATGACAGCTAGGAAAGGAGGAGCTCTGCCCGAGGGCTCTTGAGCTGCTCAGACAGGTTTGCAGCCTACTTGGCGCTTACTTTAAAGCATCGCTTCTCGGAGCAGGAGGACGAGAGGATCCTCCTTCCAGACACGGTATCTGGCTCCCAATTTATGCCGCTGATGGCCTCAGGAGGAGGGACACAGGAGATGGGAAACAGCAGGACTGGCAGCAGCTCACCCCCTGCTCTCCCAAACTCTCTGGTTGTCTCTTCTGGGGTTTTTTGTCCATGGTTTAGCAACTGCTTTGTAGTGCCTGAGTACGTGACTGCTTGCATAGCCCCCACGTACCTGGGTGTTAACAAGTTGGCCAGTTGTTTGAGAGTTATGATGGGATTTTTATTGTAGGAAGGCAGGCTGTAGCCTCCCTAAACACCCGCCTGCCTTAAATTATGGGGAGGGAAATCCTGCTGACAAACGCCCTTGGTTGTCCCAGCAGCTTTGCGTGCGGAGAAGCTTGTCCGAAGGACTTGGCTGCTGATAGGGAATTCAGAAGCTCCCCTGGGGCTGTGGGCTTTACACAACACCCTCCTCTCCCGCCAGAGAAAACTGCTTAGCTGGGTTGTACGGAGGAGAAAATAGTAAAGTCAGTGAGGAGAAGTTTGTGCACATGCTGTGGCGTGTCCCTAATCCTGAGCATGTCTGATGGATGTGGATGGTTTGGACAGATGACACTGTGCCACATGGCACATCCCAACACCCACACCTGATGTAGTCTTGATGCCGCAGAGGTGCTGGTAGGAGGGAAACTCGGAGCCCAATATCCTCACCGGTGCATGAGCAGGACCAGGCGGAGCAATGCTGCCCCGTGCTGGCTCGGGGAGCAGAGGCAGCAGAGCAACATAGGGACCCCTGGGCAGCTGATCTCAAAAATCAGCCCATGGTGGGCTCTGCTGCCATGGCCAGCAGCAGGGACACCCATCTAGACAGCTGGTCTAGACCCATCCTTCTCGCCCCATCCATCAAGCTACAGCTGGGGTTGCTGCCACGGGGCCAGCGGTTGGTGGGAGAAGGTGGAAAGTTCTCATGGGGTACCTGGCAGTCACTGAAACAACACATGATGTCACACACAAGCTTTGCTCTGAGGGTGGATGTGTTGTCATGAGGTTAATAGAAAATGTTTGTGGGAATGCTCAGGGAAAAGAGGTGGTTTAAGAAAAAATATTCAGCTTTATGCTGCCGATTCTGTTAGATATGTTATGATCCCTCTAACTTCACAGAGCACAGTTTAGTGATGGCATATGCAGATGACACCCTGCTGGAGCTAAAAGAAAAAGGGTTTTGCCCAAGGGAAAACTTGGATTTTTCTTCTGGAGAGAACAAAATGTGATGGAGCAAAACCTAGACAAATTTGTTCCCAAGTTTTTGATGAATGGTTGATATCTTCTGGGGAAATGGATCACTTAAAAGAATTAATCAAAACTTAATTTGTCATCAAATGCAGTCCTGACGTTTTTTTAGGGGGCTTTTGATCAGCTCTCACACCTGACTTGCGTGCATGAGTTAGATTTGCAAATGTACACATCTGTTTGCTTTAACTTGCAAACCAGTGCCAAGAGATTAGAAGGTACTGCCAGGAAAAACTCAAGTTGACGAATGGGAATTACCCTTTCTAGGATGGCTGTGAATGTTTTTAGGAAATAAAATCTCTTGCTGGTCTCTAGCAAGTCATTTGTATTATAGGCAGGATCAGTCAGTCATCTTCTATTTTATTTTATTTTAGTACAGCAGCCTCAGATCTGTGTTCCCCTTGAGCAGGCGGGTATGAAGTGTCTCCTGTGCACAGGAGCTGGACCCGGCGCTGATGCTGAGAGGTGGTGGGCAAGGAGGGAATTGCTGCTCTACATGACATGTCTCGGAGCGTGCATGCTGTGCATGGAGACACTTAATTAATGTTTCTTAATTTGTTCTGCCCTCCCCACCTATAAATCCCCCCTTGTCCATCTCTGCACAAGCATGGCAGGTCCCTGGAAATGCTCTCTGGTTTTGTTTGGAATGTCACCTTTCAGTGTCGCCTTTAGGTGACCAAATCTGGCAAAAGAGCCAAATCATGTCCATCCTCTGGAGACGTGGTAGGGGCAAAGCTGCTAAGGGTGGTGTCTCCATGCAGAGCTACATGGAAAGGGCAAGCGAAGACCCTCGTGGTCTGCAGTGAAGTCATGAAGGGCTGTGCTTGGCCTGGGGAGTGTGGCGGAGGCAAGGATACAGGGTCCCCACCTGTCCCTGTCCTCAAATAAGTCGCTGATCCTGTTGACTTTCAAGTAGCTGCTTCTCCCTTCTTTTCCCTTGCTCCCCATTCCTTTTGCAGCAGGTGAGTTCCTGTCTGCCCATCAGAGGCAGGCACTGGCTTTCCACACATGCTGCTGTCAAGAGAAAATAATTAAAGTTTTTCCTTTAATGGTATTCTGGGAAACAACCATCTATAAGAGTAAAGCATCCATAAATTGTACCTTTTCCTTTTCTTTCTCCTTGACATTGTGCAATATCCCTGTGTGTGTTCACCAGTGCGAATTTGTTTGAGGAACCTTTGCAAAGGCTCTGCATTGGGTGCCCTGCAAAGCAACGTTATGAGTTGTGTTGTAATGGTTGTGAAAAACAAATCCCAAAACGCTGAGAATGGCCAAAGATGAAGTCGGACTTAGGAGAAATGACTGTTGGCAGGGTCAGGGTGCTGGTGACCACTGGTGCATGTCTGGAGAGCCATACCCCAGCTGTGTACTGTGGGCTACAGAGATCCCACCACCACTGCAAAGCACTTTCCATGGCTTCCTCTGTGCCAGGAGGAAGTTTGTTTGCAAACAACAAACTCGAGATGTTTAGTTGTTGCTAATGGTAGCTGGCCTTCACGAGGGAGATTATCCCTTGTTTTAGCAGAGTGGCTTTTTAGATTTAGGGGGTTCCAAGTCCATTTTCTGTTTTGGCCTGTGCTTTCCAAGTGACTTTCCTCCTTTTCCTCTGCCCCTGCTGTGAAATGGAGACGCCGGCTCTGCCCTCCCTCTCACAGCTGAATACATTCAAGGTTGTGAAGCTGTCAAATGCTTTGCCAGTGGGGCTATAAAAAACATATGAGGAGGAGGGAAATAAAATGACCTGCCAGAGGTGCACTCGCAGGTCTAATTACATGCAGGCGGTCAGCAGAGGTGGTCAGCCTCCTACCAAATCCTGCTGATGCATTAGGGGTGTGTAAACCCTTTGGGGGAGCTGTTGTCCCGTGTACCACCTTTGAGTCCAGTCCCCAACCCACTGCTCTTCACCCAAAACCCACTCTCAGGAGAGACACCAAAGGGTGCTGAGTGCTGCTGTCAGGATGGTCCAGTTATGCCCTTTGCAGGGAGGGATGCAGTGGTGGGACCTGGCAGGGATGGCAGGAAGGATGGAAGAGCTTGTCTGCAGAGCTCAGCCTCTGGCTGATGGTTAGCACAGAGCAGGAAACATATTGGATGATGCCCAAGGAGGAGGGGGTGGCAATGCTGGTCCCTTACATTCTTGCAGGAATCCAGGCTTGCTGTAAGTTCTCATACTTTTTGGTTTTCTTCAAACCAAGCTAAAAGAAAGCAGGTCCAATTCACTAGCCTCCTTCACTCTGCTCATTTCAGGAGTTTTCTGGGCACTTCATAGGTTTGTAAAACATATAAATGAAGGATTAGTGATATTTAATACTGTGGGTGAGTAAAGTGTAGCTTCCTCAGCAATACCTGAAATGTGATGTTTTTTGGATGCTTGCCACCATGTTGGAGCAGATGCACAAAGTACGATGCAAATACCTGACCCCGTGATGATGAAGTTCAGCTTGCAGAGGCGCTGCAGCTCCTCCCTGGCAAGGAACCCGCTCGCTGGCTCTCCCAGATGGCAATTCCTGTGCCCTGGAATAGCTGCAGGATATGTGATGGGGTGGGTCACTGGAGACATGAGGTTAGCATCCACCTCCTAAAGCGCTTAATATTTCCTTCTGTTCTGAGCCACTGATCCAACTGTGTGAGCTTGTGTGTGTGTTTGTGTGGGCCAACGAGGGAGCTTCCTCTCCATATCCCCAGCTAAAGACCTCCAGTGTGTTCCCAGTAGTGGCATGTTTGTTTTCTCTTCTCCTCAAGTTTGAAATGGAGCATGTGCTCGCCAGCATCCAAATAGCATTTGGAAGTTACTGTCTTTAAAGCTCAGTTCTATTGAGGGCTTTTTTTTTTTTCTTTTCTTTGGACTTGCAATTAGCCTCCTAGCCCAACAGCAATAAGGCATGTTTTGGATGGAAGCTTACCATCGCCAAGTTCTCAATATAGCTTCTCCAGAAACGTATTTGTTCTACCACCTACGTTTTGGAGGACTCTGTTCCCAAAGGAAACTGTTACCTGGATGCTTTTCTCTCTTCCCCCCTGTGCCTTCTTTTCTTTTCTTTTTCTTTTTCTGAAAGAGGAAAAAAGCTTCTTTCATCCTTTGGAGGCCCTTGAATTATAGGCACCCTCTAAACACCCATCCGTCCCATAGAATGTGCCAGAGGCAATTACATCTTGGAAACAGCTTTTCACTCAAAGGCTCGCAGCCGGTGCCCTCCTCACGGCCAGGAAGACACATTGCAGATGGGTTTGACACCATCTCCTGCTATGTGCTTTTGTTGCTTCGCCCCACACGCACCTCCCAGGCACAAGGCGCCTGGGTGCAGCCACTGTGTCTCCACCAGCACAGCTGTCTCTTTCCTCTCCTTCCTCCCTGGTTCTTCTTTTCTTTTGTTTTTGCCAGAGGTATAAGCCAGTCCTGTTCCTTGGTGGAATAAGGGCACATTGATGTTTTAGGTTTCACCCCAAGGGTACCATTATGGTCAATGCCTTGAGATGTCAGTGTGCTTTTGTAGCTCTTCTTCCAAGGGAAGAACTGGGCACAAGAGGAACTGAGTATTCTTCTAATCCTATATATCTGTTTCTGGCAGTGTGGAAAACCTCCATAGGTAGTAAAGCAGTTCCCCAAAAGCCTTCAGTCGGAAGAGCCTAAGGAAAGATGGTGCTTTAGCCTGCAGAGGGCTGCCCAACGGCCACTTGATTTCCTCTTCCTCATTTTTCCTTCTTTGCGTTTATCTTTCTAGTGCTGCTAATGGAGGCCGTGGGGTTTGTTTTGCGCATGTTAAGCCTGTTGGTTTTGTTTTTTTTTTTTTCTGTGAGCTGGCTCTGGGATCTTAACTGATCCAGTGTCCCATGAAATACCATCATGGAGGACCAATGTGTTCATGGTCAAATGCAAATCTAGCAGGTCCCTGTTGCTGGCTTGTGCTGGCTACAGGGTGACCTTTGAGGACAGGACAAACTAGTGCACTAAAAAGCAATTCCATCTTCATGTAAATCTCTTCTTTCAATGCACCCATGTAAAGCCGTGCATCTTGGGCATTCAGTGGCTGTAAGTGGGCTCTAGCTGTGCTATTTATCAAATCTGTGATTAAACCAGGAAGTGTCTTTATTATTGCTCGGAGCTGCAGGCCGTGCTCCTGTGAGCTTCGGTGGGGCCTGGTGGAGTTGGATCAGAAAGGCTTGTTACAGGCATCAAGTGAGAAAGGTGGAAGAAGGGGTGCAAAAAAATGGGAAGGTTTTGGGGGGATAATTTCTACCTGTTTTCAGCTAGGCTAAAGGAGTTTATGCTTTGAAAGGCTCCTCTCAAGACTTGTATCTCTGTGCAAAGGATGGAGTGAAACTCTGTACAAGAAGGAAGGTGGGAAGGAAAAGCAGAAGCAGACAGGGAGAGTTGGAGTCCTCTGGCAGCACAGTGTGTGCAAAGGCAGTGTCCAGCTCCATGGGGAACACGCCAGGATGGAGGGCTGGGAAGGGAGGTGTCCCTTCCAGCTGGTCTTCTGGAAGTGTCACTGTGTTTACAAAATTTTTGAGAATGTGCATGAGCACATGGCTTTGTAGAGAGCTGGAT
This sequence comes from Numenius arquata, assembly GCF_964106895.1. Classification (NCBI taxonomy): domain Eukaryota; kingdom Metazoa; phylum Chordata; class Aves; order Charadriiformes; family Scolopacidae; genus Numenius; species Numenius arquata. The sequence goes on along the minus strand of NC_133588.1, from coordinate 11,546,279 downwards.
CTGAGTCTGTCATTGAAAGATAAATGACACAGGACACGCAATTTCAATAGGGTAATTCAGCATTTTGCAATGTTTAGGACATCTATGAGGATCTCTCTTTCCTTGGGCCAGTAATCCAAAATGTCCACAGTGCTGGTCCTGCTCCTCTCGGCTGTCTGCCCGCTTCCATGAAAAGAAATAAGTAATGGCCCTTGCAAGCAGCTGCACTCTTCCTTGCTATTTTTACTTTGGATTAGGATTGTTTGCTTCAGAGGGAAGAAGTTTTGCGTGAAGAACTCACGATGTTCCCAGTCTTCTTGTTGCTTTGGAGCTCTTCTCTTGCTCCATAGCCACAAGGAGAGCAGTACCATAAGCACAAGACACACAAGGACCGAAAACCATCTCTGATCTGCAGTGTAGGTGAGTGGTGGGGGCTGTATTTAGGTATTTCGGCATTCAAATCCTCTGCTATGGGGTTTGATACCATGATTTATTACCGGGAGATTTTTCTTAAGGTCTGACATCACCTTCCCAACAGAGCAGCAGGCATTCTCCTGCTCCAGCCATTGAAACCTGTATCTGATACTTCACCATGAACATACTGCATTAGCAATTAAAAATAAGGCAATTTTTTTCTATCCCAAAGTCTTCTGTTGCCTTTTTTCTCCTCTTTAATGTCATTTAATTCGGTGATGGGAGAAGACTGCAGAAAGTTGGAGGTAGGTGGATGCCTGACCCCATGACCCTGCTCCAAACTCTGCTCTCCAGGGCTGTGGGTGGATGGGCAGCGGAAGGCAACAGACTTTCAGCTGTAGAGTTCATCTCCACGCCCCATGTTTCTCGCTGAATAGGGAGGAAAATGAGCATTTGAATCTACCCCAGGATTTTGGTGTGGTCCTCCTATAGTGAAAATGCTGCAGAAAATATGGGCAGCGTGTCATTCTGCTATCAATACTTGGGGAGGACCTCTCCAGTGTGCATGACCAGTGGGGTCTGGAATGCTGGCACGCTCCCCCTGCTAATGTAAGATCCTGCTTTTACATATATATGAGATACGTAAATAAAAAATAAAAAAAAAAGTCTGTCTCTTTTTACTACATCTAGCACAACAGCCAAAGAAAGGAAAACTGAAAAGAAAACAGCACTCAGCAGCATGGGCTGGAGCCCAGTCAGTTGTCAGACATTCTCCCTGCCAGAAAGATTTGGAGATCTCTGTACAAGAAAATAGCCTTTTAATTTTACACCAATATCTGCAGAGTACAGGATATGGAATTACGATTTCTGGTTCGGATGGTGTTACTAAAATAACAGCAATGTGGAAAGTGGACTAATAAACTTCAAAAAGAGCATGAATGAATGCTGGTATTTGCATATCAGCAGAGGAGCAGTAGCCATAAGGATGGATGAAATTTGTCTCTGTGGCATACTTTGCTCCTAGAGCCGGGAAATAAATAGGCATGAATAGCCAAAAAAATGCGTGCTTTTCTCTCGTTTGATTTTTAAAGCGTATGCTACTGGAAGATGTGTAAAAAGGCTTACTCTAGCTGGAACTTCTCACATGGCTGTTTAGGGCCCTAAAATACTCTTGTCTGGAAATGGAAAAGTTAGGGTTGGTTTTTTGGCTTTTTTTTTTTTTTCATTTTGTTGAAGATTTAATTAAAAGTCAAAGGGTGTTCCCCCCCTCCTCCTTGAACAGCTCAGTCATGTTGCAGCTGGCTTCTCTGATGCTTTGCCTTACGATATCCCCCTCTGACTTCTCCTGCCTTATTCCTGGTACTCCAGGTCTCTAACTCTGCCTACGTTTTCTGCATGTTTCAGAACCATAAACATGATTGATCACTTTTTTTAGCAAGCTGTTGAATTATTTATGGATCTGCTGGGATGCTTGAACTGCCAGCTACAGGCACACAGCCAGCAGGGAAAGGGGCCAAATTGTGAAAGGGAAAGCCTTCGCGCACACTGAAATGAACTCTGAGAACCCAGGATGTGTGGTACTTGGGTTAATGTCCTCCAAAAGGTCTGGAGCATCCCTTGAGAGCGTTGTCCTGCTCAGAAGCATTCTTGTAACGCCGTGGAAACACCAGCGGTGGAAGGGTCTGGCCTTGCATCATGGGGAAATGCCACGCACTGTGCAATAAGATGGATTTAGCTCCTGACCTTTTAAATTCTAGAAAATGGTCTGTTGTCTGAGCTGAAGTGTTTTGCAGCTGTTCTTTGTCTGCTGGGTGCCACAGGCCAAGGCTGAGATGTCTGCTTAGGAGCTGAAGCTTCAAATGTCAGGGTGACACGCAGAAGAGTGCGCCTTGGGCTGGAGGACAGCAGTGGTCAGGGCTTGTCTGTGTGGGGAAACATGGGGCTGGAAGAGGAGAGCACATGGTGGATGAGGCTGGAGGAAACCACACGTGGCCGGGTGGCTGGATGTGGGAGGTCTGGGCTTTGCCGAGAATCAGGCAGTGTGGATGCAAGTCTCTGGGCTGGAGGAGCAGGAGGAAGATGATGGATCTGGACAGCGTTGCTCTAGCAGGGTGGCGTGGGACACCCGGCAGAGCAGCTGGTCCTCCTCAGCCCGCCTCTCCCTCGCATCGTCAGCCCTTTGCTTTAAGTACACCAACTTCACGTGCAGGGAAATGAAAGGAGGGGAGTAGTAACGAAAGCTGTTAGCGATTAGCATGGTCGGTGGCCTGGCTTTCCGGAGCTGTTAAAAAGCCTTTAATTATCCCTTTTCTACTTCTGTTCCTCTTAGGACTCTCTGGCCTGGAGAGAAATTGCATTGAAAAATAAAAGCCATTCATAAAATAAGAGGGAAAGGGCTGTGTAATCTCAGCCTTGTATGTGCGAGAGGAGGAGGACGGCTATGGGGAAATGTTGGTGTGCTTTAGGAGGACCAGCCCATTTGATCTCTGGTGAGGCTCTTTTTTTCTTATTATCTCCCTCTGAATGAAAGGTGCTTAGGTGGGTTTGAAGTTTGTGGATCTCCTACCCTAATCAAGATTTTATTAAGAGCAATTGCAAAGGAGATTAGGGTTGTCATCGGCCAGGATGTTTGAATAAAACAGGAAATACTTGTTTTACTTGAAAATTGTTTCATGTCTTCAAAAATAAAATCATTTTTGAAGCACATAAAAAATTTCTTGTTACTGAAGCGGAGTGTGGTGGTTTGGGGTTTTTTTTTGTTGGTGATGTTTTTTGTTGGTGTTTTTTTTTCCTGGACTTGAAGCACTGTCCCCAAGGTAGGCACCTTAGCAGAAAGGAATAAAATTCCTAGTAGTGATCCCTGCCTCCGTGGGCAGGAGCCATGGATAATTGCTGTTGTTTACTTGTTTTTGTGTCATTGCTGTAACGGACCCTGAATCAAGGCGTAGTGTCTGTGTTCTCCTTTAGTTTCACCTGCTGCCTTAGCTTTTCCCAGACTTAACCTTTCAGCTAAGACTGTGCGCGTCCGTAGTTTATGGGGAGAGTTATTAGGAACATGTGTCTCTGTTTTCATCATGACAGTGTGACAAATTGGCCGGTGTGAATCGACCACTGCCCTCTGCTGCCGTCAGCCAGCTCTGCCCCCGACAGCTCCAAAGGCTCGGGGCTGCAGCAGCCCAGAAGGCTTCTGGAGCAGAACAGTATTGCTTCCTAATTTAATTGTACAGCAAATCTAAAGTGCCCTTTGCATGCAGCAAAATGACAGCAAGGGAGAGGTGAGGTGTTCACAAATTAGTGTGGTTTTGCCCATGGGTTTTTGCCCACGCGTTCCAAATGGGTGATGCCTTTAAGTGACGGTAGCCATCGCACCTGACCAAGGATGGACAGATTCCCACCATGGTGGAGTTTGAAAACATGTGGCACCATTGTCAGGTTGCTGACGTGGCAGCTGCTGCAGTTGTTGCAATGAAGTCCTCTTTAATGTTACAGCCAATGGAGAGCGTGGGTACCTACTGTTCTGACATGCTTAACCACATGAACTGCAGAAGTAAATGGGCTGCTCTTACGTGATTAAACATATGATGGAGGTGTTACTGGAGTTCTCCCATTCTTCCCCATGTAGTTGTACCTTTAGTCATTCTGATGGAGAAGCTGCATAGTTGTTAATGCTTGATCTTATTGCAGATATATCCAAGAGTTCTGGTTGAGCACCAGTGTTTTAATTATTGAACCAGAGAAAAGGGCGAGGGAAGGTGACGGAGCTCCAAGAATGGAATGTATTCAGGTGTATGTTGACCATCTGGGAGTGAGTGTTGTTCTGTGGTAGCCACAGCCTTTCCTGCTGTGGTTTGGAGGCCACCTCTGCCTCCTTGGCACCATCTCCTACACGTGGGGTTTTGCCATCCTTTAGGAAACGACCCAGCTATGCTGGTGGTACCTTCCCGGCTTCTGCTTTTGCTACATGGTGTGGAGAGAGACCACCATCTGCCTGCAAGGGAGAGCACAAAGTGCAATGATGTCTCTTCTCATATGCAGTGATGTTCCTTCTTAAGCTGTGGCCCTTTGGAGAGGTGGTAGTTCCAGGCCCTTTGTGATGTCTTTCTCCATTTTCTCTGTCATGATTACTTTACTCTGGAAAGTGAGTTGAGCTTTCTCTGCGGTGGATGTGTTTCCTGTGAGGATGTTTCCTGTTTCCTGTGAGGGTGAGTTTGCAACAGGGTCCTCAGGCTGCCATGGGTGGATGGAGAACTGTGGAGATGGGCTGTTAATGGGTGACCTTGTTTTACGGAGGTTCAGTAAAATAGGTGCAGGTAGAGGAAAAGAAGTTAAAGGCTTATGGCACATGAACAAATGTCACGTTGTGACAAGTTCGGGAATATGATGTGGTCTGTTCCTCAAGACAAACAGAACTGGAAGATTTCATAAGATGGAAAGCAGAGATAACTTATAGGGCTTATTTACATTTCGTAATTTCCATGTACATAGTAAATGGAGGCCAGTTTTTCAAAAGCCTTACAGCAGATGTGTTTTCTAATCCTGAATCTCTGGGACTTGTCTGTTCTGCTTATAGGTGTGTAAGTTTGGTATTATAGGACTGATTAAAATATTATGTGCATTTCTGAAAGAGTTGCAGCAGCAAGTTTGCATTTTGAGAGCTTTGCCCATGGTTAGAATGATGTATTGTGCTGTCGCTAGGAACCTGACGGAAAAAGGATCATTATCTTTGGAAAAAAACAACCCTAAGCATTGAGGCATGGTCCTACAAACACTAAGCAGATGTTTAATGAGGCCTAACCTGACTAATACTAAACTCATCGGGCCGCTTTCGCAAGCGTGGTTACGCTGTGCCTCGGAGCTACGCACAGTTATGGGATTTGGAAGCCCAGCAGAGAACTTGCCCCCATATGGACCTTGGCAGGAGCTTGAGCCAAGGGCTAATAACTACAAAGATAGAGTACCTGGCATGGTACATCTCGGTGATGCAAAAAAGCTGGAGGCTGATAGAGTATAATGGGGGAGTATCACTTTATGCTTCTGGTTTTTATATTCTTCCCATGGCTCTTAGCCACTGTTGGAAACAAATCCTGCGTTGAATGGGCCTTGGGTCCTGGTATGGTCACACTGGTGCTCAGTCCATAGAGCTTGCATCACCCTTCTGCCCGCCTGCAGGGCTGCGGGAGAGCATTTCGGAGTCCCCAGCGTCTGCCTTAGACGGGAGGAGAGGCTTTTGATGCTGAAAAATAGATTTTTCCCATTCTCCTCTTTTGGTTAAGGCAGCCCAACTGTCTTTGAGGGGGCTGAGTTTCCAGCTCTCTGCATGTCCCTGGCTAGTGGAGCCCTGCTTTGGTAGGACTGGATGAAGCTTTTTAAGACTTGGCCCACTGTTTTCCCTGGGAATTCTGCCTGAGCAGTTTGTGAGTAAGGATGTAGGCATTTGTCCACAGGATGGCTGTAACCAACCAAGCAAACATCTTTTAAAAGTTAAGGGAAAATTCAGAGGTGACGTGCAAGGATAGAATATTCTTGCTTTTTTTTTTCCTCCCCTTCATTTTATGATGTAGGAAGGGTGGAAGTAGTTATTTTAGCTCATTTCTTTTTTTTTTTTTTTTTTCATAGCACAAATACCTCTAATTGGTGGTTGTTTTTGTTGGAGGTCATCTTGAAAAACTAGTCAACTTTAGGGAGAGCTGCCTTTTTCAGCTCTCAGGTGGAGGTCAGTAGACATTTTGGAATTTGCTCCCAGATATGCTCTAAGGGATGGTGCCGAACGAGTGTTGAGAGAATTATAAAACTCCTGCCTGCGCTGAACTCCTGCAGTGAGCTGACCGAGTCCATAGTCATCTGCAGAGTTTCAGGTTAGACCAAACCTGGGTAAAATGAGAATATGCAGAGCTGCGACTGGGCTCTAATACACTACATGAAGGGTGGGCACAAGTGTGGTTTGCAAGGGTAATTTTCAAGCAAAGCTCAGAGCCAGGAGCAAATGGACTCTGACAATAGCTTTAAAAAATGAGTCTGAGAATGAAAACTTTAGGTATGGCTGCATTCCGGATATATTACAGCGATAAAAGTGCATTTTTTAGCTGAGCTCGGAAGCTGCCAACTGACACGATGCCAGTTCTAGATGCCTGCCATTAACCTTAAAACAGTCTCACATTGTTGGATTAATGAGTCACCCTTGTATCAACAGAGAGACAAGCCAAGCATATTATTTCTTCTGAGGGAAATTACTGGAAAAGACAATTCCTTCTTTTTTAAATTCCCACTTTACCTCCAGGTTTGGCATCCAGTAGCCAGCTTTGACTTTCCTCTGCAGCAGGCTGTGGGGTTGGGCTGGGGTTGTGCGAGGGAAAGGGAACGAGACTAAACCTGGGTTGGGGACAAATTTGCCTTCCTAAAATATCCTCTGATGTCACAGCTCCTGGGTGTGGAGCACGATTGGGTTTTTGGAAGAGGAAGAGGACAGACTGGGACTTCTGCTGGGAAGAAAATAAACAGAGAGGAGAAGTCTTCCATTGATTTGGTCTCCCGAGGAATTAGACAGGAATTTGCTTCATGTCCCTGCATATTTTTCTCCTTACCTCTAATAAGGTTGAGTTAGGAATTTTAAGCCTCTGGTTGCTTACCAAAAATCAGCCCTTTTTTTGAGAAGTACAAGGACTAACCAGACTGAGGGCGGGAGTCTTAGCAGACAGTTGCCTATTGGAAACTCTGGGCAGCTTTACAGTCTGAGGACAGGTTTGAAAAAATATATATATATAAAAATTAAAACCAGTGCTAGTCGGGGGCTGGCGGTGGTTACAGAATAGGAAAACTTTGCACATGGCCTGATTCACCTCTGCTGCAGGACCGACTGCTGGTCCTGAGAGCAATAACACCTTCCCCTTGCCCAAGGAAGTATCTACAGGATGTCTTTTTGCTGGGAAGAGGACAAGAGCCCTGTAGGAAGGGTGAAGTTTGCTTGCTGGGATTGTGGTGCAAAGGGAGGGTTGCAGGGTATTTGGACAACGCTCCTCTTTCTACTTTCTTTCCACCACATTACGTTTGTTTGTGTTCGACCCCGTCTCTGCAACTCCTGGCACCTCGTTCCTAGAGGGTGTAGTTGCCTCCATGCAATTCCATGCGTCCCCCTGTATGGTCCCCCTGGTGTCTCCGGGTCTGCCTGCTCCTGGATGATTTGGGGGAACACGGAAACCCTCCACAGCACACCTACATGTCCAGCTGATCCTACAGGACACAATTCTTCCTGCCCACAGCTGGTGCATCTGTACGCTGTGTCCAAACGTCATCTTGATCTAATATTTGTTTGGAAAAAGTGTGTGTTTCTCTGTACTTCCAATAATGAACTCAGAGCAACTTCCCTCATGCATTCACCTTTGAAATATGCTCTCATCTTGAGCGCACACTTTCCCACCCATGTCTCTGCTGCGAAGCAACCACAGTGCTTTGCCCATGAAACAAATGCAAATGGAAACTGCTTCCCATGTGTCTGGAGGTCCCTGTGAAGACTCCAGCATTAAGGCGTGTGTTGCGTGCAGCTCCCTCTCATTTTTGGAAGTGCAGATCACAATGTATTCCAAAGGAGGGTTGCAGAGATTTCTGTGATGAGATATGCACAGCCAGGATGCGGGTTATGCCCCGCTGGGGTTTAGGGAGCAGATTTAGAAGCTGTCAGTGCTAGGTGACACCTTCACCATTCAAAACCACATTATTGCTCTGGGTCCAGAAACCCTGGCCAAGCACGCCTGCCCTGCAGGTCTCCTTGGGGTCCTCACTGTGCTCTGGAGTACATGATGATCTTGGCTCCAACTCATGCATGGGGGCATCCACGTAGCAAAAATCACCAGTCCTGCTGGGAAGCATCATCAGATGGTGCCAAAAGGACTGACGACTCAGCCAAAGGTGGCCCCACAAAACCAGGGTGAGGAGGTGCTGGCAGGGTGCCGTCTGCTTTGGCGGCTGCCTCCCTACCCAAGGAGCATCTGTCCTGTGGGTTAGGAGAATGTTCTCTTCTGGGATATGAGCTGAGGGCTCGAACACAAGCCTCTTGTCCGGGAAAGAAAGCAGGGGAGGATGTTTCAGGAAAGCTGCCTCCTTGCTGGAACCGAGCTGGTGTTCAGGCTGGTGGGTGTCTGAGCTAGGAGGGAAGCCGGGCTCAGCTGCTAATCTGAGCGCCAGAGGAGGGCAGGGAGCTATGCTGTATGTTAAAGCTATGTTAGTATTAGGAAGTTCCATAACAAATCATATTTTCTCTTGACCTTTCAGTTTCTGGAAATGTAGACACAATAAACAAACGTGGAAGGGATGAGCTTATGCTGAAATATGAGGATATAGCAGAGTGGAAAGTATAAAGCAAACAAGGAAGCAATTAAGTGCACAATGAAGGGAATTAACCAATATGCAATCCATTACATATTTATTTATACTCAGAGGCATAACTAATAATAAACATAGGATTTCCATAAAGAAAACAGTCTCTGTTCCCTATTTTAAACAACCTTATGGAGTTGTGATGGTTATAGATGGAGAAATTCCTTCTATTGCGTTCTCCATTTCCTGGTTCTTCCAAGCAGCACCGTTTTTATAGCTTTTGTCTGGGTTTCCAGAGCACGTGGGAAGCCTCTGATGCAGCTCCTGTAGCATCTCAGAGCTGAGGCAGTTATTGCCTTCAAAGAGTTTTGTTTGCACAGAGTGTAGTGGGATGGAGTCTTGCTCTGTGCTGGAGCTTCTGGGTACTGCCATACTATAAATATTAAATAATCATCCTTGTGATCATTGGCTTCCAGACAGGCAGACGGGGGGGATTGACCTGGCTTTTGCCAAACCTCCTGGATGAGGTTTCAGTTTAGCAAAGAGCAGTTCACAGTGTGTTATGGATCCCGTGGGCCTGACTTGGTGGAGCAAGTCTGGGGAGAAGAGAGAGTCTTTCTCTGGGCTGTCTGCAAATGGCTGATTTGAAATACAGCGCAGGACTCCAAGCCACCTCAATGGGTCTACTCAAGTGCTTTAATGCTTGTTAGACACTTACTGAATTGGGCCTTTGGATAGGTAAGTGGTTTTCGGAGGTGGTGAATACCAGCAATGACTTTACCAAATATTTTGACTGTTCGGCAACTCTGCAAATAAAGACACTTTTGAAGTGCTTGAAAATGTGCATGGAGATCCAGGTGGATGTACCTACTTGTAGAAACTATCATAGATAAGATAACAGAGACCCTTGTAGTGTGTGCACCCTTCACATGGGTGCTCCTGACATGAGCCAGCTTCCCTCTGCTCAAGCTCTGAAAGCTGAGTGTGCACACAGGAAGGGCATCCATCTCGCTGTAAAGGTTGGTGCATGCATGCTTCTGCTTGGACACCTTTCCAGGTCCTCCTCTGACTACCTCTGGGGTCACATAAAGTTGTTTTGAGGAGCTATTCCCATTCATTGCTGCCATTTTGCCTGTTGTAGGGCTGTTTGTAGGCACAGCCTGTATCTGTGCTGTGGTGGTGACCACCACCCAGCAGGGTGCTCCTCGGCAGAGCGGTGGCATCAGGGTGGCACGGCAGCGGGCAGCAGGCTGGCGTTCCTGCGAGGAGCACAGTGTCTGCACATCCTCACGCTGCAGCCGGAGCCGAGCGCTGCCGGCCCTGCGCAGGATGCTAATGCGGTGCAGAATTTCCCTCTTACGGTTGGGTCTGGATATTATTATACAAAGCAAAATAAATTGCGATCCCTAATCTTGGTTTATTTATGGATCCGGCTTTAGCTGTTAAAACCCCTATTTCAGATGCGATTAGAGTTCCCTTTTGTCATGAAGGGGCGTTGGCACCGGTCTGTCTCTTTGGATGATTCTCTTGTGGCCCCGGTGCTCCTGGCTGCTTTGATATATGCGGGTGCGCAGAGCTTTGTGTCTCCTCCCTGATGGGCTGCCATCTTCTCCAAGGGAAAGCAGACAAACTGGGGTGACAAATGGTTTGCAAAGTTATTCCTTATGCTTCGGGTTGGCCCACGGTCCTTTTGGAGTTGTGCATCGTGTGACATTTATGTTGCTTATGGGAATAATTAATTTGCGTAAAACTTGGTGTAGGTAAAATGCTATGGAGGGGCTCATCAGTGCTGTTATTAATTCCTTATTATTTAAATTGTCATTGTTTTGTCGTCTTTCTCAGTCTAAGGACAGGGTCATGATTTCCAGCTACGCACAGCGATCTTGTGAGGAACGCAGTTAATGCAGCATTGTGGTTGGTACCATAAACACTCGATACACTCATGAACATATGGGGAAAGTATGGTGGACGTTTTTTTCACCGCACTTGCCAATTAGTGGAATGGCTCAGTAGACGTTGCTGGGATGTTTACGTTTTTTCTTCTTGGAGTTTAGACAAAGTATGGGAAACATCATGGTCTAGTTGCTTTTGAGCCATTCAAAGGAAATGGAAATGAGGGGGGATAAAAAGATCAAGTATGTAGAGTGCTACTTGTTCTAGGATCTTCGGCTCTTCATGTGATGAGCTGTGGCTGCTGCAACGCACAAGTATCCAGGTGCTTCACTCTCTTTTATTTACCTTCATGACACTCTTCTCAGGCTGGGAGATGCTGCCATTTTACAGACGGGTAGCAGAGACATGGCAAAGAAAAAAAAAAAATATTGCTTAGCAAGTTGGTAATGTTGGAGGGATTCCAAGCCCCAGGTCAACTTCTTACCTCTCTGGACCTCTTCAACCCCTGGTGAACTCCTCCTGGGGTTCCCCTTGGCTATGGGGGTACCCGGCATGTGTCTCATGCACCTCTCCTACATGAAGATTTTGGTGCATAGCTCTTTTGGTCAGATTCCCTGCTTGCTCCAGCCAGCTGTGATACTTCCTAGAGATGGACCATAAACCATGCTTTGATCCATGGACCCCTGAACTTGAGAGAAACTGAAGGCCAGATTTCGCTGCTGAACCAAAACCTTGGATCCTCCTACCCCGAACTTTGGGAAAATTCAGATTTGGAGCTGAATGTTGTGGTTTGGGCCCATCTTGAATACTTACCTTCTGAGTCCCTGAAAACAAAAACAGCACTTGACTTTCAAAGCAGTGGAGAACTCAAATTAATTTTCTAGTTCTCTCTGTATAATGCCACACAGCTTTCCCTGCGGTCAGTGGAAGTTGTGTCTGTAGCAAAGAGCAGAGACTCCTACTTCTAAATTATGCATTGCCAGCAGGATATTAGGATGCTTTCTTTGCAAATTTTGAATTGATGATGAGAATACGTAGCCAAGGTTTTGGTCCGTAAAGACGCATAACTTACCCTGGGTGCACTTTGCTCCTCACTGTAGAACACCAGAGAGCATTAATGAAGATCCTCATGACTGAACACACACTATATTTTGCACCCAGATCATGTCCATTCTGCGTTTTTATTTACTTGCTTTAAGTCACAGCGTATAATTTGTCTGAGCACGAGTACAGCGGTGTCCAATAGAAACATCCATGTCTCAGGAAGGTGCCAACAAGAAGTGACTGCACAGTAATGAAGAGGCAAAGAGGCAGGGGCTCGGAGGGAGATGCTGTTCCCTGGGTCCAACTGTGCTCTCTGGTGCTGCCTCCAAAAAGTCATAGCTTTATCTGCTCTCCCCTTGTTTGCTTACACATGGGGCTGCTGCAGCTCAACTGGGCTCCTCTGAGAGCACCACAAACCACAAAATGATGTAGAGGAGGAGAAGTTAATACCCGGGTTTGGGGAACATGGAGCAGCTCAGGAGGTTGGTAATGTGCTATATGGAGTCTTTCATGGATAGCATCCAGCCCATGACCAAAGAGCCCTGATGGCTGATGAGGGTTTGGTAACTTATGGAAACCGAGGTGGTGGATCTCAGTCTCTGACATGGCAGAAAAGACGCCCACGCAGCAAAACCTGCTGTCACGAGTGGTGTAACTGGCAAGCGAGCTGGTAACCTCAACAGAAAGGCTGAAACCCAACCCGCATTTCTGAGGGGGTTTCTGCAGGAAGAAGGGTTGGAGAGGAAGCATGTAGTGCCAGTGTGAATCTAGAACAACTTAGTTCAGATTTACTTCAGTTATTTAATGACTTTTCTCCTAGATTTTTAACATGCTTTATTTCAAAACTTTAAAAAGAAAGCTGTCACCTCCACCCAATCTCGTTCAACCAGATGACAAGAAGTGTGTTTCAGCAGGAGGTTGTGGCTTGCGTTCCTTGATGCATTGGCATTGAAGATTTCCCTTGGGAAGCTGCAGCAAGCTCTTACCTGGCAAGAAAAAAAATCAGAAAATGTGTGATATAACCATAGCAGAACTTTGAGCAATTATTTAGCAGCTGGAAAAGAAGAGGAGCTAACAGCAGATGTTTTGGACAGACAACTACAGACCCTTTGGGGAAAAGTGCTCCTCTCTGGGGGAAAGTCCCCCCCTTTTGTATGTGCTGATGTTGTGTGTTCGAGGTGCTTCCTCTTTGTGCTTAAACAAGGGGTAGGTATCATTTGGAGGAGATTTTTTTCTGGAGCCCTAGTGGAAGCTGTTGAGATGTCACGGCAGTGAAGTGTTGTCCCCACAGGGTGGGTGACAGCACTGCAAAGATGCACCCTTTGTAAGCGTGTGAGGACTGCCAGTGTGGCCGTGGCAGTGGTCTGTATCTCTTCCAGTGGCAGAAGCAAAGCGTGTGTCGAATTTGCACCTTTTGGCCTCGCCTGTCAGCAGCTGCTCTGTGCCGCTTTCCCTTGCGATTGAGTATTGTCTTCCTGATTTAAAGCAGACCGTATTAAACATCCAGCTTGTCCTCTGTAGGCATATGAGGTAAAAGTATCGCCCGTTTGTTTTTGTGGCAATTATACTTTTTCTTTTTTTTTTTTTTTTACATAATTATTTTTGATTGTCATTTTTTGACAGTTTCTTGGCTGGGGTGTGTTGCAGCTGCCCTCATTAGGGGCTGTGCCAAACACAATCTTTTTGATATTGAATATTACGCGGTGGCCGCAGCCCCAGATGGCATGTGCAGTAGCAATTGAATCCAATTACATCTGTGTAATGCTTTCTAAATTGAAAGCCTGGTAGGAAAGAGATGCTGAGCTCCTCGCCATTTAAGTGACTTGACTAGACTTTCTCCTAGGATTTGACATATCAGGAATCAGGAAAAAAGGGGCTGTCCGTGTGTGTTAAACTGAAAACAGAGTAACACCACATGGTTTTTATGTCCTGATTCTCCATGCATAAAGCCCATGTCCCTATACATTGCATGGGTGCAGAGTAGCATTGTGCCCAGTTTGCAGGTGAGGAGAGCTGAGGCAGAGAGCAGTGAACAAACTTGACTGAGGTCGTCATCTAATGGGACAGCAGCAGAGGTGGTGGCTGAATGTCCCTGTCGAGTGGCAGCTTGCTGGCACCAGGCTGACTCCAGTGTGTACCCCTCGTTGGACTCAATCAGTTCTATTTGCCAACCCACACTAAATTTTCAGGCAAGCACAGCATTTTGGTTTTTTCTTCTCTTTTACACTGTTGTATCTTCTTCTTTGGACTACGAATAAACATCAAATGATCTCCAGCTAACAAATTAAACAATTACAGCTAAAAAGCCCCTGAGGGTGTTCATTAGCTCTGGTGAGATGTGTTGGCCCTGGGTGATGGAGAAACGTACACGCTTTGCTTGGTTTTACTTTGGTGTTGTCCAAAACGTGCATTTATTGAGACTTTTCCTGTTTGAGGAATGTGACGTTGTCTGCAAAGTATGATTCATTGTTTTAGGCTGTGGTGGTGAATATCTTCAAGCATGTCTCGTCTTACGCACAGTGGATGTGGAGCATATTTTATTCCTTTCCTCTTTGCCGCAGATCTGGAGACTGCTATTGCATCTTTCTTCAGCTGTCTTCTTCTTCAGTCTTTTCCTTCTGGCAAAAGCAAGCTCAGTCCTTCCAGTCTTCCTTCGTTGGCCACAACCTTGCCCTCTGCTCCACATATTTTAAGGCTAGAAATGTCTAAGAGGTGATTTATTTTCCTATACAGACAGAATTCCATCTCGTTACCTCCCGCTTGGAAGTGTAATTTTTCCACTTGTTGTCCTCGAGCTATTGCGATGCTGGGGCAGGAGCAGGGTGCACTGGGGCAGGAATGGGGGATGCACTGGCAACCGCTGCCCTGGGCAGCCTTTGGACAGCCCGTGTGGGTGCCTACCAAGGACTAGAGAATGAGTATTGGGGAAAAACAGTGGGGAAGATGGTGCTGAAGGATTAGCATTGATTATTTCTGTAACGTGAGGATTTTGGAGAGGAGCTGGGGGTTTGCTGACATTGTATGTTACTGTAATGGCAAGTGTCCTTTGGGAGAAGAGGAGGGGGAAACCAGGGGAAAGGAGGCACCAGCTTATTTGGGGATGCCCATTGCTATCCCAGTCAAGGTAAGCCTGATCCTAGCAGCAGTGATGCTGGTTTCCACAGTCCCCTACATGGGCTGGCGTCGCAGTTACCAACTGGGACTGTCAGAATTGATTTATGAACTCAGCCCAAGCACTTGCAGGAACAAAAAAATGCAAAGGGAACTGGTACAGCCACAGGCGAAAGGCAGGAAAGATGCTATGCGTCTGGCAAGCCCCGCTGCTTGTTTGCTCCTGCTTTGCATTAAGCTGTTTTCTGCGACTTAAAAAAACCAAACAAACAACTCTTCCTGCTGAGGCGAATGGAAAAGGGTTCGTTGGAAGGGGCTTTTTGTCTTGGAGCCAGTACTTGCCCTCGGGGAGCTGAGTATCTCGGGGACCACAGCGCCAGGCATGGGGGGCAGCTCATGGGCACAGTCCTGGGGTTGCCAGCTTGGCCATGGCAAAGCTGAACTGCTGCAACGTGTTTTGTGTTAAATGTTCTTTTCGTCCTACGCAGAAGACATGGATGTGTATGAAGCTGATTGTGCGTACATGCTGGGTTTGTTTCTTTTTTTCATTTATGTCACATTTTTTAAATGTTAAGGCTTTTGGATTTTGTAAGGGGAGCATTCTTTTGGTGGTTGAAGCCTCTCCTTCGTTGGAAATTCTCCTAAATATTACTCAAAAATGTATATGAAAGAATCTAATAGTTGAAAGCAAAGCAAACCATTTTTAGCAATCCAAGATGCATTTATAACATTTTTTTAATTAGCTGAAAAATTTGAGGGAAATTATTTCCAGTCACTGGACATTTTTGAGTGTATGATTTCAAGAAGTTGTCAGCAAATAGTAGCTCTTCTCTTGGTACTGCAGTTGCATCAGGGATTTCCAGTCCCAAAGGTTTCAGATGCAATTCAGTCAAGGCTCTGAATTTCTGATGCTTTTTCTGGAGTGTTTAATGTGAGGAGTTTCTGAAGCTTCGCCGCGATTGTTCTCCTATTAGCAATTGAAACCCAACGTGCTCTCTGAAACAACCAAAATTGAGGATGCAGAATTATCCTTGGTGTACTGTGATGCTGGCTGTGGGCAGTGAGGAGTGGTGCGAGCCCAGGTCAAATGGAGCTTTTTCCCATCTGAACTGACACCCTCCTGGCATTGCCAGGGACATCGGGCAGAGTCGTGATGCAGAATTGAAGTAAAATCTGTTTATAGATCACCCAAACCTGGCTTTGGGGAGGAGAATGAAGACCTGGGTGTGTTGTCTCCATCTCCATCCATAGCGCTATGACTCCTGGTGTCAGCACCCCAGCACCCATACCTAGCAGCAAGAACATGCTCCTCCAAACGCAGGGGCAGGATTTCATCCTTGCCCGCTTCTCAATACCATCAAGGGGTACCCAGTGATAGCCAGAGGTTCCTTCCCATGGAGCAGTGGTTTGGTAGGGCAGGCCATGGCTGCCAAGGGGTCTGCAAGCCATGGGCTGAGTTGGAAGAGGTGTGTTAGCAGTTAGTGTTAGCAGTTGACCCTGTTTTTCTGTGTGCTGGATGTGACACAGGGAAAATTACCTTGCCCGAGGCTCTTTGGTGTAGTTGAACTCAAGTGCTTGCAAGGCAAACCTTCATCTCTGCTGCTGTCCCCAGAGATGCACAGGGGAAGACCCACATGGGTGAGTTGTGGGGGCAGCAAGCAGTGCCCTGTGGGGTGGTGCTACTCCCCAGAAGCTCCCTGGTTGGTTTTTTGATGTCTCACCGGTGGGTAGGTGGGAGCTGTGCTTTCAGAAACCAGGAGTGTTTGCGGCCATCAGCTCCCTTCCCAGTCTTACTCTCCGGGACAAACTCTAGCTCATAAATCTCCTACTCAGCAGGGAGCATTTGTGCTATAAACTAATTAGGCAAGTGGTCAAATACCACAAACACTTTCGCCCTCATTAGAGACCAATAACGATCCTGAGTAGGTGCTGAAATGCCTCATTAACAATGAGCAGGGCCTCCTCTCTGGGATATGGGCTACAAAAACAAGCCAGGAGGCCCTGACACTAACTTGGTGTGCCGCTAATGATTTACATGTCAATTAGCTAGTCTGATGCTATGTGGAAGTCCTGGGCTTATGGGCCACAAATCCAAGGCACTGAGATGGTGGCATGTATTTGTATTTGCCATGGAAATGAGGAATTTGGCAGTTTGTGGGATGAAGAGCTTCTTTCCCTCATCTTCTCTTTGTTGGCCCTGCCGCTGTGTTGACTCAGTGCCACTGTCTTCCTTTTTCCAAAATCCTCTTCCCATCACTCCTTTTTTGTTACATGCTCTTCCACATACACCATGATGTCCTCAAAGGCCTTGGTGCTGCGGCCTTGGGTGGTTTTAAAGGATTTGGGTGGAAACCAGAGTTGGAGCAGACACTCTCTTCCAATCACTTCTGTTCTTTCTACTGTTTTCCAGGAAAATTTTTTTCTCACCCAGCGGTATCATTGCGGTGTTTGGAGGTGCCTCATGAATGTGTGTCTGCATAGAAATAAACTGGGAAACATCTCCCAGGCAAATTACCCTTTTACATATTGCTAAAGCAGAGCTGAAACTGGTCATTTTTTCTGCCCTTGTGGAGTTACAAGCGACTCCAGGCTTGCTCAGGTAGCACTTGGCTGGGAGATCAGAAACATCGATTCTGAACCCAGTTGCATCTCCTGGCTTGCCGGTCTTCAGGAATAGTTCAGACAGACATCCCTCAGATACACCATGATATATAGTTCACCCTGCCTTGAAGTGGGGGACCAGATCTGTCTTTCTCAAACTTTTTAGTTGAAAGACTACATCATTTAAAAAAAATACAAAAAACAACCAAGATTTGCATATTCATCTAGTAGCGATTGCTAGAAGGCAATGCCCATGCAGTTGGTTGCTTTTTATAAACTAGATTTTGTGTGTTCACTTGGTATCTGATTTTTTTTTTTTTCCCCACCATGCTATGTTTGCTCTGTTTGCAGGACCAGGACTGCAACTGTACGTGTACTTCTTTCACCTGTTTTCCATTATATCAGTGGTACGTGGACCACCAGCCATGGGCTGCTAGGCTGTATTTTTTCTTTTTTTCCTCAGTTCTTTCATGCCCAATTTTGACAGGATCTCAAAACAGAAACAGTCAGTGGGTACCTTGAAGGCGCATCCCATGGTAGTGTCTGTTTCCCACCACAGCTGAGTCTTCTATTTGTGATATGCAATCAAGATGTTGCAACTAGTCCAGAGTTTAGATTTCTGGCATGTCAGTGTATGGCCAAGGTGTTCAAGAAAGATAACACAAAGCAGTGTCAAGCCAGTGAAAAGGAGACGTAGTAAGAAAAAAAATAAATATCTGAGTGATGAATTTCCTATAATGATTACTAAGAGTGGCAAAGAAAATTAACTTTGCTTACGCCAGGTAAAAATTCCTGGTTTCTTCTGCCCAGACATGTCCTGCTGAATACACTCACCGATTTCTCCGGTGGAGCAGAAAGCTCCAGCAGCATTCTTTGGATGCCATCCAGGGAGGGATGTGCAAAAGGGTCACTACTTTGTGCGTGAGGTTCTGTGTTTGCCCAGGTTGAGTGTCACTGGGAACGAAGCAGAGCAAATAGCAAATTCCTTATAAAAGTGGCTTTGTGGAGGGGTAAAATGTACAGCTGCAGCCACTTCCAGATGTGTGATGAAGAAGGACTTATCTCCCCTGCCGTCCCTCCTAGTCAAATGCCTTTAAATACCATTCTCCAGCTCTAAGGTTCACCCCAAAAGGCCCGTTAACACTTCCACACAGATGTGTTTGGGTGCTGATGGGTCCCCGATTCATTTGGTTTAAAAGCAAAAACTTGCTCGCAGCTGGTTGAAAAATCAAGGGAGACATTTTGTAGAAGTAATAATAGTGTTCAATGAAGAAATCCCTTGTGGATTTTTCTCAACCTCTGCTGCTTAATGAACCAACTGATTCAGCCTGGAGTGTTGAAATAATCCTTCCAAGGACGTTAGAGCACAGTCCCATTAAGTCAGAGGAAGGATTTTACTGCAGGACTTTTGTTAATGAACCAAGGTCTTGTTGTCAGAGGAAAAAATGGGTTTTTCTCTGACTTGGCTTTTAGGTGCAGGTGAATTCATTTAGATTTCTTTCCCTGCATTGTAGGCCGACACCTAATCATCAATATAGTTTGCAATGTTTCTTTCTCCTCTTTTGTTATTAAATGAGGGACAATGGAGAGGTTTGTAGAAGGGAAGTCCCCTGAGTCCTGTTTAATACAAAGACAACACCTCCTTCAGCTCAGGAAATCCCTGAGCTGCACTTTTTTTGAGGCTGGGGGGGTGGAAATCATAGCATGTTTATTATGTTCTTAGACCCTTCCTTAGGCATCTGCTTTCAGCCAATTCTAGTGACAAAATGCTGAGCTGGATGGACCTTGGAAAGCCATTATTACACTCGGTGTCATCAGGTTGTTCCTATGTCTTTTAATTAGTGTTATAAGGGGACAACTGCACAGAGGTGGGGTTTTTTTGTCATCTTCATCATCCTGCTTTTCTTCTCACTGTTCTGGCGATGCCTTTGCTTTTAACTGGCTTTTCCTCTGACTGTGGTAGCACTGGTCTTTCTGAAGAGGTCAGCCTTGGATGGGCTAAAGCTGTGGGCAGCTGCTTTTGTGGGGTTTTCTCCCCCACCCTCCAGAGCACTCTTGAGGATGCTGAAACCTCCAGTCTTTTGAGTGCTTTCCTCTTGGGTACCGCTGCTGCCAGAGCAGTGTCAGCTCCATCATGGAGCACTGCAGATCCTCTTCTCCACACTTCTAGATGAAGGATTTCCTATCTACCTGCCCTTTAATGTTGATGCTTCTCTCCCAAATGCAAGAAAAGGAACTTCAATGAATAACAACTCTGTGTGGAAGGAACTGACTCATTTTGGGAACCCCACTGATTTGAATGGCAAAGCTGAGATCTGCATTGGGGCGATGCACTGATGGTATACGTGTTTAGGACAGTCACCACAAATTCAGAAGCTTCAGGTCCACTTAGGACCCTCAGAATACGTGCAGATTTAGTTCATTATTCACTAGAGATCACCTTTCAAAATAAAAATAGGAATCTCGGTTGAAAATGCTTCCCTTGTTGAATCCAAAGACAAAATTCCCATTCTCTGAGGTAGAACCAGGATTTCCAACCCTGCAAAAGCCTGTGTTTGGCCTCTGCCTACCTTAGAACAGCCAGGAATTGAAGAAAGCTGGTCCATAGTGAACCAGACAAGCTGTAGGTGAAGCCTGTTAGCAGAGAGGCACTCAGAAGGAGACAGTGTTATCCTCTTTCCCATCAAAGCCATCTGGCTCTCAGTTGCCAAACCGGTGCCAAGCCCCAGTGACCTTTCAGACTCATCACTGTGCTTAGAAGATTTACAGTGGAAAAAAGCTACTTCTTGCGAGGAAACTCTTGCTCCTTCCTCCCAGGAGAGCATCTAGCCACAATGACTCATACGTTCATCATCCTGGCTTTCCCATAACTGTCCAACAGTGGCTACAACGCAAAGGCTTGGGGAGAATCCGTGCTTGCTTGCCTCTGAGATAGGGTGATGTAAGCTCCTGCTCTGGCTCCTCCTGGCTTGCCAGACTGTTCAAAGTTCAAAGCTTTAGTCTCATCACTCCATCACCCAGCAGGCCAGCCCTGACTCAAGCACCGACTTGCCTCTCTTGAAGTGATGACATTTTAAAAAGGCTTTGGAATGACGAAGGTCCCAGAGTCCTGGAGGAAATGGAGGTGAAGCTCACAGACAGTCAGGACCCGAGTTTCCAGAAGATCTGCCTAAGTCACTGTCTGCTTGTTTTCAGGCAGAGCTGCAAACCACATTTAGCCTTTGCGGTGGAGCTGCCGTGAAGACTTTCATTTCAAGTTGCCAAGATGGTCTCTACAAGGTACCCTGTAGAGTAACCCTTGGAGAAGGAATTCTGTTATTCTGGGATAAATGGAAAAATAAGTACACTAAAGTTGGGAGGGAGACTACTGCCTCTCAAGTAAAAGAGGAGTTGAAAAATGAACTGGAGAGATGGGTCCAAGCCCTGAAGTGGCATTTGGTTCAGATTTCAAACACCTCAAAAATCCATAAGTGGATTTGTACGTGAGCCCCATTAAAAAGTTCAAGGTCTCTTGGAAGACTGGGGGTTGGGTTTGGATTTTGAAGTTTCCTGCCTCCACCAGTTTTAAACGTTCTCTGATCTGGGGCTTTGTTCAGGCCTGTCTCCGATTATAGAGCCGAGAACGAATAGGTCTGTTGAGGGAGCTGCGTTGGCTGGTCTGTGTGAGCCCCTGCCTTCCTTCAAATAGATCAAGAGACTCAACAGAGTCTTGTGCTGGGGAACATGAGAGCAGCACCAAGGCATTTGACATGAGGTTGTTTGAATGTTAGTGGTTTTTGTCTGTGGGACTCTTTGTGTCCTCCACTTTCAAAATTCTTGACTGTTCCTCTGAATCCAAACCACATGGATTTTTTTCCTGATGTCAGGTAGATGCAGTCAAATCCCTCCAGCTGCCAAGTGCAAGGTAAGATCCTAACAAGTATGCAGCAGGCTTTTTTGGAAAAGGGCTCCATCATCTCCAGAGCTCCCAAGGAAAAATTAGTTACCCATAAATTCCCACAGCCAGCAAAACAGACTCAAACCAAAAGCCTTGATGTAAATCTAAACCATGATGTTCACTGGGGTAAAAACTGTCCTTTTATGTGAAGCAGCCTGGATCTGAGAAGTGCACGAAAGCCAAATCTGAAGTCAGTCTTAATGAAAACTTGCTGTGCTGTTGGATTGCTTCTTGGCCTTTCCTTCCATCCCTCTCCCTTGAACTTCCCCAGCATGCAACCTCTGCTGGGATACTCACAAGCTATAATCCTCCCTGTGATATTTCCAGGAGACCTGGGGCTATGAGAAGACAATTCTCTGTATTGGGTCAGTTCTTCATCTTTTAGCCCTCAGTGGATGCCAGCAGCATCAGGAGGCTGTGAGCATTTGTGGGATGAGGAAAGTTTTCCCTAATGTCCCTAGTTGTCCCTGGTGAATTCATCTTCTCCTTCTCAAGGCAAGCATGCAGTGCAGGCTACCTAGAAAGGGTGAATGGAAAATAAACAGACATTGTGGAATACTTTTTTTCCCTGTGGGATGGGTAGCTGCCAGGCAGAGCTCCATTCTGCAGGACCGAGGACCGACCTATGCCCTTTTTGTTCCCACCCTTTTCAAAGGGTTTACATTTAGGCTTTCAAGTGAAAGGATTTGCTCCCAGGCACGCGGCTCATGCCGAGCCGGCATCACAAGGAGCACTTCTCTGGGGTGAGGACACTCTGGTTTCAGGCCAGGTTGCGAGTGGTGCAGCCCTGTTTATTCGTCTGCCTCCTGCCAGGCAGGAGCTCAGATTAAGATCGCAGACAGGCAAAGAGAGTCCCAAGAAGGAGAAAAAAAATGGGCCAAAATCTCCCTTGCCCTATTCCAGGTTTGAAGCTCCGAGCAGTGGAAAAGGGAAAGCAGAGCACTGCTTTCCAAAGCAGCTGACTGATATTGGGGGGGATTTCAGGGGCTGATTTTTACTTCAGGAGAATTGATTGTAGCATCTTTGCTGATGGCTGCCACAGATTTCCGGCTGCTCGTTGCAGGGTCATACTGCTGCCTTCACCATTGGTAGGAGCCTGAGGCGTCCAGCTGAGAACCAGTGTCTTGGGAGTCAGGGAGGCGTTTGCAGGAGGTGTTGATTATCTCTGGTTTCTCCATCCCAAAAGAAGTTTTGGGGTGGAAAGCTGTACCACCAGAGGACATGGGAACAGAGCAGGGCTTTTCTTTCCCACCAAATCTCTTCTTGATTTATTATGCGCCTGCTCAGCAAGGAGGAATGCCAGCGCTGCAAAGATTGCGTTATCTGGGTTGTGCTGTTAATGAGGCCATCATGTTGATTAAGCATCAGCCTGGAACGTTATCTCGGAGAGGTCCCTCTCTCCCTCTGCAGTGACTGACACTTCTCCCTGAATAGACAGACCAGGGAAAGTCCTCAGGCTCATTGTTTGGGATTAAAATAAATAGCAATGGAGGTGGAGCAGGGCTGGTGGCAGATGTGTGAGCAAGATTGCACAACTTCTTGCAGCTGAGGACAGAGCTGCCCAATTAAAACCAGCTACAGATGAGGAAAGGGGTGGATGCATGAGAACGTTCATTAGGGATAATAAATAATTAGGTGTGAAATGCCTAGGAATGGCTCAAGGGATGCCGAGAGAGTTGGAGAATCAGTGGAGCAGGGATCCTGTTTAGCACAAGTTAAATCTGCAGGCTGTACTTTTTGGTATGAAGCTGGCAGCACTGGCATAAAGAAAACAGGTGACTTGAGAAATTGTTTGATTTCCTTTCCTTCTCCTCCAGCTTTTTTCCCCAGCGGCGATGATCTGCCAATTCAGCTCTGAGTAAAAGTGACACATCTGGCAGTTTTACCCGGGAACTCCAGCCCAAATCTCTTTGCTTTGCTAACAACTCAATTTTTTGTCATATTCTGGGCCACCCGTGAACCTCAGAGAAGTTAGAAGTGCCAGCAAATCTGCCTATCTAGCTGTGCCGGAGGGATCTGGCAGCAATGAAGGTGGTCACGAGCTGCAGCTTGTGATGGTCCCCCTACTTCCAGCTGATGGGCATGTGCTAAGCTGGATCCCTGCTGGCAGTCATAAGCTTCATGATGTGTAAGGTCACGATGTTGAAGGTGGCCACTGGGAAGAATAGAGGCAGGTTTGTCAGGGTTCAGGTTGTTTTGCATGGCTTTTAGCTGCTTTGGGAGTCCACGATGGGACAGAGGAAGGGTGTGATCTGCTCTAGCATCTCTGTAGATGCCCATCATAGCTGCCTGGGAATCGTCCCTTCAATTCCCTCTACTCCAAGTGTGATAAGAGGAACTAAGTTTTCCTGGGAGGCCCTGGCACCTGTGCATCCCGATGGCATGCTTCTCCCTGCTGGAAGCAACAAGAGTGGTTTCATCTCTCAAGGGGACAGGGCAGGGCAGACTTTCTTCTAACGGAGTTTTAGATCCAGTGTGTCAACCTCTGGATCCCAGCTGTGACAGTCTTTGGCTGCTCTAGAGAAGAATTTAATCTGACTCACTCATGCTACTGCTTTGGTGATAATTGTGGTATGCAAACTGTCCAGAAATGTATCTTTTCTTCACATGGGTGCACGTGGTCATGTATTTAGAAGAGAAATCAGCATGCTGGTTCCATAATGTGGTTTTCACAAGTGAGTCTCCTAAGCTGTCCTTATTGCAATCAAAGGATTTCTCTTGTTTGGTTGATGGTAGGGTGGGCTGCTCTGTGGGATGAGCTTCAGGAGATGGTGAACTGGGGAAGAGAGCACATTTTCTGCCCATCTTTTGTGCTGGGTAGGGGTGGACATATGGAAGCTGAGCTGAGGGTGCCTGTTTGGAGCTGAAGATGGGTCACCAACTCATGCTGAAGCCGTCCGCGACTCACTTGCTCTGCCTGAACCCAGCAGCTTGGAAACCCTCCCTTAACTTCTCTGTGAAAGTATGAGGTGTTGAACCCAGACTGAGATTCCCAGGGCAAAGAAAACATGCTGTAAGCAAAGATTTGCTAAACAGCAGCACCAGATTGTGTAGCAATGCCAGCAGGGAAGGCAAACCTGCACCTCGTGGAGCAGTAATACTCATGAGGCACAGGAGAGATGCGAACACCACCCAGTTTTCAGACTGCTGCTTCTTAAGTCAGCTGGAGCAGATGCCTTCAGCATCCAGGAAGGGATGCTGCTGCTTCATGTGGCTTCTTCCATCTGAGCCTCTGTCAGCTGCAAGTTAAAGGAGAAAACCGAGTGGAAGAGGTTCAGGTGCTGGCAGCGTGTCCTCTGCTTGCAGACGTACAGCTGACATCTGCAGCTAACTCTCCGATCCTCCTAAAAATCAACACCACCACCCTCCTAAACAGAACCTGAAACATCTCCTCGTTTGAAACATTCCCAATCCCCCAACTATTTTCCTTGCCTGCACTCACCAATGGACAACTACAGGAATCAGAGGGTTTATGTTTTGTTGTTTTTTCAGTTGTGAGTTTTGGGGTTTTTTTTTTCTAAAACCTATAAAGTCCCAAGGCAGCTTGTGCGTTAGGAATTGCTGAACAAGGTCTTTGCTTAGTGCAGTCCCTTGGAGGGACTCCTTTCTAAGTGGAGAGAGGAGAGTGTTGATTTGGTCAGGTGCCAACCAGGAAATACCAGAGAGCTGAAGATGGACCTGTTACAAACAGGCTAACCAGCCTCAGATGTCCCTTCAATATTGGAATATGGAAGGTAATGGAGAGCACATGGGTCCTGTAAATAATGAGATTATTGATAAATACACAGAAATAAAGCCATTTGGCTGCCTCTGTGAAACACTGAAGGCACTGGTTTCAGCTGAAATCTCCTAATTGCCCCCGATTGCCCTGTAAGGGGTGTTTTTCCTGCAGCCTGTCAAGATCTGAGGGTCTGTGCTGGGTTTTGCATCTCCTGTGTGCCACAATATAATCCTACACTTTCCTCCTGTGGAAAGGTCGGAGGAGTCATTGGGACAGAACAGACATGCTGATGCTCTGGGGCATGAGATGTTGGTAGGAGAAAGGACGCCGTGGGGAAAAACACAAAGTGGAAGAGGCGAGTGGTGTCCCAAGGAAGCAGGGCAGAGGGGTCAGCTGCGTTTGCCTCCTTTTGTGTTCTTGGCCCCATTCTGCTGCTGCCTTTTCATCGCTTGACCCTAAAAGCCTGGGGAGGAAGGAAGTGAGTTGGAAGGACCCTCAGGAAAGCTCACAGCCCTCAAAGCAGGGAGCCTAGAGTCAGGTTTTCAATCCCTTCTTTGGCATCCGTGCAACAGCTGACCCCTTTTAAGGGGGAGGCTGCCGGGATCTGCAGGTGCTCGTGCGGGTTGTAAAGCAGTCAGGTCATTTGTCTCTGTGCCAAAAGATGGATCAAGGAGCCCTGTTCTAGGCATCCAGCCTCGAAAATACTGGCCCAGTTTTTAATTCCTGTGTCTGGGCTTCCTTTCCTGTGGCTGGGACAAGGGTGTAGGCAAACATCAATGCTGTATGTGTGTGCATACGTTTTTCCTTTAGGAGAAGGGAGAACTGTGTCCAAAGCAAGATGCCTTCACAGCTGTGAGGATGGGAAAAAGGCCTTTTACCACATTGCATGGGACACAGACACTGTGAGCAGCAGCTCGGTGACAGGGTGGGAAGGACGGTGCCAGCAAGGTGTTTTGGAGACATCTGGGAGGGATAGGAGGCTGGCTGGACTTCACATTGCCTACCCCATGGCATGGTGCTGAGAATGTGGCATTAACTGGGGGCTGGAGGGGAGTCCAACAGCCTCTTTTACTTTGTGGAGATCAGCCCTCAAGCCAGAGTCACAGGCAGTGCTCCTGGGCTTTGGGCATGCAGCAGGAGCACTGCATCCCCTGAGCCTGAAAGGGAGCAACAGGCTGTGCAGTAGATGGTCTTCAAACCCTTCATTCTGGTGCTTCAGCACCACTGTTTGACCTCAAGCGTTTGAGCTGGGAAGTTCTGAGCCATTTTTAGCTGCCTGGCTGCAAAGGGGAAGGGAGGGAGAGAGAAATACCATGCGGTTAGTATTACATCCCCGACACAATGGGAACTTTTATTAGCAATTTTCCATTGTGTTGCAAATGGCAAAGATCATGGTTATATTTACATGTTTCAGACTGTCCTGGAGAATTAGTTTTCCTCTGCAATTGGGTAATAGTTTTCACATTGCATTAGCTTCTGCATTTGGAGTGAGATACAAAAGCTGCAGCTGAAGAGCACCGGTTCTCCTGCTGTTGGAGCCCTTCCTTCTCACCTGGTAGTTCAACCTAGGGAAGAGCAGGTTGTAAGAAGCTTGATCTCTTTGTGGGACAGAGAAAGAGGAGGTGGCAGGTGGGCAGTACCTTTGCTCCGAGGGTATTGATTGCCCTTCTCAGGCCAATAAAAATGCATGCATTCCTGGCTAGAATAACAATGAGGATGTTTCTTTGCTCTCGGATAAGTCAGGATTTGACCAGATTTCTGCTTGGCTCTGCGGAGGACATGCAGCTATTGACAGCCTGAAAGAAATTAGGGCAAGAAAACAAAACGGAAACAACTGGGAATTGCTGCAGCTTTCAGTCTGCCGTATTGCTTCCAGGACTGTAGGACCCAGGCGCTTTCACTCTGGGCCACAGCCCTGTTTTTTGTGGTTTGGTTTTTTTCCTTTTGAGATTTTGCACAGTGCTTTCCATGGGGCAGTTCTGCAGTCTGGATGAAGCTGTGATGTGTGTCTTTCCTGTTGTGGGACCTGGAGCACGGTCACCAAACCACTGGCTGATGGCAGGATGGAGGCTCAAATTGCTCTGCCTCTTCTTGTCTTCCCTTGCACGGCCAGGCATGGCTCAGGTGTGACTGTGGTGCCAATGATAAAAGTCACTGCAACACTGTTCCCCAGATCCCTGATCCTCCTCTTGCAGCTCTTCACAAACTCTCTAGTCTCTGTGCAGTACCCCTATAACAGAAACCCCCTTTTAAAGCATCTTGCTGAAGGATGGGAAAATTGCTGCTGAAGACAACCGTCTCCACTGAGCCTTGGTGCTTCTTCCCAAGAGAGGCAAATGGATGAGAATTTTTTGTGTGGGCTTTTTAGAAACCAGCAAGTTAACCTAGTTGTGCTGAGAAATATCGTTAAACTGATGTTGAACCCAGCCTTGTGTCTATTTTCTCTTCTTCTCCTAGCAGACCTTCTCTTATTTTTAGAGACTACTCTTAAGTTGTGTTAGGGTTGTGCTAGTCGTTGGAAATGAAACCCCATGTGGTGCAGACAGCGTTTTCATCTCAAGGTTGAACTTGGCACCAGGGCTTTATGAAGGTGCTTGAGTTTCACTGGGCTTGCTGCAATACAAGAGTAGACACCATATGAACAAGGTACCCTGCTTTCCTAATCTCAAACTCCAACTCTGATGCATAAGCCCAAGGGAAAAAACATGTGTCCTGTACAGCATGAAGGTCAGAATGACGTTAGGGCTGCAGAACGTTGATTTGTCCATTCTGCTCACAGAAAAGGCCTTCATATTTTGCTACCATCTGGACAGCAAATGTGCCCTCCTACAGGAACTTAGTTTTGACCTTTGCTCATTTTGTTTAAGAACGAATGTAAGGCAAACGTGTAACATTTGCGCTAGGGATCTCCTGTCAGCACCACAGATATATCAGGAAGGCTGACTTGGCTGTCTTGCTTGTGTTATGTATTTATGACACGTGTATATAAATGCATATATTTGCGTTTATTCTTTGTATTTGGCTGAAGCTGGGGAAGACAGAACTTCTTATTGAAGCAAGGGTATTCCTAATGTTATTGTTTTAGATCTGTGATTATTAGTTTTAATGTGAACAGCAAGTCCTACCATATGCTGACAGCTCCGCACAATGTGCTCCTTCATGGTGGTGGCACAGTCGTCATCGGGAGGCGAGCGCATCTCCTGCGGGTTCTTTGATTCATGGCGCCTATTGCATGGATCACAACCATGGGTTAACCTGGTCTCCTGCAGTCCATGAACACGTTGTTTCTTGTTTCATCAGTCATTAGCACAGACGGGTCGTGTTGTTTGGTGATCTCTGATATTTGGGCTGTTCAGCTGGTGAGCTGGTGACTGTCAGTCTTGCGCAGCTCAAGTGTGATGGAGAGAGCTGGGAAGAGTCCCTCTCCATAGGCATTGACTGGATTTGGCTAACTGGAGCATAGCTGATACCCCTGCCTGCAGGCCTTTCTTCTTCTTTCCCTTTAAAAAGAAAGTCCTAATGTTCAGCAAAAACCCAGCATAATGTGTAAGCAAAGACTTTCAAGCTCTTTTTTGGAGGGGAAGGAAAGGTCAGCCTTCACTTCATGGAGCAACCTGGTAGCTTGTCACCAAAACAGATTGGGGAAGCAGAGTTGAGTGCCTTAACTTAAAAACGAAGAGGTTTATGTGGTTAAACATCTCTTGAAGATTGGAGCTGTTGCTGTCGGTGCTGGGGCACATACACCACCCGTCCCGTGTTCGCCTGGCTTTGTACGAGCTCGCAGCAGCCCCAAGTCCATCCCGTGCCCTTCAGCTCCCTGCAACATCCCCACAAGGTGCTGCTACTCACTTTATAGTGTTTAAATGGGTCTTGCCAAGATTAAATTGGAGAATAAACCCCTACGGCTCAGGCCTGAGCTGTTGAGATTATGAAGATTGATCAAATAGCACAATTAAATGTATTTATTAAATGAATGGGTGAGTTATTTTTCTTTTGCCTTGCATCCACAGGGCTGATTCTGAGCTGCCTCTTGCTGGCTTTAAACGGGGTCCCACTGTGTGGATGCCAGCACAGGCAAGGGCTGAATTGAGCCATTGCTTCACAGTATTGAGCTAGATCAGACAGTTTCGCTTTTTTGGGTTGGTACATGGTTTTATTTGCCCGTTTTCTCCAGCTGAAAAGCTGCCCAGTGCGGGTTCTTCCAGACAGGCCTGGGGGTGTTTCCATTTGTGCCAAGAAAATTGGACTTTGACAGTAGAAACAAAACAAAATAGCTTCATCCTCCCGTCCCATGTCCCTCCCAATAAATTAAGAAGTATTTCTCTCTTTTTTTCTTTTTTTTTTTTTTTTTTTTGAAACATGACTTTGTTTTAAAATGCAAATCCCGGTCTGCATCCCCCTGCTCTAACACTGTCCCTTTAAAATCTGATTCTGGCAGCAGGTCCGGTGGCTGCAGCTCCTGTCCCGAGCAGATGGCTTTAGTTAGGCCAGATTCGGTGGCAGGTCTCTGGGATGGCGAATCTCTGCCTCGTTCACTCCCTTCTTCTGTCATCAATAAAGCCATTGAGAGAATCTTTAATAAATAAACAAAAAAAGCATTTTTCAAGAGACAGTGGGATGGAAAATGACTCATAGGAAAACAGGGTATAAAGTACACTCTAGTATTAGGTATTACATGTGTCGAGTTTCTGTTTGGGGTCCAAGAATGCTGTGGTTTTTCTCTAAGGATTATGCCATTGTGGAATAATGTCATTGTGGAGTATTTGGTCAAGATGAGCTGATTGAGTCTGGTGGTTGCTTACAAATACATATGTGCGTATTTTTCAGTGTTCGGAAAATCTGTGACAAGCAGTTTTTGGGAGGCTAGGGGCAATTATTGCCATCACTGTTTCCAGCCCTGCCGAATGCCATGAGAACTGCTGGAGTCATGCTTTCTCTCCTCCTTTCCTTTTCTTCATTCATGTAGGACCTGCTTTTTTTCCTTGGGATTGGGTGCAAACAAACTGGGCAGGATCCTTTGTGCTAGCTTAGACCTACCAAAGGACTGATCCAGTCCTAGAGAGACGCTGGGAGAAGCACGCGTGATACTAACGTTAACAAAGAGCAAAGTCCTCAAGGGATGGAGGAAAAGGGGTGAGAAATATCCTGCACAGAAACCGCCATGCCAAAGTTGGGAACCCTCAGCAGTGCCAATGGGACTTGGGTGGCCATCACCAAAAAGGCTTTTGGAGGATAAACCATGATCTGCTAACCCTCACCTCTCCTCTGTGAACATTAAGGATGCACTGGGAAAGGGGCATTTCAAGTAGCACTTGCTGCTTGTGTTCCATGAAGTCGTCTGCAGAGTTAAGCAGATGCTGATGCCCAGTTTCTCTTTCCTTTTATCCTGTGACCCTCCTTTTCAGCACAGTAGTCCCTAGAAACACTGCTGTGTCTGCTTCTGGTAGGAGGTGGTAGGATATCAAGCTTTCTTCCCATTAAAGTGTGCTGATGATTAGAAAAG
Source organism: Numenius arquata (assembly GCF_964106895.1). Taxonomy (NCBI): domain Eukaryota; kingdom Metazoa; phylum Chordata; class Aves; order Charadriiformes; family Scolopacidae; genus Numenius; species Numenius arquata. The sequence goes on along the minus strand of NC_133588.1, from coordinate 11,515,766 downwards.
GGAGGGGGGGGGAGAATCTTTTACAGTTTGGTTTCCAGCCTCGCAGTAGAAAAAAACTCTGCGTTATGATAATCCGAACTCTAGAAATTATAACTCTGATCCTGTTAGCCCTTATCGTCATTTTTACCTCCCCAGTCTGTGCTGCACGGAGGTTTGACAGCTCGGGGTCAGTCCCAGGCAGCTCCTGCTTGAGCATCATTGAAGAGCAAAAAGGAAGTGTCGAAGGATGAACTTGAAGGAAAGGGCTCGTGCTGTGGGCTCAATGAAATATTTATAGAGCACTATATACACAACTGCGGACAGGCTTTAAAAATGGGAAACACTTGAAGCAAAATGAGGCCATTTGGATACAGAAGGCCTCATTTTCTAGTGTTTCCTAGCCAAAAGAAAAAAAAAAAAAGCAAGCAGCACATATACAAAGAGCCGTTTCTAGCTTTGCCCATCTGTCACGATCCCTCTGGTTCACACGCGCTGCTGCCTTTTTGGTTTGTTTTCTGTAGATTTTTGTCAGTCAGAGATAGAGAGCTTCAAGGGAGGATGTACGTGTGTGTGTACCTCAGTGGAGAGTACTGCCCGCTGGCCAAAAGGAAAGCGGAGGTGCCCTGGCAGGAGATGGTTTTGTTCAGCAGCTTGTTTTTTGGGAAGGGCTGGTGTATGCTTGCTGAAAATCGCTCCTGCAGCATATACGAGCCTGCCTGGAGCAGGTATGTGTGCTTGTTGAAGAAGTAGGTAATTAGCTTTATTTTTCTTACCATTGCAATCTCTAGATACCTACTACATAGTTGGGACACCTGCGTTAATATTAGCTCAATGCAAAGTATAAATAAATATAAGCAGAGTTAAGTAATAGCATATTGGTGGAAAAAGGAGTGAAGGGTCATCAGTTGAGTACGTCTCCAGGGGCTTCCTGTGCCTGGATGAGGTCCTGGCATTTTCAGGATGGGGCAGCATCAGTTCAGGAGTTCAGTTCATCATCGGTTCAGGAGTAATGGTGACCCAGGAGCCAGCATCAGCTGGGGAAAGCCCTTCTAGCTGCATCACATCATGGCGATGGCATGTGCCATTCCTTCAATGCAATTATTCTTCATAGGCTCATTGACCTGAAACTAAACTCTCAGGAAAGCCGAGATTCGAGGCAGCCTTTGTCTTCCCGACTCTGAACAGGGAGAGCTGGGGCTCCAGGGAAAGGGGCAGATGTGTGGGGGAAGCCAGTTTGCTGTTCCCGTGGATGTTTTTAGGGGATTAAGAAGGGAACGATCACTCTCCAGGCCTGTCTCAAGGTTTAAGAATTACCTGGAGGGCCTGCTGGAATCCATTTTTGGATGACTGGAGATTTTTTCCTATCCGCAGTGACAGAAAGTGAGTCCAGCGGTCTGGAAACGCCTCCCGCGCTGTCAGAAGAATGATGGTTGCTCTCTGCAGCTCGGTGGAAAGCTGACCCATGGCAGGCAGCAGTGGGAGCCAAGGGGCAGCTCGGCCCCTCTGCCCATCACCATGGGCAGGGCTGCCATGGGGGAGGCTGGGGATAGGGGACACCCTACCACGGGAGGTGCATCAAGCTGGTCTCTTGTTGCTCCACTGGTTGACTTTGGAGAGGAGCAGGGGACAAGGAGGAAGCAGGGAGAGACTCCTGCCTTTCCTTGAGGTTTACTGATGCCTCCTCTGATCTCCTGGAAATGCCCAAACTTAGCACTAGGAAGATGGTGTTGGAGAGGAACGGTTTTTCCAGCTCCAGCAGTTACTGTACTTTGGGTCCCCACCACTTCATCCCCTCAGGCCACTTCTCCTGAGGAGCTGGCTTGTAACTAGAAAGACTGGAAGGTGTTTGGGGAAAGAACTAAAGTTTTTTGGGGGCTACCAGGAGCCCTAACTCTAGCCACAGCATCACCTCAGCTGCAGCAAGATGTGTCGCTTGATGGAAAGTCCTTCCCAGCCTTGTACCTGGAGGGCAGACGTTAACACCACTATCACAAGTGATGTTTGCTCTGCCTTTCAGCTTTTTCTTCTAAAATTTCTTAGGTGCTTTTCCCTAGTTGCTGTTTTTATTGCTAATATCCCCAGATAAAGCGATTAGTGAGAAAACAGAAGAGAAGTAACACAGACCTTTCTGTTTACTAACAAAATCTTTAATGGTTTGGGGATTATTTTTTTTCATCCCGAAGGTGTCTGACAGCAGATGAGGGGCTGGGACTGGAGCAGGAGAGGGAGCACGGTTTAACACCGAGGCCATCCTAGACAGCGCTGCTGCCTGCTGGAGTGTGGACCCGGTCAAGCAACGGTAAGGAAATAGCCTCTTAATTTTCCCTGAATTGGTAAATCGCTTAATGCAGTGCAGAACATTTTTTTGTGCCGTGGTTTCGTGCATGGACTTTGCTTGTGAGGTTTTGTTTGCTTGAAGGCACCCGGTTTGCTGTCAGCCACCCCAGACACCTCTGGCTGCTCCTTGATTCCTACAGCTATAAAGGTTGCACTGTCCCTTCCCAATTTATGAGTCTGCTGGGTCTTATGTTCTTATGACGTGATGCTACTTATAGGGTGAGCCACAATTACACCGTGCCTTCCAAAATAATTCCTCTGTACAAACCCAAATATTCGGCCTGTGAAAGCCAGCACTCAAACCCTGCATTTGGGAAGCAGGGAATACCGCAGGCAGCATGGAGATTTTGGCCTTTGAGGCTGTGTGTGTGTGTGACACTACGCTTCGGTTACATGTTTTCCTGGATGCCCCAGGAGAACGCAGAGCTCAAGGTCCCACACGCATGGGACATGCTCTCTGCCCTCCCTTTGGTGGTGATAAGATGCTGTTGAAGCCTAACACCTGACCTAATTTTGGTTTGGGTTATTTTTATGCTGTATCGTTTCAAAACCAGCATCGCAGACCGTGATGGCCTGGTTTCCAAATTCAGGACTTTATGGCAGTTCTCTCCTGCGTGGGGGTGGGGAATAAGAACAAAAACTTAAGGTAGGGGAAATCACTCTAGAAGCTCAACACCACCAAGCAGCCTTCCAGTAAAGGGTGCTCCTAAGCAACCCTACAATAACAAATGGGAGAGAGATGAACCACAGCCTGTTACTGGAGGACCAGCGTGCGCTGTGCAAGGGTTTTCACCAACCCTCTCATATTTGAGCAGGTCTTGTGGACAACCCTAAAAAAACCACAAAATCAGTATGCAGATGGGAACAGGGTAAAAAGAATGTCGTAAAAGAGAAACATATTTCATTTTCTAGCTTCTAGGGAGTTGGAAATAATGTGGAAAAAGATGTTGTTAGTTAATACTGATGAATGATCCTCTGGCAGCACCATTAATCAAAGCTAATCATCGAAATGGTTTTGGGAGCGGAAATTTGTATGCACTGGTTTTGATTCCTGTATAGAATAAATGGCTTTATCGGTTTCTTCTATGGAGTTTGACAGGCATCCAGTGGCCTGCTGTTTTCTTGACCGTCTAATGACTCGGGAAAATCTAGAGGGCCCAGCCGAGGTTTTGCTGGCATTAAGAGCTCGAGTTAATACTTCTAGAAGCAGCTACAGGAGATGCACGTCTCTGTTGACTCTTGAGGCAATTTTACCTGTGATTTTTAGCTCTGATTTTTATTTATTTAATTTTGCTGAGCATTTGCAGTCTGGGTATCTTTTTGGTATAGACTTGTGATTCAGGGAGGATGATTTATTTATTCCCTTGCATTTCCAAGTGATCGCTCCATGGACAATCCTTCCTAAAGGGGCACCACAGCAATTCTGCATCTGCTCCCCCTCTTAAAACACCGTGTTTGGATGTGTAAAGGGCCTTTGCTTATTCATACCAAGGAAATTACTCTTCTGCTTACCCACTTTGCAAAGATGTTTCTGTAGTGCAGGTGTGATAGAAAAGATTGGGTCAAGTGCTTTATTCAGCACGTGTCCTATTAAAACCAGTTAAGCTCCCCACCCAGGAGACTGGAGTGATCCGAGGTCAAAAGCTCCAGATGACCAACCAGCCAATTCCGGTCTTACGGGTCCCACAAGTTTCATGGACACCTCTGCACACAGAGGACTGCCAGGTGGGCGCTGCGAGTAACAGCCACCACCATCAAGCCCTACGTGAGGATTCTTCTGTGCAAAAGCTCACAACTGGTTTCCCGGACATCGGATTTACACAACGGCTGATAAGTTGTGTGCACTTTTTGTACAGATCTTCTTACAATGGCAAAATGAACGTGCAACTCATTAGTGAGAAGTGAACCCTGGATCATCTGTTTAAAAAATGTGAAGTCTTGCCGAGCTGATAGAAAGGAAAACCGGCAGAGTATAAAAATTTATATCCCATTTTACGCTGCAGAGTTGCAAACGGGTCACAAGGACACTCATGTGCCCAAGCCACCGTGCTTTGCAATTAGAAAAACTAATTGCTTGCAATAATGAGAGATGAAACACATGGGTCAGCCAGCAGCCAAGGGCTGGCCGTGGCTGTCGATAGCTATACCAACCACAGTCAACATGAAAAAATTTTACGGTGGTGTTGGGACTACGGTGCAGAAGAATAAGAAATCAGAGAAGGCAAATGCATATAAAGTGCCTTGGAAATCCCCCTGCCATTGCAGCGCTACCTTCCTAACCGGCTCCTAACCCCTGCCCACCTCCTTCTGAAAGAGCCATTATGTACGTTATGTGTCAGCAAAGACTCATATTTGTTTTTTTCCTCTTTGTCTCAGTACTTCAGATAACTTTGCCGTGCAATTCCCAAAGTTTATTTTTTCTCCCTAAGAGCTGATAGCTAAATATATTCCCAATCTCAACACTTTGACTTTTGCTGTTTATTTAATGACCTTCACTCACTTCAGTATGATTAACTTCATCTGTGTCTGGGTGTTTTGGTTAGCATTAAATTCCCTTTATTTTGGGAAGTTCATTTCCACACCATGCTTTCTCCCAGTTGCCTTCCTGTAAGTGGAGGAGGGTGGGTTTTGATCCAGGTTTCCCCTCCTCCCCACTCCTGTTTTGCAATTTTTCCTTCCTGGCTTGTGACCGGCTTTCCAATTCTGCCTCTCGGAGCATGAAAATCCACCCTGGAACAAGACACTTTCTCCAGCAAAACTGAAACTTTCTGCCGCCGAGCGAGCTGACGCTGCCACAGGGAAGGTGCTTGAGACCTGCATCCCTTCATAACATCACCTGCTTGGGACATCCCCCAAACCCAGCCCTTTGCAGAGCATCCTTGCTGCCACCATCAAGGGATGGTGGTGGTGGGTCTCGTTGCACGTGCACCAAGGCAGGGGTGGTCCCTTACACCAAGGCAAGGGACCGTTTGGCCACCGTCCGTCTGTCTTAGCCAAATGGTGACTCAAAGCGTGCGGTGGTGCTTGGGCTTTGTGTGTAGATGGGTTGGGGTTTTTTCTCCTTCGCGGCGTGGTGTCCAGTTGAGGCTGCGCAGCTGGGAGGGAGAGCGGGGCTCAGCCCTGCAACAGCAACCGAAACGCTCCACCTGGAGGTGAAAGCAAATTATAACGGGGGCTCGGTGGCCAGCAGGGATTTTTGTAGATCAGCAGCAAAGGGTAGGTATTTGCCTTGTGTTGACCTGAAACAGAGGTTGTATTGAGGAAAAGAATCCATGATTTAAAAGAAAAGGGATGTGGAAATGTGCAAAGCCATTCTGGGGGATGGAAAGGCAGTGCACAGGAGGAGATGCTCCTATGCCAGGCTGCATCTCTCCCAGCATTTGTCTCCAGCCCTGCTGCCTCTATCATGGGGACACCACTAAGATTTTTGAGGTCAGAAGCAAGGATTTGAATTAAGGGATCTCCCCTCCCTGGGCACAGGTATCTTTTGAGCTCGGTGGCTAGGACTTTTTTGCTCTTGCCTCTGCATCCAGACAAGCTTTTTTCTTTCCTGGGCATGGGCATCTGCCTGCTCATCAAATTTTACTTGTTTCAAACATACATCTTAACTATCCCACTGAACTCCTAACGCTCACCATTCAACCTGCTCACCAATGGCTTGGGGTTTACAGAAACAGCATTTTTCAGTTATGAGCAATTTACTGAAATGAAGTCACCCAGACTAATTAGAACTACAATTCCAAGAGCTTGGGACCTTGGGGAAAGTTGGGGCTGTGTTTGAGGCAGTATCTATGTGTTTTGGAATAACAGCCCCCTGCTAGTTCAGACGCTGAACGCTGAATTGACCGACCCAGTGATCTGATCCATCGGGCATTTCCACTGTTCCTGTAAACAAAAAGCCCTCCATCGTCTCTGGGGATATTTTGTACGTAAATATCGCTCCGAGGGAAATTAATGCTGAATATACGTGGAAAATAACCAAAAAATATAGTCATATATCTTGCAAGACTTACAGGAAATTAGCGCAAGTGAATTACCCTAAACAAAATTACCCCGGCACAGAGCACATGTGTTCCAAGGGAGAATTTGAAAATCATTTGAGAAGGCTTTTTTTCTTTGCAAAGCTAATGGATCTTGTAATTTTGCACAGCCCTATTGGAAATAGGAAAGAACCTGCCTTGTCCAATTAAGAATTAGAAGTAGAGCAGCAACAGGGAGAAAGATTTCTATTAAAAAAAAAAAAAAAAAAAAGAAAAGTGATTTTGTTCTCAAGCTCCGTGAAATCCTGCTGAATTGGGAATTCTCTCCAACACAGCGATGGTTGCTGGTACTAGAAAAATGCTGGTAGCTTGTTGTCAAGACTTCACTTAAAAATGCGCCGCACCGGGGTGAGGACTGAGGGTGGGAGAGGTGCTGTGGACGATGGGCAGCGCGGGGAGGCTTGCGCAGAGGCTAAGGACCCGTTCCCCAATACATGAGTAAAAGCACAGCAGCTCATTTAGCATATTTAAGTATTTACTGCTGTCTCAGGAAGCAGGAAATTCCTACCACTATGGGGGAAGCACAAAGTTCAGTTGAACAAATGGGGAGGATAAAAGGTGCTAGGAAAATGCACTTGATCCTGATGGGATTCAGCAGCCTCTAGTTAGAGGATTATTAATCACGCAAGGGCACGGCAGAGTTTTGCAGCAGAGCTGTCTGATGGCTTGAAGCAAACTGGTCCAGCTGGTGGGTTTGGAGGTGTAAAGTGGCACTTCTGCCCGGTGCTGTCGGAGGAAGATGCTTCTGCCCCGAGCCCCAGCCCCGGCTGTGGAGAGGCTGCACTTTTCTCAAACAATGCTTTAGGTTATTGTAAAAATTGAGGAACTGGCTTCAGATAGGCTCAGGCTTTCAAGTTTTATTAGCTGTGTTTTCAGGCTGGGCTCCGATTCCTTCTGCTGGAGCGCACGCTGCCTTATTCTCCTTGCCATCTCCTGCTGTCCGTAATGAGCTGTCGGAGGGGAGGGAAGGAAAGGTCAAACTCCTTCAACATCAGGTGCGAACGGGGACGCGTGGAAAACAGATCCCTGTTATCGTAGCAACCGAAGCACTGCCCTTGGCGGGTTGGAGAACGGCCCCGAAATAGCGGCGCAGGCGATGCAAACACTGGGGGTTGCTGTGGCAATGGCAGAGCTCGGGTGGCCAGGGCGCATTGGAGCCACCTTGCCCCTGCACTTGGGGTTAAGGTCTTCCAGCAGCTCGTATCTTGCTCTCTGGTGCAGGGAGCATCAGGGGATGCTTAAAATTGGGTCTGAAATAGTTTGCTTTGCACTTTTCGCCATAGAAACTACGCTGAACTGTTTTTTTGGAGAACACATTCGGAGATGTCAGCAGGCTCCTGCTGCTTTGCTTTGGGGTAGGTGAGTTGCAGTGAGCGAGGAGCAGGCGCTGGGAGGTTGAATTCATTTGTTGTTTGAGATCCAGGTCCATCCATCCAGGGAAGACAGTAGGGTGGCTCTGACTGGATTGTTTTAGTCGCCTTAGGGCTTGTTCTAGCAAGAGAAGGTGCTAATGCAAGAGCAAGTCAGTAGGGAATGCTGGATAACAATGACCCCAGGTTTTATGGTCTGGAAGGGAAAAAGATGCTCTTTCTTTTACAGGCAGCTGACTTGCCCTGCGCAGAGCTCAGCTGCTGCCCAGAGGGGTAAAGGACCTGCAAGTCCCCTTCTGTGGCATTGGGCTTCCCAAAGGCCAGGGCAGCGGGGTGCCTTGCAAAGCTCCTTTGCATCTAATGGCTCCAAAACACACACTGTTGACATCCCCAAGCATTTCTGCCAGCGTGTTGGCCCTTCTCCTGCTGCTGTTTCTCAGCGAGGCTTGCTGTGGGTATCTTGGCACTTAACCAGGGGCCCTTGAGTCAGCAGAGCGAGGTGTTTCAAAAGGGCTTTTGCAAAAGCTGAAGCCCCGGTTCGTGTGCTGCGAGTCAGCTCAAGCACTTTCCTTTACCTCTTTACCCCATGGCATTTTCTCTCCTAGGAACAGAGCAAGGGGGAAACCATAAGAGCGAGCCAGGGAACGTACTCGGGCTTTCTCAGAATCCGGACACCGAACTGCTGATAAGGGAGGGAGATTTTAAAAATTCAAGTAACCATTAGGCGAGAACCATCCCTGCTCCACACCGGGCCTCTTCCCTTCCCTGGGCCCAGTTCCCAGCACTCTCCGTGTTGTTCTCTGTTCCTGGATGGGAAACAGCATAGAAAATGTTTATGTTTGTAATTTTCTGCCGGGGGTTTGCCATATGCTGCTGGACCTTCGCTCTCAAGACCTGCTGTTGCAAAGCCTAACGCCACAACCATGGGGCGAGCATCAGCGGTCTCCAAGCTCCCCGCCCAAGCAGGGAGGAGATGCAGGTCCTAGGAGGGTCCTCTCTGCAAGGCTGGGCTGTCAGCTGCAGGCTGAGATCTCCGGTAACACGCTTTACTGAAGTGGCAGACAGTAATCAACAGTCCGTCTAAATTAAGGGGGTTTTAAGCCTGCAAGGAGCCTTGTCTGTGGATTCTGTGAGTCAGCACAATGGCAGCAGCGGCCTCGGTGTTAAATACCAGCGTGTTGGAGACTGTCTTGGCTGTCGGCAAATTCTGGCTGGATAAAAGGGTGCTCGTGAACTGCTGTTATAACCACCTCAAATACCAGCATTTGTGGTTGCTGCTTTGCAGAATCCCCGCTCCTTTTCGGGGTCCCAGGTGTAGCTCTCCCCTCCCTGGGAGCCCCCCATCCTCCCGTCCCAGGGGACCTGGTGCCGGTGACAGCTGGTGACGATGCTGGTGGCTGCTCCCTTGAAACCCAGCCTGGATGGGGAGAGGAAAGCACTTCCATCCCCGGGATGGTGCTGTGCCCACCATCAGGTGAGATCTGTTGGCTCTGCCATCGCAGGTAACGGCGGCGATGGGTGAGATAGCAGCTGCTCCAAACTGACAGGTTATTTTTCCTCCCCGTGCAGTTCACTGGGAGGTCAATGCACTCAAGGGGCTTTTTTTTTTTGGCTTTTTTTTTTTTTTTTTCCTTTTTGCTGTCATAGTGGGGAGTTTTCTGGCTCAGCCTGTCTGTGCCCCTGAGTGGTAACTCCTTAGCAGATGAAGCGTGGATTCACCTGCCTTACCTTAGGCATCTAAAGCTCAGATACCTAAGCCTGTTCTAATCACCCCCTTAATAGCCACAGAAAGGCACTTGGCATGTCCTAAAACAGGTGTCAACGGGGAGTAGCATCAGCAGCCTGCTGAGGATGAGGTTTTATGACTGCAGGTGCTCATCCTCTGCCTCAAATTATCCCAGAGCACATCTGGAGCTTTGCTCTGCTGTGACTACCAAGCTGGTGCTCAATGGAGGATTTAACACATCCTGAATCCAGCTCCAAGGGACAGCGGGAGCTTGTCTGGGTCTCCCTGTGGCCACTTTCTCTCCTTGGTGGTTGAGGTGAGGGCATTGCAGCTCAGTGGGACTGGAGGGGAAGGTCAGAGCTTGCTGCAGACAGGCGTGCTGGACTGTTAGACCAAGCCCAGGTGAGCCATGTGCCTTGAGACCCCCAGCTGGGACATCTGAAAGGTCACCACAGGAAAGCAGTGTACTCTGGTTTTCACGAGTTTGCCTTTATAGGTGCATCACTCCTTTGGAAGCAGAGGCCAGAGGTTTGCATACGCTCCAGCACCTTTTAAAAAGAGACCTTTGCGTAACCTGAATCCTTCTAAGCGGTAACGGGTGTTTTCTTGATGTGCAACAGCCGTCCAGAAAGCACACGGAGCTGCTTTTAAATGCCCGGATGCCTGTGTTGGTTTATGGAAGCCCTGCTGCAACACCCTCAGGCTCCCGGTTAAGCTCTTAGCCGCTCCAAATCAGCTGCCGACAGCTGGCAGAGGCTTTTGTGTTGCTGCTGGTCGGGATCTTTGAGTACCCGGGGCAGGACTGACTGCGCTGACATCCCTGCAGCGACACCCGCATGGTTTAGCTCTAATTTCTCAGATGTTAGATGAGATGACATCTCATCCCACTTTCCTACTCCTCCCTAGGATACATGGCCTTTTCCCCACAGATGGTCCTCTCTTGCAGTGCAAATGCTCAGCCTCCAGCTCGTCTTCTCCGCCCGTCCCAGTCCCCATTGGACTCAAATGGGGTTGGTGTGGGTGTGTGTGCGTGAGCTGCGTGTGCCCAATGAACCTGGCACATCCCTGTGGCCAGCTCTGCTATACATCGGCTGAACAAAGGGTGGTGGGTTTTATATAAAGTAAGGAAAGCTGGCTAGACCAGCCCAGGACATGTCCCTTCTCAGGGAGGTTATCTGGACAGGGAGTTCTCTGGCACCAAAATGTAATGGTTGGATAGGAAAAATTTTTGGCTTTGATAGAATTTTTTTTTAACTATTAGAGTGGGTGTGGGATGGACTACTATTCCCTCTACTCCCTCTCCAGTCTTCTCCCCTCTTCCCTAAAGAAAACCCTCTCCCAAACAGCGAGCTTTGTTATGTCTCATTGTCTTCTCTGGCACTTGGCAAAGCAAGTTTTTCCCATCTATCTTTTTGGCATCTGTTCACGCTCTCCAGGACTTTGTTGGTTTTGCACTGATTCTTGCTCTGAGACTTGACTTCAGGACCATGGGAAAGACTTTATGGCTGCGATGTGGCAGCAATACGTCTGAGTAGAGACACCGCTCACCCTGCAGACCCTGGGCTGCGTGAAGACCATGTAGGCGGTGAAGCCCATGTCGTCGCCTATGGTGGGCTGCACCATGTAAAGGTCTCATCCAGGCTGCTGAGAGCCTGGGGAGGAGTGGGGAGGGAAGCCAAGAAATTTTATTTCTCTTTTTATTCTTCAGACAGACCAAAAGATACTTTGGCATAATACGTGGCCATGAGTGACTCATGTCCTTCTCATGGGAGGAGTAGGGGCAAAACCCCATCTGGTTCTGGGCTGGAGCTTGGTTGTATATGTAAAGAGGACTATGTGATATAGTTTTCAACATTAGCAGATGATACGGGAGGCCCCTGTCAATTGTACATGATGCATCTCTGAACTGCAGTGTGTAAAAAACATCACAAAGCAGAGTCCCGGTCATGCGCCAGGAGTTGCGTGGGTGATGCTTTATGTGGCTGCAAGGAGACAACACAGGATCTCCTTCAGGAGAGGCAAATTGGGCAAAATACCCTACTCCTTGCAGCCTTCTTTTCCAGCCAGAAATCCTTTCCTTAAGCTAATATATATAAAGAAAGCAATATCTGTGCACAGCGTGCAGACTGATGCTCGGTGCTTGTCCTGCTGTGCCCCACTCCTGGCCCATGGCATCTGCAGGGCTACAAAGCAGCGGTGTTCATCACCATGCAAACCTTGACAAAACCTGTGTTTCTACTTGACTCTGCCAGTTCACTGTTGAGATTATTACCAATCCGGTACATTTTTTAAGGCAAATGAGGTTTCAAAACGCCTGTTGATAAGATCTTTCTTGCCCTCAGTGGAGTCATTAATTCAATATGCTGAAATACCATTTTAATTAGTTTGCACGACGGTCCCAAGAGCAATGAAATAATGCTCTTTATTGTGTGAGTATGTAGTGTGCTGTGCGTAATCCTGTTCTTTATCTCTTGTCTTCTGTTCTGTCTCACTGGCAAATATTAGTGCATCCTGTCTCCCAGTCATATCCTTGTGCGAGCATGCCAGCAATCTCAAGTTAAATACTCGACGTTACATTAAAACAACATTGTAGTTATTACTTGACTGCCAGAAAAATCAGAGTTAAAGGCTGCCTTTGATTGCTTATGTTGTAGCCAGGTACTACCATGACCCCCAAATTGTGCATAGCATCACTTATCCTTAACCCTCTTTTCCCTCTTGGCTCTGCTAGTTGTTGTGTGCCGTAATAGGACCAAGAGCTGCTCAAGGAGGGCGAAGCCATGGGTATGAGCATCTGGTCCATGGCAGTCTCGGCTCCAAGGATGGAAATCGATTAAGGGAATCACCCAAGGTCACTTGGGTGTTCTGCAGTGAGCATAGAAAGTCTTTGTTCCATGCAGTGCGATCAGAGCATGTACTGTCCTAGCACCAGCTTTGCCTTAGAGGGGACCAGTGACTGAGGGGGTGACGTAGGAGATGTTTGTGGTCACAGACAGGACCTGCCACTGCATTGTTGAAGCTTCTCCTGGGGTTGGGTCTCATTTTGCATCCCCAGGTGGATGCGGCATGTTTCATGGGTGACACCTTATTACCTTTCCTCCTCCTACTCTGATCCGTGCTGATGAATGCAATCTACGTTCGTTACTAGAATTAGAGCAGCACATTGTCCCACACTGATGTTACCGATGGAATGCGGTAAGCTGTAAGGGTAATGGCAGATGGACTTAAATCATCTTCACTGCTCATTTGCTGTTTTGCTCAAGCAGAGGGATTTTTTGCTGGTAATGTCTATGGTATGCATTTCTTTAAGGGTTATGTCATTTAATGGATGTCACAGGGCTGTGGTGAAGCTCCTCCGTCAGACCAAGTCCCACTACACCGAGTTCGACATTTAAAGCTGCTTTTATTCTGATTTAGTTATAGCACTGTTCTTTCACCTCTTGGGCACAAACCAAAGGTCTTGTCACCATCACGCAGCCCAACTGCTGCAGACCCACATGTCCAGGGCTGACCCCCTTGGAGTCCTCAGCAGCTGAAGCGCACCCGTTGCGAATGGTGAAAATCGTGGTGATTTTGCAATTTGCCTCTTCAGGGAGATGTGATAGATAAAGCAAACAGAGATCCAGACTTTGCAAAGATTACAAAGAAACCCATGCATTTTATTTCAGCTAACCCAAGAAACACACAGATTTAGACAAAATAATAAATGCTCAAGTATGTTTTCCTGCCTCTTTTTGTTTAATGCTTCTTGAAAGGCCTTTGAACGTAAATCCAAGCCCTCTAAATAATCCCAGATCCTCCCTCCCTCCTGCTTTGATGCACCTGAGCTCTCCTCCTGCACACGGGGCCCTTCTGGCTTTTGTGTCTGGTTTCCAAAAAGGACTGCTGAGAGATGTTCTCTTTCATAATCTTCCCATCCTTTTCCAGATGATTCTTGCTCAGCCCAAACATATGATCCAGGCATCTCACCAGGTCTGTTGCTTCATTATTTCAGCACTGGAATTCAGATTTAAAAAACGGTTTGCCTAAATGGTACCTGTGTTTCTGGCTGCTGAGCTTCCAGAGGTTCATCAGTGGAAAAAGGCAATGGAAAAAACAGGAAAACTCCACATACAAGAAGTTTTCAGTAATAAAACATAGACATAAAATGTCCTCAGTGACCAAACAGAATTCACAGGCAGTACGTAGGCTCCCAAAACCATCACAAGTTCATCACATTTCTTGTAAGCTAATCACAATTTTCATGGACTGTTGTAATAGGCTTGACAATTTGTTGTACGAAAGCAAAGAGGAAAGAAAATCTTTATTCTTAAAAGTTGGTTGAGGGTTGAAAACCAATCTCATCTCTGCTCTGCTTGTGGTTGTCTTCCCTTTGTAGCCCAGAGACCTTTCCTGCTATCCCATTGCTCGTGTGTGAAGACTTCCCATTGCAGGTGGAAAGATCCTGGCTGAGGTGGGAGACTCGCCTTCAAATCTTGTAGGTTCGTGTACCCTTCTTACACAATGTAGAAAAGCCTTGAAATTTATATTGTTTCTGAAATACCTTCAAATCGGGGAGGAGCTGCTAACGCTGGTCCAGTTTTCTGTCTGTTGAAACAAATAATTTCAAAAGAGAACAAACCCTTAATGACTGGTTGAACATGCCAGCTTTTTTCTCCTAGAGTGTAATTTTCAAACCGTAAGGAGGTTGGTTGTGACTAAACAAATACAGTCCATTGGATAATGTCCCGTAAGTTCAAAAAATGGAAAACTCTGAGTCCGTTGGAGGGAAGAAGAAGAAGAAGGACCAGAGCACGATGGTGTGAAGGACGCTTACCATAGCGTACAAGCGGATCCCTGTGGGGACACAGCTCCCAAGGAGCAGGGTACCTCAGCTGTTGAAGTCGCAAGCCCTGGGGTTTGCCTAGAAGAGATCCTGTTGACTCGTTGTGCAAACTCGCACAGGGTGCCGAGCAGTGAGCGAGCTTTGCCGCTTCCGTGCATCACATGGTGCGGGCTCGTCCCGGTCAGATGACAAGATTTATCTGCAGGCAAGCCCTTACCCTAATACCAGCAATGTGCCTTACATTAAGACTGAAATGTATATTAGTTGTTTTCATCCTCCCCCAAACCAGTACAGATGGTTTTGCTTTCTATTCCAATCGTCTGGAAAGGGCGTGCATGCCCGTCACCGGAGCACATGGAGGATGCAGATGCCGAGCAGCCGGTCTCTGTGGGACAGAGGGACGTGAAGCGGGTCAGAAGAGAAACGCACCCCAGTATTTGGTCCACTCAGCTGGAGTGACCTCGAGGACGGGTCTCCTCCTGACCGCCATCTCCTCCCTAGGAGAATTTATCTGAGCAGGTTTTGTCTCAGCATCCCTACGGGTAACGCTGCTCATCCCTTTGCAGATTACCCTGAAGCTTTTTCCTTGTGGTTTTTTTTTTTGTTTTTGTTTTTTGTTTTTTTTTTTTTCTTCCTGCACACAGGATGTTTGTGGCTTCAATTCTGAAGTTGTGTAGGAAGAGCCACAGACTCAGGACATCTTTTTTTAATAATACCCAATATCTTTTAAGGCATTACCTGCAAGCTTGGGCAGGCAGGCATTTTATTACCTACTTGCAAAATTATTGCAGTTATTAACTTTACCATGTATTGTAAAAATGAATAGTGGACCCAATTGTGTTAATATGGAGCAGTGAAAAAATCCAGTTATGTAACATGGCCTGTTCCTAACCAGGGAGAGGGAACCCTCTGAAATGTTATTCTTCCAGTAGGATGGCTGCTTTCTAATTGAGTTTATTAAGTAATATCAAAAGCATATGGAAGTGGAAATGCCATTGGTTCATCATGAAGCGATTAAGTTTGTTAGAAAGTGAAGAGCCCAGACAGTCATTTCTCATAGCTAGTGCTGAAAAGATGATATCTACCCTGGCTTATCTGCACATCTATCTAAGTGCGTGGCTTCAGCCGGCCCATTTGCTTGGCTTATACCTTCAAAGCCATTCTGCCGTTATCCTAGGGATTATTTTTCTGCCAAAACAAGAAGTAATCCCAATATTCCCTTGACTGAATCTGGGAAATTATTAGGAATTTGCCTGCGCGTGTTACATTTGTACACTTTATTATCCTATGCAGATCTTTCCTTTAAGGATTTTGCTGCTTGAACGGTTTTGTTCATCTTGAACTTAATCCAGCTGTAGTACCTGCTCTAATCTAAATAATGCTTCGTATTTTAAACCTCTTCCCCCCTTTCTGCTTAATCAGTCTTTGATACCGCTTCTCATCATGAGCTTTAACTCTGGTTTTCCGTAACGCAGCTGAAATTGTGCTTATTTTTAAGCAAGTGGCTGGTTCCAGCAGCATCAGCCATGGTGGGAACCAGCAACGCCTGGACACAGCAATTCCTCATGCAAGAGCCAGGTCCTAGGGACGGGCACAGCCAAGGTCTTCCTCTTACTCCAGCTCCTCATCAACCCCCCGAGGACCCACCAAGGGTTTCATTGAGTTCTTGGCTTCTCAGCTGCCTGGTGCATGATGTGAGCTCTCAGCAAAACATCTCACCTTCCTGTCACACCACAGCCTCCTGCTCTGCTAAAATGTATACTTTTACCCCGCTTTTTCCCAGCAAACTTCTCAGATCAGCGGCGAATTCCTGAGGCCACTCAAAGGGTTCCTCCGTGCATGGTGGTTGCAGAGGATTTCTGCAGTCCTAGGAGATGTTCTGGAGCTCAGCCCTGAGTCTTTGAGATGGCTAAAGCCGGAACAACACAAGCAAAACAGCACCTAATTATTGCTGGCCTAAGCAAGCTTTGCTTATTTATGCATTAATGAGCTGTTTCCACACAGCTAATTTCAGGAGGAAGAAGCGTGTGCCAGAAGGGAAAGTGTAGGGAATTGCCTGCTGTACTGTGATTAAGGGTGTTGTACAATTAAACCAGAGCAGCTACTAATTGCAGCTGCACTAACGAGATATTCATACACGCCACAGCCCGTGCTGCTCGCGGCTCTTCCCCCTCTTTCCACACTATCGGGTTATTTGCTTTCATCATTGTTGTGGCTTCGTTTATTTGCTGTCTATCTGATGACAACCTTTTAATTAAAAGGACCGCATCCCAGGGCTGCACGGCATCTCCCGGCGGTGGCTGCCGTGCTTGGCAGGGGAGGAGGTTTGCCATGGGCTCCTGAAGCCCAGAATCACTGCTGGCTGCGGGAAAGCCACAGGTCTGGGTGCAGAAGCGGCTCCTGTGAATGTCTGTCTTTGCAATCAGGCTCTGGGTTTATTTATTTGTTGTAAGCAACGTCTCACGGTCCAGAAGACTCTTGTTTCACAGTTGCCATTTGTCTTAATTGCTTCGTATTTCCACACCTCTGCGTTACTGGCAAGGAGCGCGTTTCCTCCAGAGCTTTCCTGCCTCTCAACATCTTTTGAGGGAAGCTTCTGCCTTTTCTCTCACACAGTCCCCGCTGCCTCTGTGCAAGCTTTCATGGGGATGGTTTCAAGCCTGTGAATCCTCCGTCTTGTGCCCAAACACTTATTCCTGTACCCCTGTTTTGCACCCCCAGCTCCAGGGAGGAAAGCGGGCAGGGAAGTAAGATGCCCTTCTACTTAGGGTTATGTTAAGCGATAAGAGCATGCAAAACCTACTAATGCATTTATTTCTGGACAAGTTTTGTTCAAGTATCATTTACAGTTGGTTTGAGGCTGCTATCAAAGGGTAGGTTATGGATTCAAGGTGCTGAGCTTTGGACGTGGACCACGTGTGCCATGCCCAAAATCTGCTCATGGCCGCAGCTTGCCTGATCTGCCCGGCCAGGGAAATTTCTGCCCCATCCAGAAACTGCCCCACACCTTCCTCAGCCATGAGCCCCCTCTGCAACTCCCCCGTGTCCATACAGTCAGTGTGATGACTCATGCAATGAGTTTACATATTTAAGGAGAGGAGTGAACTTAAGCATCTGCTTAACTTCAGCAAAGCGCTCAAGTATTCTCCTGCATGAGGCTTTAGGTTATGAATCCTGAGGCTGCTGAAGCTAAAAGTCTATTTTCTAACCTCTGATCTGGCATGCCTGTCTTTCTTTCCCATTTCTGGGCTGTGTTTGTTCCAGGAAAACTTTCTAACTGAAGTCTCAGCTGGTGCTGCAGAGCAATACGCAGCGTCCTTGCCGTCAGGATTTTTGTGCTTGTCTCTACTTAAAAGAAGAGGCGGCAGGGAGGGGGGAAATGGGAATAAAATGCAAATCAGATGATGCAAGTCTATAACCTGACCTGGGACGTCACTGCACAGACTATTTACTTCAAAGATTCACCCTTTGCCATGGCAACTCGGGGTGGAAGGCACATGCTGTACGAAGGAAAGTGCCCTGCTAAAGACATTCACGTCGCTGGCGAGGTCTGGTTACAGCCCCTCGTTGGGCTGCTGCGAGCGCCCGGGCAGCGGGAGCCTTTCCAGCCCCTCGGCGCTATACATCTTTCCATAGGAAACTTTCCTCCAGGGCCCAGCCTTCGCTCTGAGTTTTATGTGATTGCACAATCCAGGGGCTGCCTCTCCAGTTATGAGAAGGGAGAATTTTTTATTATATTTTTCCCCCCCCTTTTAAACAAACTGCTCTAGTTCAATGTCGCAATTGTCACCAGGCTGGCTGTGCTGTAGGCTGCCTCTCCATCCATGGTCCACCATGATGGCTCTGCTCCACGGGGGCAATGCTGTTGGAAGCCAGCCTGAGCATCTTGTGGTTGAAGGAGGTGATGGAGCGGGGAACATCGCTTTTGGAGGGGGGGTGGCTTGTGCCCGGTGCTGCCCCTGGGGCTAGAGTGCTGGGTGCTGCCATGCTGCAGGCCGCCAGCACCCAGGAAAGGAGCAAAACCTGATGTGAACGTGGGTGAGGAGCGCTGGAGGGTAAAATGGGGAGGACATAGGCACTGGCCCGTGCTGCCAGGCTTGTCCCCCGATTGCTCCCCCTCAGGAGGGATCCCCATGGGGAGGGTGTACAATGGACGCATAGCCCCTTTCCAGGCAACAAAGGGTTAATTTTGCCCTGGGAGAGGCAGGGCACTATTATTGCTCTGTTATTTTGCTTAAAGTCCCGTTTGGATACCTGCTGACCTGTGAAAAATCAGCAATTTTTGCCTTCTGTTCTCGCCTCCGGGGCCGAGCCCGGCGCGGTGCCCGGTGCCCAGCGGTCAGTGCGATGCGCGGGATGCGGATGTTTCAGCGCTGCCCGCGGCTGGAGGAGCAGGTAGCAAATCCCTCTGTCCTGGCGCTGGTCCAGCGGGACCGCACTAATGATTAACGGGCTCGTAACGAGGAGCTTCCCCTTCCTTCCGCGCCCTCCTGCCAGAAGGGAGCTTTGGACCACATCTCTTAGTATCCCATCCTGAATCAGTGCTTCCTCCTGCGTGCAGCCAAGGGCAGCTCGGGCAAGCTGTGCAGGCAGAGCAGGCAGCTGCCTGCTCCCCGGCACCGGAGGGCACTTGGCACCAAGCTCATCAATGCTCATGGGCACAGACCCCAAACCAAGCGGCAATAATTTACCCCCATAAAGGCAAAACTTGCCAAGGTCAAGCCCATTGGGTACGGCTTTTGCTTCTGACACTACATTGTATATTAAAGACCCAATCTTTCTCAAATATCCTTTTTTTTTTTTTTTTTTTTTTTTTTTTAGTTGAAAAAAAGACAGTTGGCAGCAGCCGAAGCGCTGTTACTCATTTAGCTAAACAAAGCATGTGGCTGTTTGTGTAGATATTATTCCTCTGGAAACACTGGTTTTAGTTAATCACCCTGTGACTTCTATTGGATTCTGTGTTTATATACTCGCCAAAGCCTCTTTCTGAGCCTTTATGACATAATTTTGAAGTGTTGAAAAATCAGCTTATTCTCTGCCTGCACGGGCTGATAGTTTGGAGCATTTTTTTTTTCCCCCTGTGAAGAAAATCCTCATAAACCACCTCATTCTTCAAGCTAAAGAACAGCTGGGGAGGGGAAAAAAAAAAAAAAAAGAAAGAAAGGGAGCTTTTCTTGGCTGGGAAGCAAAGTGGCAACATCCACCTCATTTGATAAGCCAGAGAAAGAAGTGAATAAACCAGTGCCTGGTTTCCATTAGAGCTGTTTAGGAATGATGTGCCCTAAAACGCTGGTGCAGGTTGCTTGGTGATTCAGGCTCCTCGTGATGGGCAGGGTCGATACCTCGGTTTCTTGCTGGCGTTATTTCATTCTGCGTAAATAAAATACTCCCTGAAATGCTGTTTCCTATACCCAAAGTGATTGCCTGCCCGCTGGGGCTTGCAGAACCCAGTGGTGATGGGTGGCTGGATTTTTCTGCCAACCCAAAGCGTCACACTCAGGGCTCGGGTCCGGCCAGCCCTGCAAACCAACAGCAAACGAAATTAAAGAGATGCATCTGTTGGCACGGCTTAAGCCCTGAGTTTAGGTTTTTGTAGTAAAAGGGCTTTAGGAAAGCTAATAGGAAATCAAAATGTTTCCATTGCTGCTTCATTTCCATTAAAATAGGTTTTGAAAGTCCATAGGCAGCTTTAGGGACATGCACATGGTGGCTTTGGGCTGCTCTGCCAGAAAAAGAGAGTGAAAATGATGATTAGAATAGGTCAGCTATGGGAAAAACGTTGAGAAAAGCTTTTTACCATTTTGGAGCATTTTCTGCTTTGCGGGATTTAAAATGCTTTTCCTTCTGTTTGTTGAAATTTGCTTTTAAGGGGGATTTTTGACATTTCCCCCCCCTTTTGCCCTTTTTTGCAGTAGCAGGGGGGCTGGCAGGAGCATTCGAGGAACCTCCTTGCTTTCACAAGGTTTTCATATTTTATTTTTCCACTACGTAACCTTTTAAAAATTCTTCTAACATTAGAAATATTACGATGTTTCATATTTCCTTGGCCAGTCTGGACCCTTTCTGGAGTTCAAGCTGTTTCTTTGAAGCCACAAAGGGCTAAAATGAAACATAAAGAATTTGCTACCAGAAAAGGGTAGAAAACTCCCCCTCCTTCGGGATGTTCACTGTCAGATTCAGTGGCAAAAAAAGGGGAGGAAAATAAAGAGGGAAAATAACTCTACTTTCAGATCCCAATAAAAACACAGAACACTAAGGCAAAAGGAAAAATTAGAAAAGCTTTATGAGTGTTTCAAGAAAGGTCAATCTTTACCGGGTTTCCTCCCAAGAAGGTCTGCATTTCAAAGGGTTGACCAAGAATAAGCAGGCAGAGAAAGTGGCTTCTGTCTGGTTTTGCTGAACAAAAAGCAAAAGGTGAGAGCTGCAGTGTAGAAGTGGTGACACACTTAATTTCCTGCAATTTTAGTATTTTTATCTTTTATTGTCTGGAGATATGAGCTGAAGCAAACGCTTTGCTCAGATACAAGGTGGAGATGTTGGGATGAAGAGACCAAGTCTCTTTACACCATGATTAGGACCGTCTCCAGACACCAATAAATAATTTGAATTAGTAATAAAATACATGGCCAGGCAAAGTTCAGCCCAGTTGGGGTTTAATTTATTTATTGGAGAGAAAGAGTGGGACATTTCTGCTTCCTATCACCCCACTGTGTATTTTGCCTATATTTTTATATCAAAGCTGAGTATTCGTAGAGACTTTGAAAATGGAAAGAGAGCATGAGTAATTCCAACTCCAAGAAACGCTTCTTATAGGGGCTTGGGAGTTTTCAGGCATCAGACTGCCTCGAAAAGACGGGACGCCGAAATCTTAGAGGGTGATTAAAGGGCTCTTCTGGAAGCATCCTCTTTGCAATGCTTCATTTTCCCTAGGAGAGGGGTGCACTGTGCCCCTGGGAATTAGTGTCCACATTCATTATTATCTCTATGTGTGTCAATAGTTATCTCCATGTGCAGCCCTGCTCTTCCTGCCGCATCTTCTTCCCTTTCTGCTTCTCCTATTTACGTGTCCCAGCCAAGAGCAGCAATTCTGCTCGTATTTTGTCACCCTTCTTTGCAACCTTGTGTTGCCCACCAGCCCAGCCGGGCTTTTGGGGTACTGCTCTGTCCACCTCCATTTGGAAACTGATGGGATGCAGTTCACCGGAAGGACAAATTTGGTCTAACCTGGGGCCAGCACGACTTCTGCAGGGATTTGCCATCTGAGCAGGCTGGCACATCCTGCAGGTGGGCTGTCAAAGAGCTCAAAACCAGCGACAGATCCTTTGCGCCGGAATGAAGGAGCTAAGCAGCCATTTCCTCATCCTAAATTGGGGGAAGATGAGCTACTGACTGACCCAACACGTTGCTGCAGGCTGCATGGAAGGATGCAGATGAGTTGAGGACGGTGGCTGGAGGCTGCTCCTCCTTTCTGGATGGTCTTCTACCAGCGCGTAGGTGAGATGTCTGCCCTGTGTCACAGTGTAAAAAGATAGTCTTCAATCCAAATGTCTTGGTTTTTGCAGAATCCTGCATAGGGAGCCCTCACAAAGCACCAGTGTGGGGCTGTACCTGCTCTCCCCATCCTGCTGGGTCAGCAGCTCCTTCTTTTCTGCCCCTCGATGGTGCTTTCCCCGAGTCCCGTCCTGCAGCTTCACCTTTTGCTGCCTCCCATGTGAGGGCAGCTTTGCTAGGCTTTTCAGGAAAAGAACCTTTTTCCGTTTCCATTGCTTAAATAAAAACATAAACAAATGCGAGGGTCACCAAAAAGCCATTAGTGCTCCAGAGCAGTCCCCAGGTCGCTCCGGCTCACAGCTTACTCCCGCAGAAGAAGTTTCTGGTGCCAGTCCCTCTTCTAATATATCCGAGGATTTTGTAGTTTGAGAAGCTCTGGCATCTGTAAAAGAAATAAAACTATGGTCCGGCAGCTCTGCCCCGGAGTCTCGCAGCAGCTTTGTCCCCAGTAGCAGCGTGCTGGTGTGACTTGTTCCTCCCAGCCCAGCCCAGCTCCCCACCAGCAGAAAGCCAGGTTTCCCTTCAGCTCGAGCTCGGATAAAAACACACAGCATGGTTCCTGGGGGAGAAACGGATGATCCTTTGCAACTGACATCCCCTCCTCTCTCTCACACCTCGTAAATCGAGCGTCTGCTCAAAGGAAGGCTGGTTGCGAGATGTTGGGGATGTCAGATGTGGCAGCTCCATCACGCCCGGTTTGGGGTTATTGATGCTTTCACCGTCTTCAGGCTGAGGCGCTCGCCAGTACATTCGTGGCATTCTGGATGTGTAACGGCATTGCCTTGGACAGTGGTTTAATTAGTTTCCAAAACGTTTTGTATACAAAAAGTGCTAAGGGCCAAATCTGCTCTTAATTACCTTGTTTTGATTTTCCTGGAGCTCACTTAGGCTGTGACTTGCGGATCTGAAGGAAGCTGGCGCTCTGCGTTGCTGACTTTATTGCGCGTATCTAAGGGTGTGTGGACATTTTGACATGCACACAAAAGCTCACAACCTTCCTGGGGACATCAGGACCCAGGGCTGATGTGCCAGACCATGTCGTGATGCACACAGGCCATGCTTTGCTTTTATTCTTCTCTAAGATCCTGAGGTGGGTCCTGAAAGCAATTTCTTTGCTTTTCTCTTTGGCTTCTCAAGTCTTTTCCAGTACCGGTTCCTCAGGTTCGATGGTGATGTGATGGACAGGAAAAAAGAAGTATAAGTTCGGGGAGAGGAGCTGCAACACTGCTTTGCCCAAAACAGCCCCGACGGGGTTTTGTTCCTACTTTTATCTGGATTCTCAGCCAGTCTCGTCCGTTCTGTTCCTCCCCGCCCTGTGTGTATCCACACGTGCTGACACCACGCAGATGATTTTGGGAGATAAGCTGGCATTTTTGGCGAGTTGCGGGTGAGGGTATTTGTGGAAAGCCTTTGCATTTCAGGGTGGAACAGATACGGTTTGAAAATAGCTCTGGAAAATAGCTGCAGTCTCAGCTTGGGACCCGATTTCAGTCCCACTGTTTCTCCAAACCACAGAAATCCACCCAGCATCTTCATTTTACATCAGCGGGGGCTCCGCCGCTGCAGAGCGTGCATGCCTGTGCTCCTTCCTGGCTATCGGCGCGCCAAGGAATGGCAAGGCTGGGAGGCAGCTGCCACACTCCTGCGATCCCCTTCATCCTCCCACCAGAGGCTCCACCATCCCCAGTGCTCCCTACCCCGAATAACCCATCCATCTGGGGTACCGGCTGCCTCCTGAGCCAGCATGGGGGAGGCTGGGGGGAACCCATGGCCATGGCATGTATGGGCGAGAGTGGGCTTGCTGCAGGGGAGGGGGGGGCCGGCAGAAAGAGCAGGTATGGAAATGCAAAGACACAAAGAGGCTTTTTGAAGTTGCCCAGGAAACGGCAATTCTGGAATTTCCTAACTTTGTTTTTGCAACTTTAATGTTCCTGTAACGACGTCGGCGGTGTGTTCACGTGGGTCTGTGCAGTCAATGGTTTGTAAAGCAGCATCAATCTCTCGAGCTTTGGGATTGTCAGCGGGTAGGAAGCCCTGTATGAATGTGAGTGGTGTTGTAGCGCTTGCTGCTTTCAGATGTTTTCATGCAGAAACCTCGAAGTCGGAGGATTGAACCTATAAGCACTTTAAATGAACACTTTATGGGTGGAAATCCTGCCTCCCGAGGCTGCCGTTGCTTTTTTAAAGGGGATCAGTTTGGAGATTATCGTGTCTTTGGAAGAAAAAAATAAATCTGATTCAACTTGTTCTTGATCCCCTCAAATCAAATCACATAAACCCGTCTCATATCTCCCTTGTGGCCCATGTCACTGGAGCAAAGCCCTGATGACCCCAGTGTGTAGATGCCCGGCACGATGCAGCCCATATGGAGCTCAGGGAGCCCCTTCGGGTAAAGCACAGCACAGGGCAGTGGGGCAGAGGAGTCTCTCGGCTGCTAAAAACATTTTCTGAGGGGCAAATCCTGTGCGGGGCTGAGCCTGACCCTTTCGGTGATGCCGTCCCAGTTCATCTGCGCCTTGCCGTTGCCTCAGGTGCTGCCAAAGGCTGAGCTGGAGCTCATGCGCTTTCTGCTTCGCTTCTCGCTGGCGCGCGCGTTCTGTTCTTTTTATGTTTTTTATTGTGAGCAATCATGATTTGCACGTTAATATAATATCATGATGATAATCTGGCAGCGGGCAAAGCTGGATGCAGCGTAGGAAAGTTCCTTCGTCTCCTGTTTCCATTTTTCTTGGAAGGGAGGGCAGCGCGAGAGGCGGCGGCCGAGGCACAACGGGCTTGAACCCGACGGCCAGATTTCTGGCCGAAGCGCTGGATCCAGCAGCCGAAAGCAGGGAAAGGGATTTATTCCCAAACGTAGGCTTTGGCGCAGAGGCTGCGGTTGCGATAGGTGCTGGCTGGACCGCTCCAGAGGAGGATTCCCTTCCAGTTGCAGGTACAGCACCCGAGCGGCAGTGCCGGCCGCTGCAGCTCATCCCTGCCAGTGACCAGATCCAGATCGGGGATGCCGAGAGGGACAGAGTAGAGGAAAAAGTGGAAAAATCAGCCCCCCCCAGCAGAAATGCAGCTCCCCCAGCCATGGCAGTGGTACCCTGAATCCTGCAATACCCACTTGGTCCCTCAAAGCCCCAACAGCTGGAGGCAGGGGATTCACGGAGGTTCGCACGTTCATTTAGAATAAAAATGACGTAACTGGAAACCTGAAAAAAAATGCTGTAAGACCAAGGGTAGAGACTAGAAAATCAAGTAATTTTTTTCAGTCTAATTATTTTTAAGTCAGTATTGCTTTGCCTTTCGAAATCTGACTCAGGACTTTTGCATACTTGAGGCTGGCAAGGCTGGCTGGGGGACAAAAATGTTTGCCTCCAAGAAAGCTTGGCAGAGCATGTGATTTCCAAAAAAAAAAAACCCAAATTAAAAATCAAGCTAATCCCTTTATGTTTTCTGTAGCTTTCACCGATCTGCTCCCCCACAACCTGTCTCACTTCTTTGTATTGCCCGTCTAGGTACATTACGGATCTGAATTGCCTCCTAGCAATTAAGCAAAGTTTAAATTCTTTCCTGACCTTGGGTTTATCAAGCTCCTTTCTCAGGTCTGGCATGTGTCAGGCTGCTAAAAAAAAAAAAAAAATCCCACATGCCGCAACTTGTTGCCAAAGCCTTTGGGGCAGGGGGGGGAAGCCGGAGCAGGTGGGACTGGAAACAATGGTCGAGGCAGAAGATGCTCATGTGAAACCGGAGAGCCCGCGGGCTGTTAGAAAATTCAGCGGTAGCAGACTGAAAAAGGAGGGGTTTGGCATCCAGCCACCTCCGACAGACGCTCGTGAGCTCCGTGGAGGTACCTGCCCTTTCGGCTCAGCCTTTGCATTTTTTCACCCCTATTGCCGATGAAGAGCCGACGTTGGCTCTGCCTCTTTTCCGCTCTGCCTCCTCGCTTCGCCCTAGGAAGCGCAGAAGCCCTCGCCTGGTCCACAGATGGGGCAGGCATGTGTTCTAGCAGACAAATATTTTTTCCCAAATATTTCCCAGGTGGTATTTCTGGTGGCGACTGGGGCTGTTTTTGCCCCTGAGGAAAGGGGCCGTGGGATTTTCCAGCTGCCTGCGGTCGGTGCCCGCGCAGAGATGCAGCCGACAGCAGCAGCGCCCCAAACAAGATGACAATCCGGCAGCGGTCGGATGCTGGGGCGGGACGAACGTCTCGTCTTTGTATGGTTCAAATCATGTTTATATCTGGAAAAAATAAAGCAAATTGGGACAGTGCCGTGGGATTTGGCTGCTGCTTTATATGACTAAGGAGTCGCTTTAGGTCTGTGGGTCCCTGAGCCCAGCCAGGTCCTTATGGCATGTGGCTTCTTGCAGGGGAGGAGGGCTTGGGACCTTTAGGTTTTATTAGGAATTTAGGAATTCCTTTTTTTTTTTTATTTTATTAAATAGGAATTTATTTATTTATTAGGAATAATTTATTTATTAGGAATAAAATAACCAGGCAGCAGAGGATGCAAAATTGGCCCCAGCTTCCAAGAGGACGTGGAGGCCATCTAAACCTGGTATTTTTTATAAGGACCTTGCCCTGCATGGTGAGAGGTGTCGTCTTTTCACGCAAGGGAATGGACCCCCATCTCCCACCCCACAAAACCCACCGGTGCTTTCCCTTGAGGCCATGCTAGGTGGGTTTTGTAAGTGAAAACGCCTCATCTGACCAAACTTTAAATTTTCATTTCCTTTGTAAAATTGGAAAATAACTATGTTTTTATTAGAAATCAAATGTTCTGACCTAGCACTGTTCTTAAGCACCAAGTTTTCCCTTGGTGGTGTTGCTGTTGTATGTGTCAAAAAGGAGCAAAAATTCCAAACCAAACCTTTAAAAAATATCCCAGAAATGGCTTTTTTTGGCTGGATATCTCCCGCGAGCTCAGTCCAAGCTGGCAGGAAGGCGGGAAGGATCTGCTTGAGGAGTATGGATGTGGGCGAGTGCTGGAGCGAGGAGAAGACCTGGAAAGTTTGGGTATACTTGGAGGAGAGCAGCTTTTTTGGGGTCATATATACATGTATAGAAGGAAAAGTGACTTCTACATGGAGTCCAAATGAATCTGAAGGCTCCTAAACTCAACGGGCCAAGATGCCAGTTAAGAAATCATCGAATTCCTCTCGCCTTAGTGGTTAATAAGCCCATAAATAAACCTTTGTCCGTGCTATGGTCGGCGAGCGAAGACAAATGTCTTCGAAAGACGCATTTTCTCCACTTTGTGCTGGAAGATTTCTATTTTACAGCTCAGGCCAGCCACAAAAAATGTTTGGTTTTATTTTTTCCCCTCCCTCCCGCCCCCCCCCCCCCCCCGGCCTTAGTTTCTATTGCTTTGGAGGGCTACAATAGTTGAAGGCTTTTAAACAAAATTATACCACCAGTGGGAGAAGCTCCAAGCGGCCTGTGCCAAGCTCTGCACAAACAGCCCAGCAGACTTGAACTACTCCAGGCTGCATAATGGAAATCACCCATGTTGGCCGATAATCTGTGCATGATTCACGCTCTGGCAAAACGTGTTGTAACTGTAGGTGTCAGTTAAAGTCAGGCCCTTAAAGCTATTTTAACACGCTCCTTTTTAATGTAATTTCCTTTGTTTTTAACAGGAGTATTCATTAAAAAGCTGCCAGAAAAAGAGGAAGGGGAGGGCTAGTGCAGCTCTTGGGTTTTGAAAATGCTGGGAGGTGGCTTTTCTCCAAGGTCTGAGCCCATCCAGGGTCTATCAGATAGTGATGTGATGTGCTGAGATGCAGGAGTGATAGAGAGCCAGCTCCGCAGCACCTGCCTGGACAGTGGCATTTTCCACTCAGGGAGGACAACTCATTTCCTAGGGCATCATGGTTATAAAGAGTTGCAATGTTTGTTAATGCTGTGCAAGTCTTTGCTGGGATGTAGGAGCTAGAAGAGGTGGCTTTTCCCAAAGTATTGATGCTGGAGCCTTGCTCTGGTGCCTGCGGTGCTCTAAGAGACAGCCCATCGCTGGCTGTGGAGACTCCAGGACGCAATTTGCACCCACTGAGTGTTATGGCTGGGCTTAAGCTCTTTCCAAACCTGGGTCTGTGTGGTATCAGGGTCCCTTATACTTCAATGTAAATGGATCTTAGAGGCCAGCGATGAAAATCGAGGTGCTCTCTATGCTGTTTTTTTAAGATTGCGTCTCTCCAGCTGCCTGGAGGATATTACTGTGCCCGAACACCAGGAGCTAAGACAGGGGAGGTAGCCAATGGAGAAATCCCTGGGAAACAAAACAAAGGGAAAGACGAGAGTCCTGAGAAATCCAGCCTGTCCCTTAACGAAGCAGTGCAAACGGAAGGGAAATTTTGTAAAACAACAGTTTTTGTAAAAGGAAAAAGGAAGGATGACAGCAGTGCGTTCTGCACAGATCCTGCCTCGCTTCCCTGCACTGCTTACCTTGGGAACTGAAGGGAAATGTATCCTAAAAAACCTGGAATATTTCAAAACATTTCAAATTCCCATTTGGGAATGAGAGCACCCTCGGTTTCTTTTTGATGATGCTAAAAAGCCACAATAGTTGAGATGGGTTTAGTCTGGATGAGGTATCGTGCTCACCCTGAAACAGGTTTTTTCCCACAGCTTTTCCCTTCATCAAGCCTCAAATTTTTGCTCTGAGTTAACCTCAGAGTACTTCCCCCCTCCGGGTTCACTGGAATTTGCAATGAACCAAAAAAATCAGTTATTTTTCCAGCCCCCACCTGAGAGTGGGATGATTTACTGGGTTAGTGAAGTCCCGAGCGGTGGTTCTTGTGGTGGAAAAGTCACCTTTCTCCATGGAAATGGGGCTTCTCAGCAGGTATGGATATGAGGTCTGTTGGTTTATTAGTCTGTGCTGGTTTTGCCTTGGGATTGGCATCTCCCTGGCTGCTCCCAGGATTTGTGCTGGGTCCCGGAGCTGCTCTTGCCGTGTCAGGCTTCCGCGTTGCCCCTCAGAGTTGGTATTTCCTTGAATAAGATATTCATAAGCATGCTGCAGGTTCGGGTAAGCAGGATGGGAGAGGAGATTGAGTCCGCTTTGCTGGGTAGGAAATAATCTGGCTGCAGCTGTTTGCAAACTCTCTTCACTCCTGTCTGAGACTGCGAAAAAAATAGTTGCTGTATTGCTCCTCACTCTCCCACTGCAAAATCATCAAAAATAGCACTCCGGCAAAACAAAAAAATACAAAAAAAACCCCAACCCAACCCCAAATATGTAACTATATTGTGCAAAATGAAATAGACAACTTTTCCAAGCGTTCCCCCATCACAGACCAGTGAACTTCCAGCCAACCTTCAGCAGCAGCCCTGCAGCAACAAGCTGCTGTCTTAGGTGATGGGGGAAAACAAACCCTGCATAAGAGAGGGGAAAAAAGGGGTTTCCAGCTTCCAAAGGATGATGAATTTCTGAAGGACATTGTTCTGTAACTGCTGAAATACGTGCTTATCGCGAGGGCTGGGAAAGGTGACTTGATCTGGCTGGTTCTTGGTTAAATTGCTTTCCTTTCTCAGCTCCCACTGAGGCATTTGGAGATGCTCAGGGCAGCAGCAGCTTTATGAGAATGAGCTGGATCTGTCCCTTTGTGGGGCTTGTTTACTTTTGTCTGGAGCAAAGCGCTGCCTCTTCGCTTCTGAAGCAGTTTGGAAGCGTTTCCCATCGTGTTCTTTGCTTGCACGGCTGCTGTTTATGGCATCTGCATTTTTCCTGGTGACCCTCTGCACTGTCTCGGTGGCCTCTGCTTGTTCACTCGTCCCTCTTCTCTTGGCAGAAATGGTGTCAACAAAACTCTGCTCCCAAGAATGCAGCTTGACAGTTTTCTGCCCAATTTTGTGGGCTGTTTCTTCCCCCCCTGCTGTCTCAAGATACTGGATGTATGGATCTAGTCTTTGATGTTGATGGTTTTTCTGGCTTGTGCCTGCATTATAGCTCCAGACACATGCTGGCTACCAAGCGTTTCACAGGGACGCTTGTTTTGGAAGCACAGTGGGGCTGCCTGGGAGACCCACTGCTCAGTGGATCATGCTGATGTGAAGCTGGGGTGAGCAACTGAGGCTGCACCCCCTTATCAGAGCTCTGTCATATGGTGAGAAGGGAGTTGCTGCCAGAAATGTTCCTCGAGAAGGTCTCTCTAAAGATGGAGAGGAAGAGACTGAATGGGAGGAGCATTCATCTGAGGTCAGGTCTGGCCTCTGGAGCTCCTGTCATTGGGATGGAGGTCCTGGGGTGCATGGGAGTGCATGGTGTGGAGGAACACGTCTCAGCTTAGATGAGTGTTTGAACTCTTGGTGCATTTCAGCAGGCATTTTCTTGCAGAAGCAAAGCTCAACATCTCGGTAATAGGCTTCCTGTCCATGTTCAAGGCTCTGGCTCCATCTGCACAAATCACTGTGACTGGTGTAGCCATGCTCTTGAAGGCAGCTCTGTGTTGCAAGAGCTTGCCATGGCATTCCATAGGAGCATCTTGCCCTCACTCAAAGCGTAGGAAGAACAGACGAGGGGTGGAGGCAGCAGAGCCAGACTTTCTGCTCTAGAATGACAGCATTGGTTGGTGGAGTTGAGAGGATGAGAACTGGGATGAACTTTCTACAAGAGGGTGGAGGAAAAGCTCTGGGGATGGTGGCAAGGATGGCTTTCTCCAAACAGCTGGGAGTCAGCGAGCTCTTACACATGCTGTATTATCCCTGCTGGGTGAGTTCCAACTTTTTGTTCAGATTTAATTTCTGGCCTCAGAACATTATTGTCAAAATGCTTTTGTCTGACTCAGACCACTTCAATACCATCCCAAAGCATTCCCCCACAACACAGAGGCCACTAAATGCCTCCTCCTTGTCACTACAGAAGCCATGTTCACAGTGGCTGTCAGGTTTCTAGGAAGCCTGTTGCTTCCACGTTCCTTCTACTTGGGCTTTTTGTCTCCGATCTGCCTTTGGTGCAGACTGCGGCCTGTCCATGGGATCTTGCTAGCCTGTTGTTCAGCAACTTCATAAGAAGGTTTCAAAGTAGTCGCCTCTTGCTTTTGGGGCCTGCTCGGCAAGGGCTGTTCTCTCAGTAAGCACCAAGGAGGTCTTCGGAGAATCCCAGGAAATTAGCACATCATGGCTGTTGAAAGCGTTGGAGCCCATTAATGGTGCCAGACATGCTGTTTCTGCTCCTCTTACTGCTGTGTACCTCTCTCTCCTTTGCCATTTCACTCACTCTGGGTTTTTTTTTCCACGAATGCTCAAGGCTTTAAATAGCAAAGCCTGACTCAATGCAGTGCCAGCCAGCAGCTGGTGAGGACCTTACCACCGATAACTGAGCCCATCCCGTGGCTGCATGCTCCGTGGGTGTCCCTGGTGTACTGCCACCAGAAGCGCTTTAGGAAGGGCAGAGCTGCTGGAGAGCCAACAAGGAGCCACACACAGCCTGTCAAACCTTTCCTGTCCCACCAAGTCTTTACCAGCTATAAAACAGGGAGGTGGGCAAAGCTGAGAAAGCATCTACGCTTGACCTTTGCAGAGGCTGTAGAAGCAGCACATCAGCTATTAGTGGGT
Organism: Numenius arquata; assembly: GCF_964106895.1. Lineage (NCBI taxonomy): Eukaryota > Metazoa > Chordata > Aves > Charadriiformes > Scolopacidae > Numenius > Numenius arquata. Next base: position 11,484,394 of record NC_133588.1, on the reverse strand, counting down.
TCTTCTGGAGGATGAGGTAGGATATTTTGATTATACGTGACTAAGCAAGGCAACTGGGGAAGCCTGACACAAAAATCTCCCCAGAAGCTTGCAGCAACATGAGTAATGCCACAGAATGGAGAGCTGCAGGAATGACTAGACCATAAAGTCATTACAAGTGGTGAGTGGCTGCAGAGGAATTTGCTTCTGCCCTCCCGTGCCTGCCCCTCACCATCTGCTTGCTTTGGAGAGGGGATGTTGGTGTTGCTGGGGCAGATGTTGTGTCCAAGAGGGACCCAAGATCCTTCTTTTCCCAGCTTTGGGCAGAGAGGAATAGGGGCTGCCTGGGCTCGTAGCTCCACTGAAGCCAAATGTTTTGAACCTGTGGTCTCCAGGATCTGAAAGGAGACACAAGGAAAACAAGCTGTGCAGCGTCTCCTACAGCTGGGCAGGATTTATTCCATAAATTTTCATGTGGCATGAGCCCCTCTTTTAATTGTTGGTCCCAGCACCATTGCAGAGCTCTGGGGCAGACAGGGATATGCAAAAGCAGAGAGGAGACCAAGCAGACCCCTCTGCAAGGTGGGCTCACCTCATGTGGGGCCCCAGGAAGACATTTGTCCTTAAAAGAGCACAGCAACCTTGAGGAAGGACAAATGAGGTTTGTCACTGAAAGGAATGAGTGTGCACCAAGGGATTTCAGCCTTGGTGGACTTCCCTGGCTGCCCCAAACTGCTTGAGCTCACACATCTGTGAGGGAATAACCAGACACTGCAGAAGCCCTTCACCCTCCCACAAACTTGCCGGTTTGTGGAGCTATTTGCCCCAGATTGCAAGGCTGGGGGTTCGCCCGTGCCTTCTTGGGAGGGGAGATGCTCCCAGGTGGTAGGCCCCAAAGCTTTTCACTTCCCTTCTGTGGTTTGCAAGCACAACTGGCAGGCTGTGGAGGCACAAGATTAGGAGCCAGTATCAGACATCTGGGTCTCATATCTCTGTTTACCACAGACTCATTTAGAGCCATGTTCATGGCATGTTAACTCATTTGGCATCCTCCATTAGCGCAGAAGATGCTTTCCTGCAAGAGGTGTCTCTCTCTGATTTGCAGTGCTTGCATGGTGTCAGCCCCGCATCTCACTTGGTCTCTGCATCTCTTTGGCTGCAAGGAGACATAAAAAAAAAAGCAAGCTGTGTTGACTTCAGCATTGTGTGAAAGTATTTTCCCATCGTTCTCCGTTGAAAAGCATGATTTAATTAACATTTTTATATGTTTATTATTTAAGAAAGCATGTGCTACCACTGCTTTTTTTTTTTTTTTTCCTTGGTTTGACCCAACTTGTGTTTGTTATGAATTAGTTGAGTCGTATTCCATGGTATAGCCAGGAAGGGAAGGGAGGGATGGACAGAGAGCACCTGCCCATGCCACCTTGCCTGATCTGGGGACCTGGTGGGGCATCAGCTTTGTGTGATCAGTGTCCATGCATGGAACAAGTCAGGAACAGCTGCTGGGCTTTAAATTCACTCTCTCTGCTAATCCACATTAGCTCTCAAACAAGCGCCAGACCTGCAGATGTTTTTTGTGGTTATACTACAGGTGTGAGCTGGATGCATGCATGGGCTTTGTCCTCCTGGTTATGATCTGACACCACTGGTTACAACAGCGTTGCTTGGGGTTTATGGCTATTAAACCGCTGTTTCTTGGCTTCAGGAAAGGAATGGTTGGGAGCTTTCAAAGGGAGGCCACCCAAACCCATGAGAGAAATCAAGGTTATGGTGAAGCTATATCTGATGCGGTGATCTCAGCAGAGCCCTCGCTGCTGCAAGAGGGGGATATTTATGGGTTTGCAAGCTGGAAGGGAGACTGCCAACATGGTCCCTGATGGGACGTTCCCACCTGCAGCAAAAGCTGGTGAACAGATATCCTCCCATCCACTCTGGTAGGGTGAAATAAGGTGTCACCAGTGGCCACTTGCTGCTTGACAGCAGCAGAGGGTCTCAGGATGCTGGAAGATCTGTCCTAGCTCCTTAATCTCTTCTGACCACAGCTTGATGTGATTTTGAGGGTCCAACAAACCCTGTTCAGGTTCCTGACTCGGTTCTCCTGGAGACCACTTGTTCTGTGAGAAGGTCAGTGTATTTAAACAGGCAGTCCATGCCAGTGTCTGGCCAAAAAGGCACAAAGCTGGGTACGGACTCTGGATACCAAGTAATGTCTGCAGGTGACAGGTTACAGATCAGAATGGGGGCTATTTAAGGCTGGCTTTAAACTCCATTTCTCCCTGCAAGACTCTGCCGAAGCATCTGCTGAAGGAGGGTGGTGGTGATTGCAGGGAGAAACCCTCTGTTTACGTGCATTGCTGTCATGTAACAGTCTTAGGGATGGGGTTTTTCCTGTGCTGTGGCCTTACTTTAGAAAAAAAAAAAAAGGAAAGGAAAATAAAAGAAAAGCCGTATTTAGTCCAAGCCCTTTAAGCACATGCTTAACCTCACACCAGCACTGGAGGCTCCCCCGCGCCGGTGCTGGAGACTTTACTCATCGCGAAAGTAAACATGTGCTTTAGGGCTCTGAAAACAGATAAAAAAAAATCCCGCCCTGAAGGAGAAGGATAAACATTGCTAAAATGTTATCGTTTGTGCAACTGCGCTCTGGGTGCTGGATACGGCCACGACCGCAAGAGTTTCTTCCACGGCACGGGAAAGTGCCTGGGAGTTTCGCTTGGACCAGCTGGAGTAGGGAACAGATCTGTTTAGCATCCTCTGCCCTTATCAACATAAACAGAGACCCCATCTTCTGGGGGGCGGGTCACGATGACTGGAAAAAGACCAGCCCCCCTCTCAGGGATGGTTGTAAGATGGGTATTTGTGGCTCCTTGGTACCATCAGCTCATGTATCACCACCATCAGCAAGATGGTTTGGAAAAACCCCCTCTCCCGATGTCCTGACTCGCTGCTGCTGGCCCCATTTCCAGTGGGTCCCAACATGGGCTGCAATGGGCACCGGTTGGGTGGGCACCCAGTGGGTGCATCCTGAGGAGACCTCCATCCTCCTGGAGCCCGTACGGGACTTCTCCTTCTGGTTAGTGCATCAAACCTGTGCTTGGAGCTTGTCCCGCTCTCCTCTGAGAGACGCCGTAGAAAGCAGGGGAAGGTATATATATAATCATAAAAAATCATAGCCTTCTGAAGCCTGGACCTTACGGCTTTTGCCGAGGGGCCCTCGGCCTCTCCGCCTCTCTCTCTGGGGCTAAAGATAGCCGTGTCTGCAGCTGAGCTGTGAATCAGGAGTAAAAAATGTGGGTCACCTCCTGTGCGAAGAAATGAACGTTCGGAGACTCATGTGCTCCTGACCTCATTTTGCTGGGTATGAATCAGGCCTCCAGCCCGACGGACCCCACAGCTGCTACGGCAGCTTCCGATGCGGTTCCCAAACCCGGCGGCAGGCCTTTAGCAAAGGCTTTTTTGGGGCCAGTTTGCTCAGTTGTTACAAATGGGTGTTAATTGGGTAAGAACGCAGGCGTGGCTTTTTTCCTGGGGACGGTGGTGGGTGCTCAGAGCAGGGATGCAGATGGTTAAACCCGGTGTTCCCACCCTAGGTGTGTGCACAACCACACGCCAGCAGGGTCCGGCGTGCTTCGCCGTGCCATCCGTGTGTGCCGGGACGACACTGCACTGCCACGGGGTGGGCATGGCATGTGTCTGCGTGTAAACGCTGATGGGCACGTGTGTGTGTGTGTGCCCGAAACACCACTGCCCGCGACCGGGGGTACGATGCGTGGTGCAACCAGGTACCGACACACACCCGGGGAAAACTGAAAGCTGCACATACACTTAATGCAGTCTTTCTTTTTTAAATTTTTTTTTTTTTTTTCCTATCCCACTGTTGCAAAATCCATTCCTGTTTTTTTCTTTGTTAAAGTAAAACCTGACATGGACTCCAAACCAGCTTAGAAACCTTAAGGAGAAAGCATGAGGGAGCCCTGAGCGGAGTCCTTGTCCCTCACACGCTCCAGGTGTGCTCTCGGTGGAGCTGCTTTATTCCTCTGTGCTTCTCTTTCCCCTTTTCTAACCCGGGGGTTATGCAGCTTTTCTTCACCTCTGAAAGCCAGAGCAAGAAGGTGAAGGCAGCGGTGGCACTTCTGGAGGGTGGCATCGCTTGAGACCCGGCTGGGTCACACCACCCCGTCTTGATGCAGCGGCACGGGTTAATAAGGGCATGAACTGCTTCACCCTCTGCCTTGAGCTGTCTTTGATTAACACAATTATGGGGGAAAAACCCCTTCCCCGAAGGTGAAAGGCTGCTTTCCTCTTTGCATCCGCCTGCGCTAAAAGGTCCGGCACGGCAGAGGAGCGTTTCGCTCTCGTTAAGCAGATGAAACTGGAACGTGCTCGGAGCCGTGACCTGTAAACCCCAACAGCAGAAATTGCTCTTGGATGGAGGCTGGGGCCGGTGCGTGCCGTGGCTCGCGTTTCTGCTCCCGGTCAGGTTTTGTTGCCCCACGGAGCTTCGTCTTTCAGAACCCTGGAGTCAGGAAATAGTTAAACGCTACAGTATTTTGATTAGCAGAGCCTTAAAGTCAGTAAAAAAGACAGTCAGAGAGAACTATCAGGAGCATGCTAATGAAGTGAAGTCATCAGCAGACACCAGAGAAGTATTCATGCCTGCTCCACGCCGGACGGGTATCGCCGGATCCCAGCAAGGCGCATGCAGGTGGAGCGGGGCTCGCAGGGACCCGGGGCTCGGCCGTCCCGCTCCCTTCACTCCCCTCCCTTTGGATATTGCAACGCTTTCCCTGGGATATTTTTTTTTTTTGCTTCACTGGAGCTTAATGATATTTCCAGCTCCGAGGGAGCTGCGGGAAGACTGGAGATAGTGCAGTGAGAGACTAGAAAGACAGCAAAGGGCAGCTCCCGGCTCCACGGGAAAGGTGAGGGCATTCTCTTGGAAAATCGCTTGGGTTTCTCTGTATCGCCGACGGTTGGGTTGTGGAAATGCTGGGGGTGGGGAAAGGGGGATGTTTCTGGAAACACCGCGGTGTTCCGTGCTCGCTCTGCAGCTGGAAAGTTTGCTGAGGGGTGTCCGGGGATGGCGATGCCCCAGGGAGCCCTGCCCGGCCCCTGTGCCCAGGTACGGACCTCCCGGGAGAGCAGGGCAGGAAAGCTGCTCTCGGGAACGGCGAGCAAAGCAGAACCCAGCTGCCTTTAGTCCTTACCCTCTAGTCCCCCTTCGAAAAATACGTGGGCAGTTTTAAGCATTGAAAAATTATTGTTCTCCTCTTCTGGGGCTTTGCAAAGAAACTGTGTCAAGCTTTTATCATCCTTGCGCTTCGAGCCTCTGCAATGTTAGCATTGGCGGCTCACAGGCTCGGGTTCTGCCTTTTCTGTCAAAAATGGCTTTTTTGGAATAATTTAGAAACTTAGGACAGAGAAAAGTTTTAGTTAAGCAGTTGCTTTAAGGCTAAACCCAGTAACTCTTAGGCAGACAAATCCACGCTGGAGCTGATTACTCGACAGTGCTGTTTAATTTACAGAAAGTCACACAATGAAAACATGCATTTTTGTTTATCATAAATGAAAGTAAAACAGGCAGAAGTGGTTCTGCTCCTAACCAGATGTGATTAAGCCGTTCAAGATGATGAGTTCCTGGGACTGTTCCTGGGATAAGATGAGCATATATTGCTTTACAGTGGTTAGAAATGAGCTGACGACTCCACTACTGTGTCGAGTTTAGCGCTTGTACAGACCCTCAGCCTGTCTTCAGGTCTGTCCCCAAATGATGTATTTTTTGCCTCATGGTAGTTTTAATTTTCCTATGACAGAAGCGTCCAAGCTCATGACACTGAGAGTGTATTTCGAGGAAGACAGACACCCAGCTTCTGGGTTTTTGTGAACTCCCGCAAATACCCTGCTCCTCATTGCTAATAATACACCCTTAAAAAAAAAAAATATCCCTTGATTTTATCCATATGGAGGTTAACGTAATATCAACATTAACTGAATTTTTAGGGCCTAGGGACTCCCAGCAAGATTGGTGACATATTACCTTTTAAATCCTACATCAGAAGCGTCTTGTTTCCTCAGATCCTGTTATAGCTAGAAAATCTTAATGAGTTACCCTAAAAATGACATCTCTCTATTTGGCTACATCCCAGCCCAAAGCAGATCCCTGCAAACCCCCATCCCTGGGTGGTGGAGGGACACAGGTAGGTGTCCCCCCACCCTGTGCCCACAGGACCACCTTCCTGGGAGGTTTTTCCTTTCGCAGGTGCTTTCTCCCCCACAGCTCTCTGTGCGTGGGAAATGCACCCTCATCCCCATGCATCGCACGCCAGGGCGGCATCTGGGCGAGCTCCTCGTGACAGACCCAGCTCCACATCCCTGCTGCACCTGGGGACATCGCACTGCCTTCTTTTTTTCTATTGCAAGCACAGCATTCGCTAAATAAGAGAAAATTCAGGGAGGATCACCTCCTTTCTTAACTCCCTTGCCCAGATCCCCGTCCCCAGCATCTTGTGTCCTGCCCATGGTAGGTGCAAGCAGAGGACCCATGGAAGGACTTTGGGTGCAGGCAGAGGTGGACAAGCCCAGGTGACCCTTGGCAAGGTCTCCTGAGTGCTGTGACCCGCTACTGGGCAGCCTCCCCAAGCCCAACTTGCCGCTCTGAGCTCTCGGGGTGACTTTTCCTTAATACACCCCAAATCATTTAAAACAGTGACGCCGAGATTCACCTTGTGTGCCCTCCCAGCAGGCTGCCAACGGGACTCGTGGCTGTACCAAACCGACCAAGAAAAAGCTAAAATTGCCAATTCCTCTATTTTTTTGTGGGTAGAATTCGAGCTCCGCACACAGCATAGCCCTGCCAGCTGCGGGTGGTGTAGCTTGCCTGTCAGGCTGGCTCCAGCTACCTTCAAAGGGACACAGGAGCGTGCTTTCCAAAGCTGGAACGCACCTCGTCCCACCAAGGATGTGGATTTTGTCAGTCTCCCGAGCCCCGTCTCAGCTTGAGTCACACCGTAACCGGCCGGTTGTGCATCCAATGTAAATGAACTAGTAACTAGTTGCATTGTTCTGATTTTTGCTGCAGATTTTTGGGGGATCATAGCACGCAGGGACCCGAAAGTCAGCTAGCAGGAGCTGCCCGCAGGTCCCATGGGCTTTAAACACCCCCAGATCCTCCGCTGTCCACTTTGGCTGTCTGTCCTTGGAGGAGAAAGGTGTTAAAGGGCCCATGGCCCACTACTAAGCAACAGTTACCAACAACCTTAAGCAAATAAAATATGTGAGATTATGAAAAACGGGAACTGCAGCTGATTCCCAGCATCTCTGCTGTGTGAGTCAGTCGTGCATGTCTGCTGCTCCCCGCTCGTTCCTAGATGACAGCATCCACACATCAAATCTGCCGGCCCTTGGAGATTAGACATCCCCGAATATTTATGACCATTTCAAATAACGTGTATTTCTCTGGCTGCTAGATAGGCTGAGCAAGAAGCTGGGATTTATGGGTTTCTGTCCTTAAGACTGGTGGTTGAGGGTTTTTTATGCTCAGTTACTGGATATTTCAGATATCGTGTGCTATTTCTCTGTGTGGTTTGGGCTGCAGCTTTCACCCCAGTGCAGCTGGATGCAGGTCAGGTCATCAAGCCTTGACCACACGCCGGCTAACAGAGAGGGAAATTCAGCTGATGAAGGGAGGGTCTTATCTCAGCGGTGTTCGATGCTGGGTTTTTATGCAGATCCTCAAGATCTGAATTGCTCAGGGAATATTTCAGGGGAGACCCCCTGCCGGGGCTGGCTGAGTGGTCCCGGGGAGATGCCCGGGCTCCATCCAAAGGTGGAGAGCAGGAATCACTTTTGGAGGTGCCCGTCCCATCGCTGAGGTTCAAGAGAATACCAAGCGAGCACAAAGCTAACATTTACTCTGCAAACCTCTAAAAAAAAAGAGATTTTCTCCAGTGCGCTGTTTCCAAGGCAGCTTTCCTGGGATGCCCACGATGCTGGTTGAAGGGCTGGAAACCATCGCTCCAGCAAAGGCGTTTTACACATGCAGGTAGATTTGTTTCGTCTCTGAGCTGTCGCTCTCTGCCGTTATATAAATAACTGTATAGCAGCCTGCCTCCACGGGCAGATGTCTGTCTGCCCCAGCTCATCTGCAGAGGCGTTCCCCAGCTCTCTTGGCAAGTTGTGCTCCCATAATCTCTCAGAGTTTGGGGACGGTAAGTCGTGCTGCAAGGAAACGTGTGTGTGTTTGAGCCAGGCAGTCATTGCTAGGGCTGGTTTGCCGTCCCACGGGCTGTGTCGCAGACTCTGACTTTTCAGTGATGCTGGTCACTGTGGAAAGGTGAAGATGGGATTTGGGGTTGGTGGAGGGGACTTGTCCTCCTGAGCTCTGCGGCAGTTTGGTTGTGACCTTAGATGACTCCTGTCCCTTCTGCAAGATGGGTCTTTTGGGCTGTGTTGTGGGTTAGCCAGCACAATACAGATCCTTGCAAGAGAGGCACTGAAGACAGGCAGAAAGTTAGGGAAAGATAATCCCTCTAAGAAGAGAAACACAGCTGCTTTTCCTGACCTGCTTTTAAACGGATCCTACAGCACAGAGCCCATCTCACCTCACCCTGGGAATTGCTTTCTTCACCTGCAAATTACCATCATTTTTCATCTTGCTGCCTCTTGCCGTGCCTGCGGATGCTCCTTCATGTTTACAGCTTCCACTGCCACAAGACCTGCTGAGGATCCCCTTGAATTTGTGGCTGCCACCTCCGTAGCACACTCACCTCTTTTTGAACAGGCAACGGTTGTTAAGAGGATGGAGCCCTTCATCCTGGTACCATCTGGAGCCCTTGTCCCCTTGCTCACCATCATCTGGCATCGCCGGTGACCCACGAGCTTGGTGGCTGCGATGCCAAAGCCGCAAGGGCTTTGCTAAGAAATGGCATCAGTCTGCAGGAACGTGGCACTGCTCTGCGACTTGCTCAACACATCCTAGAGTGTGGGCAAGGCCCGAAGGAGCTTTTACTTGAGCTTCTACCTTTCCTTTTGAAGAATGGGGAGTACGAGAGACAGGTTCCAGGGCAGGGACAGAGACTTGGTACAGGGAAGGACTCCAGTGACTACAACTTTGTGTCTCTGGAAAAGTGGCGTGCAGCAATGCAAAGCCCCTGGCAGCTTCTGCTTTCATGGAGATGTTGGGTGGCATCGCTTCAGGTGCTCAGAGGGCACACAGCCAGGGGTATGGGGCAGGCAGTGGCCACCTGCTGCTGTGCCAGCTTTTACCACTGCCACCTCCACTCCAGGGCCCTGGTCCTGTCTGTGCTCCTGGTCCCTGTGCTGCATCCCTTGGGGACATGCACGAAGCAATCCCTGTGTACGCAGCATCCAGCACCACTGCAGGCACTTGGTTCCCTCTGAGATGAGGAATTGCCCAGGTCCAAGCAAGATAATGCCACAACCTGGTTGTCTTCTCCACTGCTGCAGTGCCTTGGGTGCACACAGGTCCCTGCAGACCTCATGTTCCAGCCCGGGCAGTGCAGGTACCTGCTGTGGATGGAAGTCATTTTACAGGGTGGATCTCTGCTTTGCTGCAGGAATTTTTCCCTCTGCTTGTGGTGTCCCAGCTCCATGTATCTTAACTGCAACTCCTGCACCCGCAACCAGCGGATGATGCACCTTCCCCAAAGCATCCTCTCAACTTCCCTTGCAAGCCTAACTTTCTTCTTCACTTCAAAGCTCAAGGGAAAACTTCGCTTGCAGAGGATGGATTTTTTTATCCCTTGCCTCGATTAAAAAGGAAAGGAAAGAGAGGCTTTGGCTCACGTTTGTTTTAAGTAAAGAGAAGGAGAAAGCTTGGGTTCATCACAGCACCTCTCTCGTCGTTCTCAAAGGCCTCCTGGGGAGGTACATGGGGCAGCGAGATTCCCAGCGTGGATTTCTGACAGCAGCCGGCTTTTTGGGGCTGGAAGCTGAAGTCCTGGAGTACAACATCGCCACCTGTTTGCCACAGGCGAACATACAGCAGGATAATCCCGGCAGGATAAATCCCACCAGGATGAACCCCCCAGCAGAATGCACCTCATCGGGGTGCACCCCATCAGAATACATCCCATCAGGGTGCAACCCATCAGGATACACCCCATCAGCGTGCACCTCCATCGGGTAGCCCTCCATCAGGATCCACCCCAGCAGGATCCATCCCATCGGGATGCACCCCGCTGGGCAGCCCTGCAGCAGTGCTCCTGGCTGCAGCATGCACAGGCTACACAGCTGAAGCCAGGACAAGGAGGGGATGGAGAGAAAGGAGTAAGTGCTGGTTTTCTGCCGGAGCAGAGGAGGTCCCTAGCCCATGGGACAGTACAGACTGTGCTGCTGCGTTGGTACCACCTTTTCTGCTCCGGACTGTTGGACCTCCTGCTTTCACACGCACCCATGCCTGCTTCCCTGGAGCCCTTCACTGCTGGGTTCCTAATGTGTTTTTTTGTCCCCATCCACATCAAGAGGTTTAAATAGGTCTCTGGAGCCTGACACGGGCAAGACTAAGTCAGTGAGATCAGGACATTGCATGTGTGTGATAGGGATGGCCTGCAAGCTGTCAGGAGCTGAGCAGGTATCCATGCACTACCTTGCAGCTGGTGTGGCTGCTGCATCCCCCTGGGAGGTTGTTGGAAGATGTGCTCTGCGATGGCAGCTAGAAAATGCAGAGAGCTGCAGCAAGCGGGACTGAGCTGCTGTTGAGGGGTTCACCCTGCTTCTCGCTCTCCCTTGAGCAAAATGCCTTTGAGGGCTTCATCTTTCCAAAATGCTCACCAGGGCCTGGCTGGGCAGGCAGTTGAATTAAGCCAAGGTGCGTGCTGCATCGCATTGGAATCCGTATGCTGTGAAATGCAGGGTCTGTTCCCCAAAACCAGTTGCTTCTGCTGGAAGAGTCTCCATTCAGGTAGATGCCTTGAAGAAGACCAGGCTGAGAGTTTGGGCCAGCTGGAGCAAGAGCTAGGGCTGTGTGTCACAACAACCCCGTGCATTGCTACAGGCTTGGGGAAGTGTGGCTGGAAAGCTGCCTGAAAGAAAGAGACCTGGGGGTTCTAATTGACAAGCGGCTGAATATGAGCCGGCAGTGTGCCCAGGTGGCCAAGAAAGCCAACGGCATCCTGGCTTGTATTAGAAATAGCGTGACCAGCAGAAGTAGGGAGGTGATTGTGCCCCTGTACTCAGCACTGGTGAGGCCACACCTCGAGTATTGTGTCCAGTTTTGGGCACCTCAATACAAGAGAGATATCGAGGTGCTGGAGCGAGTGCAGAGGAGGGCAACGAAGCTGGTGAAGGGCCTGGAAAACAAATCCTATGAAGAGCGGTTGAAGGAGCTGGGACTGTTTAGTATGAGGAAGAGGGGGCTGAGGGGAGACCTCATCACTCTCTACAACTACTTGAAAGGACACTGTAGAGAGGTTGGTGCTGGTCTCTTCTCACAGGTAACATATGACAGAAAGAGAGGGAATGGCTTCAAGCTCCAACAGGGTAGGTTTAGACTGAACATTAGGAAAGAATTTTTCACAGAAAGGGTGGTCGGGCATTGGAATAGGCTGCCCAGGGAGGTGGTTGAGTCACCATCCCTGGATGTGTTTAAGAGACATTTAGATGTGGTGTTGGGGGATATGATATAGGGGAGAACTTTGTAGTGTAGGGTAGATGGTTGGACTCAATGATCCCAAGGGTCTCTTCCAACCTGGACGATTATATGATTCTATGTGTCAGGGAACTGGGCTCACATGTCTCACTGCATTGGTTTTGGTGGATTTCACTGTTTTTTGATGGATATTTAGGATATCTGGCAATAGGACCCATGCATATGTTGGGCTTATGCTCCTTCACCTTGATGGTAAAAGCTATTTCATGTCTATGCAATGCACAGGGGCTATTCAAGTCCTTTTTGTGCCTATACAATGCATAAGGGACATTCATATACTCTGCACAAATACTCCTGTGCTCCCCCCGTTTCCATGAATAGCGTGTGCATGGATTACGTGTCAGGCTTTTGTTTGAAAGAAGCCCTCTAAGAAATGACTCAACAAGACATTTGTATGTTTAAATTTGTCAGGATTTGAAATATTTAGATTCTGCTTCTCAATATTGGCATTTAAGGGGAGGATCTTGAGTTGAAAGCCCGGGCTGCTGTTTGCAGGAGGGAGATGTGTGCACACACTCACACGTATGTATGTGCACACACTCACACGTATGTATGTGCACGCACACAAACTGCCTCTCTTTTGGAAAGTGCTAATGGGAACAAGCCAATGTAGATTGTTCCATTAATGGGGATTTATAGCACAAATCTGCTACTGTTTTGTCAAGACAAACAGAAGTAAGTGGGCTTTTAGTGCTGGGAAAGCTGGCCCTGAGGCTGTGGGCTGTTTACTAGCAAAGGGCAGCTGCTCAGAAAGGGCTGCAGGGGAGCAGAGGGAATAAATGGCAAAAGGTGGAGACAAGAAGAACCAGGGTTTGCTGAAGGAAGAAAGGAGATCAGGGCCATGGACTCCAGTCCCTTACCTACACTCCATTGAGCGCATTTCCTCCCTGAAACTTTTGGTTGGTGAACTCTCTGCTCGTTTTCCCTTTCACTGTGTGTTTCAAAAGCTGCCTTCTGCTCCAAAAGATGTGTCAGTGTTTATCAAAATGTAAATAATGCTCTGTGCCTTGACTGCCCTCGGCAGAGAGCTAACATTGCTGTGGCTGCAGCTGCTGAGTGACAGAGGTCCTTCTCCTCCAGGAGGTGAGGACATGCTGGACTACCCTCCTTTTCTTCAGAAACACATGTAAAACGGGTCTCAGCTTCTGGCATCCAACCCAGGCTGGATGCCACAATGGTGGAGGACATGAGCAGGTTGGGCTTATGCAAGGGCACGGACATGGTGAGACATGTTTGGAGAGAGATGCCCAAAAGTGGGGTCTGGTGCAAGGTGGGGCTTCAGGACTTCAGTCTCCACCTTCAGCTTCCCAAGTGGTTTCTGTGTGGCTGAAACAACCTTGTCTTCATTCGTTTGACGTGACTTAGATTTGTTCTCTATGGTTTTGAAACTTCTCAGGAGCGTTGGCCAAAGTCATGCTCTGGATGGCTCTCCCTATGTCTCTGCTTGGGTCTCTGTGCCAGCTGAAACTGTGCATTTCTGGGCAAAGCTGCCATACTCCTCCCATGCCCCTTTCTCTTCCCACATGAAGGTGAGAGACCTTTCTCCTCTTCCCAGAGGATATCTTCTTTCTTTCCCCAACCTCCACGCTGCATTAAAACATAGGTACATATATATTTCTGCATCCCACATTTCCCAGCCTTGTGAAGCATCTCAGGGGGCATCTGTGGCTGAAGGTGGACACAATATCATGCTGTCACTCTTCTGCCCTCAGTGGGAGATGGGTAGCCTTGGGAATGTCTGCTGGCACCGTGGGTGATGGCAGTGCCTGACCCATGGCTGGGCTGGAGTCAGAGGTGTGAGGTTATTGAAAGGTGCTTGTTTGTGTTGAGTGTGAATAGTGAATTGTTCTCCCCACGCTGGTCATTATTATGCAAAGCCATGTCCTAAAAAAATATTGAATTTCCTCTCCCATAATTTTGAGGAAAAACACTTATCCAGCATTAAGCAGTGTTTGGGGGGTGTCCTTTCATCTGGACACGCAGGGGAGCTGCCGGCACATCTTGGGGTGGGATGCAGCAGCCCTCTCTGCTGAGCAGAAAGAGGACCCAGCACTGGGAGTGGTGGCTACAGACGGGGCAGCAACCTTATCCCCCTCCTGGTCTTTTTATTCTTTTTTTCATGCTCATGCTACTTGAATCTTTGTGAAAAGCTTCTTTTTATTCCACGGTCAAATAAAATTCAGGCTGAACTGCTGCATCTACAATAAGACTTTAAAGAGAGTCTGTGCCGCTTGATGTGGAAGGGAGTCAGGATAGAGAGGGGTGCAGGGGGAAAGCCTGATGGCATTAAGAGAAATTTGGGAAAGCTTATGGCTGCGGTGACATTGGAAGATGCAGCAGGATGAGATGTGGTGCCCCAATGCCAGGACTGGTCCCACATCCCCAGGACGCCTGTGCATCACCGCTGCCAGCTCTGTGCCGGCCATGGCAGGACTCAAGCAGGCGTGTGTCCATCCAGACGCAGCACGGTGACTCTGGGATGATGCCTGCAGGACTGGGGGACATCCAGGTCAAAGATGGGTAAGAGAAGAAGGTGGTGTTCCTTCCTTCATTATTCTTTTTTAAATCAAAAAGGAAAAAAGACAAGAAAAAGGATTAAACTCCAACTGGGTTTGTAGCCAGCTGGGAGGCAGGAACAGGCTCAGCGATTCCTCTGCCTTTGCAGGTATCACCTAGAAGTCTCATTCCAAAACGATGAAACTGGAAAATCCAAGACTAACTCAGTTGATTGCAAATGGAAAATGAAAATTACTCCGTTCTGTTTCAGTACAAGCACAGTCCATGAAAGAGCAAAAAGAACTGGGAGAAGCAGATGTGGTGACACCTTCTGAGCTGGGTGCCAGGCTCTGGGACACCCCGCGGCTGTGCCCTGCGGAGGGTGCTGCCTGACTCCTGGATCATTCCAAGCTCTTTTTTTCCGAGTACACTCTGAAATAGAGATCCACCTCAGGAATCCCATTGCACAGATGGAAATGCTGCAGCAGGGACAGCTCTGCCGTGGCCACCGTCAATGCTGAATCCGCAGGAGACGTCGATCCTCCTCGCTCTGATGCCAGCAGCTGCCTCTGCAGCCACCCAGGCTATCTCACACCCCTTCAACCCAAGGGCATGGTTTATAGCTCTGCTTTCTGCATGCTCACCTTGCCCAGAACCACAGCCCTTGGCTCCCTGCTCTTTGCCAGGGTCGCACCGGCAGCGGTGGGGCTCCTACCACAGTGCTGGAGGCAGATGCCCCACGTCCTACCTCTGGCACGGGATCCCACACCCCAGCAGCCTCTCATGATGTGCACGAGGGCTGATGCTGGTGGGACAGGGAAGGGAGCGGAGAGCCTGGGTCTGGCTGAGCTCCATCCTGGCTGGATGCTCTACAGCATCTGTTCAACCCAAAAGGTACAGGAAAGGGTTTAGCCACACGCAGCTGCCTCTAAGATGCCTATTTTGGCATAATCACAATCTTTCTGCATCTAAATAGCCAGAAAATTGAGCCCTTGAGTTTCACATCTGCAAGGTCAAAACAGTGCCGGAGCCCTGGATAAGCAGCATGTTTATGCAGGGAAGGGGGAGGCAGCCCAGGAGCCAGGGATGGGAGGATGCTCTGGCCCCCTCGGCCACTCCCCAGGCACCGAGCTGGCACTTGCATCAGAGAGGGAACATCACGCTTCTAGCAGGCATCACACGTCTCTCCAAATCAAATACAAGCCTGCTCGTGGCTCGGCGCTGGAGGGTGTGGGGGGCAGCCCTGGGGTAGGGCTGCAAAGCTGGCAGCGGGCAAGGCAGGGCTGCAGGACCCGTGCCAGCCCGGTGCCACCCCGCAGCGGTCCCCTCCAGCTCAGCCAGTGCCGCCAATTCCTCAGGGCGACGTTTCGTTCCTCTCCGTTGCCAGGTTTTGCTCGGCTTCTCGCCCCTGGGCACAAGGTTGCAGTCTTTTGGCTCAGCAGGAGAAGAGGCAAGGCGAGCTTTGGTTGTTTTTATTAGAGTTTAAAAGGAAGCTTTAAAGCAGACGTTCCTACGCGTCCCGAGCCTAGTCCGCACGTCGCAGCCGTGCCAGCACAGCCAAGCAGCAAAATCCTCACGTCGGCCGATCAGCTCCCAGCTGCAGAGAGCTGGTGTCGTCCGGCAGCCGCATCCCGCGCCGAAGCCGGCAGAGTTTCAGCAGCACCTGGGCTTTGCTACTCTAAGGGCATCTCCCCCCAGCCCAGCTGGAGGCACCAGGGCAGCTCTGGGTGCAAATACACTTTTCTTAGCAGCAATATAAGAAATAAAGGTCCAACTTTGACCTTGTGTTGTTGCTTTAGGGTAAAGAGCAATGTGTTCTCTGAGCCCCCCTAATGTTTCTGGGTTGAGCCTGTGACAGTTCAAGCTGATGTAACCTTGGGGTTCTTCCTTTGCTTTACCAGCTCTTGGGGGGACATCACCCATCCGGGCTACAAAATGGTTACTCTGGTACTGGGACTGTCCTGTGTTGGTGCCTTCAGTCACCACGAGCTGCTCCAAATGTCTGGTGACTTGCAAGGAGAGCAGGAATATGCTCCTGTTTAACCTGGCTCTTGCTTTTGGAAGGGACTCCCCCCCTATAGCTTCCTCATCACATGCTTCTGCGCACTGGGCTGAGCTTATGCTTGTGGCCATCAGAAACAGAGATGGTTGATGTACCCCAGCCCTGCCCCCAGGCAGGGTGGTATCAGCCCCGTCCCAGGTGTAAAGGGGATTTTGACAGATGTTGTTGGTCGATAGAGGTATTCTAGATCCGGCTTTCGACAATCTAGGACTTTTTCGCAGTGCAAATGTGCCCGTTTGCAGGGAAAGAAGAGGGTGCAGAGCCCTGGTGGGGGACGGTGCAGTCCACATCTGGCCCCCTGGAAGCAATAACACGCTGCTGAGATGAGCGTCTTGTATGCAGGAGCTGCAGATCTTTAGCGAGCAGGAATGTCTGAGATGCTTTGAGATAAGGAGCCAGAAATGCATGTGACAGGATGACAGTGTGGGGAGGGTGCCCAGCAGGGCCCGGAGAGCTGCCATGGGGCAAAGCCCCATCCCCACAGCCCTTCTTCTCCATGAAAAAACCCCATCATGTTCCTCGGGAGCCTCCTTTGCCATTCAAAAGCTGCTGAAGCTCAAGGGGTGAGCTTGCACAAAGCCTCCTGAAACGAGTACGAGCAAGGGGATGTGGCCTGATGGCCATGTCATGCAAGGTAGTACATGAGAGGTTTTACGGTTTGCCACACAGCATGGCAGGACACTGGCCACCAGCCCCAGCTCCTTGCCTGGCCATGGTCCTGCTGCCCAGCACAGCAGGCAGCTCCCTTTCCTTTCCCTGCCTCAGTTTCCCTGCCCTGCTTTGCTGGCACCTGATCACCTGCCACAGCAATGCTGCAAAACCAAAAAGAGCTGATCAATGAAACTGGGGGATTTCTGCACATCTTGTGCAGCTCGGCAGTGGGCTGAGCTAGCAAAGCTGCCGCTCTTGGTATAGGGTGAAGGCTCGTTTTGAGATTTCTCACCCTGTTCCTGCAACTGCTCCATCACCAACCCCCTGTGGTTTCACTGACCTTCCCGGTGGCCTGTGGGGAGCATGGTGGTGGCAGGGGGATGGACAGAAGGAGCAAAGCTGCTGCACAAGCACAGGCTGTTAACCCAAATTCATTTATCCAGAGCTGGCCCATGGGTCCAGGGCATCAGTGCTGGGTTAGGTACTGGCGCAGCATCCCTTCTTCCTCCTGTGGCCAAACACACGTGGCTCCTGGGAGACTTGTGCCTCAGTTTCCCCATCGTAAAGTGGGGGTGGGAGATCTGGGGTAGGTACCCTGGATGGGTGGCATGTCCCCGGCAGTGCTGCTCAACCCAGGGCTGACAGTGACCTATTTACCTACGGTAGAACTTTCTGCTCCACTTATTTGACCCGGCACCTTTCTGTTTGCTTAAAGCCGGGAACGTTTCCTCTCGGCCAAGCCGGGCGCGAGATCAGGTATGTTTGCTCGAGAGACAGACCGCTGCTCTGTGCATCCCCAGCTCTCCACCTCGGAGGAATTCGGTCCCTTTCGCTGTGATACCATTGCAAAATTCACCCTGAAAAGCTTCCACATTTTTCTTTGCCTTCTTCTCTCAAGCTGCACGGTCGTCATCTCAGGGACAGGCAGCGCCGGGGAGTAGAAAGGTGACATTGTTCTGCCCTGGAAGGCCGTCAGCATCCCAACTCCACGGCTCTGTAGCTGCTTCAGTCATGCATGTTTGCATATGTTAAAAATATTTAGTCCACTGCTAAAAAAAATATTATGCCCGAGATCTGGGGCCAGCTAAATATAATGCCATCTATGTGTCTGTGGCGCTGCGTGCCGGAGGCACAGAGGGGTACTATTTGCCTTCGGAGCAGTCCTCGGCTGTGAGCAGGGATGCCAGGAGCGATCCCGATACTGCTGTCTGCCAGAAATGCTTCTCTCCCCCTTGGAGAGGGGATCTGGGGCAAGGAGAGCTCTTTGCTGGGGTGTGGGTTGCTGCGGTGCAGTGCGGTGCTCATGCCGGGGTGCTTCCCTGTGCCCAGGCAGCCTGGGCGGCTGCGGGCAGGGATGCACAGGGCAAGGAGGAAAAAAAAGGTCAAAAAAAGATGTTGGCTCTAAGAAAAAGTCATAAAAATGAAAGAGTGGACTGGGATAATTCCTGCATTCATAGCCGATGGGATGGGCGCAGTGCAGAGATGAGCAGGGGATGGCCCCTCTCCCCAAACCCTCCAGCGCACAGGGTGATTTCATGGCGTGGACATGGGCCATGTTGGAGAGGACCGAGACCTCCCCAACTCGTTTCATGCATGAGAGCAGGTTACAGTTCTAACCAGCCTTGCCCAGGCTTTTGCCCATGGCCTGGAGGTACCCAGCGCTGCTTGGGCTGGGGAGAAGCTTCCAGATAAGTTTCATATAAATAATTTCAAGCCAGCTGAGAGTGTGGGAGGGAAAACATTTCCCCGTAGTAATCCCTCCCAATGAGGGGCAGGAGAAAAGAGTTTGTTCTGGCCGCAGGAGGAAGACAACGGGGAGCGAGGCCACAGGATTTTTGTGCAGAAGCATTAAGGAATCATTTCCTCTGCTTTTGCCTTATATATTTATTTTTGGAGTAGGAAAAGGGGCTGAAGGGGGGGGCAGGGAGGTGAAATAATCCCAAACAGAGAGTGTGAAGGAATCTTTATACCCTGTCTTTTTTCTTTTTGGCTTTTTTTTTTTTTTTTTCCCCTTTTTCCCCCCTCTCTGCAGTGTTTTGAGAGGCAGGGGAGCAAGCGGCTCCGTACACTGCGGCCATTCATGGCTCAGCTGGGGGCGTGCGGGGCGCGTGGCTGGGTGGGAGCGCGCCACGCCGGAGAGGAGAATAATTTGTTCACAATATAAAGCAGGGTAAAATAGGCTGGTTGTCTGAGCGTGGATGTAGCATAATGTATAGAAGTGCAAGCATCAATAAGTCTATTTATTAGTGGAGCCTTTTGCTGAGCAGGGCTGTGAATAAACTATACAGCTCGTACAAAAATGTAAATGTTAGTGATCCCTTAGAGACATAATTACAGGAAAAAATAAGGACAGCTTTTCAGCGTTTGGGAAGCCGGCCTCCTTCGTCCCTTTTCTAACTGCTGATACACATATTATTTTTCCCCCGTGGGGTGTCTGTGTCCAGCATGGCGCGCCCCCCCTCTTGCAGCTCCTCCATCGTCCTCCCTGCCCGCTCATTAAAGGAAAGTTGTGTCTCCACGTCCCACGAAACGTGTTCTCAGCCCGCTTTGGTGTGCAGAGCTCTTGAATTCCTCAAGCCTGTGTGCCACTGGCTCCTCTGGACCACAGTGAAAGGTTTCATTCATCCCTCCTCTGCTGCCTTCTAGAGTTACCACACCCTGGGCCTCTGCTCCGCAGCTCCTCTCTGTTTTCCTTTCATTAGCAGGATTCCCAGATTGAATGGCTGCGAAGGGCTGGGAAGAGATGCTACAACCCTATTAGCATAAGGGCTGTGCAAATACCTGCCCTGCGCGCGCTCCTGCCGTTTGCCGTGAGGTCTGCAGAGCAAGAAAGCCAAAATCTTTGGGGTTTGGGCTTTTTTTTTTTTTTTCTATAAAAGCAATTCTAAGTGCTTCCCCGGCTGGCCCGTGCCTCAGTTTCCCTGAGCCCAGCTTGTTTCCAACCACTGCAAGGATGAGTTTGCAGCCCTTTCTGGAAGCTGGCAGAGCAGGCAGGACAGGCACTGCCCACCCTGGGGACCTCTCAGAAGACGCTTTGGGATCTTCTGCTGCTCATTTGGCTGCATCCAAGCCATGGCAGCGCCCCAGGGGTGCACATCAGGACTGTAGCACAGTATGGATGCGTGTCTTAAGTACCGCAGCTGAAGCCGTATGGGCTTGGCTGTCCTTGCACTAGCCTTTGCCCTCCGTGCCCCTGTGAGCGTGCGATGAGCAGGCGATGTTGACCCCAGCCTTAGCAGCCGGTTCAAATCTTTTATTTGATTTGAGATGGACAGAAGAAACCCATGGCAGAGGTGGGATGGACGGGAGCGGGTCTCCCTAGGCAGAAAGCGCTTTTGGTTGATGTCAGCTTTTCTTTCGGGAGTCAAGCTATTCAGCAAGCCTTTACCAGAGCAAGATTAGAGGAGAGCGAGAAAATTAGTTTCTAGGAAATCCGTGCTGGGACATGAAGGGTCACAGAAGGGTTACGATGAGGGAATTTGCTTTGGGAAGGAAGAGCAAGGCACCACGGAGCAGCCGTGGCTTTCGCCGCCCCCCCTGCCGCCCTCGAGATGAGATCAGCCCGCGGCCCTGGCCCAGTCCTCTTGCTGAGCTGCTGCTTTTATGGATGAGCTGGTGAAGCAAATTAACTTTTGACGAGTTTTTCAATGGGAAGGGGATGGGCTTTTCAACAGAAATTTATAGCAAAATGTTAGCTTCACATCGACCATCTGTCTCCCACTGCGATGTTGAACCTTATTTGTTTTTTTGGCCCTTTGCAATTATTCTTAGTAGTGGGGACTCATCCAGGGTGAATTTAAGTTTCCTGATCACTGATTTATATCTTCAGTTGGAGGCTTCACAAGTAGCTCAGACTTCTGGGCGATTCATCATGTTTGATGGAAGCCCTCCGAGGCCAGCCAGGCTCTTCGGCGGTGCCATCCCTGAGTCTCATGGTGCTGCTGCCTTTGGGTCACTCCCTTCATCTGATGCTGGTGGTTGTCCTCTCTCCATGGAAGGGTTCAAATATGAAGGCTTGTGTTGGGGACCCCAGGTGACTAGCACCCAGATAGAAAAGGGAGTTGGAAAGGTGATGTCTCTTTGCTAGCGGTGGTGACCCCTTCTGGTGCCCCGGACACCATAGATGTTCCCCGTGGCTTGGCTTGTCTTCTGCAAACCCAGGTGTGGTGGGAAAGGTGTTGGCTTCTTCTGTTCCATAGACAGTGTGCCCCCACAAATATGCTTTTAACAACGACGGTAACTGCTGTGGGCTGGGGGTTTGAAGTCTGCCTTGAAAACCCCATTGGACTTGAAATCAAAAGTGTTCATGACTACTCAACCTTCCCTTCCCATTGAGCAGACCCTGCGTTTCGCTGCTACCTGCCTGGATTGTCCAGTCTGGAGCCACTGTTCAAAAATGTCCCATGAGTCCTCACAGCCAGGTCTGCAGTGTGGTTTTGCATTGGTGCTCCCAATGGGGTTGGCATGAGACAATCTCTCTTGCCTTGGTCTTTGATTTCTAGCCTGTAGTCACTTTGATTGTGGTTTTGAGCAACCTGAAATAAAGAACAACAGATGGCAAAGATGAGTGATGCTGCCTGAAAAGTTCCTGGCCACGAATCAGCTTCTGGCTTGTCTCTGAGGTTGAGTCCTCAGGACCTTCCTTGGGACCATCTCATGCAAGTGCTTGGCCAGCCTGCACGCTCCAAAGCTGTACAGATCGGAGTTGTGGATTTAGAACAGGATTAGACATCCTTGATGCACGCTATGGTCAGACCAAAGCCTGTGCAAACACAGGGTACGTGCTTAAGGAACATCCTGATGGAGCAGAGGAGCTACAATGCTGGGTCCTGACCTGGCTCATTGCAGCAGGTCACGGCAGTGGTCCTGCAAACTGCCTGGCCTGCAACTGCAAGACACTGAAAGCCTTTGGCTAAAAAGGAGTAAAGCAAGGGAAAAATCTTTTGTATGAACTGACACTGCAGTATATTAATAATATATAATTAATATATACTTATAATCTCATACCATTAAAAATAAGCTTGCGGCCAGCTGTACTTGGTTGAAAACATTGTTTTCTTACGTATAAGATAAGAGCAACTTCAAGCCCACCTGATCTCTAGGAAATTTGGACGTGAGTTTAGATATTTCAGAAGAAATGCAGTGTGAGGAAGAACAGGGCACTTCGATCCTGATATCTAATGCATCGAATGCTGGTGGGGTCATCACTACCTGGGGGGAAAAACCGCTGTTCCTGGGTCTGAAAGGCATTTGTGAGTCCTCCAAATGATGGGCTGGGTTTTATTTTAATGCTGCCACATATGTATTTTAAGCAACGTTTATTAGCGAAGTGCTTCATGCGGAAAGATGCACCTGGGTTTGATTTATGTTACATGAGAAATGTCTTGGCCAAGGCAAAAAGCACAGAACTGGGGCGGGGGGGGAACAAAATGAAATTTTCCTTTTATTGTGCAGAATGAGATGTTTGCTCTGTGACAATTATATAAGTGGTTTCATCTTAGTGGGTTCAAAACAAATCTATGAATACAGCATGTATTTTAAAATTCATTGTTTTGCCCTGTGAATGAGCCCTCTAAAAAAGTCTGTGACTGGGAGCCAGAGCCAGCTCGCTGTCAGACCGGGTTCAGTCCGTAGTAGCTGCCTTGGCTTCGGGGAAGTTCCTCTGGACTTACCTCATTAGCTAAAAACGAGGCTTTTTCCTCCTTCATCCCTCCTCCTGGATGTGCGTGCTCTATTGGGGACTGTGTGTAATGTTTCGTGGTGGTATTTGCCAAACGGATGCCAAAGGGCTGTGCGCCGGTCCCCTTCTTGCTGGAATAAAGCACCCTGCAGCTGCACGGGAGTAACCTGCTCTACAGGGGATGGTTTGGGATGTTTTCCCCAAGGAAAGATCTGCAGAAAGCCATGTACGTGTTTACCTTCAGAAGGCAAAAGCCAGGCCCGTGCCAAAGCCTTGGCAGCGCTGGGAGGGTGATGGGGGGAGCCAGGATGCTGGGTGCAAGCGGGCAGTGCATCCCCATCAGCCTGAACCAGTTCACCCGCGAGGAGCTGCAGGCTGGAGGCAAACCGGGCAAAAGCAGCGTTTTTCAGCCCTTTAGTTCTGGTTTTCATCAAAATAGGCCTTTGGTGAAATTGCACAGGCCTTTGGAGAGCTTTTGATCCAAACTGGTGTGTATTATTGTATATACCGTGCTTCCATAGGGTATTGGACGTCATGAGAGCAAAACCACGGACGGGAGGTTGTCCGTGCCACGCAAAACAGCAGTGCCCAGCGATGCCAAGAAATGTTTGTTCACTTCTGGGGCTGAAAAAGAGAGAAAGAAAGAGATGTTAGATATGGGTAATTCAAACGTGCGCAAGCTTTATTGCAAAAAATGTCAAAAGTTGGTGTAGCCCCGCTATTGCAGTCCGCAAAAGCCAAATTGACTTTTCAAAGGCAGTTTGCAGTCGTTGCTGTAAATAAGCGTGTGCTCGTCCAGGGGCTGCTCCGTTCGGAGCTGCTTGGATGGCGTCCAGTCCAGGGGTTTTATTGCAATTCCACTTGATTGCCGAGATTAGATGACGACTCATTCTCTACGCTTACGGAGCTCCAGGAATAATGGTCACAACGTGAAAAATGTCAATCGGTCTCAGGCTATGGAAAGCCGTATTGACCTCAGATCGGGGTTTCAAATATTACACCCGCTGCTGTCAGAGGAGAGCAAAGCAGATAATCCTCTCGGCCTTTTATCCTTACAAATTGGGAGAATGTTGCTTTTTTTTTTTATTTTTTTTATTTTTTTACCACGGGACATGAGCAGACCTGATCACAGATTGGGGGGAAAAGAGGCCAAATTCTCCTTCCACCGGCGGTGCTGCAGGCACCAGCACTTTGCCAGGGCAGGGCCTGATCCTGCCCTGCTGCAAATCAGCCCCAGCTGCCTCCAAGGCAGCGAGGTGGCTCTGGATTTACTCCGGTGTAACCGGGAGCGGGCTGCTGGTGGGGAGGATGTGTGCCTTTGATATTGTAACCTAAAACTGGCAGCTTTCCCTGCTCTGGCAGGAGTTTAGAAACATTGCCATATGAGCTGGTTTTCCAGAGAGGCCTGAAAATGCAATCCATTATCTGATATTTTGTAGCAGCTTTTTTAATTAAGGCTTTGGCTAAAGGGCTGATTAAAGAGGTGTGTGGTTTTTTTGTCCTTAGGGACTTGGCACATCCCCGCGTCTGTCACCCTTCTGCAACTACAAGACTCACTTTTCCTCCCGTGTCTTATTCGGAGTGAAGCCTTTTTTTTTTTTTTCCCTTTCCCTTTCTATCTTTTTTTTTTTTTTTTTTTTCCCCCTACCAGAGGTGCAGATAAATCATTATAGTCTCTGCTCAGCTTGTCTCCTTCTCCCCTAGCCCAACTTCTGTGTGCTACTGGCTGGTGCGGCGCGGAGGGGGCGTGAGCAGCGCAGCTCCGTGCCTGTGGTCAGTAATGAAGACTTCTCTTTTTATACACAGATTACGGAGGAACTGCACAGGGCCAGACGGCAGCTCTTAATTTCCCGACTTTTTAATTTTTCAGCCCTCACCGAGGAGAATGCAGCCTTCCCCCTCAGCTGACTTATAATGAGGTGAGTAAACACCCTTTTGTCATTTTAAGGCTTGCTCCCTGATGTCATGTAAATATTATTTTTGTTTGGTCGAAGGACGGGGCGGGGGGGGGGGGAAGGAGAATGTGCTGTTTGCCACATGTCAGTGTTAGGGGTTTAATACCTCCGCTCCAGTGATTTCCTAGGGGCTCCAGTGATTTCCTAGGGTTTGTTCACCTCGGTAACCCGCCCTGCTGAAGGCTCCTGAGTTTTTGCTCTGCAAAGTCCCTTTAACACAACTTTTCTCCCCCCTTCCCCGTTCTCGCTCATTCAATGACTCAGTGAGGTTTGTCAGAGTTAAAAAATGATGCTCCTTTGCTGCAAAGTATTTGGGCTATTTGTGTCATCCCAGAACTTTAAAAGAAAAATCATTGCCATCCCCTTTCCTGCCCCAAGGCTAAAGCTGCCCCCGGTTTGCAGCTGGCGATGCCATGATCGCCCCCCCAACCCGGCCGGGGCCGGGGGCTGCTCCCGGTACCCCCCCGGAGAACTGGGCTCCGCTTTCCTCCTGTCAGCGGCTGCGGCCATCCCACCTCTCCCGGGAAAGTGTCGCCTCTGCCCCGGCGGGGTGACCCCCCGGGAGATAAAGAGTTAATCCTGCTCCCCCCCCACACACACCCCACCCCGACTTCAGCTGCAAAAAATATGAAGTGAGGATAGATCTGCTCATCTGCTGAGCAGAGAAGTTGCCTTTGATGTCGGTCCTTCCTTTCCTCCTTCTCCTTTTTTTTTCTCCCCCCCCCCCTCCGTCCCCCCTTTAACCCTTCTGCCGGTGCTCGCTGCCTCCCGAGTGGATTTACGGAGCAACCTGGGAGCATCGTGAGCGTGGCAAAGGGTGGCGGACACGTAGGGACACCGTGGGGTGCTGGCATCTCCCTACCCGTTTGCTCCCCGTCACCCCACTCTCGGGATGTGCACCCCCCCGAGAGCGCTCCCGCCGGCCCCGGGGGGGTGGACGGACGACCTCGGCGGGGACCGGGGACCAGATGAGCAGGGTCGCGAAAGAGCTGTCACCTGGGGTGGCCCGATCCCGCTGCCCCTTCCCCGCACGGCGGTGCGGAGGGCTGAGCCCCGTCGTGTTGCTATTTTTGGGGGGGGGGTGGCGGGGGGACAGTGGGATTAACCCCTTTTCGCCGCCGCCGAAGAAAAGCGCTGCTGCCGCTTTAAGGCAGAAGTCCCTTTAAGTGACTTTCCATTTGCTGCTTTGGAGAGCTGAGAATTCGGTTTCCCAGATTTCCTTTGAATTGTGTGCAGTAGTTAGAGGGAGTTTAAAAAAAAAAAAAAAAAAAGAACAACTACTGTACTTTTGGAAAACCTTCAGTAGCAAAACAAGGGAAAAGGGGGGGGAAATGAGATTTAGGGATAAAACTGAGATTTAGGGAAAAACCTGAGATTTTGAGGGGCAGAGGGAGGGAGAAGTCATCTGCTACCGTTTCCCTTTGCCTTCCTGCTCCCGTTTCCTTCTCCCTGTGTGGGAAGCGGAGGAACGGGGCAGTAGCGATGGGGAAGCCTCCCGGTGGGATCGGGAGGATGCTGCGCCCCAGGGGCAGTGCCGTGTCCGAGCCCGGGCACCGATGGGGTTAACAGCCCTTGCCAGCTGGGGAGCATCATAAATTGCAGCCGTGCCCTACCAAATTAATTTGCACTTTCTTTTCCTAGTGTTTGCTCTGGGAAGAACTGAAAAAAAAAAATAGGAAAAAGAGGGGGGAAAAAAAGCCCCTAAATAAATAAGCAGCCTGGAAGGGGGCTGGGGGAAGGCTCTGTTTCCTCAATTAGCTGGGACTTGCCTTCTCTTGACGAACGGAAGGCAGCGCGTTTTAGCCTCTGGATTTGTGGAGCTTTCTCAAAGTGCCAAGTCTGGTTATACGGGGACTTTGGAGGGTTAGGTGGAGGAATCTGAGTCGCGCTCTGCTCCGTTAACTCCTTCAGGGCTGAGTGGCTTTGGGAACCTGGGCCTGGCAATGCAAAACAAACTGGCAACCCAATAAGGAGGGTGGTTTTTGGCACCCAAGCACTTGGGAAGGGTCATTCCCCCGTCCTGGATCTCACCGGGCTGGGGGTCTGCCTGTGCAAGGTGCGCTGACAGAGAGATGCCATGGGAACAGATGGATCTTGGGATGAGTTGAGCGTATTTGTCATAGTTGTTAGTGGGCAACTTGCAGGACCGGGAACAAAGAGCATCTTTTGGGATTGTGCAGGAGGTTGGGATGTATCGACGGTCCTCGTGCCTGCGGGGAGAGGATGAGGATGCAGTTAGCTTGCAGCAAGGTGCTGGCATCACAGCGCATCAGACCTGTGCTGTACCATCCCGTACCCTGCAGCATCGCTCTCGCGGTCAGCAAACGTTGTATAAGCAGCAACAGCAGGAATTGCACCGTAAAAATACAATCATATTTTGAAATAAATGCAAGAACTGGCTGCACATCACCACCAGCCAACAGCTTTGGAGAGAGACATCCTGACCAGGCTAGTGCAGGGCAAATGCTGTCTGGCAGAATAGAGTTACCTGTGTTGTAAGTCAGCCAAGGGATGTGGGGAATTGCCTTCACCTGTATGGGGTAAAAAGTCTCCCGGGCGTTTAAAATTCAAGTCCCAGTCCTTGGAAAGGAGACCTTGGCTGTGCACGGACACGGGATGTCTTGATGAGGTTCCTACTGACCTGCCATGCCTTTGCCCTGAGGGCTGTTCCTGGGACATCGGCCCCCATCACACCCTGTGCCAGCAGAGCTGGAGCTGGCACCCCGTAAAGCCACTGAGCCTGCTTTATGGGCGAGTGCAGGCAGCACAGGAGGGGCTCTCACCTGCCTGTGCCTGGCAGGGAAGCCTGCCCGCCTCACAGTCACACTAAGGCTCCTTTACCCCTCACTGGAAGCATAAAGGGGCCTTAAAAAGGAAGCAAAAGGAACTTAAATTTAATTTACACTCACTTAGAGACCTCTTTACGTGGCTAGAGGAGCATAAAGGGGCCTTAATGTAGCTGGGAATCAACCCCTGAAAGTATCTGGGCCTGACTGCTGGGCATTCATTTTGCAGAAGCTCACCTCAGGCTGCAATCCAGCTTTTAATTCCTCAACCCAGATCTGCCAATGTATGGGGAGCAACAGTGGCTCTGGTGGGGTTAGGTCTCATTTACATGCACGTAAGCAAAATCAGAGTTGGGTTTCCAAGGAATAACTTGTAGGGAGCGTGGTCTTGGCTTGCCAACACATTTGTGCCAGCCTTTGTCTCTCCATCGTCCGCTTGGATCAAGTGAAAGGATTTCCCAGTTCAAATTCCTGCTCCGGCATGGGAAGGGACTCTCCTCTCTCTCCTGCCGAAGGGACAAGGAGGAGAGGCTGGATCACTCATGGAGGGGACGGCCGATGGTGTTCCTCTTCTCTTAACACTCACTCGTGTGGATGTGGCTTCCCAGGAAGCCTGAGCCTGCCCTCGCCTTTCTGTTAGCGTGAACAAAGCGAAGATTGATGCTCTATGTGCTGCATGGAGGAAACCACATTGCAGCTGTGAGCCCCAGGAGACACCGCCAAGTTCTTTGGAATTTGCCTGGTCCCCTACGAATCCCAGCTGCTGGCTGGCCGGAGCCTATACGGCAATCATTGCTGAGGTTCTGCTTGTTACAAAGCCACACTGCAGCCCAGCGAAGGGCAATGACCCACAAGCCATTTAGCAGCGTCCCCTGTGACACCAGGAATCCCTGCACCACCCCTGTCATGGGCGATCTGCATCCTAGAGGAGCTGGAAGAAGCAGTGTCCAACCCCAGGTTTGGTGAACCTGAGCCAGGATTCAGGGAAAGCCAGCCCGTGCGGGATGGCAGGATGGCTGGGAGGGAAGATTTGGGTCTCTTGTACTCTGGGCAGCTGGGGCACTCCCACCTGCCTGGGCACTCCCACACATGCTGTGAGTTTTCCAGGGTAACACCCATCAGGCGTGTGAAAGTTGGGATCTCCCTTTGGAGCATTGCCTGAGAGTACTGGGATCCGGCGTGTCTGCTTATTTATAGCCCTCAAGGACCTTGGAGCAAAGAGCTTGTGGACAAAGCCACTGGTGGAAGAGGCTGAAACCAAGAACTTGACGTATCTCAGAAAAGGACGGGGCATTTATATCTAAGAAAACCATCCAGATTTATCACAACTCCCGTTCAGAAGGGAATATTCAACCCAGAGCTTCAGGGCTGTAGTTAATGATGACCAGAGCCAGTATCCCTATGGGTAGGATCCCACTTGGGTCTGTCTCCCCAGATGTGGGAGACGATTCCCCCCTTCACTGTGGGATGCTCTCAGAGACATGGGAACAGACAAAATGGCCTTGAGGTCTGACCCTTTCTCACCATTCCCATGCTCACAGGGTCGCTGGCATCAGCCCTCTCCACCACGCAGCAGGATGCAGGAGTGTGCATTTTGCTCAATGAGGATGCAGATCCCTCCTTCCTCCGGGGTCCTGCAAACGTAGGAACGAAACCCAGCAGGGAAGGACCAGTGGTCATGCTGTCCCCTGTGTTTTCTTTTGGTTTTTAATCTGGTTTTTTTTAATCTTTGGGTTTTTTTTAATCTTTGGTTTTAAACGCATTTAATGGTCACCTGTTCCTGACCTGGCGGGGATGGCTGGCAGGGAGCAGGGCACACGAGTGCTGGGTGCTGGCAGAGCAGTAGACAGGTATTTGCTCTGCGTTTTGGCCTCCAGGCAAGCCTGGCTTCCCCCGTGCCAACCCTTGTTGCCTGCCCACCTGCCTTCCAGGCAGCGGCTCTGAAATCCACCTGGCACCTACTCCTTCTCCTCTCGTGGCTTTGCCCACCGGCGAGGTCTTTTCCATCCCTGCATTACACCAGCTCAGCCCCAGTGCCCTGAGCTGCTGGAGCCCAACGGGAAAGAGATGGGCACGGTCCTGTCCCTGGGTGCAGTGCAGAGTGAACTGCAGGACCCAAACCAGCTCATCCTCCCCGTGCACCGATAGAGATCTCCTTCAGAAGGCATGTGAAAAATGTAGCCGCGGGCAACCATCAGTGTCCCCTTAAAAAAGGAGCCTGGTCTATTTTTGGTTTGGATCTGCTGCTTTTTAATTAAGGGAAACCGCCTGCCCCCCTCCCTGTGGCCGCGCGGGGCTGCCCGGACAAACGGGGTGGCAGGAATTATTTAACGCCCCTTCCTGTCAAGCTGTCATGTTTAATTAGCACCCTCCTGCCCCAGCCCAGGTTAAAACCAGGCTGCAATAACACCCGGTGCTGGCCCCGGGCTTCCCACTCAGCAACACCTCCGAAATACCTCCCGGGGAGGCAAGTGGAAGGGGACCCCTGTGTTCTTCCCTGCGTTGCACCGTGCGTTAATGCTTCTTCTTAGCTGGACCATGCTGTTGCAGTCGGGGCTCCCTGGATGAAGGACTGGCTGCAGAGTCAGAGTTGGAGACACTTGGTAGCCCTGTAAGGGGGAAGGGCTGCTCTCCGGTCCCTACAGCCACAGGGGGATGATAAGCTAAAGCAGCTTCTTGGCTCTGCCTGCCGCATCTGAAACCATGCAGCCAAGAGAACTGATCCTATAGACGTCTCCTGCCAGCCCAGGGGTGTTTGAGCAATGCTGATGGGTTCATTTGGCACCAGCTGGCTGGTATTGCCTCTCCTCGGCTCTCACTGGATTGGGCACCACCTACCCCCGGCAGATGCAGAAAGTTGGCCAAAAGCATGGACACCGAAAAGCCTGGGCTGTTCAGAGGAAGAGGAGGAGGAGGAGGGATGCACATGGAGAGGATACAGAGGGGGTTCAGGGCAACCTCCCCTCCCACTTGGGGCCCACAGCAGCCACTGCCTTCAACCAAGCCCCCTGTCCACCCCACCCAGCCTGGGGGAATGATCTTCATACGCCAGCGCTGGGCTGCAGAGGATGGGAAGGAACTCTGTGCTCTCCTGGTACTTATCAGTGGCCAGGAAGCAAATTTTTCTAATTGACAGCAAACCACAGCATTTTACGGAGTGGAGAGAAGGCCAGCAGTCTATCAGGCATCCTGTGAAACCGGAGTGGGACAACATCCAGCCCCGATGGATAGAGCGGAGCTGACCTGCCTTGGCCAGCTCCGGTCCAATAACTCACTCCTGTTTGCATTTAATTACAAACGTTAAAAAGCCCTTTCTTTTCACAACAACAAAGCCTTGAACCACACTTCAAAGTTGGGTTTCTGGGACAGTTGCATACCTTTTAAAAATAGCCCTCTGAGCGGTGCCAAGTGCTAAATGGATTGCAGAGGGCAGGTCCCCCACGTGGGGCTTCAAACAGCCCAGCCAGCACCGCTGCCTGCTCTGCTGCTGCCTCCTCCCCCGAGACCCTCCCGAAGGGTGTCCCTGTGTTGCATGAAGCTGCAGCTCCACTTTTCTTCTCTCATGGGCTTTTTTTCATGGGTGTTTCAAATCGGGAGATGGCAAGGCTGCAGCTGCACCGCAAAGCCCTTGGAGGGTGTTTGGGAAAGGCATGGAAGTGCCCACATGAGCCTACACCCCCATGGCCTTACATGCCATTCGGGAGGCAGCGGTTTGTCATCTGGGAAGTTATAACTGGAATATTCATGGCAAGGAAAAGGCTGGAGGGGAAACTGAGGCAGCGCTGATTCTGGTCGGAGTGTCCTTCCACCCTGTCCTGGTCTCTGCTGGGACCCGTCTGGTTTCCCAGGAGTCTCCTGACCCTTCAGCCCAACCTTGGTCCTGCTTGTGGTCAAGTGTCCTCAGAGCTGATGGCTGGGACAGCTGTGATTTAGAGTCTTTTTGCTCTAAAACAAGGAATTCTGCTCCCCTGAACGTTTTTCTAAGCATTGACTGAGTTTATTTTCTCCTTTGCCCCTTGGTGACACAGAAATCATAATACACAGAGTGGGAAAGAGGAGGTCTACAGCAGAGGGCCCAGTTCTCACGGTGATTAACTGAGATAAAAACAAATCCACCCAGCAGCACTGACGTGCCCTGGCTTGGAGCATCCTCATCTCTTCCTCAACCTCCCTCGGCAGCTCAGTGTCATGGTTTCAGCTGGGATGGAGTTAACTTTCTCGCGGGCAGCTGGTGTAGCGCCGTGTGTTGGATTTGGGATGGGAAATAGTGTTGGTATGCATCGATGGTTTTGGTTGTTGCCAAGCTCTCAAGGCCTTTTTCTGCTCCTCACCCCACCCCACCAGGGAGCAGGCTGGGGGAGCACAAGAAGTTGGGAGGGGACACAGCTGGGACAGCTGTCCCCAACTGACCAATGGGATATCCCATACCGTGTGATGTCATGCTCAGTATATAAAGCTGGGGGAAGAAGAAGGGAAGGGGGGGATGTTCGGAGTGATGGTGTTTGTCTTCCCAAGTAACCATGATGTGTGATGGAGCCCTGCTTTCCTGGAGATGGCTGAACCCCTCCTGCCCATGGGGAGAAGTGAATGAATTCCTTGTTTTGCTTTGCTTGTACATGCATCATTTTTGCTCTACCTACTAAGCTGCCTTTTATCTCAACCCACAAGTTTTTTCTCACTTTTACTCTTCTGATTCTCTCCCCCATCCCACTGAGGGGAGAGTGAGCGAGCGTCTGTGTGGTCCTAGTTGCTGGCTGGGGTTAAACCATGATACTGGGAAAGGCAGGAGGCATTTGCTTACTGTGGGTTTTAGGCAGGGGCTGCCTCCCCAGAGCCTGGAGCCAGCCCAGAGAGGGCAGGTTGTCCAGGGTCAAAGTGGAAGTTTTAAAGAGGGGGTTTCTTACTGCGAGGAAGCAGAAACCATGTCTCTGAGGAGGGGGCTGGGAGCTGAGGGTTTGCTTCAAGCAGATATGTTGCATTTTTCTGGGGTAGCATCTCTTTGGCTGGAAGCTGTTGATGAAGATGAAGCAGTTTGACCTGTGCCATGATATAAGTCATCAGATCTCTTCCCTGTTCAGCTTTTCCAGAAGCAAAGTCAGGGAGTATGAGATCTGGTGAGATGTCAGCATCCCGCAGCATCCTCCAGTGCTTTGGGATCGGTGTGGCCAATGTCCCCAGGGTCCACAGGCCCACGCCAGCACCATTCAGATGCTCTCAACCTGTGTTGCGTCCCCCAGCATCGCCGTTCCCATCACCGCATAGGGTGCTGCTCCTTTCCTCCGTGGGGAAACGCCGCCTGGGCTGGGGCTCCTCCATAAAGCCCTGCAAACCCAGCAGAAGCAAATTGCTACCTACTAGAGACAAAACCCAGCTCCCAGGGCAAAGGAGACTGCGTTTAACTCCGGGAAAAGCTCTTCGTGTTGGAAGTGTGCTTTTCTTGGACTGCTCCGCTGTATTTATGCAGGCTGGTATGCAGGGAGTAATTAGAACCTCATCCTGAGTACTCGACGAGCGTGTTTTCCATTCTAGATGTTGACAGGTCAGGCTATCTGGCCATCCCTCTGTGCCTAAAAATATTGATGTTTTCTCTTTGTTGAAACCAAAACAAGGGTCTAGGAAGTTCTGCTTATTGACAGTCTGTCGGTGGCACGCGTGGTTCTTCACACCTGTGGGCTCCCTGTGCCCACACCTAACCCCGCCGGAGCAACGGGAATGGGAAAAGCTGGTGCAGGTGTCCATGCAGAGGGGCTGGGGCTGTCACGGCTGCTGGGAGGCATGGGAAAAGGATACTAAATGGAGCAGAGCGAGCAGGGCTGGGAGGTGTTTGCCCGGATGAGGCTGGTCAGGTGCTCCTTGCACCTCGGACCAGCCGCCAGAGAGTCCATGCTGCTCCGAGAGTGGAAGCAGGGAGAGGTGGGTTCTTCAAACCTCCAGACCGTGGGTTTCACTAAAAACCTGGTGTCTAACCTGACAGGAGAGAGATGGGAGGATGCCGAGGATGCACTTGCTCTTATCTCTCTAAAAGAGTTTGTAAAATCTACAGGGAATACCCAGGAGGCAGCGTGGGCTGACAAAGCTTACGAAGCTGTTGGAGGAGGTTTCAGGGAGTTCACACAGCCGTGAGCAGCTGAACTAAAATGACCTCATTTTGGGTGATTCATGAGATGAAGCTGAAAGGGGACCCCATCGGGAACCATCCCCTCTGCCCTCATCTGCCATGGTCCCAGTGTCCCAGCCTGTGCCTCATGTGTCCCTTTCCACCCCTCTGAAGCTGGAAAAGCCTGCAGAGGACACACTAGAAGGGCTGTGTTAGTTGCTCATTGTGGGATGCCTGTTCTACATCAGGGGAGGGGAACAAGGACACTGGGGTGGGAGCACCCCCAAACCCTGCCTGTGCATCCCGGTGACCTGCAGGACAGGATGCTGGGTGGAGGGGATGGACTGGAAGGACAGACTGGCTGTAGGTGAGACCAGCAGCCATGGCATTGCTCCCATCACACTGATCCCCACGTTTCACAGCAGCCCTGCTCCCGTTTTGGGCCACCGCTCGCTGCCAGAGCATCGTGTTGGTGAAGGAGGGTTATTTTCCTTCTCCACGTTTGCCTTCCATGAAAACCAGCCCTACCGTGTAATGTTTCTCATTTCCTCTATACATTAATGAAGGCTCGAAGTGAAAAGCTCCACACTTAGGCTGACCTAACCCCGAGCTAAGCCGGCAGTCGGAGGGACACAATGAGCCGGCTGTTCGGACCTCGCTGGCACCGGCTCCTTGTCTGCTCCCAACACAATGGTGTTTTCCTTGGCCGGCGTTCAGAGGTGCAGGAGGGAGATGGTGACAGGGAGGATTCCCACGTCTCCCTGGTGAAACTGCCCAACACTGTGGCGTTGCGCTGCCGGGATGTGCTGCGGAGCCCATCCTTGGTGGTGCAGCCCCGTGGTGCTGGCTCTCTCCGAAGGGTGCAGGGACAGGGGTGAGATGGGCAGTGCGGCCGAGCACCGGCAAAGGAACCAGCACCGGTGTCTGTGTGTGCAGGGTCTCTGTTTCATCCATCCCATCTGCATCTTCTTAGAAATTAGAAAAAAGAAGTTTTTAAATTTAGGGGTGGAGCATTGCTCTTCAAATGGAAAATTTTGGGGGGGGGGGGGTGTCCATCTTCTCACTGAATAGCTCCAGTTGCTCACGCCTGCATTTTGGGGTAATAAGCTCTTTTTCCATAGTATTTCCCCCCACAGCTGTAGCAGTGCAGCAAGTGGTGTGCTTCCCAATAGTGTTTCCACTAAGATCAGTGTTTTATTTCATACAAAGTCCTTCTGAATGTGTTTTGGTCGCCTCTTCTCCCTCTGGGCTGGGGTAGCATTTCACTGCTGTTTATTGTTTCGCAGCGAAGGGGACCAGCCATCCCGGCCGGCAGCAGAGCAGCCTGGTGGGTGCACGTACGGTGCCTGGCTGATCTCGTACGGGTTGCTTTTCCACCAGCTCAGCACTTGATGGGGGCACGGGCATAAGGAGAGGCAGCAACCCAGCGTGGCCTTGCAGAGCTTGTCACCGTGTTTTACATCTGCTCTATTGTTTATATTAATTCAAACCCTATTTCACCTGCACACGCCACAGCTGGAGAATCTCCTCCCAAGGAGGCAAAGGTTTTAATGAAAACCTGCTCTAGCTGTCACTGCGAGTGTTGGGGTCAAGCAAGTCGGCTTTTTGTTGCCTTGAAACCTGCTCAGGGCGATAGTTGGTGAGCTGCAATCCCCACCTGGCGTTCCCCGGCATCGGTGCTGCACGCCGGGCGGTGATGCCAGGTCCCTGCCTGCTGCACACAAGGGGCTCTTGCTTCATCACCCCGATGTTTCATCACCCCGCAGCTGGAAGTCCGAAGCCCTTCTGGCTATAGGCTGCTCTGAATTTTGCAAGAAATCAGTGGGGTTTTCTGCCGAGTTGACTTGGATATAATTTTTGAGGAGTTTGCAACTCTGGCAGGTAGGGAAGTGTAGAAGGTTCAGCTGAGCCTGACACGCTGGCCTGATAAGGCCCTCGAGCACTATATAAATGCACGGGGTCCCCTGTTAGGTGGGCTCTGAAGAATTGCAAGGAAGGCAATTGCAAGCAAGGAATTGTGAGCAAGGCGGGTGTTTCCAGGAGCATCCTGGAGGGATTGCTTCCTTTAGCTCGCTGCTTTTCACTCTTTGGGGTTATTTTTTTTTTAATCTGGAAGCAGTGTAAAGCAATACTGTGGGGGTGTGTGGATGCTATGAGGGTTGGCACAGCAGTAACCCACAGCAAATCTCTGACAGCGAAGTCCCCAGGTCGTGCACGAGCTGGAGCAATGAGCCTGGGGCTTGTCACGGTGCTCCCATGGGAGCAGGGCATGATGATGCCAAGAGCTTAGGGGTGAGCTTTGAGTTCATTTTTAGTGCAAAAAATGTAAGAATCCAGTTCAATAGACCTGCCTGGAGGGAAGGTACCTGGTGGCAGAGCCTCTCCCATCGCGCACGCTGCGGCATCGCTGGCTCCGCCGCCAAAGCTGCAGGCTGAGCAAGTCAAGCGGGAAGGTTTTGAGAAGCGGGGATAATTAATTTTGGAAGAGATTACGAAAGCTGTGGTGAATTCTCTGTCACTTCGAGAGCCCAAAGCAGGCTCTGGATGCTGGTGTAAAATATCTGCTTTCATTCAACCGCAAGCTCTCGGGGCGAGGCCAGAATCCCTCGGTGAGACTTTTCTGGCCAGCGCCGCGCTGGAAACCAGTGACTGGCTGATCAGAGGGAAGAGTAGTAATCTTAATTTATCACATACTTTTCATCCCAAAGCACTTCCACAGTCCGAGCAATCTTTGCTGCCAACTGTTTGCAGCAATCCTTTCAACTACCCAAGCTGAAATGTTTCCTGGGCTGTGACGGCAGCGAGGGCTGTCAGGAGGCAGGGGCAGGTTGCCCTGAAAAATCTCCTTTTCCAATAGAGAGAAGTCCTTCCTGGGAGATGCACAAGCCGGACAGACGGAGCTCCCCGGCTGACATTCCCGTCCGGGGAGAGTTTCACAACCCTGAGTTCACAGCGAGGTCCTTGGGACGGTTACAGGGCTCGCGCAGCACGGATCCGGTCTGCATCCCGACGGATTTTGCAATATAACATCCCTCCCACGGCTGTCAGGGTGTCGCTGCCGGCAGCCCTGGCTCGCGGGACGGGCGAGCCGGGAAATTCTGTGGCATCAAAAGTCACCGCACTTTGTACGAGCAGCCATGAGTCAGGGGCACCAGCGACAGGAGGGTTTGGCTTGTCAAGAATATTTTGATGGAGCCGTGCATCCCGGCCGGGATGGCTTCTCGGTGGGGCTGGATAAACCCTCGAGGCCAGGAATGGCACATCAGAGCATTACTTGGTGTCAGAAATCGAGTTCTTAGCCCTGTTTACCCATGACGGGTCTAAGCTGGGACTTTCTACAGCTCTGGAGTGAAAAGGGAGCTGCACGCCCCGGTTCATGCTGCAGATGTGGGAGATGCACATGACGGTGCGGTCCTCTGGTCGGGCAGACTGGAGACCATCTCCCCGCTGCTCCTCCCAGCCCCGATCCCACCCCGCCGTGGCCTCGGCCACATCCAGCACCAGCCTCCTGACTTTGCAGCTTTCGAAGCAATTCCCCGGGCAGCCGCCCCCCGCTTCCTCCCAGGCCTCGCCGGGGACTTACATGAAAAGGTCATTTATAAAACCTGACGTTTTGTTTCATTGCGAGTGCCCCGGCGAGGGCCGGGTTTGAACTCCGCTTTTATTCCACGCGGCTCCTATTTATTTCTCGGATGGATTAGTAAATCGCGGCTGTCACTAAACATTAGCCTGGCTGTTTCATCAGCTCTCCCTCTGCGAGCTGACAGTTCATTAGAGCGCGATACCCCTCAGGATGCTGCCACCCCCTTGCCCTCTGAGCAAGGCTTTTCTCCCAGGCTCAGCCGTGCCCCGCGCCATCCCAACCAGCTGTACAAATGCAAGCAGCAATGAGTTAAAACTAACAAAAATAAAAGGCTCCCCAGGTAACAGCTCCATATCCAGTTATCATTCCTAGAAAAGCCAATGGAAAGCACGAATAACACGAAAGGGGATGATTATCGGCGTTTTTCAGGCTCCGTGGCACAGGGCGGAGGGAGGGTTGGTACAATTCGGGATTTGTGTGTCGAGGGGCTGCACGGTAGCCCCCTTTGAAAGGTTTCGTACCCTCTCTCAATTCCTAAGTAAACCTCTCGTCCCCCTGTCAGCTTTGATTTGTAACCGTACTCGTGGCATCTGGTTTTCATATGAAGGGTGGAATACAGGGGATGCTGTCTGCTCGCTTCTGCCCAGAGCTATTCATCTGGGGCCGGCTAGCCAAAAAAAAAAAATAAAAAAATAAAAAAAAACACCGTTCCTGAAAGGCACTAATCATTGCGGAGGCGAAGGGCAGAGAAAGGATCTGCTGTCCCTGCGTGCTGCGAAATGAGGGGCAGAAGGGTGAGGAGGAGCCATAGCCCACCCGGGTCCAGGCTCTGCTGCAGTCCCACTTGGGATGGGGATCTGGCAAATGCATCCTGGAGTGTTGGGGCAGAGGAAAGGATGGGTTTGCAGAAAGGTTCTCACCAATGGTTGATGGTATGTGCACATGGCACATGCTTTTGTGGCACACCTGCCCCCCCCGTTTTGTCCCCAGCACCCTTTCTCCATGCTCTTGGCAGCATTGGGTGGCACAGGGTGGGTCTGAGCATCCCAAACACCCTTGGAGTCGCACGTGGTTGCTGGTACCAGGGGCTCAGCTCCAACCAGCCGGTGCAAAGCCCACCTGTGTGGCACAGGGCTTGGGCAGCACCCGGCACGGGGCGGTCGCAGGCTTTTGCAGGGTCTTTGGGGTTTTACTGGTGGGTGAAATGGGACTGTTTCAGTGTGCTGTGGTCAGAGCCTGCTTTATGAAATGGGTGTCCTGCTTTTGCCCTGACCCTCAGCGGTGGCATTTGCAAAGCCAGGAGGAAAACCTCTGCCCAGAGTCAGCTCAGGGCACCCGCGCTGCCCATGGCTGCTTCTTGTCTTGGTTGATTTTGATTTTTTATTGCACATGGCCATTTTGCTTCTGTTTCTTGGAACTTTGAGATTCCCAGCGGGCCGAGATGGTCACTGTCCTGCAAAATGCATTAGGAAATGCCAGGCTGGCCACATGAGAGCCGCAGAGGAGGCAGCACCATGCCCCTTTCCCTCAGCAGCTGCGTGGGACCAAGTGCTTTTGGGGGAGCCACAGGCAGAGTTCCCCACATGCTGCGTTGTCCTGCATGGCTAGTGGTGGGCGAGCAGGGACAAGGACATCCCGGGGTGACAGCTTGTTCTCCATCCGCACATGGTGGTGGCTTTCGGGCATCCCCCAGCCCGGAGAGCACAGCCTCGCACGGTGCCTCGGGTGAGGGAGTCCCAGCTGGGTGAGGTTTGCTCTCTCTCACCTTATTATCGGAGCTGGAGGATGAGATGAGGCTGTTCTCTGGGGTGGCTTCCAGCAAAGTCCAGATCCCGGCGCCGGCATACCAGAGTACTGATATCAAACCCAGCAGTGACTGGCCAACTGGGAACACTTAAAAGCAGGGAGGATAGCAAAGACCACGGCCGGGCCTGTAGCTGGCATGGAAGCAGCCTTAAAAAGAGAAATATCTGCCTCCAGCTGCCGAGAGGCACTGGGGACACGGGATGCTCCCAAACCCGAGAGCTGCCAGGGACATCTCGTGCTGGGTCATGGGTCCCCGTGCATGGCTGAGTGTCCTTCTGTCCCCAGCTGCCTGCTCCATCCCAGGCTGTGCTTGCAGCCTTCCCCTTCAGGATGGGAGAAGCCAGAAGCAGAGCTGAATGTACCCTGATGTGCAAGACCGTGTTCAAACAGCACCAGAGACTTGCTGCCACCCCTTCCCTCTGCTAGCAAACTGCTTTCCAACCCCATAAAGCCATTAGAGAAGCACGCTTCAGCATCATCTATAATTTTAACGAGATGGTCTAATTTTCCTAAACCAGCAGCTGATTTTCAGCAGCGAGGAATGCTCCAGAGGAAGCAATTTTATTTTCCCTTCCCTTGCTGGACTTCCTAGGATGCAGCCTTTGATCCAGACTCCTGATGTTATCAAGTAGGAAGCTGCAGCTCTTTGAAGTGGGTTTCATGTCATTCTTTAAACTTCTGGGGGTTTTAAACCTTCAGCACTGGCTGCAGCTTTGGTACGGATCACCCCGACTTCAGATTTGAGGACCATGGCCACCAAGGGATGTCCAAGGGCTCAGCTGGGACCGCTCGCACCCCAGGTTGGGAGCTTGCAGAAGAGGCAAGATCATAGCTCTCACCCTGCTCGGGGAGATTAAATGCTTCAGGGAGCCCAGGGCTGTGGCCTGGGTAAGATTTGGATGCTCCGCTGCTCTTTTGAACATCTGGCCTTGCCACTGTGACCTGGGGCGGTGGAAACGGGTCACGTCCTGATTCCAGAGGAGCTGCATGGCCTGGATGTTGGGATGATGCTTTCAGGATTACACTCGTCTGGATCATTGTAAAACTCCTTTCTGTTTTCTCCCATGGCTACTTGTCCAAAATTTCACCCCGAAAAGGCACCCTCATGTCTTGTTTTGGAGGTGCAATGGATGCAGCTGGAAGCAGCAGCATGAAGCTTTCCTGAAGCAGCAGCAAACAGCTCTGGGACAGGAGCAGCCTCGAGCAGCTTGTGCTGGGAGCTCTGCTCACCTGTAGTGGATTAACAGGGATGGGCTTGCATGGGTTTGCAAATGAGTCCTATGTCGCTAACGAGCAGCACCCACGAGCCATGGGGTCACACAGCCACCTCCCAGGATGTGGGGATGAATTGAGCTTGATTCATGCAATGCCTTAAGCTGGGCTTAAAGTGTAACTGTTACTGCTTATTTATATCCTTCTATTTTTTGATGCTCCAGGGCATGTCATGCTGGGGTGCTGCACAGGCATAGAGTAGGAGGTGGGGGGGTCTCTGTCCCCCAAAACAACCTGAATATTAGT
This sequence comes from Numenius arquata, assembly GCF_964106895.1. Taxonomy (NCBI): domain Eukaryota; kingdom Metazoa; phylum Chordata; class Aves; order Charadriiformes; family Scolopacidae; genus Numenius; species Numenius arquata. The sequence goes on along the minus strand of NC_133588.1, from coordinate 11,444,113 downwards.
TGAAATGTTGCAGGTTCGGAGAGCAGGAAGGAGAGATTTGAAGGTATTTGCAGGTGTTTTCAAGCAGCTTTTCCCCCAGCACGGGGTGAGGAAGGCGCTGGGTGTTGGGCTGCAGGCAGGTACCCCAAAGTGTGGCTAGAGAGCCCATGCCAACCTTGTGAGCATCCCTGGGGGAAGTGATGGACTGGAGAGGAGGTCTTGGATGTGAACTCTGATACAGGCAGTGGCAGAGACACTGACAGCCCCCGTGGATCTGTCTTGAGCCTTTTTGCCCTCATTCCTCACCAGTCACTTAAAAAAGCAGGATAAAAAATAGAGCTCAAAGATGAACAGGCTGTAAGGCAGGGGAGAAAGTGGCCCGTATCCCCTGGCATGTGGCACCTCTTGGGTTTTGGCAGCTGGAGCACGCAGCCTTCCCCAGCCTGGCAGCACCGGCAGCGAGGAGGGCAGACTGCAGACAGGAGGGACATCAGTACATGTGGGTGTTTGCTTTCCCCTTTTTGTCCCCTGGCAGAGTTGCTGGCTTTGGAGTTTTGGTGGGAGCCCCCTGCAAACCCCACCACAGCATCTCCCTCCCAGCTGGGCCAGGGGGCTCTTCCTAAACCCCTGCACTAGCTTTCTAGAACAGCTTCTCCATTAGAGCTTCTCCCAGATAGCTCCTGTACTTTGGACTCTATACCCTGGGGTGGCAGGATGATGTCCCTGCAGCAGTGGCTTGGAGCCCATTTCCAGCGTCCCCCTGCAATCATTCCCTGCTGAGCCGAGTTGCTCCCTTCTCCCACAGATTCAGCACCTGGTAAGCAGCCTGTCACCTTTGAGTGGCACGGGACAAGCACGAGTGCAGGTGGATCTGCCCAGGACAATTGGGCATGGCCTCTCCAGCCTTTGGGATTTGCCGTGCCGGGGAGCCCTACACAACTGGAGCTCGTGAGGAGCCCAAGTAGGACAGAGAAGTCCTCAGGTGCCAGGTATGTGTTGGGGACACAGCCACTCTTTTTGGGCAGGAGACACAAAACAGGTGCCCAGAGCATGCCCACGGCTCGGTGGCAGCTCCAGGTACTGGTAGAGGATGCGCAGAGGCTTGGGGTGAGGTGCATGGGTCGGGCACTCTTGTACAGCACCAAGCACCATCCATTGGTCCCACTCCTTCCCAGGACAGGAGCTGCTGTGGGTACAGACTGCAAACGCCTCCTGTGCAAAGGCTGGAGCGGGTTTGGAGGAGAGAAGTGGTCCAGATCAAGGTCCCTGGCATGACAGACCCACAGCTGAGCAAGTGACAAGTGCCTCAGATTTCCAGGGCCACCGTGCATCCCTTGCTGGGGACCATCATGCCATAGCAGCCATTCATTTGCTTGCCATCAGCCCAATCATGGGACACACTAACGAGAAGCTCCCAGGAGGGGCAGCTGAGCAGCAGGATTGATGTCCTGCTGAAGGAAGGGATGATAAGCCCAACACCTGCTGCTTTGTGCCGAGGTTGATCTCCCACGCCGAGGGTGCTTGATCCCGGTGCCACTGCCTGGGAAAATTCCCTCTGGTTTCCTGATGGTGTAAGGGTGCTGAACATGTGTGTGAGCCCACGCTGCTGCTTCTTGCTTCCTAGCACCAAATCTAAAGCCCCGTGCAGTTTTTCAGGCCAGAAAATGGTTCTATTTCTCCCCTCCCCCAACCAGCTTCACAGTGATGTCTGAGGCTGAACTTTTGTCCTGCAGACAGAGACAGCTTTAATTGTGCCCCCATAAAGCAGCTCAAGCTCTTCCCTTGAGGAAGCTTCATGAGGAAGATGGAAAATAGGCCCTTAATGCCCTAAGAATTTTCCTCTCTTCCCCCACCCCATCTTCCCTTCCATCAACTTTTAAGCTCATCCAAAAACTGCAGCCCTCTGCTTCTATACATTGAGGGCAGGACAGGGATGCTGCAGCTTTGCCAGCAGCGCAAGATTTCCATTGAGTTATAAGTGGAAGCAAATGGTTTAAAAGGAAATTAAATTTACAGCTCTATAAAAAAATGCATTTTATTGCTTTGCCTGTCGTTTGGTAGAGGCAGGGAGATAAAGGAATGCTTTGCATTTGTCTCTTGCCTCGGAGCCCAGAGGCAAAAAGGAGGAAACCCACCGATCATGCAATGGCCAGGCGGCTGGATTCAGCCCCAGCTCTGTGCAAGTCACAGACAAAATCTGGGGAGTGGGATCCTTAGAGGTGATGCTCACCAGGGGCTGTGAAGCAGGATGCTTCATGCTCTTAAATGTTGGCTGGATGATGCCCCAAGTTTGGCTTGGAGGACGTGTTCTGCCCTAAGAGGTTGAACTGGGTCCTTCCCCAGACTAATTGCAGCCTTTTGCGAATGTGTGCACAGCAACACCTGAGGGCTTTTTTACAGGGAAACATATAGCTCCTCTCTATGGTTTATTAATTAATACCTTCCACATGTCATTACAGCACTGATTGGGGTGCTTAGAGTAAAAGGCAATAAAATCATTGTGCTGGACATCTGCAAAAGTCAGCGCGGTAAACTCTTCAACAGAAATGGGAGGGAGAGGTTGGTGCCTTCATGTTAAAAGTAGAGTGGCACAGGGCTGGCCAAGGAGCCAGGCTCACCTGTGGGCACATGCCAGCTCGGCCATTGGGTCCATCTGTGCCGGCATCATGCCATGTCCAACTGAGATGGGAGGATGCTGCAGGGCAGAGGAAGGAGAATGCCAGTGGCTTGTGTGTGCAGGGAGCTTGGCATGGCATGGCGTGGCATGGCCCCCGGTGCAAATCCCCGGGGTTACAGAAACATCCCTGGCTTGGATGCCGATGAGTGCAGGAAGAGCGATCGGTAGCGTGGCTGGGTTCGGTTTGCACAGCTCGGTGCCGGCAGCTGCAGCTCCACTGTCATCCCAGGAATGATCCTTCCCAGGGGTGCCAGCTCTGAGGGGACTCACCAGGAGCAGCTGGGGTGGCATCTTTCCCCATTGCCGCCTTTCTCGGGGACTTGGCACAGGCCAAAGGATGCTCTGGCTGCGCCCACAAAGCCTGTGTGAGGTGGGCGAAGGAGCTTTGCCTCTTCCAGCGGCGCCTGAGCTACAAAGCGAGTGTGCGGATGCTCTTGGCCCTCCAGAGGAGGAACCTCCCCCGGCTCCAGCCCTCCCAGCTGTGTCAATAGAGGAGGAAGAAACAAAAGTGCTCTTTCTTCGCCTGTTGTTTTTGCAGAGGGGGACAAGCCGATGGCAGTTGCACTGTGACACTGGCTGCTGGGGACAGGCGTGTGTTGGGCTCGTCCGAGCTCTCCACAGCCTTCTGGGAGGTGTTCAACAGCAGGGTGCAATGCAGGGACTCACAGACAGTCTGCTTATAGATAGATAGATAGATTGATTGATTTCCTTTTGCTGATGACTTTATTGAGAGCAGATCATTAAAGGAAGGAAGGGAAGGGGCTTTCTGGCCTTTCTCTGGAGCCAGGTTTTTTCTGGGAGCAGTGTCCTTCCTGCTACCATGGCCTGGGGTGGTTGCACATCCCTAGGCTTTGCTGGGACATCTCTCTCTTCGTGGCTGTCCACGCAGTTCTCGTGTCCACGCTGCCAGCTGCACCCAGGCTCCCCGCTGCATATTCTCTGTCCCCACCTCCGAGTAACCTCCCTCATGGTGTGTGCAACAGCCCAGGGGAAGGAGGACTGAGGACATCACGAGGATGAGACCAGGGTCTGGCTGGTCCTCTACAGTCCCCCAGTGCCTTGCAGTGAGCAATCCTGCAGGCAGCTTCTGAAGTGCTTTGCAAGACGTCAGTGGCTCTCCATGTTTATATCGTGCTAGAGCATCACCCAGCGATGCCGCCGTTCCTCCAATGCTCCTGAGCACACAGAGCTCAGCAGGACTTCGGAGCAGCAGCTCATCCCTCGAAAGCCTCCTCCACATCCTCATGGGCTGCAGATCCAGGAGCCTCCCCATCCGTGTGGGCCCGAGACAAGCCCAGGTGCAGGCAGTGGCAGCCACAGCTGCCGGCCGACCCTCTGCTGTGTTTCCTCCCCGGCGTAGCTCCACGGCAGCCTCTCCAGACTTGACATCAGCTGTGAAAACAAGAGGAGCCGCCTTCTTTCATGGTGCAGGAGATGTGTTCGCCTGCTCCGGCAAAGCCCCTGCCACCACCGTGGCGTGGGGAGCAGAGGACTGACAGCGCTGGGTGCATTGGGCTTCTCAGCCTTTGCAACAGGAGGATGCCCGTCCCCGTTTGCCAAACGCTACACATCATATATGCTTCTAGGATTGGAATGATGATATGTGAGAGTCACTGTGCCTGCTCGTTTTAAAGTGCCTTGCCCGAGAATGGCTGAGCAGAGGCTTGGAGGAGACACTAGACCTGGTGGGGACACAAAGGTCCCCCCATTTTTCTCCCCAGGCCTGCTCCCACTTTCAGAATGCTTCAAAAGCTGCAATTTGAGCGTTATCATCCCTCCTTTTGGCAGTGCTGTCAACCTAGAGCTTTCCTGCAGAAGATGCCAACTCCTGCTTGTGTTTTCTGCCTCTGTCGGGGTCACATAGCCCTGACTGGACTGCCGACACCATGGATGTGCTCCGAGTCTCCCCACACATCCCTCCTCCTGGTACCGTGGCTGGATAAATCCGTGCAAGTGTCTTGCAGCCTTAGGGCTGGTGAGCATCTCGGGAGGCTTTGCTCCAGCTTAAACCCCAGGGTTGTGGCGATGTCTGCAGGCAAGAGCAGGGGACCCGAAATGGCTCTGCTCAAACCAGTGCATGCCTGCCTGCGTCAGGGTGAGAACAACTGGGTTTTTTCTTGTGGACTCTCATTTTCTTCGTCTACAATGATGGAGTTGCTGGTGGCAGTGTTCCTGCCGGGCACTGTGAAATCCCCAATGCAAAGCCAGTCTGCTGGCCGTGTACATCCATCACTTTTCCGTAGGAAGCCCAACTCGATGCTCCGAGGATGAGTCAGGCAACAAGGAGATAAAGCGAAGTCGAGCGGAGCTATTCTGATTCACGCTTTGCCTTGAAAAGCAGCAGATTTATACGCAGCGTTTGCAGGGGCAAAGTGATATAAATCAGCTGCTCTCCCATGTCGTTTCCATTGCTGCTGCTGGTTCCCACACATATATCCATTTTAATCTCCGGGCTGACAGGGAGAAATCATTCCTGGGTGCTCCTCAGGCCAGCCAGTGTGCTTTGGGCAGGAGAAGGGGAGTCCCAGAGAGAGGAGAACGATGTCTGTTGCTCAAAGAAAGCATCTTTTCATCAAGCAGATACATATTTTGGTGGCTCCTTCCCTGGTTGGATGCTCCGGCCAGGTCTGCCTGCTGCTCTTGACCCAGCGGGGCCTTATGTCTGTGATGGGTCACCTTTGGGGTGCCAAGCCTGTTGTCCCCAGAGCTGTCTGGCCACGTGCATCACCGTGACAGGGATGCTCAGAGGATGCACAAGCGGGGAGCCAGCGTGCCTGGGTTTGCAGTGTAGCTCCTGATGCTCAGCTGGTTTTTGGCAACTGGAGTCAGGGAGAGGAAAACAATACGCAATTGCACTGCAATTAAACAGCCTCCTAATTGTAGTGCTACATACGGCTCTTCCGCTGCTTTCTAAGTTTGGTGGCATAATTACAGCAGCAGGGTGAAGGCAGCATCTGTGTTCCCACCGTGCCAAGCCCTGCCTTCCAGGGATTTTGGATTTGACTGTATAAATCCTGGGCTGAAACCTGGCGTCCGATGAAAGGGAAAAGTAACCCCCAAGCTCTGCCTGGGCTTGGCCCTGGTGAGGCACGATGGGCAAAGCCCTCGCATCCCCTGCAGCCCCTTCGGTGCTTGCTGGCCGTGTTCTGGGACAGAGACAGGCAGCATGTTTTCCTCTTTTAACGTGTTTTTGCAAAGCAGCTTTAAAAAAAAAAAAAAAAAAACAACAACCAAAAAACAACAACAACAAAGTCTTGCCCTGGTGGATCATTGTAACTCTCAGTTTAGAAACATGCGGCGAGGCAGATTAAAGGGTGACTCAGGGGAAGGCAGGCTGGGTGTCAGGACGCTGGGATGTACCAGGAGCGGGCGCAAGGGAGTTGTCCTCTTGCCATGCCTCCAGCTCCCCATCTTGGCTCTTTTTCGGGAGGACACAGGATAATGAATCTATTTCCCTCTTGCTGATCCCAGCACCGGCTTGTTGTTGTAGGGTCGCTTGTGCAGTGTGGTTTGGTTTAGGAGCATCCCTCCAGCATCCCCATGCCCACGAGGGGCACTGACCGCCCCGGGGGGGGCAGGTGCCTTGCAGGCAGCGCTGCCTGCCCTAAGCAGATGGGCAGCGTGGGCACAGCGATGGCCAGCGGGGCGCAGGCAGACTCCCAGACCTATATTTAATTTTTTTTATATATATATATTTTTTATTTTTTATTTTTTTTTATACTGTGGGTTTGAGGAATCCCGAGATAAATGCCACTTTCTGTGTTAAAAGGAGGACGTCTTGGAAAGCAGGGGAGGGAAGCTGAATCGCAGCCTGTGTTTTCGGCTGGAAACGTGTCTCGGGTCCCGAATGTTTTCCATCACACAGGCGGGTTTGTGTGGGTTCACCTGGGCAGGAAGCGGCGGGGTAAAGCGATACCCCACGGGGCGCGGGCGGCCCTTCTCCAACACCCCCTTTCCCTAAACCCGATAGCAGCCGGCGGCTGTTAATGAAATAAGCAGCCACTTTACGGCAGCTCTTGCACCATGTGCGAAAATTATTAGTTGCAACGTTTTGCTGGAAAAACGGAGGAAAAGGAGTGGGGCAGATGAGAGATGCATGAAGTTATTTGCTCCGCAGCCCCCATCCCCACACCGGCACAAATATCCCACCCTGCTTCCCCCTGCAAATATCTCCTGCTTGCTCCCAGCAGCATTAAATCTCCAGGTGAAGGAAAAAAAACCCCTTGGTCTGTGAATTCACTGTAAAAGTATGCGGGATTTAGTAACGTTGCATTAGCACTGGTTCGGTCATTGCTAAATAGCTGAGGGAAATAAATAGTTTCTGGTGTCCATCGGATTAGGTATTGTCTGGGATGCTTTCTACGGGGAGGAAAAATAATCCCAAGATGAGCACGGTCCATCGGATGGGGAATGATGTCCCGACCCCTTGCACTTTCCTACCCGCATCTGCCCGCCACTGGGGTCTGGAGAAAAACCACTAATGAGTGGGTTTCACCTGTTTTTCAGAAGCAAGATTTGAAAAAATAAAAAAAAAAAAAAGTCACTGTTTGGAAGAATTTGGATTTCCAGCCAGGATATAAAAATACACATTTTTTGTTCCAGACTCCCAGAGGGTCAGGGCCGGGGGAGGTTGTTCTTTTTCATTTCTCCTTCAGTGGCCAAAGATGAGGAAGGGATGAGACGCATGGGAAAACATGGAGCCTGGTCCCTGAGGGCAATAGCCATATCCTCACCCCATTTCTGTGCTTTCCAGCCACTTTTTGCTTGCAGAATCACCTCACCGCTGGGATTCAGACCCAGGAGCGACTGTATCTGTGTTTTCCCTGTGGGAAGGGCAGCAGCAGCATCCTCTCCTCAGATCTGGTCTTCCTGAGCCAATGTCTTAAAATCCCCCTGCTCTGCCCAAAAAACATACCCCAAAGCAGAAGGGAAATTCCCAGTTCTCACCTTGCATCTTGTACGCACACCCTAGGGAGGGATGTTGTCCCAGACTGGTACCAGGACCAATGCAGCAGGGATGGGCTTGGACCCCGAGTGCTTTTCCATCTCACGCAGCACTGGCAAAAGGAAAATATTTTCAGGATGGCATTCCTCAGTCCCCTAAAATATTCTCTGCTAGTTTTTTTGACCGATGAAAGAAAAATATACTGGTGTGAGGAAGGAGATTTTGTCACTCAGTGTGTCTCTGGAGAAAACGTGCCTCCTGTGCAAACAGAGCCTGGGCTTGTCCGGGTGATGAATATTGGCATTATTCGACCACACTCACTCAGGGATGGTGCCTGGTGAAAAAGAAAAGATGAAAAAAGAAAAACAGAAGAAATATCAAAAAGCCTCTCGGTGGATTTTCTCCACCTTGGTATCGCCTGGCTCATGCCCTTCCTGCTGTGGCTGGGGCACAGGGATGTGTCCCCACATCTGCCGCCCAGCAGCTGGACCAGCGGGAAGGGCTGCGTGTGCCTGGAAACCCATCGGCAAAATGCTTTTCATTACGCGAGTTTGAAGTGCCTTTGAAGTTTCAGGCGTGTGCCAGACTCCTGTTCGGCACCTGCAGACAAACCTGACCCGAGCGGCTGCCCAGCTTTGATGTTTTGTGGCGCGGGAGGGTCCCCATGGCCATGGGCTGCCACCACCCTCCTGGAGAGGGGCTGGAGGGGACCAGGCACCAGGGAGGGATGATGGAAAGCATGGCTGGATTTTGGTCCAGCTCCTCCTCACCCCACAAAGCAGGGATGCACTAGCAGGGCGTGCAAATCCATCCCTCCTTTATATCACTGAATGCTTTGACACATCCACATAGTCAGGCAGGGGAGGACCAAGCTGTGTGCCATCCTGGGCACTGCCCGCTGCTGGCAGCCGTCCCCTGTTCCCTGGCTGGGGCTGCCAGGGCCATGTAACCCGCCCGACTGCCACCAGCATCTTTACGAAGCGGCCGATTGAAGTTCGCCATGAATGTCCCTCTGTTCACCAGCCTTTTTATAGCTCCGCACATTTTTCTTGGCCCTGAGCGTTTCTGCTCCCGTTGAGAACAGAGAGCATCTCTCAGCGCCGGCGTCTGCAGCCAGCCGGGGTGGGAGGGGGCTGCACAGGGGCAGCTCATTTTTTGGGGTCCTGCTGCCCGCAACGCAGTGTTCCCGCCATGCCTATGCCCTGGCACGTTTTGTAGCTTAGGCACAACAGAGGTTGGGGACTGTCCTGGTGAGGAGCTGTGGTGATGCTGGAGTCTGAGCATCGAGCCCTTTCCTAAGCCCCCAACCCGGCACTGCGGTTTCCCACGTGGCACATCCCTCCTGCCTAAGGGCTGTGAATTCTGGGGTAACGCCATGCAAGGCGCTAGAGGTGATGGCAAGCTTGGCTTCAGGCAAGCCAACTTCCCCCCGCCCCCCCCAGCCTAGAAGCCATCTGCTTCCCCTTCGGCGTGGGGAGGATGGCAAGGCACTGACACGTGCCGCTGGCCAAGCAATGGGGAGATGCTCTGGAGCAGATGTGAGCCAAGGGCTGGGCAGCAAGGACCCACTCCTGGTTGGTTTTTCTGTGGCCAAGCAGAGGACATCATTTATGGAAAGGAGTAAATAGGCAGTAAATTAAAGGGATGGTATTAAAATCCTCTCTTGGTGCGGGGACTGGTGAGGTCCCTCTCTCCAGCAGTGGAGGGATGCGGCTCTGGGGGTTTTGTGGCAGTGTTTGTGCCACAGCTGCACGTCACAGAAGCCGATTGTGAGCACCGGGGCTTTCGTGGGAGGGGACAGAGCCAGCATCGCTCCTGAGAGTGGTGGGGATTTTGCAGGGATGTCGCTGGTGCGTGTGTGAGCTCACGGAGGATGGAAGCCAGTGGTGCCAGCTCAGGGGGGCTGGATGAGGAGGGATACCCACAGCACTGCAGTTGGAGGTTCCAGCACCCCAGGCTGGCATGTTTGGGTAGGCAGAGGGAAGGTGGGCTGGGAGATGGGCAGCGGGCAGTGCACTTGCAGAAACTGGGCTGCACACCCCTATGGTCCTGCTCAAACTGTGATGTGCCCCTCACCCAGCGTCTGGGCACGGGTACCTGATCCCAGCTGGCTGCTTGAAGCCCTCCAAGGCAGCAACACAAGCCCCTTGGCTCCTCAGGGCAGGTGGTACTCAAAGCAGGTCCATGTAGCCCAGAGCATCCCATCACTGCCTGAGGTCTGTGTGCCAGGGGACACAGACAGGACAGCACCCACGGGTCACCCAGCCACGACTCCACCAGGGACCAGCCAAATCTGCCTATCTTGGTGAGAGATGTGCTGGTACAGACATCTGCCACCCAGCCTTTGTATTATACTCAACATCTTGTTTGCTTTCCACTAGCCGAACCAAGCAGCGGGGTTTTTGCGGGGACAGGCTGGGGTTAAAACAAACCTTGGAGTGGACGCGTGGTCTCGGGTTCTTGTGCAGTCTGCAGGGTGTTCTCCAGCAAAGCCATGCGTGGGGCTGCTCCCCCCTGTGCCCTGGGCGTAATCGGATCCGTCCCCCACCAGGCAAGCATTTGTATTCAGAGCATTTTCTGAATGTTTTGCATTTGGGAGACACACGAGGAATGTCTGCTGGGGAGGGTAAACAGCCTGTGAACCAGCAAGATGCTGGTCCCTGGCCTGGGCTGTGTTTCGGGGACCTGAGCCCCTTTTCCAGGGCTGTCCCTGCTCGGGTCCCACTTCAAGCCCTACAGCTTTCCTGGTGCAAAAAGGCTTTTTTTTCAGTGAAAAGAGAAACCACCGTTTCTACCAGTACCTTCCTGCTGCACGGTCCTGTTGGGATCAGTCTCCCACACGGCATCTCCTGGCCTCCACCGTGACAAGCCTAAAATTGCAGCCAAATATTATTTAGGAGAAGGTGGCTGCTGGAGCAGCATCCCTGGGTCTCACCGTCCCCAGCCTTCTCCTCCCCGAACCTCCTGTCCAAAGTTGGCACCGCGCCGGGCGGCTGCTTGCAGACACCTTTGCTTCCCTCTGCAGGAAATCTCCATAAATTGCAAGTCTGCCTCTGTGCGGCGCGTTATCCCGAGAGCCGGACCCCACCAGGGATGGAGCTGCTGCAGGGGGGACACCAAGTTCATGTCTGCGTGGCATGGCCTGCCAGAGCCACTGGCTACTTTTATCTCCATCACTTGACTATTATACTTAATCAGGAAGGGGGGATATTATAATTTTTTTTTCTAAATCCACTTTTCTTTTATACAGAGCAAATTATAATCACTTTTAATTGAAAAAAAAAAAGCTGATAATATTCTGAACCAAATTTCTGGAAGAGAATAATTAACAGTGCAATAAATCCCCAAAGGAAATGCTCATTAATCTTGTCTTTCAGAAGCAAATTTCAGAAGAGAGCTTATTTAAAACATTGCTAATAATTATAGGAAAGTTGACATCTTAAAAGCCCCCAAATCTAGCAGCAGTCTCCTCCTATCAGATTCTGCAGTAACTAGTTCAGGCTGGACGGGAGCATCTCTGCTCTCTGGGCTGGGGTGGCCACTGCAGCCATTGGGTACCACCAGGGATGGGTGGGACTCCCTGGGATGGTGCCAGATGGGTTACAGGAGATGAGAGGGGGCTGTGTCACCAGGGGTGGGCTGGGAGGGCTCCTGCCACGGGTTATCCCTCCTGCCTGAGCTTGGGGAGAAGCCGAGGAGGGTGACAAGATCATCTCAAACAGCTTGGGGGGTGCTCTCGGAGCATCCATGCTGGGGCTGCTGGCCAGTACCGTGATGCTCCTCGTGCCGCCTGTGGTCTGTGAAGTGCCACTCGCTCTGTCTGCCAAAATCCAGCTGTGCGTGGGTCTCTGTGGCCGTTGCACCCTTTAAGCAAGAGCAGCTTGGGGAGGAATAATGGGATTTTGCCGCTGTCGCAGAGACCAGCCTCGGCAGGGGAGGTGGCAGTCCGTCAGTCTGTCTGCTGGGACTTGGCCAGGCTGGTGTCACTGGGCATCAGTGTAGACTTAGAAAGGATGAGATTTGCAGGAAAGTGGCCTTCCCCAGTCGCTTGCCTGCAGATGGGGGACTCATGGGACCCCAGTGGGTGAGAGTTGGCTCTGTACACTCGCTGACGTGCATCCGTTCGATGCAGGAGCAAAACCCCATTTGAAGTCTGTGACTGCGTTAATTGCAATGAGTCAATTAATTTCACTCGGAGATACGCGTGTGCATGCGTGTGCCTGCCCAAAGGCAGAACTGGCCCCAATGAACGTGGGGCAGATTCCAATCTGCCGTGCCCCCCACCCTCCACCCCATCCTCGAGTAGCCGCTCCGGCAGCCGTGCCGCCAAGCTAAGGGGAGGAGAAGGATGCCAAAAGGACAATGAGCTAAATGAGGCTTGGGTGAAAATACCGGTGATGTGCTCATTGCTCTCAGGTTTCCTGTCCCCGTTTGACCAGGGCTGGGAGCGAGAGCGGAGGGGAAGGCAGCTTGGAGCAGACCCAGGCTCTGCCGGGAGGAAGGAAACGTGATATTGGCCTGGGAATGGTGTCATTGCCTTTGCTTTTTTGCCTTTTTTCTTCCTTTTTTGGGGTCACAGAAGGCTGGGAGGGAAATGCGGAGAGGGGCCCTATCTCGGGAAAGCGTGGCAAGGGGGATACGGTGACATGGGACACCGGCGTGCCGTGCCGTGGTGATGCCCGAGGGGGTCAGCCAGGGCTGGGGGTAGTCGGAATGTTGTCACTGGCTTCCTTTTCCCCAAAAATCCATCCTTTATCCACATCTCCAGCGGCACACATAATCATTTCTCCTCTTATTCCACCGGCTCCCCTTCAGCATCCTGTACGCAGGGGTGTCGACGGGCAATTTTTTGTTAAATTTAAAGCGAGAGGAAAATCCTCCCTTTTGGCTTATGCAAATTCACTCCGCTTTGATAACAAATCTGCCCAGGTCACGCAGACCTGGGGAGATGGTGAGATTTCACCGCAGCAATATTTAATACCTCTCCAAGGCCCCCGTGAAAGAGAGCACTTAATCCCATGCTTAATTTCATTTCTGTGCCTTAAAATACTGAGCGATGCGCTCATCGTGAAGCGAGGGCCTGGGCCCACTCAGGCACTCCGCAATTCTCCAAATAAGCAGAACAGCAGCCAGATTTCGGCAAAAAATTGATTGCGGGCTGCGGTCTATCCCGCTGTGTCCATTTGAGCCCTGGCAGGATGTGGGCCAGCTGCCACGGGGTGACATGGGATGTGATGGTACCCAGAGCCCTTCGCCTCCCCTGGCACCCGGCGGGACACCAACCTGCTTTTATCCTTCCGATCTTCTGCTTTAATCACTCAAAATTATGTCTAAAGAGTTAATTTTGATATTTTTTTTTTAATATTTCTTTGCCGTGCTCCTCTGCCCATGTGCCACCCTGCCCCAGGCGGGTCCTGCCATGTCAGGGACCCCAGGGGTTCCTGCGGTCCCCTCCTGCCTGCTCTTTGTCATCCGGAGCCATCATTTTCATTAGGCAGCTGCTCTGTACCTCGCTGCCCCGCACGCCTTTTATCTGCGTTCTGTTAAATGATCTCAAATATGTGATATGATAAAGACAAACAAACACCCGTTCAATTTAGTTCGCCCTAATGCCAGACTCTACTTTTACCGAAGTAATTAAGATTAATGCAGTTGATAATTTAGGAAGCATTCTTAAATGTACCCTTCTGGCAGCATCTAACATGTAATTTTACCTTAGAAGATTTATCGGAGCACTTAGGTAACAGATAGTTCCTTAGCAAACAGGAGCATTTAGAAGGAAAATGAAAGATTAATATTTCTTAAATAAATGTCAAAATAAGTCATTCTTTATTACAACCCTACAAAGATGTTGCTGTCAGGCCCAGCCCCTCTGCTGATTCCTGGGGGAGATTAAACCTGCCGCAGTCTCAGGGGCTCGGCGAGCAGGAAGGGAGGAGGTCTCAGATGTCCGATGCCTCTGTTTTTTTAGGGAAGCAGATGCTTTGAAGGGCTCTACTCTCCCATGCCAAAACACACCAGAACCAGGGCAGATCCTTGCTTTGGGGGTGGGGGGAGAGGGTTGGGAGCTGACCCTGACCTTGCTCCAACCTGTCCCCATTTGCCCCAGCAGCTCCCGGTCCTGCTCGGCGCATCCCAGCTGCCTTTCCTGCTCTGTGATGGGCGAGAAGCAGCTGAGCTAAACCTCGGGAGAGCCTCACCGCTCTCTATCACCAGCCATCTTATTTCCTTTGGAAAAGACTCAGACGCTGTTGGCCGCGGCTGGGGATGGGACCGGAGCGAGTGGCCGGAGCTGATTGACGCCCAGCTCCCACAGCCGCCCAGCCGGGGAATTACAGGATTTGCTTTGCCAGGTCACCCTGATCCATCCATCCCTTTTCGTGCGGATTGTGGTGACCTCCAGCCAGGGCTGAGTCGTATCCTGTGTCTTCTCCTCTCCCCCCACCCCAGCCACCTCCTCTCCGACGTGTCCCATGGTGCATTCCCTCTGCCAGATATGCAGCCTTCTCTTGCAGCACCTCAGGGTTGGGCAGCATGAAGATTCGGGAGGGACCCCAGGCACGGCGCCAAGACGCCGCCTTGCAACACCCCCACATCTGACGGGGTGCCCAGGGACCTGCCAGGCTCGGCTGTGCCTGCCCCGGGACCTGCCCTCCTCCACTGTTTTGCATTATAAGCTGAGGAAGGATTAGGATTGTTTGCAAAATCTGGATCCTGAGCAAAAGTTGGATTCTCACCAGCTTGGAAATTCAAAGCTGTTCAGATCCAGAAAATCAAATTTGGATCATCATGAGCAAGAAACAAACTTTCTGAATTACCTTCCAACTTCTTCTCGGGCCAGAAAAATCTGCTGGAAACAACTTCTCGCAGTGCTCTTTGCCCCGACACAGCCAGACCAGACCATCCAGGAGTGCATGTGTGTGTACACGCCTCCAGCATCTTTCCCAGCCCCTCTTACAAGGCCTTTTTCAAGCTGTAGGCACCAAGGCTCAGCTCCTTCCCGCTGCGGTTTCTGCCCAAGGGATCCTCCAGCCTCCCCCCAGCCTTTCTCAGAAAGAGCCTCTGTCCATCCCCAAACCTGCCCCATTCATACTGGGCAGTGCCTGGGCATGGGGCCAGCCCTGGTCCCCATCCCAGCTTCCCTCCTTGGGGACAAGAAAATTCCGGGGGCTCCCCAGGACCAGGGCTGCCAAGGGAGGTGTCACATCCCTCCTGGTGAGATGGTCCCACCCACTGCATCCTGACGGGGCAGGAACCAGACTCCATATCATGCTTTTCTCTTTATTTGATCAGAAAATGGGTTAATGACAGAACAGGGTTCAATGTGTCTGGATACGACCCATGTACTTTTGGGGAGCAGCGAACGTGGGTTAACTCCAGGCTGGACCTTGGGCTGGCAGGGAGGTAAAAGTGATCCCTTAAAATCTGCCCCCCTTTTCCCAAACTTGGGAAAGAGAGCCCCTTTCCCAACTCACTCCCAAGGTGTAACATAGGCGAGTGCTGTTTCGGGAGTGTGGCCTGATCCGGCACGCTACGGGATGGAAATGGTTGGGAGGTGGGCTTCTCCTCTACCACCTGCCTGCTCTGGGCTGGGCACGTGGGGACCAGCACGTCACCGCACAGCTGGGGGGCACTGAGGGTCGGGGATGGTGTAGGGGGGGACCTGGGCTCATCACTGGGTACAGGGTCAGGCCTGGCTGGCAGCTGCCCTGCTGCTGCTCTCAGCACCTGCCAAAGGCTGGCTTGTGCCCTGAGCACGCCTGGGGCTGTGGTTTGGGCTTTGGCCATTCTCAGTCTCCCCTTCCTCCTCTTCCTCATACCAGGAAGTTTCCTGCTGCTTGGGACCGTATCCTGACTGCAGTTACAATAAGTCCCTGCAAGGTGTCGGGTCTGTAGGACCCCAACTGGCAGAGACAGGGGCCAGGATGCAGGAGATGGAGATGGGATGCAGGAGAGGGGGAGGTGGGACCCCACCTCCACTTAGTTTCCTCGGTCCCACAGTACCCTATGACCACGCACCCAGCCAAAGCCACCCACCTGCGGGGACCTGGCTGGGGGTGGCCATGACGGGGCGTTTTGGGGTGGAAACCCCTCCTTTTGGCGGCCAAGCACTCCTCGTGCGCCGCAGTGCCGGCAGCCAAGCCAAATACGGATTCCTGACATATTTTTCTCTTTCCTTTGCAGCCAAGAAATTCATATTTCATGGGAGGTGAAAGTGAGTCCCGGCAGTAGCTGAGCGGCGGAGGGTGCCAAGGTACGGGCCAGCTGACAGCGCAGGGTCGGATGCTATTTTTGGGAGCCAGACGCTCTCCTCCTCATCCCCGACAGGCTAAGGGGATGCCCCCGCTCCCCCCGAGCGGCGGCTGCAGGGATGCTTGGGGACCTCCCCGGCTGCTTTTCTGGCCCCGCAGCAGCCCAACCGCGAGAGGCAGAAAGTTCAAAGAGGCGCCAGGCTTTGAGAAGGGGCCAGTTCACGAGGGGAAGGGATTCTTCACGGCCCCACCCAGCCAAAGCCGTGCCTGGATAGGATTGTCCCACTTGGGTGGGATTTAAATCCTTTAGGCAGTGGTTAAATGCCCCTTTTTGGGGACACAAACCCAAAGTGTGTTCAGAGGCACCCCTGCAGAGGTGGGGGGGTTTCATCTGGGGACCCCCACATGTCCCCTGCCCATCTCCCTCCCGCCAGCTGCAGTAAAGGGCACTTGCCTGGGTGATGCCACCCTGCTGGCATCTTGACTTTTTTTCCTTCCACCCACTCCCACACCCGTCGCTGAGCCGCCGTTGCCGAAACCACAGTGCCTCCGGCCGCGATACCCACCCAGATAACAGCAGCCCCGTCCCGGGATGGTTGTTTATTCACCTTGCAGGAACACCCTGTGAACTTGCTTGTGCCAAACCCCGACCGGAGCCGCGGTCCTGGGACCCCCACCCCAACCAGACCCCCTTACACCCAGCCCTGCACGTCTCCCAGCCCCATCTGGGGCTTCTCTGGACCGGGCACTGTACATACAAATAGCAAGAACAGTCCCTGCCTTGCTAATCTCAATAGACGATACAGAGAGCAGATAGGCGAGGGGAAGCATTATCGGGCCTGATTTACAGATGGAGGGCTGAGTCACCGCGATTAACTGACTTACCCAAGGTCATGCAAGGGAGAGGCCGAGCCGAGCACTGAACCTGGCTCTCCCGAGTCCCCCAGCGAGGCCATCCCTCCGCTCCCTGCCACAGGGAAGGAGTTTTTCCTTCTGCCCGGAGTGGTGCTTGGCTGAACCCGGGCAGGAGATGGGCAGTGGGGCTGAACCTGCCTCTCTGCAGGCAATGCCGCCGTTTCAACCCTTTCTTCATGCTTTGCTTCAGCAGCTGGTGGTGTTTTCTTGTTGGGTGTTGGAATTTTTTGCTGTTCACATGACCATTTTGTTCCCGCTGTTCTCCTCCAGAGTGGGGTTGAGCCCCAGGGAGATGCTTCACCTGCTGCTGCCCTGCCCACAGTGGGGACATGGTGGTCCCCTTGATCTTCATGGTGTGGTCCCCATATGGTGTCCCAGATGCAAAGCTTCGGCATACTGCTGGTGGGATTCACAGCTCTTCTCTCCTGGGAAGTAGACACTACCAGGGCTGGGGGTGATGCAGTTTCCCAGGACATGCATCCTGGGACAGCCCTGCAGGAATAAGTGCTAAAGGAATGGAGAAGTGCTAAGGTGCTTGGGGGAGCACAGGCAGCCTTAGGGGACCCTTGGCTCTGCCCCTTGAGCACAGCTGGCTCTCAGGGTGCAAGGACCTGAGCCGCTTGGCTCTGGGTGCCAGGGAGCCGGGGCGGTGAATCACAACCCGTCTGGCATGTCAGGGCTCCCAGCAGGATGGGACCTGCCCCACGGAGTGGCATGCTGGGCTCTGCCTTGCCAGCCAGGCTCTTTCCATCACTGCACAGCTTGTCCCTGTGTCCCCAAGACGCAGAAGGCTGTGGATGGCGTCATGTCAGCCCCGGCGTGGGAGGATGCTCCAGGGACAGGTGAAAGGGTTGAGCACCTGGCAGGGCACGCAATTGCAAGTGGGGATCGCTCTCCCTGCAGCCAAGCAGGCTGGTAACAGATATCACATGTTTTTTTTTAAAGCATAACCTTCCTTTGCCCCCGTCCTATCCTTTTCCACCTCCTCTTCCCAGGAGCTGAAACATTAAAACCCAAGAAGTGATGTGAGTGTCAGAAGAGGAGCCTGGTCCTGGGGGTAGGCTAAGGAGTGGGTTGAGAGCCTGTAAAAAAAGAGACTAAATGGTCCCTATTTTCATTTTATTCTGGGTTTCCCATCCCCCAAGGGGCAAACTATGTTTGGGCCAGATCCATAAACCCTCCGGTGATGGATGCAGGCAGCTGCCTGGGGAATATCACTTTAAATCAACATGCCCAGCCCTCCTTATCGAACGCCCCATCAGGAGCAGCACTGGCTGAGCCTCACTGAGAGGCCCCACATTTCTGCGCCGTGCTGCTCCCCGGGCTGCCGTGCCATCCAAACGGTGATGCACCGTGGCCGCAGCCAGCAGGAGGGACCCCCCACGCAGGGATGAGGGACCCCCAAGCCCTAGCAAGGCAACAGGCATCAGGGTTTGGGGGAACGAAGCCCTAATTTACACCGTGCTCTTATCTCCATGCGCCGTCTATCATTTGCATGGGATAAATTTGCGCCCATCTCCTGCCCAGGCTCTGCCACCACCACCGGGCATCCCAGCACATAGATCCCCTTCATCGGTGGGACAGTCCCGTGTGCCACCAGCTCTGCTTTCCCCGTCCCCATCCCTGTGCCAGTGCAGGGAGCAAAGTGTTTGTTTCTCCTGGCGCTCAGCACTATTGCACCAGCAAACCCCAGCCCTTGCCATGCAAATCCTGCAGCTTTACAGAGACGCGCACGAGCTTTTCCTTAAAAAAAAAAAAAAAAACAGAAAAAAAAAAAAAGAAAGAAAGAAAAAAAAAAGGCTCCTTTATGTGGCTGAAAGAGCACGACTGTGATAATGTAGCGAGCGCTGGCCTTGGGTATTTTATCTTGGCAAGGAGCCTTTGCAAATTTAAACAGCAGCAAACAGGCTCTGCAGTTGTGGCTGGAAGCGGCATAAGTGGCGCATTGTTTTGCAAGCAAAACCCCTATGTGCCAAAGGGCCGCGTGTGAGCTTTGGCCGGCGCACGGGGGGGGCGAGGGCGATAGGGTCCGGCCATATCTATCAGCCCGGGATTCGTTTCACTTGGTGGGGTGTGAAACGGTGGAGGAATTCGAGCCCGGCAGTTCAAATCAGAGCGGGGACCCTGGGGAGCCCCCCCCCCCCCAGCCCCAAGCTGCCATCCCCTCCTTTGCAGGAGGAGCGGTGGGGATGCAGCCGTGCCTCTGCCATCGCTATATATATATACATGATAATATTATTATTAATGCCTATGTGCTGCAACAGCATTGTGGAGCGCTGGGTGCTCACCCCAGGTGCTGCGTGCATGCCAGGCGCCAAACATGCCCATGTTTGCTGCAGAGAGACAGCCCATGCAGGCTGCAGAGACCCTGAATAGACGCAGGTCACTCCCCTTTTCTTGCAGAAATTCTCATTTTCTGCTCAGATCGCTGCTGGGCAGGGATGGCGAGGCTGTGCGGTGCAGGATGGACCCCAAATGGGGCTGGGGAGCCGTAAGAATTACACCCAGGAGAAGACTTATAAGCTGAATTTTACGCTTCTTTGCAGCCAGGTCGCCCCCTCCCCAGCTCCCAGCAGTACTGTGCCTTTGCCCCCTGCAGCAGACAGAAAAGAGGTGTTTCTAGTGAGGGAGGAGAAATAAACCCTTTCTGTTTCCAACAGGCTTTTAAAAACAGGGGTTTAGTCTTCTTTTTACTATAACCTGTGTCTGGGGCTAAAATCCTGGTGGTACCTTTTAAAAGGCTGCACTTGACTTGTGCTTCACGTCTAATATCCTGAGGTCACGTATTGTAAAATCAGCCGGTAAATGTGGGACTCAGTTTTTACACTTTCACCTACTTAACAGCGTCTAAAATTGCAAGGGCAATTTGCAGCTGATGTTAAAGTTAAGGCAGAGGCAGCAGAAGCTCAAATCCTTTCTCCGGGGGTTTCAGAGCAATGGTTTGGTGGAGAGGTAGCGAGGTCGAAAGGACACGCTGGGGGGGAACCGTGGTGGAGCAAAAGCCGCCTGCTGCACAGCCCGACCTCATCATCCCTCCAGCCGTGGGAGGAGGGACACAGGCACATGGGGACATGGGGATACAGGGACACCCGGACAGAGAGCCCTTCCCAGGACGCCTCTCCCAGCCTGGCCCAACAGCCCTTCCCGCTAATCCGTAGGTGGAGCTCTTCTGTCATCTTTTTCTGCTTATGTTGCTAAGTAGTACCCAGAAATAGCTTCTCTGGGAGGAAAAAAGTGCCTCCCTCAGCAGCTTTTGCCAAAGGTGAAATGCTCTGAGCATCCTTTGAAGAGCCAAAAGCTGAAGGGCTTCACTCTGGGGCTTCTCGGGAGGGGGGGTTGTGCTGCCCCTTCCTCCATCTTCCTCCCCACCACAGCACCAAGAAAAGGGGCCAAAATATCTCCCCTCCTTCTGCTGGCCTTCTGCCCAGCTGACAGCCACTTTTTCTCTTCTTTTCTCCTCTCCAGGTCTGAAACGATGTGGCAGAGCTCCACCGGTGCTCGGGACCCCATGCCACCCCGGCCCCGGGGAGCCGCTGCCCCTCTCACCGCCCCAGTGCCCATCAGCGGAGGACCATGCCCGTGACGGAGGGACGGCAGCTCGCAGCAGGACGGGAAAACGGGGTTTTCTAGCCTTTCCCCCCACCTCGGTATCATGACTGGAGAGACCCAGCATGTTTACACCATCGGCGATACTGAGGCCGGCCCCAAAGACCCCGACAAGGACTTTGGCTTTGAAGGCTGTGGGGAGAAGGATGGGAGGACACTCGGTGGGGAGGGCACGTCCCCTTTCCCCAGCCCCAAGGACAAGGAGCCCCACAGCCAGCGGGAAGCTGTGATCCGGCCGCAGCAAGCGGGAAAGATCGACTTCAAATCCCTCCACTGCAAACCCAAGTTTGGCAACGATGGTGCCTGGGGAGAGGTCAAGGGCAGCCCCCAGTCCCCCCCGGGGAAGGGTCGAGCCCGTGAGCGCAGCCGGCGCTCAGGGAAGGGCGAGCGGGGCCACCATCAGCTTTACCGGCTCAGTATCGCCGGCACCCGGCCAAACCCCACCATCGGCATCGCCTACCCCCAGCAGAAGGTGACCCCTCCGAAGAAGCCAGAGGCGAATCATGGCCCCGTGGCCGGCAGCTACCGCTTCCACGTGCCCAGCATCCCCCAGCGTGAGGCCGAGCTCCGGCAAGAAGACCTCGGCTTCGGCCGCTGCTTCCCTGATGCCGCCGCTGGCCGTACCTCTGCCAACTATACCTCACAGCCCGCTCCCCCCCACGGCCCCAAAGGGCAGCCCCCCACCACCGGCATCCCCCTCAAGAGCCCCGGCACCAATGGGCAGCTACATTATTTAGAGTTTCAGGCAAACGGGGCCGACTCCTGGGCTTCCCCAGAGAAGAGCTTTGCCGGTGCTAGCTATGGGATCTCGGTGCAGAAGCCCAGCTCTTTCCCCGAGGGTGGCAAAGCTGGTGCCCACGGTCTGGGGGCTTTGCCGTGCCAGTACCCCTTCCAGCTGCTGCACGACTCGGGGAAGGAGCCATACCGCAGCGATGTGGGGAGCCAGGAGTACCTGGAGGTGGGGCTCACCGCCGGCCAGCTGGCTCACGGCACCTTCGCCTTCCACTCATCCTCCAGAGAGTGGCAAGAGGAAGCGCTGAGCGGCGGCTCCTACGAGAGCGTGTCCCCCGAGGGCAGGCTGTATGGCTTGCCACCGCCACCACCACCACCGTTCCTGCACCCACCGCCGCCGCCGGCCCCGCACCACAGCCCGCTGTCGTGCTGCAAGGGCAGGAGCGAGCATCCCGCCGACCCCAATGGTGCTCTCTCGTCATCTGGTGCTATCGACCAAAACCCAAGCACTTTCCAAGAAAACCAAGCTGTTTTTCCGTCTAGTTTACACTCGCCTAGTATGCCAAAGCCAGTCGGTAAGAGGCAAGCCTCAGCGAAAGACAGTGTCCCCAGCCCGCGGCTACTGGTCCAGAGCAGCCCTCTGAGAAGGAACATGCCACCAAACTCTCTCTCCCAAGTGCACTTTCAGAGCAAAGCCTATTGCAGTTCACCCTCGGGCAGCGCCAGCGCAGGATCCGTGCCTTTCGAGACAAGCATTCCCACTACGGCACCCAACCACCCCAGGCTTGTGCAAGCTTGGGAAGGTGCCACTAAGGCGTTCTCTCCCATGGACCAGAATTCAGCACCTTATTCAAACCCTGTTGGAAACCAGTTCTCATTCGAGTGCCAGTCTGGCCCCGAGCAGAGGCAGCACAGGCAGAAAAATGCCAGGATGCCTTGGCAGCAAATACACGTCGCTTCTGCAATGCCCGGTCAAAACAGGCTAGAGCTGTCGAGACAAATCACCAGCCAGAAGCTCCCCTTCCCCCTGGTCACATCGGAGTGGCAGGGGAGCGGGAAAGCTCAAAAAGGGCCCCCTGTAAGTAACTCTCCAGGGTATCATGGCAAAAAGCTCTTGTCAGCAGAGAGCCTCGGGGCCCAGAGGGGAGACCCCAACTCGACAGGCACTTTCTCTTTCGAGAGTGGGAAGGAGCCAGGGTCTCCCGCCTGCGATTCCAGAAGCAAAGCCCTCTTCTACAACATGGGTCAAGCAGGTCCTCCTCCCTCCAGGAGCTCGTCAGGCTCAGCGCTGGTCCTGCCACCATCAGCCTTGGTGGCTGCCTCCCCTTGTGAGTCCCCGCTGCCATCCCCTGTCCCCAACCCCACCTGCAGCAGCACCTGCTCATCGCTCTCCCCCATGTCCAGCAGCCCACTCAACGCCGGCTTCGAAGACAGCCAGATGTCTGGAGCGCTGACCCCCTCTCCCTTCTTCCAGCACCCCTGCCATCCCAAGGACGGCAACAAAACCTTCCATCCCTCTGATGTCCTGAGCTCCAGCTCACTTCATTACCACACCCTGGACTCCATCAAGTCCTTCCACTTCCCTCCTGATGCCCTGAAAGACGACAGTCTCCTGAAATGTGCCCCGGCAAGCCCGTTCCACAAACCCGGCATGGAGGTGGCCAAAGGATGCTCGGATGGGCTGGATGGGGAGCAGCCTCCGCCGCCGTACTCCTCCCATCACTTGCTGGCCAGCTCGCTCAGCAGCGCCAGCCTGGACCAGCTGGATGTGCTCCTGACCTGCAAGCAGTGCGACCAGAACTACAGCAACCTCTCCTCCTTCCTGCAGCACCGCCAGTTCTGCGCCTCCCATCCCACTCCCCAGGGAGAGGGCAAGGATGCTCCCCGGGCAGCTGAGGGACGGAAAGCGCTCTCCTCGGAGCCCCCCAAGCCCCCCAGCCTGGGGCTGTCTCCAGACTCCCAGGCACATTTATTGGTGTTAAACAAGAGCGATGACTTCTTGCTGGATGGGGAAAGCAAAAGCGAGGGCAAGGAAGATGCTCTGAAGGGCGGCCTCTTCAACGGACTCGCTGCCAGCTCTCTACCACTCACCGCCTCGGACCTGGACATCGACGATGCCAAGCTGGACAGCCTCATCACCGAAGCCCTCAACGGCCTGGGGTACCAGTCAGATAATCCAGAGATCGACAGCAGCTTCATAGATGTGTTCGCTGATGAAGAACTGACAGGTGTGAAGGCAGCTAGTGGTGGGATGTCCCACAAGACAAAGGAAGCCCTGGCTTCAGAAAGCAAATCAAAGCAGGCAGCAGCCAAGGAGAAGGCAGCAGGCCAGCCCAAGGCTGGCTATTTTTATGAGGACAGCCATCCAGGTGGGGAGCAGGCGAAGAGAGGGGCAGGGAAGCAGCACCTTCACAAGGGGAGGGCAGCCCAGAGGTTGGCAGCCCAGGAGCTGGATCCAGGGGCAGTGGGAGCAGAGAGGACAGCCAGGCTGCGGGCGGGCAGGAAGAACAGCATCCCACCGGTCACCACCTCCTCCAAGTCCACCTCTAGCCAAAAGCATCCCAGGAAGCTCAGCCAGGAGCCTCCAATGAAGAGCGAGGAGGGGCAGGGCATTGCCACCAAGAGCTCCAAGCCACCCCGGTTCTCCATGAAGGAGATGAAGAAGCGGAAGCCCCGAAGTGGGACATGGAGCAAGGAGCTCATTCACAAGATTGTGCAGCAGAAGAACAAGGTCCACAAACTGCAGGTGAAGAGCAGCAAGCAGGCACAGTTCCCTCAGGTTGCCGAGAGGCTGATGCCAGCTGCCAAGGAGGGCATGTTTCAGGAGTATGACTACATCTCTGACTCGGATGATGATGGGGCAGAGTGTAGCAAGCCCCAGGGGCGGAAGAAGCAAGGCACGGGATTCGTCAGGAGGACCAAGTACAGCTTTAGCAAGAAACGCCCAGGAAGAAGTGAGAGAACCAAAGAGAAAGATCCAGCCTGGAGCTACAGCCGGAAAAGGGACAGTCGAAAAAGGGACAGTCAGGAAAGGGAGGCACGGGAGCACGGGGGGGTCCCAAGCCAGGGGGATGGCGAGAAAGAGGATTGTGCCACCAGAGTCCGAAGACGGAGCAGCCAGTCGTCCACCGGCAGCAACCACAGTGATAGCATGCCCAGCGAGGTGGGCACCAGCCCACCCCACGCTGATGGGGCCAGCTCAGGCAGCGAGAAGGGACGCACACAGAGGAGGAGGCATTCAGGCAGCCCAGCATGTGTGCCAAGGACTCCACTTAGCCTTCCCGAGGAGAGAAGCCCAAAGAAGAGCCAGAAGAGCAAAGAGGACTTTCCCAGGGGGAACAGGCCATTTGGCTCAGCCAAACCTTTGGTAGCAGGCTCCAGGACATGTCTGAGTACTGAACCAGATGTTGCTGTGATGGACTGTGCAAAGGAGGAGCTGTTACCACAGGCCCAGGAAAGGCAGCTGCCCAGCACAGCCACCTCAGGCAGGAGCCCCGTCAGGCTCTCCTGTAAAGAGGGGGCAGAAGAGCCCAAAGTAACAGCAAAGCACGCAAGTGAGGCAGGAGAAGCCACCCTGGAGGCTCAGGACTCACCTGAGCTGACCATGGTCAACCAGAGGCATCAGTTTGACCCTTTCACGAGTGATGGGCTGAAGTACCATGCAGAAGAGCTAATTGCTACATCCCACGGTGGTAACGAAGCTAGTCCTGGCAATGTGAGTGCTGCCTACTCGGAAGCGGGCATCAAATACTTGAAGGCACACGAGCTCTGTGACAGTCAGAAGGACTATCCTGCACCAGTTGCCCCATATGGAGGGGATGCAGTGGGGATGATGCTCACTGCCAAGGCGGCCAATCCATACATCAGCAGCGACAATGCATTCTTCAATCCCAAAAGTCTTCCCAGTCACTATGATGACAACCTCTTCTCAAAGCCCCCAGCCTTGGGCTCCTCGCACATGGATGACATGTACTTATGCCGGGATGACATCAACACCAGCTCCTTCGAGCAGAAGCACGCCAGCATCTCCCCCTACACTGCAGAAACACCACAGGGCAAGGTCTCCTCCCCTCTCAGCTTCGATTCCTCTTCAATATTTGGAGAGCTTCCTGTCACCGAGTTTGATCCACCACTGTACGAGAGCGTTCCTGCAAGCAAGGATGGTTACGTGACAACATTCACTTGCCCTGGCAATCCCCCCAGCAAGCCACTGCCATTCGAGCAACCGTATCCACCGTTCATGCCAGAGAAAGACTGGTCCCTCATGGAGGAGGTGGCTCCAATGCTGCCAGAAGACATGACTCAGTTCCACAACCTTTCAGTGGAGAAGCCACTAGCCAAGAAATTCCCAGAGGAAGGACCTGTCCCCACCAACCAACTCTCCCTGCCACTGCCGGAGAGGATAACGGATTATAACGTGACTTTTATGAACAACATATCAGATGATGACCTGGAGATCAAGCGATTAGTCACAGAGCTGGAAAGTCAACTGCAAACCAGCAAGCTGGATAACGAGGCATCCATTGTCCTTCAGAAACCCGAGCAACACGTTGCTGCCCATCTGCGAGGAGAGGCAGCCAAGCAGTTCCCACCACTGCCGGCTGAGCAAGAGACGGGTCAGGAGAAAGGACTGTTCTTGGCAGGCAAGCTGGACAGTTCAAGCCTCTGCATCAGGGAGAGGCTGGGAGGTGAGAAGCGGGCTATCATGAGCACCCGTGGAGACTACGAGAGACCCAGGGAGCCCTGGCCCTGCCCAGTGGAGCTGGGCTCGCTGGAGGCAGGGATGTGCACACCAGCCCCGCTCACCACAGACCATTTCTGCTCCAAAGACAGCGGCGAACAGCTCCGGGGAACTGCGGCTGCCAAGGAAAGTGACTCTGGAAAGATGGAAAATGGGTCTTCCTTGAAAAGCCTACCTGGCTCATGTACACCAGACCAAACGGAGGCTCCCGTCTACACAGACCCTGTGACAAAAAGCCCTCCTGTTGTCACTGAC
Organism: Numenius arquata; assembly: GCF_964106895.1. Classification (NCBI taxonomy): domain Eukaryota; kingdom Metazoa; phylum Chordata; class Aves; order Charadriiformes; family Scolopacidae; genus Numenius; species Numenius arquata. The sequence goes on along the minus strand of NC_133588.1, from coordinate 11,418,011 downwards.
TCCGTGTTCCCCAAGATCCTTAAGGCAGCAGAAGCAACCAAAGATCCCCTGCCATCCCTGCCATGCCAGCATGGTGCCGAGAGCTTCCCTGTGCCAGGGAAAGCAGATGAAAGCCTTGCTGATGCTGCAGAGCTGGAGGAGAAGTTTGATGCCCATCATCCAAACCGTAAACCTGAATTTGGCTTTCAGCAGGGTCCCACCCCAGCTTTGGATCTCACTTTTTCGCCTCACATCAAAGAGGTCCCAGATACAGAGGAAAGACCCTTAAGCAGGCCCGAGTCACCCAAAATGGCAAAACACACCATGGACTTCAAAGAGGATGGTGGTGGGTCTGTGTTGACGGAAGAAACGGAGGAGAGGAAGAGCCCCACCACCTGCCCAGCTCCCGGACCCAGTGACAAAGCCAGCAAGCAAAAAGTGCTACTGTTCAATATGCTGAGTCTGCCCAAGGAAAGCGACCGTGGCTCCCAGAAGATGTTGGCATCCCAGGAGACAGCTGCCAACCCCCTGCAGCAGCTCCAGCTCTTCGTTGCTCGAACAGTGAAAAACAATGAAGAGGAGTTGCTGATGCCATGCTTCCCCATGCTGCTTGCTCCCAGCCACCCCTCTGCCACCGCCCGTGTCCAGCCAGAGCAGAAAGAAGAGAGCAGTGGTGCCTTGGAAGGGGAAAATCAGACATACTGCCCTGCCCAAGGGGAGGGGAATGTCCCCATTGGAGGCAACACGGAAAATATTGCTGCCCCAGCGAAACAGGCTGTGCTTTTGTCTGGTGGAAGCGAGCAGCTGGAGTCATTCAGTGCAATGGGCTCTTACCGTGCAAAACAATCCACCTTTGCGAAGCCGGAGCCGCAGAATAATGTAACGGAGCTGCAGCACTTAGCAAATGAACATGTGGAGCCGAATGACATTAATATCTGTGCAGATGGTGTTTCCCAAGAGCGTAATGACCTCTCGCCACTCGAAAACACAGTGGTGACCCCACTGCCAGGGCAAGGAAAGAAAGCTGATCAGCTCGTGGAAGAGCTGGAGCAAGATAAAAACAAAGCAACCTTGGCATTTAAAAAACATGAGCAATCCCATTTAAGCCGTAGTTTGCTCGAGAAAGAAACGCTGGGCAGTGCAGCAGCAGAGAGGTTGGAAAGGAGTCAGGTGGGGCAGCAGGCACAGCCCCTGTGCAGCGCTCCTGCAAGTCCCACCAGCCCCCCTGGTTCCTCCAAGGAAGAGTTCCACAAAGATCACCACTTGGTGCCAGAGGCAAAAGCCAGTGCAATCAGTGCCAAGGTTCCAAGAGAAGGAAATGGCAAGAAGTCATCCCTCAATGGCTGTAATTACACAAGTGAATCTCTGGCCAGCTTGCCCTCGCTGGCCAATTTTTCTAACCCCAAATGCTTGCAAAGTGGTGGGGCCAAGGGAGAAGAAGTCCCCGGCTTTGGCACTCAGCTTTCAGATGAGAAGAAATACAGTGCATCCCTGATTAATGCATCGAGTTCTTTCATCAAGAAGAGGTGTCCTCCTGAGGCCAACAGCCATCGCGTCCACCACCCCACCATGAGCCCGGTAGAGCAAGGGACATGGAAAAGGGCACCCACCTTTCCTCCCTCGCTGCATCACTGTGGGGCTGCGCTGACAGAGGTGGTCGAAGACGGTCACTGTCACCTCCCTGATGGTGTTTTGGGTAACCATGGACCACCTGAAAGAGAAGGGACAGCAAGACTCTGCACTCTGCTGCACACTGATGGTCTGGTGGGCTCTGCCTTAGAGATGGATGGTCCCCAGAAACAGCACAGGAAGGACTGCTCTCTTCCCTGCTGTGGTGGGACAGAGGTACCCAAAAGCACCAGTGCTGTGCTGTCAAGTTCTCATTTCAAAGAAAACCAGGCGTGCACCATCACAGATCTGGTTGTTAACTCCATTCTTCCAGAAACCCAAGATTACCCAACTCAGCCCACGACAGATCTTCTACCAATCATCAGAGAAAGAGAGGTAAATCTGAATGAAGAGAACAAGTTCTCTGTTGCAAGTTCTCTGGAACAAGAGAACAGTTGCTCTGATGATGGAAATAGGCATCAAAGTGAACCAGAGTCTTTGTCCAATGGTTTTGTTGCTCAGCAGGTCCCAACAGGCGCCAGAGGTCTTACAGGGATTGGAGATCCTGGTCCTGCTGAGTTAAATGGCCATGAGTTTTCAGAGGCAGCAGAGGTGAGACTCGGTGGTCTTTCCAAAACCACAGAGAGTTTAGAAGGGGAGAAACCCAAAACCCATGGGACTGGACAAGCTGAGTGTTGTGTGTTAAACAATACGGGCCAAGGAGAGGGAAATTTGCATAACACTACTCCAAACCCTTCCCAAAATGAACTTCACAAAGAAAAGAAGCCAAATGGGCTCCAAGTGACCTGCGACATTTGTTCAGCCACTTTCCGGTCCAAGCCTGGCCTGACCAGGCACAAAGCTGTCAAGCACCAGGTGAAGAGCAGTGGTGTACCCCAGCCCAGCAGGACTCCCAGGTCCACTTTGATTCCTGCAGACAAGACATTGAAAGCAGCCCAAAAGATGCCCAGGAGGAGCCTGAAGACTTTGTTCAAAGATAAAACCTGCAGCTCACAGATGCCAACCACCAACATTGACGACATCCCCAAGAAAATATGCCCAGACCTGGAGAAAGAGCCCAGCACCCAGATGCAAGAAGTGGTCAGCAGAGTGCTCAGCGACCTCAGTGTGATCTCCTTTGAGATGTCGCAGGAGCTGCACCGCACACGTGTTCTGCAGAGGGAGATGAAGGCAAAGGGACCACGCTCAGAGATGAAGGGAGCAGGTGAGGAGGCATCTGGGAAGCTGGACCCAGCACAGCAAACCAGGAAGGGAGAAAAGGGAAGAAGGAGCCAAAGCAAAGAACCTGGAGATGTGAACAGCAATTCTGAAAAGAAGCTAAACAGGAAAGTGCGACGAAGGAAAGCAAAGGTATTTCCCAGCAGCAATGAGCCCAACGGTCCGTGTGAGCTGGAGAAGGTGGCAGGTCCTCCCACTGCTGTTCTTGGCTCCGGTCTGCCCAGGATCATGGAGGGCTTGCGTGAGCCAGGCGGTTGCATCTCCACAGAGGAGCAAAATAGGTACAACTCAATCCAGCACTCTCAAAAAGCTAAGCAGTCCCCTTGTGCAGCTGAGCTCGCAGAGGACCCAGGTGACAGGATGGTGTCTTCAAAGGAGACAGGCAGCAAGGAGTCGGTAACAGTCACAGTTGCCTGTCCTGGGGAGGTGGAAGATCCAAATGGAGTGGAAGACACGCAGGCTTGCAAAAAATGGGTTAGTGGGTTTGTGAAGCAAGTGGAGAAGGGATTGGGCAAGGTAGGCAAAGAGCAGCATCATGGTGCTGATGGCACAGAGGAGATGGATGCTGAGACAGGAGACAGTCCTGCAGCAGGGAGCAGCGCTGGGAACCGGAGTGGTGTCCCACAGAGTCCCACGACTCCTGCTGAAGAGGGTCTGCTGCTGGAGACACATGATTCAGAAGCCACCCAAAAGGCTCCCAGGCAAGGGGCTCTGCAGACTGCAGCGGGGACCAGTCCTCCTCCTGCCGAGCCAAAGCCCTGGGCGAAGGCAGACGTGCCACTGGGCAGAGAGCACTGCGTGGAGGGCACAGCCGTCTCGGACCTCCAGAACTTGTTTGATGACGACTCCACATTCTCCCAGCTGTTCCCCCGGGATGACCAGTTTGTCCGGAGAAAGTGCACCCGGGTGTATGGGAAGCGCAGCAAGAAACCCAAGGCCATCACTGAGGTAAACCTCCAGCCAGCAGGTGCCATCGACCTCTTCACAATCCAATTAGCTTCTGACCTCAGCGAAAGCAGCTCTTTCTGTGTCACCAGGGAGGACCCTTGCGAATACGAAACCATCTCTGTTGATGATGCCTTAATGCTAAACATGTGTCACAGCAGCAAAGCGAAGAGTGGAGATGCTGCTCCCAGCGGATCTAAAAGCATTGCGCCGAGCTCAGACTGTGAGAAGACCGACCAAGGGAAGGAGGATATTGACCTGGAAGACAACATGCTAACCTTCTTGTGCCAAAACAGCCAAGTGGACAACATCCCCAGCTTGAACATCTGGGGGAGCTTGGAGAAGGAGGGAGAAAGTCTCTCTGCTGAGGACATGTTTGAGCCTCTGATGGACCTTGAGGATGAGCAGTCGATCAGAGAAGTGAGCTCTGAGCCCCCCGACCTGGCAGAGGAGCCCTACAATGGTAAGGCTAACGAAGATTCAGACTCTCCTGAATTTCATACCATCGACATTGAAATGCTGAATGCAAAGCTGAAAATGAGAGACATGTGCTTCTTTGGCTCTTGCGAAGATCTTCCTGGCCACGGGGAGGACAATGTTGTGAGTTTCAAGCCAAAGCCGGGCCAGCACAGCAAGCACAGAAGTAAGCTAGAAGATGGGAAGCTGGGGAAAAACCGCAGTGAGATAACCATCAAGGCCAAAGACAAGCAGTACAAATGCAAAGTCTGCTTCCAGTGGTTCCTGACATTAGGGGAGCTGGACTTCCACAAGCTCTCTCATAACCCTTCCCCTCCACCTACCTGCTACATGTGTGTCCAGCGCAAATTCAGCTCCCGGGAGCAGCTGAGGGACCATCTGAAGGAGAAGCATGCCAAAAACAAAGCCGGTCTGTGGGCTTGTGGGATGTGCCTGAAAGAGATCTCCGATGTCTGGATGTACAACGAGCATCTCCGGGAGCACGCCACCCAGTTTGCTCGCAAGGGGCAAGCGCAGAAGTCCGTGATGGGCCTGCCAGCCTGCTTCGGGGAGGACAATGCTGCTGTCACCCACTTCCTCAACACCATCATGTATCGGAAGCCCAGCAGGTCCTCCCGGCACACCGACCCCAGCAGCAAGCATGCAGTTAGCAGAGAGAGCAAGAGCCCCAAAGAGCTGCCCCTCGAGCTGGAGGCCAAGGCAATGAAAGACCCCTTGGAAAGCAACGTCAAGGTGAAGCCACCTGCACACACCTCCTCCAAAGCATCCGCCAGTCCATCTCCAGAGCACATGGCAAAAAGTGAAGGCACCCCAAAATCTGTCCCCATGCACCCAGACTGCAAGGATCCTTCCAGGGACTGTCATCACTGTGGCAAACAGTTTCCCAAACCCTTCAAGCTCCAGCGGCACTTAGTTGTGCACAGTTTACAGAAGATTTACCTGTGCCACAAGTGTCCAATGTTCTACCAGGAGACCAAAGAGCTTCGAAACCACCTCAGTCAGGAGCACGGGATAGTGGAGGAGCAGGAGATCAAGCACACTACCCTGTATGCCTGCGAGCTTTGCGCGGACGTCATGCACGTTATCAAGAAGTCCTTCATCTGCAGCATGTGCAACTACACCTTCTCCAAGAAAGAGCAGTATGACCGGCACATGGAGAAGCACCTGGTAGGAAGCAACAAGACTTTCAAATTCAGAGGGGTCATGAGGCCTGGTGTTGCCTCCAGAGAGGGCAGGGAGAAGATGAAAGAGGACAGCTGTCTCCGGGAGGGCATGCCACCGAGCAAGAAGAGAAAGGTTGCTCACCACAGCAGCTCGCTCCCACGCAGCTCACCAGTCCACCTGGACCACACTAGTGACCTTCAGTTGGTAGAGGCTACAAGCCCCAGCCTTCAGGCTCCCACTGACTCCTTGCCTACAGCACCTGGTGACCCAGGGGCACCCCAACCCTCTGTGAAAACAGAAGACCTGGTGGGTGACTTCTCCGACCTCCTGGCGGAGATGGAGAAATCCCAGTTTGACACCCTGCCTCCACCACCCTGCCTCTCCCCATCTTTGCCACAGGCTGTGGTGAGCAGTCCAGAGCTCAGCCATATCGCTGCCCTGTCTATCGAGGAGCTGGAGAAAGGAGCATTTGATGGGAAACCACTTCCTTTCTTGGACTCGCCTGAGTTTACCATTGACCTTGCTGGGTTGGCTTGTAACCAGGCCACAGATCAAAAACTCTCTCCTCCACACCTGACCGAGAAATGTGGCTACACCAATGCCCATAAAAGAACAAGCATAGGCAACAAAGACGAAAATATAGGGGGTGTCCTGGAAAATCCTCATGCAGCCACTGATGCTATGGATGGGATCCCATTTCTCCAGCTTGCCAAGAAGGTCTCAGAGCTTCCTGCCCCGCAGGCAGAGGCTCCACCAGCCAAGGAGACCCACAGGTGGTGCAACCCCAGTGCCAGTGATTCCTCTTCTTGGGAAGGTGCATCTAAGGCTACATCTCCAGAAGCTGCACACAACTCCCTGCCCCTGAAGGATAAGACGGCATCGCCCACACTGAACAGGGCTGCCAAAGATTCAGCCCTACAGAAGAAGACCACGGGTAGCCAGCCCAGCAGTGAGGCAGCTACTGGTGTAGGCAGCCCTGGTGGCAGCACCGAGGAGGGTCAGCAACTCGTCTTGGGGAAGGAGAAATCCGTGCCCGAGGCTAAGGACAGCAGCACTAACACCAAGGACCAAGGCGGCAACCCAAGCAAATCCACTGGCCACCAGCCCAGAGGTGAGGCAGCTGGCAACGCCATGAGACATGGCCACGTGGAACCAAGCAAGGCCACTGGCAAGCTTCACCCCAAGAGGCGGAAAGAGCACAAGTCCTTGAGCCACCGGAGCAGCTCTGGCTCCCGGGAGAACATGGAGGGAGACGGGAAAAAGAAAAAAGCCCGGACTCCATGCCCAGGAAGGAGCGAGAGCACTGGTGAGCTCAAACGTGCTGGCTGGAACAACGCTGAAGCTTCTTCTCTCTCCCCCGGGAGGAGGGAGACACACTGCAACAAACTGGTACCCAAGCCCAAAACGGTCACCCAACTGAAGAAGATGGTTCTGGACACTTGCAACCAGAAGAAGGGGGATCTCCGTCACGCCAATGGGGACATGAAGCGCAGGAAGGCCATTCTGGGGAAGAGCCTCCACCAAGTGCTGGCCAAGGGTCCAGCACCATCCCCGCGTGGCTCCTTGCACAGCCCACGCGCCGCCCGGGGTGCCAAGCCGGCCAGCTCGGCCAGCTACCGCACCGCCGAGTCCCAGAACAACCTGCTAAGCCAACTCTTTGGGCAAAAATTAACTAGCTTTAAAATTCCTTTAAGAAGAGATACTTCAGAGTAATTTATGGAAGTGACTTATGGTGATCCTCAGCTGCTTTCATGGGGTTTGCAAGGGAAAAATTATCAAAGCATTAAATTCGTTTGTGTAGCATGATTTCTCTGTCTAGCTTAAATGAACTTGCACTGCAGCCTCTGTGAAATAGTTTGCTTTGTGTCTACTAATCTACTTTAATTCACCTGATTTATCATGCAAATGCTAGAACTTTGATGTTGCTGATGATTTTCATGAACTGAAATTGTAATCGCTTTGGGCAGACTGAATCGTCGAGAGCAATTGCTTTATTGCAGAAGTGCTGAGGTTATAAGGATACTTGCAAATCTCAGACCCTTTTGAGACTGTGTCTGTGTTATCTTTGTACAAAGTACTTGAAGAGATGAACTTCATTCCGTAGACGTCTTATTCATAAGGTGCAGTACACTGTAGAAAGCAAATTTTTTTTTTGAAGATTTTGCACAAATAATCCCGTACAATTCATTTAATTGGGAGCTGGCCTAAGAGATGATACAATTAAAAGGAAAAAAAAAAAAAATTAAATTAAGAATCGAGTGTCCTATATTTTGACAGCCATCCCTATGAATTTGTTTCTACGTCGTCGAGAGAATAACGAACTGGCTCTGGGGCTGCCGGGGGCTGTCGGAGCCCTACAGAGGATGCTGCCACTCTTTGACCACTGTAGACGATGTAACCGGAGGAGAGCCGCCACCGCGAGCAAACTGCACCTTGACACTTGTGACAAACTCTGATTTTTTAGGGTTGTTTGTTTTTTTTTTTTTGTGTGTGTGTGTGTGTGTGTTTTCTTTTTGTTGGGCGGGGGGGGAGGGTTGCGCAACAACAAAACTGTGCCAATTTACCGCACCAAACCGGTACTGTCCGAGTGCCCTCAACGGTATCACTTCTAAACTATCTTACTGTATTGAGTTAGTGGCTATATAGGTATCCGCTTTTTACTATGCAGTTACTGGTGCTATTCTTCTTTTGTAATGTGAATACAGACTTCCTTGATTGAGAAATAAAAGGGAACCATTAGGAAGTAGCTGTTACCTGTAAAATAAAACGAAGCAGGAAAAAAAAAAATTTAAAAAAATCCAATTTTAGGGGGAAAAAAATCCTGTATGCTGGTACTCCATAGTGTCAAAAAGGTTATGTCACGTTAAATGAGCACGTTATACAACCGAACTTTTGAATCTGGAAAGAAATCTCAGGTGCAAACGAGGACGTGGAAGATAACTAAATACTATTGATAATACTCCCAAGTCAAGGAGGTGAAGTAATGCACTGATGTGATATGAACAGTCAGAGTACTTTGCGTCTGTCCTGCAATTATTATTTTTGTTTTGTTTTAGATTTAAAAGGAAAAAAAAAAAAGAGGCTTTATTCTGTTAATATGTATCTTTACAATTCTTTGTATTGTATAAAAATATTGTAGGTAAATTACCTTGGGTGCAATGTGTTCTGTCAAAAGTTTTTATTTTGATATTTTGTCAGAGAAGCAGAGAGAGAGCAGGAAACGCCGTTTTATGATGTTGTATGTGTGCTTTTAAAGTGCCTCTTTAATATTGTTAAATAAAGTATGAGATGAAAATATGGGGCGGTACTGTAAAATCATACATGATTAATCTTTTCAAATATATTCCAATATTTTCACAGAAATTTCCTGTCTGCGTGATGTCTGTGGGATGTTCCTCCTTGATTGTGTCCCGTACCCTGCGGTCCCCGTGGTTCCCTCCTCCCACCCACATCTCTAACCAAATGATGATTTTTCTAATTGACAGCAGGCTGCTCTGTACCTCTTCATAGTGTCCTCTGTAAAGTGGCCACAGGAGGACATTGGTGCAGCTGCCATCACCTTGCAATCATTTGCAAAGCAGTGGAGCTTCTCAATGGTGAAGATGCTCATCCATCTTCTCTTCCCCACTGCATCTTGCCTGACTCCTACTCATGGAACGGGTGTCTCCTCCCAGGAGGGCGGAAAAAAGCCCACTGTGATAGTGATGGCCCCATTTAGTCATCACCAGCTGGTGATGGTGGTGGGCCAGTTTGGTCATCATCAATTGGTGACGGTGATGGTCCAGTTTGGTCATCAGCAGTTTGTCCTCAAGCTGACCTCTGCCGGCACAGCGCTGAGGTCTGAAGGTAGGAGGCTGACACAAAGCCGGGCATATTATATTCTTTAATTACTGTTGCAATCATAACATTTAAACGCTGTCAATGAGAGATAGCTCCTAACCGCAGGCTAGAATCCTTGCCACTTGGGGCTTGTAACTAAAACTGCAGGATTAATTTGATTAATTGATAGAATTATTTTCCAAACTACTCTTTTGTTTATGGAGGCTTAAAATGCTTGCCGCCTGCACCCTCCTGGTGTGTTGCAGAGTGGAGATAAAGTGGCTGAAAATAATTAGTATGGCTTAATTTAGGGAAAAAAATAACCTCAAAAGAATTTTGCAGAAAATTTAAGGCAGCACATTTTACTTTGTTTTGGCAGGAAATATTATGGAGCTGGAAATGGGACTTTTATGTTTTTCCCTCTACTATATTTCACCAGGGCTGCAAACCTACAGGGCAGAGGAGTATTTCATGCCTGGTTGTTACTGTAGCTCTCCCACACCTCCAGATTCATAACCTGGGCACCTGGAAATGAAGTCCCCTGGGAGCCACAGGTTTGCTGCAGGGGATGGGATGTATCCTGGTCCCTGAGCAGGTAGGGGGACACCGTCCTAAAGCAGCACCCACCTTATTGCAGCACGAGCCACGAGTGATGCTTGCCTCGGGTACCGCTCCCCCCCCCCGAATGCTGCTCCCCAGGGAGATGCTAGCATCATCCCTTCAGCTCTGAAGGCTGAAATATTTAATTCTTCCCTTTTCCCTCTAAGTGAGAGCGGGGTTTTTATTCCCCCATCCTCTCCCACCTGCTCTCACTCACATCCCCTTCCCGCAATCTCAGTGCCTGCCAAGCGGATGACACCCCCCACCCCGTCCATCAGCTCCCCTCAGCTCCGGAAAGCCCCCAGTTTTGCTGAGTCCCGCATTATCCAGCAGCACTTGACACTTGGAAGATTGCGGGCCCCTGTCAACGTAATTCCAGCGAGGAAGGCAAAGCCGAGCAGCTTCTCCTGGCTGCAGATTAACTTGCTGCTCAGCGGGTGCCAGCGGCATGGGGGGGCACCCACATGTCCGTGGGTCCCAGAGCTGCACCCTCCGGGATGCGCGGCTGGTCTGCACCATCCTCATCCCAACCCACACCCTTCACAGCTGGAAACAGCCCTGCAGCCGGCCCCAGGGGGGTGCAGGTTGGCTGGGTCTGAACTGAGGGTGCCTGGTGTTCCACCGGGGATTTCTTGGCTTCTTGCCACCACCCTAAATTCTCCTCAAGCTGTTGTTTGCTCTTCCAGCCCCCCCAAATCTAACTGGCCTTTCTTCTCAGCTGCACACCCAAGTTTCTGTGCTTTAAGCCTCTTTATCCCTGGAGGATAACGGGATCCACCACGGTTGTCACGCAGCTAGCAGGGGCTAAAGATTTATAATTTTTTTTCTTGCTCTTGAGTCAAATCTGGCCATTCCTTGCACAGCAAGAATTTAAACCCTGGCTCCCACATCCCCCTGGCCATATGTGCATGATGGGAGCCACACATACCCATGGGCTCCTGCATCCCTCATGCTGAATTGCCTTCAGGCAGGGAAACCCCAAGCCAGGGCGGTTGCGGGGTGCAGGGACGGCAGATTTGGGGGAGCTGGGGAGATAATGCAGGAGCCATGCACCCACCCAGGGGCTGCAGTACTGCCAGCAGTGATGCCCGTCAAGCCGCAGCCTAGTTTTGCTACCTGATCCCCAGGGATGGGGGATCAGTCCTTTTGTGAGTCGGAGCATCACCCCTATAGCAGGAGATCAATAGCAGAGGGGGAGAAATAAGCACTGAGAAATCCCAGCCTTGCATCTGGGGCACAGGGACCGTTGATCCACTGGGCTCCAGCAGCATCCAGCAGCATTTTGCATCCTTTGTTTTAACCCAAAAAACCTTCATGCTGCCACCGCAGCTCCTGGGAGCCCTGAATCCAGCAGCATCATCTCTGCACGGGACATGCCCAAGCTGTGGAGGGACAAGCCCAAGCTGTGCCCAAGCCATGCCCAAGCCGCGGCGGGCCATGGGCTGCCGGCAGCTGCCTAGGGCTGAGCAGCAGGCAGGTGACAAGTGGCACCCGGGGCCAGGTTCTCTTGCCGGTAGGTGGCAGGGCCCTTCCGCAGCGCACCCAGCCCTGCGGGTCCCAGCCTGCCCGCAGGCAGGGGAAGCGAGGTGCCATTCCTCTCTCTTGGGACAAAAGGAAAAAAAAAAAAACCAAAAAAAACCACCCCTAAAACATGACTTTTTGCAGCTGGAAATAGCTGTTTCTGCAGCCTTGGCAGAGCACTGCCAGGGGATGGTGCCAACAGCTGGGGCAGCCCGTGGTCCCACAGACACCCAAAGCCCCTCGGGGTGCTCAGCGCAGCACCCAGCATCACCACCACCTGCCCCTCGCCCGTGAAATATGGCCGAGGCAGCGCCTCAGCTTTTCCCATTTACATTCCTCTGCCGACACCTCCTCTCCCTGCGTCTCTAATAATATCACCCCAGATTAATTGGCACTAATACAAATGTACACAGCTCCATAAAAAGATGTCACCTCGCTCACAATGGGGGAAACGGCTGCTCGCGCATTATCTCTGCTCTGCAGGCGTGTAATTCACTCCTCGGGAAAACACGCTATTTATTCTGTTACCCTATAACAATCTCTCTGCAAACACAACAGGATCGGGGGGATGGGGGCGGGGGGGGAGGAACACCCCACCATGCTGTTGTCACCAGCACTGCGTTGGTTGTCCCAATGCAGGGGCACCCGTGGGTCCCCTGCCTGGTGAGGTGGGATGGGCAGGGTGATGGGGCAGGGAGATGCAGGGGCTTGGGGACATCCCCGCAGCAGGGATCCAGCCCTTGGCCCGGAGTTGTTTGATGTGACTGCAAATTCTCAGGCCTGGGGTGGGGGGGGGGATATAAGAGGCTTTGGGATAGTGCCAAAAAGCTAATTAAAAGGACACTGGCAAGGAATGTGCAAGGGGAAGGACTGCAACCTGTTTCCTCCCCCGTAGCTGGGCTTCCCTCCCCGGGCAGGGCTGCACACTGGTGTTCAGCACCCAAAGGCTCAGTTGAGGCTTTTTTAACTTCTTATGGCATGGGTGAGATGCAGCCCCCTAAAGGGTGTGACAGTGACCGGGGTCGGTCCCCTCGGGCCCTCAAAGGACACTGCTGCTGCTTCTTCTAGCACAAAAAGCCTGTTCCTTTCCAGGGAGAGGAAATTTGGGCGCCTTGTTTGTATCCGCTCCCCACCCCGCCAGGTCCATGCAATTCTTGGTGTTGCATTTAATTAAATTATTTATCTCATTGTTCTCGACATAAGCAAACATGCCGGGTAAATGACACTGGTGCTGTGAGTGGTGATGGTGGGCGATGCCGTGGATGTGCGCAAAGGAACCGGCTGGGTCTGCAGCGCTGCACCAGTCCCCAACTCCAGAACACCTGCAGCCATGCTGGGGTTGGGGGGGAGAAGGGGAGATGGAGACCCCCCCGAAAGTGGCAGAGCGGCACCTCCATCACCTGATGGAGACAGCACCCATGACGGCTGATGCAAAGCAGAGGCCACTCAAGTCTCCTTGGCTGGACCCTGCGCAGCCACCGCTTGGTTTCATCACGACCGTGAGTGGTGGCAGGGAAGGGAAAGGCTCTGGAAGCAGAGCTGCTGCCCTGGGGTGTGTCCGTCTCCAGGGGGGCTGCGCGTTGGGGCCAAACGAGGTGAAAAATACCATCAGGATTGGTTGGGGGGGGGGGAACAGCTGGCCAAGTTTTGGGGGGGGGAGAGCAAAGCCTTGTCCTCAGCAGCATCTCCCTTCCTCAATGGGTGGTTGGGTTTTTGTTGTGGTTTTTTTTTTCTCCCCTGGAACTCTTCTTAATTCCTAACTTAATTTCTTTTGACATCCTCATTGCCGGCTTGACCTCTTTACTGGAATCATGTGCTGCTTAAAACTCATTATCCCACCATTGAAACAGGAAGTTAATTAAAAACCCTTTAAAAAGAGAAAGAGAGAGAGGCGGAAAAAAAAAAAAAAAGAAGAAAAAAGCACACCCCATGTCCAGGGATAGATGGGGAGGGGACACGGCCAAGCCGCTGTGTCATGTCCCCACAGCCCACCAGCCCCCCCACCCCCCGCCCCCCCCCATTCCCCCACTGATCCCAAAATTGCATCTCTAACTGGGAAGCACAAGCCATCCCCACTGGCAACACCACCACCCCGGAGACAAGGCCAGGTTTGGCAGAAATGGCTATTTTTCACAGCAGGAATGTTCTCATCATGGACCCCAAATACAAACAGCTCCCGTTTCTCCCACAATTAGCCCCAAAATCACCACCTGGATGCACGCTCACAGGAAGAACTGGCTCATGTGGCTGGGATGATGCCAAGGGGGACCCAGCACCCACACAATGGCCCTAGTGTGCCCTGGGGTGTTCCCCCCACCCCGAGATGGAGTCAGTGTGACGCTGGAAGGCACAAGAGGGACTTTTTGGCCCGTCCATCTACAGACGTGGGATTTTAAGAGGGGTTTGGGATCCCAAAGAGAGGCCCTGGGGACACCATGGAAGGATTTGGGGGGGGCCACAGCAGGGTTTGAGGACCTCCAAAGGGTGAGCTGGGACCCCAGTGGGGTCAGGGGGGAATGATGTCCCAGAAGGGGGAGTTGGTGGCCATCTGGGAGTTTAGGACTTACCAGAGAGGGCGTGAGGGTCCAAAGTGTGATTGGAACCCCAAAGGGGAAGGGCTGGGGTCCCAAAGGAGGGACTTAAGAACCTTAAATGGGAGTTGCGGTCCCAAGGGAGGGTCTTGGGGACCCCGAGAGGGAACTGGAGTCCCAAAGGAGTGGGTTGGGGACCCCAAAGTGGGAGTTGGATCCCAAAGGAGGGGCTTGGAGACCCCAAGAGGGCGCTGGGGACACGCGGGAAGGGTTGGGGACCCCAAGAAGAGGGGCAGGACCCCAAAGAGGTGAGGGTCAGAGTCCCGAGGCAGGGGGCTGGCGGCCTCACGGGGGGCGTGGGGACGCCAGACTGGGGCTGGGGACAGGCGGGATGTTTCGGGGGATCACAGCGGGGGGAGCCCACCGACCTCCAGCACCCATCGCTCCCCCGGGGGGGCACCGCCCCCTTCCCCGCCCCAGCGCCCCCTCCCTTCCCTCCCCGCGGCCGCTCCTCCCCTCCCCGCCCCGCCCCGCCCCTCCCGGCCCCGCCCCGCGCCGCCGCGGCGGCGGCAGCCGGCTACGCCATCCGGTGGGCGGGGCCGCCGAGGGGGGCGGCGGCCTATGGGCGGCCGCGGCGGCGCGCGGCGGGGGCAGGCCCCGCCCCCGTGGAACGTTCCGCGGGTTTGATCGGCCGCGGCGCCCCATTGAGAAAAACCCGCGGCGGCGGCGGCGGCGGCTCCGCTCCGCCGCGTACGGCCCGGCCCGCCCCGGCCCCGGCCCCGGCCCCGGCCTGGCAGCGCGGGCGGGCGGGCGGGCATGCGAGCAGCCGGGGGCCCGCCCGCCGCCACCCACCTGCCGCCCGCCCAGCCGCCAGCCGGGGCGCCGGGCTCGCCCCCCGCCGAGCGATGTCCAGGAGGAAACAGAGCAACCCCCGGCAGATCAAACGTGAGTCCTCGCTACCGGCACATACATCACACACACCCCCCCCCCCCCCCGCGCTGCCGCCAGCTCCCCCATTTTGTACTACACGCCACCCCGCTTATTTTTTTTTTTGCACCACCCCTCTCGGCGGCAGCACTCCCGCCCCCGGTGGGCCGTGCGCCCCCCCCCCACTTTCCCCGGTACTCCCTCTGCGCTCCGGTACCCACCCGGGACGGCCGCGGTGGTTGCCCGTTCCCGCTACCGGCCGCTCGCTTTGGTCTCTGGCCCCGCCGCCTCCCCGTCCCCACCGCCTCCCCCCTCCCACCCCCCCCGCCAGCGCCGTGGCTCCGGTACCGGCTCCCGATGGGGGCGCCGATAAGGCTTTAAAATATTCCGTTCTACAAGTCCCGTCCTGATAACATCGCTCTGTCGGGACGGCCTGAAATTGTGATCTTATCTCCCCCGTCTGCCTCCCATCCAGCGCCGTGAGCTGGGGCGAGGGGCTCCCCGACACCCCCCTCCCCGGGGCTCTCCAAACCACCCCAGGGGTTCCCCAGCCCTGCCAGCAGCTCCTCGCCCCGGGTACGGCACCCTCGCCCTGCCAGGGGCTCCACTTTCCGCACGGGGACCCCCCCCCCCACTCGCAATGGGTGCCGCCGGACGTGGCATGCCATCGTCCCTGCTGGCCGCCATCGTCCCCGCTGACCGCCCTGGCCTCAACCTGTCACCCTGCCCGGTTCCCCCCCACTGCCCACTCCTGTTTTGCACCCCAGCCCAGGCAGGGATGGGGTGATAACACCCTGGGCTGACAGCGGGAGGGACCACCGTGGGGTACCATGGGACTTTGGCCACCATCCATGTCTCCCCTCACCGATACACCATTTCCAGAGGGTCACGCTCCCCATGATCCAACCCATAGGCCGGGATCTGGTTTCGGTCTGGCGGGAATGTGTCGGCTGTGCTGAGAAATTCTGCAAAGTGCTGGAAGTTTTTCGGTGACAGGCTTAGCTCGGCTTTTCTCCCTTCCTCTCTGATGTGTGTGGGGTTTTTTTTTTTTTTTCTTTTCTTTCCCCCTCGAGTCGATGGAAGCTGGCGATAAGAGGGAGATGGGAGGATAAGGAAGGCTGGCCACCATGTGATAATCTAACTTTATCTTTCTCTTGAAATAATTGCAAGGCTGAGTTGCACCTACCTGTTTCCCTGCCTGGGGTGATTGCTCTGGTGATAAAGCTCAGCTAGACTTTTACCCGGGTAGAGTTAAAAATAGTCCCTGCTGCCTCCTTTTTTTTTTTTTTTGGTGATAATTTTCTCCTTTAGCTTTATCCAACTTCCGCGGCTTTATTTCGGCAAAAAGCCCGGCTGCCCGGTGATCCCTCCCTGGGTAACTCCAGCTCATTAAACCGGGAGCGTTAAGACTGAAGCGAGCGGTAGCGTCGCAGCCACCAAAATAACGATGCTGATGTGAGCGATAGCTGCGTGCGTGGGGGACACGCCGATGGCGGGATGCCTGTTCGGTGCCGGCACCCACCGATGTGGACCTTGGGAGGGGGGAAAAATGGGGCTGGATGAGGCCGTGGCAGCTTGGCCGGGCGAAGGCAGCTTCTATCTCCTTCCTCTGCTGCTTTTCTGCAGAGATGTGAAGAAATGATAAAGTGGGAGGCTGATCTCAGGCCGCCGGCGATGGCCAAAACTGATTAAAAGCTGAAAGCTTGGAACCCTTCCTGTATGTGTCAACATGAAAACAGTCATTAGAGGCGGCGAGTGCGGCGAGAGCGCCTTGCCGCTGCCTCCAACAGCTCTCCCCGCCGAGGGAAGGTATGCATGAATCAGGGCTCCGGTAACCAGACTCCTCTCGTGTACAGACCGGACCTGTTTCCACAAAGTCTATCCTTTTTTATCATCTCGGCTGGAGCATTAAAAACCTCCTCCAGATTGGTATCTGCTGATTTTTATTTTCCTGGGTGACGCTATGTTCTCGCTCTGGCTTCGTCTCTTGCTGGGTTTGGGGTTTTGTTGTTGTGTTTTTTTGTTGGTTTTTTTTTTTTTTTTTTTTTTTAGAGCTCGATGCGATGCGCAGATAGGCTCGCAGGGGAGATCGCCGGGAGAGCGGGCGATCGCCAAAAGCGATAAGACAAAGATCAGACACCGGACTATATTTAACCGGCTGCTTTAACCTTCTTCTTCCTCTTCTTCTTCTTCTTTGCTTTTTGGGCTGAAGTGATGCAGTGATGGAGTGGGACGGGGGTACCAGCAGTGCGGGGTCCCTCCAAGCCCCCTGCCCCCCCAGCCCCGGGAGCCCCTGCTCTGCCCGGTGGCACGCGGTGGTGAGGCTTTGAAAGCTGATTGCATCCAGATGGTGGCTTCCGATAGCAGAGAAAGCACACGGAGCATTTCTTTATTTATTTAATTTTGCAGGGTACCTGCCCAGGGGAGACAGTTGCATTTCACCCCCCACTCCATCCCTGGCTGTAAAACCCAGCAACCTCCCTGCAGCTGCCGCTGCTTTATAGGGGTTGGGGTGGGGGGGGGTTTTTGTGTGTGTTTTGTTTTTTGTTTTTTGTTTTTTTTTTTTTTATTTCTGTCTTTTGTTCTGCTGGTAGATAGATGTGAGGGGCTGATAGAGAGCAGGAGCTGATCTCCAACCCAGATAGCCTGTTATATTTATTAACTTCAAACATGGGAGTGCGGGCAGACAGCTGATGAGCGAGGCTGCTGGCAGCTGCCTGTGCGTGCACTCACAGCGCCGGGTCTTCCGATGGGGGAAGCTGATAAGCGGGAGATTGATCTCGTCTTGCTGATGTGCCTCTCCCTCTGTTGTTGTTCTAATATATATATATATTTATTTTTTTTTCTCTTTTGAAATTAACTGGAAACGAACACTTTTGTAGTAGTTTCAGGGGCCTGCTTGTGGTTTTTTTTCTTTGCTTTTCTTTTCTTTTTTTTTTTTTTCCTTTTCCCTTTCTATTCTGCTTTCAGCTACAGTAGATCTGAGCTGCCGATAAGCGCTGAGGCCCGATCTCCATCCTGATAGAGATTGCCAGGGGAGATAAGGACCACTTATCTCTCCCCACCAGACCGGAGCAGGATTCGCTACAACAACAAACACAGCAAAGAGGGGCAAAAGGGCTCCAACAATTTGTTCCATTGCAAATGTGATTAACGCAGGCGCTTTAATTATCTGATGGGGGGGGGGACGACACAGCTGCATATGTGTTTTTATTTCTCAAGGTGTTTTCTGCCCCCCCCACCCCCCTGTGTGCTCTGCGAGACAAGCTGGGCTGAGAAGCTGAGCTCTCCCCGGTGCCTGTTATCAGCTGCAGATGTTGCATTAGTTTGATGAGAGCTTTGACTTTCTTTTTTGATTGTTATCTCCCATTCTGCTCCACGGAGCAAACGCATGGGCTGTGGCGGTGGGGAGGGGGGTGGGTCGGTGGTGGCGAAAGCACTGTCGTATTTTTGCGTGTGGATTTTCTGTAATTGTTATTAGATGGTGTTAGATAGCGAGTGTGATCTGTGCTGTTAAACCCTGCCACCCCTTGATGGGGTGGTTTGGGTTGGGTGTTTTTTTGGGGTTAGTTTTTTGGTTTTTTTTTTTTCCCTTTCTTCTTTTGCAAGCTTACCTGCTCCCCAGTCCCGTGTGGGCTCCGTGATGGTGCCAGGCAGGGAGTCCTGGTGCCGAGCAGGGGGTCCTGGTGCCAGCCAGACCGTGGGAGCCACACTTCCCGGGAGCTTGGAAAATTGCATTTCTTGTAAAGATGACAGTGGCCAACCCGGCATCTATTTTTAGCGGTGGCAGCGTGGTGAGCCGGTGGCGTGGGATGCTCCCGACACGCCTCCTGCCCGTTCTTCTCCCGCTCCCTTTGCTCGCTGAGTCGCTCCTTTCCTTTCAGGCTGTGCAGGTGACTAACTGCCTCCGCTTGCTTTTTGGTTTTCTCTCCGCACCACCTCCCCACCCCCCTGCCTCTCTGATGCTGCTGCACTTTTCCATCGCTGCCAGCCGCTGTGCCTCAGTTTCCCCATCTGCGCCTGCCAGGGAAGGGATGCTCCGGGCCAGGGTGGGCAGTGGGGTGTCTGGGGAGGTGTGTTACCCCGGGCTGCTCTGCTGGGTGGGGAGGGTTTGCTGCCTGCTCCCCAGGGAGGACCTGGGGATGAGCTGGGTACAGGCAGGGCCTCCCGGCTCTCCTCCCAAAACCGGTATTTTCTGTGCCTCCTTGGGGGCTGCCTCGGTTTTGCAGCCCCCCTGTGCTTGGCCCTGCTCCTGGCATCCTGGGGGTGGCATCCCTGTGTCCCACATGTCTGCTACTCCCACTGGCACTGCCTACCAACCCCTCCCGTCTTGTGCAAACCGCCCCGAAGGCATTTGCCAGGCTTGACTCAGTGGCATCTTGAAGTGGCGGCTCCTCAGTGCTGGCAGCAAAGCCCCATGGCACATCTGCCTCCGCAGCGGCTCTGCCCACCCCAGAAGCTGCTGGTATCTTGGGATGTGCCATGGGCAGCATCTGGGGCTCCTGGAGGCGAGGACCCATTGTGGTCACTGCAGGGTGGGATGGGGCAAGGAGCTGGCAGTGCTGCGGTGCTGGTGGGACACAGCCCACCATGGTGAGCTCTCCGGGCTGTCGCCAGCCATTTCCCACCAATAACTTGGCAGCGCTGCAGGAAAGACAGTCTCCTGCTCGGTGTGGGATTTAGACCAGCTGCAGGTGATGCTAGAAGAAGTTTCTCTCCTCTTCCATGGCCAGCGGTCCAGGCGTGAGCATCACTGCGGGCCTTGCATCTGGTGGCTGAGGGGACAGCTTGCCTCAACCTCTCTCTGGAGCAATATATCCATTTCCAGGGCTCTGGGCTGCCCCATGCTCTGCCGGCCACAGGATGTGTTGTGGCTGTCCCACTCTGTGAGCCCGTTTTGTGACCTCGCTGGGTGTTTATCTCCAGGTTGGTTCTTCCCGGCCATCCCCTTCTCCGCATCGGGCAGGAAGGATGTGTGCGGGATGCTCGGAGGGCAAGTGCCAGATCCAGGCTGGCCACAGCCATGCGTGGGGCACCCAGCGGCACGGCAAAACCTGTTCTGCCGAGAGCCCCGGCGCACGTCGCTGCCGGCGGCCACGGGGCGGGAAGGCAGCGCTGGCAGCCGCGCCGGCGAGGGAGGCTACGGCGGCTTTGGCAGGCGGCTGCTTCTAGGGCCCGTGGGCGCTGGGGTTGGGTTGGTTTGTGTCTGCTGCTGCTCTTCGACCTCCCACACCCCCGCAGGACACCCCCATGCCACCCCTTCCCCGGGTACCCTGAGCAGCATGGAGCTGTGGTGATGCCCGCACTGCAGGGACCGTCTCTGACATCCCACGCCACATCGGGAAAGCCACCTCCGGCTGGGATTTATGGCTCTGGCTCTGAACTTATGCAGTTGGGCAAGGTTTTATTTTCCATTGTGAATCACAAGGCCACCTAGCCAGCTCCAGGTTCTCCTTATGCCAAGTTGTGAGCCGGCCAGTTCGGCAATCAGGGCTTGGGAAGAAAGCTGTCCTTTCCCTATAGGTGTTGCAGCAGGTTGCGCAAGGAGATAGTGCCATGGCGCAGGTGATCTGTGGTTCCTGGAGAGGGGCATCCCATCCCTGGGGACCCATCGGAGCCACCCAGCCATGGCAGCATCTCAAAGACAACATGGCATCAAGTCACCAGGGGGCTAAGTCCTCCAGCGTCACCATGTCCACCATCTGCAGCATCCCCGGGGCACTCCTTGCCATACAGCACTCCCAGCCCCATGCCGGCCATGGGGTTGATGCCACCCTCATCCCTGGGAAAGGAAGGGACAGCGCTGCCCAAACTGGGACCGGCAGGGCTGTCACAGCCTGGGGTCGGTGCCGCTGTGCCCTGCTTGATGGTGGTGGATTTGGGGTCAAATACACCCATTCTGGGGAAGGGAAGAGGATGTTTTCCATGCATGTTGTCCATCCTATTGCAAAAAACTCCCCATGATTTGCCTTGGAAAACGCTGACTGGGGCAACGTTGCAGAGAGAAAACCAGCCCAGACCTTCCATAGCAGTGCAGCCAGGTGCTGGGACATGAGGCTGCCCGGCAAGAGGGATGTGAACGGTCCCAAGCATGGGTCAGAGCAACTGGGGTGACGGTAGGAGCGGAGAAACCTTATGCTTTTAAGATTTCTTTATTGAAGAGGAAAAAGTGGAAAACACCTCTCTGCCAGCCCCGCATCGCACTCTGGCTCTGCGAGTCCTGTGGCTGCACCAAGGACATGGATTTTTCTTGCTGGGGGAAGAAGAAATCGGCTCCCTGTGGTCGGAGAAGAGCAGGAGTGGGAGCAGGAGGCCAATCTCTCTTTTTTTCTTTTTTTTTTTTTTTCTTTTTTTTCTTTTTTTTTCTTTTTTTTTTTTCTGCGACGTGTCCCATGACTGTTTTTGTTGCCTGACTCAGGGCTTTTGGATGTTCTGGCTTGGCCAGGCTGCTGTCCTGCCGCTTATTTTATCAGGAAAGTTCAAGTGTTTCGGGGGTAATACAGTTCCCTCTTCCGATGGCTGCCCGGCAAAGGCTCCGCATTGTTCCTCCAGCAACATGTTTTTTTGGAAGGGATGAAATGCCGAAAGGAATGTAACTGCTGACCTTGGGCTGCAGTGGGGTTAAGGAGTGTGTGCCTATGAGTCACTCCAGATAAGAGCCTTCCACGGCTTTTTTTCCTCCAAAATAATTCTTTATCTCCTCTTTCTCACATCAACATATTTTCTTGACATCTCCCATTCGATAGCGCGTGGAGGAAATGTGCTCCTCTAATTTGTTCATCTGATGAAATATAGATGCATTGTTTTCTCTTGTCCTTGGCAAGCCGGGGGTCATGGCCCCGCGATTTGGGGATGTGCGGTGGGATTGATGCCCGGAGCTTTGGGAACGGGCTTAGGGGATGGTGCCTGGGGTTTTGGGGATGCTCATGGGGGTCGGTCAGTACCTGGGATGCGCAGGAAGATGCCCAAGCAGGAGAGCATCACCCCGCGCATCACCAGCTCAGGGGACCGCGGGGAGGAAAAGCTGCTCTTAGTTTCCCCCCCTGCTCCGCCGGGAAGTTCAGCCGCTCGCTCGCTTCTCCGTCTCCCAGCCGAGGCCTCTCATGCTACTTCCAGCTCCTATGATAATGCGGAAAGTTGAACTGGCCCCATTACTGCGCTGCGATGGTTGCCTTGATAACGCCCCGATAATGGCAGCGATAGCGGCAGCTCGGTAGCCAATGGCTCTGCCGCTCCTCCCATTAACATTCCCCACCACGGACCGGCTCGGAGCTGCCTATCTGCTCTCCATTTCCACTCCTCCGCTAGATAAGAATGGAAATACTGACTTCATAGCTCACTGATTAAAGTGTCTGGATTTCTTGATAATACACAGATAAATTATGTTTTTCAAAAAGAAGGTAGGGAAGGGAGTACGAGGGGAGGGAAAAACCTCCAGTCCGTTTTTATTATTTTTTTTTTTCCCTTCCCTCTTTCTGGCCATGCCCTGTGCGTTGGGGTTTTTCTGCTCCAAAATGCCAGCCTGTGCCCGGGGCTGGCACTGGGAAGGGAGAGTCCTGTGTGGTGGCCTCAGGGCAAGGGGTTGCGGTGGGCAAAGAATTCTTGGGAGCCATGTGGATGGGTTGTATGGCACGTGTGGTCACGTCCCTGCACTGGGATGGAGATGCTGTCCTCGGACACCAGGGACCCACTTCCATTGTGGGGATGTTTGGCTTCGCCGGCTGCAGCAATGCCACATGGCTGTGGCACATGGTCGGGATCCCAGTGCCAGCTGTGGCATCTCACGTGGCCTCTGGCTGTCCCCAGGGACCAGCAGCCGGCTGGTGGGGCGCAGGGATGCTCGGCAGGCATCTGCATTTCTACACCTGTCTCCTACCTGAGCCTCACTAGATTTGCTGCAGGAAGCTGCCTGGTCCAATGGGTTGCTTTGAGTCCAGCTTCATCCTGCTAGCCATCCAGGCTTAAAGGTGGTCAAACCGTCATGCCCGGTGGCCTCAAACAAGGCTGGGTGATGGGACCAGGCACCGCTCCCTTAGCATCTGCTTTTCTAAGTTATACTTGCGTTTCCTCACTTATCCCTACTGGAGCAAATGAGGCTTCCAGACTTTTTGGTTCCTTGCACTGGAAAAGGTATCGACCTCAAGAATCTAAGTTTGTTTCATCTAAATATAAAACTAAAGAGCAAACAGTATAAAGTTCATTTTTTAATGTGCTGCCCCATTCCAGTTGGGCTGCTCTCTTTATTTTTTTTAGAGGAACTGTGATAAAAAGCAGTGATAAAGCCAGGACTGTTTTGTGTAGGAGTCAGTATCTGCGTTATCTATCTCCCTTTTTCACTCTCCGAGCAGCTCTGTTGTTTTTTACTCTTATCTCGCTCCACCAAAATGCCAAGAACAGGAAAAAAAAAAAAAATTGAAAAAAAAAAAAAAAAAGAGGCAGCGCAGGCACGCGTGTTTGCACAGAGGCAAACTCAGCGTCCGTGGAGCCGGGCATGAACAGCCATGCTTCTTGGACTTGGAGGAAGAGGAGGGTTGGGGGTGCCAGGTGAAGGTGCTAGCGATGGGAGGGGGTTGCATCGCAGCGGGTGCTTGTGCTGGTCCAGCAAAGGCTGCGAGGTGGGGCTGTAGCAGTAGGGGTTTTGGGGACAGCACTGTCCCAGTGGCTGCAGGTGACCTTTATCTGCCAGGTGCCAGTAGCTCACCCTGCTTCCTGCAGGTCGGTCACCCAACCATGTTGTACTCTCTTAGGGTCCCCTTCTGCTCCTGCAGCTCCCCGGCCCCACTCGTTGCTGCAGCCTTGGCTGAAGACCTCAAAGTGGTCCAGGATGGCACTGGGCACGCTGGGATGCTGGGAGCGGCAGGGACACTCCAGCCAGACCCCCTTCGGTGATGGGTCTGGTGGCATTCTGGGCCTTGTCCACCATCATCCTTGTCCTTGTCCCTGTCCCTCCATCCTTGTCCTCACCTGGTGCCATCATGGACTGAAAGTCTTGGGGTGGAGCCTGAAATCTCTCCCCATTCCCTTCCCAGCAGCTTTTGGCAGCGGATGAACCTGGTGGGACCCAAAACCACTACCCATGGGGAGGGGGATGGCTCTGGCGCAGCATTTCTGGGGTAATTTGTCGCTAGATTAGCAAAGAGCTTGACCTCTGGCCTCGCCGTCACCTAGTATTGATGGACTCCATGGGGCTGTGCTGCTGGGCAAGCACACCCCTCCACCCCCACCCCCCCCCCTTCAGCTGTTCCCAACTGGAACAACTTTATTCCAGGTGGGAGAAAAAACATACCAGAATTAAGGGTTTTTTCACCCAGAAGAACTCCCTTTCGCCAGCAGCAGCGAAGGCACCTGGTGCAGGAGCAGCGGCGGCAATGAGCCTTGCACACCCGTGTGCCACCTTACATGCCTGTGCACATTTGGAGCCTGATCTTCATGGATGGGGTTTCCTTCCATATTATCAGGGGATCCAGCTGCTTCCCAGCTGTGAGCTCACACCCGGCTGCCCAAATCCTGCCCGGATTTGCATAGGGTTAAACATCTCACACTGCACTTGGATGAGGATTTGGATGCAGGACACTCCTGGGTCCCCTCAGTAAGGACCGGTCTCTCTCTGCTGGGTGAAGAGGCGCCCCACCAGCTGCCTCAGTTTCCCTCCTGCGCTTTGAATGTCTCCTTCTCGCCCTGGCCCCACCACCAGTTAGGAAGGCAGGACCACGTTAAGCATCACATCCCCTTCTCACGGAGCAATCTGCTCCCATCCATCTGATGTGCCGGGGCCGGGGACGGCTCTATTAGACTCTCTCCTCTCTTAAAATCTATCAGGGTGTTATCGACCCCATCTGAAACGTAAAGTCACTTCATTGTCATTGTCCCTGTATTTTCTTTCTCATTATTTTCCCGTGCCCCCCGCGGCCTGTTCCCCCCCCCCCCCCACCGCCCCCAGCTGCTGTTTGATATGATGCGGGCTCTCTCGCTATTAGTATTAGTAATCGCGGCCCCTGAAGTGAAACAATCTCCTGTAATCTATCAGCGGTTTATCGGCCCTATCTGAGCGCCGGGAATGGCTGGGCTCGGCGATGGCGCCATGCTCGGCCGCTGATAAAGTTACAGAGTTCAGGCGGTGATGAATGTTAAGTAACTGCACCCCGCGCAGATAGGATATGGACTTGGCAGGGGGAGCAGCTCCGGCTGAAACCAATCTCTCCCCTATCAGCAGGGCTGCTTTTTCTCAGGCTCTGCTTCTCCCCGGCTCTTTTCTTCCCCAACGGTTGCAGCCGGGGGCTCCCCTGGGGCATCGCTGCCCCGGATCGGGCAGGGATGCTCGGGGTGCTGTGTCCTACAGGTGGATCGATGGGGCGTTTTGCGTCGTCGGGATGGGGATTTGCAGGGGCCGGGATGCTCCTGGGTGCGGACATGAGTATTACTCCCCTCAGCAATCGCAGCCTCCCCTCAGTGTCCTTCGTTTCCCTACTGGATAAATTAGGCCTAAATACTTTATAAATTTAATTATGAATTATTATAAATTTCCCCCCCCACCATGAGCTTCTCCTTCTGCGAGCAATTTCAGCATCCCACCAGCGATCATAGCATCCACCACCACCTTCATTACCCCAATATCCTTCACTCCCCTCCTATTGTAATTTAATAATAAATTATTATAAATAAATTATGATTCACCCCTCTACCTACCAGCTCCCCGAACATTTTAATTTTCTTTTTTTTTTTTTTCCTTGCCCTTTTAACTAACTCAGGGCACCGCAGAAAGGGTCGAGGTGAGTTTTATCTGGGGTTGATGGAGAAGAGCCCTTAATTACAGATAGGTACTGCTGGGGTTGGCCCCAACCGCTATCGGTTCCATGCATGGGGCTGATATTTAATGTCCTGATATCTGCAGGGGGAGCCTGGCCCTGGGATGCTGCAGCCAGGCTGATAGGGGAGAGGGTTGATTTGTGCTCAAAAAAGTCCATTTTCCTCCAAAACGGGGGTCTTGGGGGAAGGTGTGTCTCATGGGACCCCCATTTTTGGAGAGCATTGCTACTTAATGCTGGATCCCGGCAGCATCAAGCCAAGAGGAGGGAAAAAATAACCCGCTGAATAACATGACCTTTGAGGATCGGCATCATTTCCCGGCCACCGAAACCTCATTTGCCCTCAACTGCGGTGCTTGGCATCCCCGATCCCTGGGGAACGGGCTCGGGGGCACTCGAGGTCGTTGGTAAAGGCAAACATTAATACGTACTGGAGAAAAATTGGGTGAGAAGAGGCGGGCTGATGTCCCATCAGATACCAGTGGTTTTTGGATTTGCAGCCCAGGTTGCTCACTGGGCGTTGCTTGCTGCAGGGCTGACACGGCACAACCCTGCTACGAGACCCTGGGGAATCCCCAGGCTGTGCCGGACCCCACCGAATCACCAGAGCTGGTTTTGCAGCTGGTGCAAGGAAGAACCAGGAGCGCCTGCGACCCTCTCCGACAGCAGCTTTCCCCAGGGAATACCAGCCCCTGTGCCTGCTCCTGCAGCCCTTTGCTCATGGCTGCAAAATTTAAGGGAAAATAAGGAGGTTTAGGGGCAGCGGTGCCACCTCAAGGAGGCAATGCCTGAGCTGGCTTCCCCACATCTCGATCGCGACGTGATGGTTGAGCATCGTGGTGCTGCTGGTGGGGAGCCCCAGCCAGCTGCTTTGGGGTTTATTGGTTTATTATTATTATTATTATTATGGTTTATTTTTAATTGGAAGATGGATTCAGGGCTAGGGTGAGGATAAGGAGGAGCTGGAAGGATGAAGAAAGCCTCCATCATGCTGCTTGCATGGTCCCACCGAGCCTGGTGTAGCTAGGGACATCCCTCGGGTCCCGCTGAGCCTGGTATATCTGGGGATGTCCCTCGGGTCCCATGGGCGCCGGGGAGGTGACACCCCAGAGCCAAGCGCCCTGTGGACTCGCTGCCCCACAAGCTTTGAGGTACGTGGCGTGAGGTTTGGGGCGTGAGGCTGCCCAGATCCGGGCTCTCGCCCTCACTCTATGGCTCCTGGGGCCCTCCCTCGGGCTCACCATCTACCCAGCCTTTTTATTTTTAAAAATAATAAGTTTTTGGACATGTCTGCGTGCCGATGACTGCCAGACAGCAAAGGCAGGTTACCCCCAGCCTGCACGTTTTTTTGGTCCAGGACCTGCTTTCCACCACGGGGATGACTCCTCCTCCCTCTCTTCCTCCTCCTCCTCCTCGCTCCAGGGCCGGTGGGAAAGTCTGGGGCTGTTGCTATTTTCTATCTGTTATCGAGGCCTCTTATCGCTTTGCTCTTGTCTGCGTGCCGGCTTTCGGAGCGTCCAGGGTCTCACTCTTGGCAGCCTGGAGAAGTCCCCCCTCCTTTTTTTATTTTCTATATTATTTTTCCTTTTATTAAATTTACCAGCTAAGCGCAAAGAATCAAGAAAAGGTTTATTGTTCCTGCGCCGGGAGAACCTTAATTTGAGTGAAATGATTAAATCATCACCTGGGTAACGATGGGTTTTCCTACTGCTGGAAAAGCCCTGGGAATGCCGACCCTCGCACCCGCCTGGACCCGCGTCCCCAGCCTACGCGTGGGTGACACGGGCACACCTCCTCTGCTTCCTGCAAGTTTTTACAATCGTTGGAATTTAAAAAAAAAGGATAAAAAAAAATCTTTCCTTGTTATCAAAAAAAAAAAAAGAAAAAAAAAAAAGGAGGAAGAAGGAGGGAGGGAGAAGAATTAATCGTCGAAGCGGAGTATCTTGGAAGGGAGCATTTTTTGGCTCTTCCCCTCTCTGTAAAGCCAGCCTCAGTAATTCAGTTTTAAAGCATGAAAAAAGGGAGTTGATGAAATTCCACTATCAGCACTGAACCAATATGCAAAATATCTCGCCGAAAATCAAATAGCTATTATGTTTTCATTTCCATTTCAGCGTATTTGCTTAATGAAGAATAGACAGATCAGGCAAGCCGAGGGAGGCTGTGTGCGGTGATAACTGTGCAGGGCTTCCAGCAATCCCGGAGAAGTGACGCTCCGCTCCCTGCTCTGTGCTCCCTCTCCCTCGCTTGCTTTTTTTTTTTTTTCCTTCTTTTTTTTTAATTTTTTTTTTTTTTTTTTTAAGCTATCCAGTAGTTCATTTAACCCAACGCAGCCAGCAGTGCCGGGAGCACCGGTGGCAGAGCATCCCCTGGGGATGGCTGTCTGTGCTGGGAACGGGATGCTGCAGTGGGGCAGGCTGGGTGCTGGGATGCATCCAGGGACCGCAGTGACGTGGGACCAGGATGCTGCCAGCCACCCATCATCCCCATTGGTGCTCAGTGATGCTGTGGTACCCAAATCCTAGGTTTTACAGGATTGCATTTATACAGGGCATCCCCAACTTCCTCCCAGCCAGAGCTCCATGTTTCAGGGCAGGATGTGGGTGGTCTGGGCACCCCTGGGTTGGTGCCACATGTGGTCCTGGCCCTGTCCATCCCTCCCCGGTTCCGTCCATCCCTCCCTGGGCAGGCTGGAGGTGCCAAGCCGTGGAGCAGGCGAGAGTCGGGTTAACTTTATCAGAAGCCCAAGAGCCGTGAAGGCGTGAAAGAAGAAATTAGCCTAACAATGTTTCATTTACAGCGAGAGAAACGATTTGTTAGCTGGCGATTGTTTCTGAATATTATCAGAGCCTTTTTAATTGTGCTGGAACTGAAATTAGCAGAATTAGAATAAATTGCCTTCCCTTCTCCGGCAGCCTCTTTATTCACGCTCATTGTTGTCTGCTTTGTATAGATTATGGGCTCTTTGTTCTCCCGCTGTAAATATACATGCCTGGAGTCACAGAGAGCAGCTGAGGTCTGCAGATGGTTTGTCACCGTGCTGGTCCCCCTGCCCGTGTGCCGGGCTCGGCGGGTGGTGCCAGATGGGGCACCGGGCAGCCCCCGGTGTGGCTTCGTGCGGCACGAGCCGCGTGCACCGCTCTTCCTTTCCTTCTTGGTTTCGGCAGGGATGGGGGATGCTGCGTTGTCATGGAAACGGCAGCATGGGCTGGCAGGGCTGTTCGGGGCGGGGGCTGCTGGGGTGTCCCCCACATGCACCCTCTTTGCATCCTCCATGCACCCTGTGTCCCTCCTGCAGCATCCCCTTTGTCTGGGGCTGTGGGCATGGCGGGGGGGGCTGCATTGTGGGTGCCCCATCAGACAGGGGGTGCCGGGGACTGTGAGGGATGGTCTCTGGGGTCCCTCACCCTGTCCAGGACAGGCACCAGGAGGGGGGGTTTCAGGTGGGAAGTGCAGGTGAGGGCTGCAGCAGGATGGGCACCTCGCCATGCCACGGCCATGTACCTGTGGCACATGGGGACCTCTCTCACGTCCCAGGCAGATGAGAAGCTCGTTCCCTATGATGTCTGCGGGGGGAACTGGGCATCCCTCGGGGGACACCCCGGGGCAAGGCGGTGGCTCTATAAACCCCTTCTGCAAGGGGACAAGAGAGATGCTGGACCACAGGGCTGGCTGGGGACAAGGTTTTCCTTCCTGTGGCATGCAGAGCTGCAGGGCATCTGCTCTGGGCACCGTGCCCAGAGTGGGTCAGGGAAAGGACCCTTTCCCAGCCCCAGAGGCACTGGCATCCTACATTTCCCAACTGGCAAATCCCACTGGGGTGTTTTCCCTCCATTTTTCTCCCCCCATAACCACCCCCTCTGTGTTTCGGCAGGTTCCCTGGCAGCGATGGAGGAAGGCGAGGATGGCCCAGTGGGGGAGAAGAGCCCCTTGGAGAGGGAGGGGGCTGCCTCGGACCATGAGGGCTCTGCTGAGCGCGACACCTCCAGCCCCCCTGGCAGTGAAGGTGAGTCTCGCCATGTGATGTCCCCCCGCCATGGAGAGGGACTCTGCCACCAGAGCAACTTGCCGGGCATGCCAGCATCCTGGGCATCATCTCTGCTGTTGGTACATGGTGTTAATTAGCAAATGAAGCATCCTACCCGTTGAGGGGTGGGCTGTTGATTAAGTGAGACCCCCCCCCAGTCTCCCTGGGGTGCTCCATCCCTGCAGGCACCCTCTGGCTGGTGGCGGGACCCACTGGGGACAGGCTGGCTCTGGGGTGATGGCGAGCAATCGGCCAGGAGTGAGGATGCTCCCCGCAGCTGGCACAAGCAGGAGCAATCTCAGCTTGGCGGGGGGCAGCGGTGTGCTTGGGGTGGGGGGGGCCACAAGCCGGGCTGGTGGAAACCGGAGGCGGGTTGCTCACCGTGATGGCTGCTAATAAGCACCGTCACCCTGTATCCGTTTCAGCGCTTTTCACCCGCCCCGGCGCTGAGCTGCCGGTGACGGTGGAGTGACGTGGGGGTTGTAAAGCGACCCTTCTTGGGGTGCAAAGTGAGTCCCCGGGGTGCAAAGCAGCCACCGAAGGGATGGGGATGGGGATAGGAATGGTGGGGGGCCAGGGCCGTTGCTGCCTGCTTCCTGCCCACGCCGCCGCCTGCCTGCCGCCGCGCCGTGCCGTGCCCCGCCCCAGAGGTGGCTGTGTTTCAGGGCCGGGCCGAAACAGTCCCCAGATATCCTTTAAGTTCCTTCCTGTGGAGGTGGGGGCAAATCCTAATCAGTTAATGTTTGCAGCGCCCTTCCAGATAACCGCGGCAGGGCAAGGCTGCGCCGGCTAATGGAGCCGGCCGGTCCCCGGCAAGCGCCCGCTGCCTTCATCCGCCAGCAAACGGGGAGCAAAGCGTCCCCCGAAACCGTGGGAACCAACCCCTGATGCACCGGGAAAGAGGAGGGATCCACGCTGGCACCCCCATAGCCGGGGCAGGGAGGGCTCGCCGGCAAACTTTGCTCGGCAGCAGGGAGAAGCGAGCGGCTCTTATCTGATGGGGGAGCCGGGCTGGGGGCGAGGGAGCTGGGAGCCCGGGTGCGGAGCTGCACCTGGCACTAGCCTGCCTCGATAAAAAGGTGATAGCAGAGATAACGCCGAGCAGCAATAACGGCCACTAAAGCTTTCAGCGCGATGGATAAAAATCGATATGCCAGGCACTTTGATTTATAGCCAAAAATAATAGGACTTTTATACCCGGTGATTGATTTATTTGATGTTAATCATTCCGCTTATCACCTGTATTAATAATCTCCAATGCCGGTGACGTCACCCCTGGGTGTTCGCTCTGGCGCCGATCGATTGGGCTCCGTGCTGGTTATCCGCCCGGGACGCCAAGGCAAACATGTACTTTGGGCGCTAATCTTCCACATTGTCATATGCAGATAGGCTTTATCAGCTGCATCTCCAGCAGCAGTTAATGGAGAAAATAATTGTTATCAAGTTGCTATGAATACGCCACAAATAGAGCCGTGACGGGAGTGGGGCTGAACCCGGTGACGTGGGGCCCACAGTGGGATGGGAGAGATGCGGAGGTTTTTTGAGGGGGTGGGAAGTGGGTGCCCACCCAAGGGATTCTCGGGAAATCCCTGAGGATAGTGTGTGGGTGGGCTTGGCTGTCCTATGGGTCATCCCGTGGGGCGCAGGTGATCTCTTGGCTGGGGTCGTCCCATGGGGCCCAGGGGATCCCCTGGATGGGCAATGGTGGGGGTTGGACACAGGGATTTTGAGGGGGAACCCCCCCGTGCACATCCTCAGGGGTGAACCCACACACATCCTGACCCCAGGGGGTTGCCAGTCCAGTGATCCTGACCCCCACAGGATGCTGCCTCTGAAATTCTCCACGCGTGATCTCCTGCCTTCCCTTTCCTGCTGCAGAGTCCAGAGACACCCCGGAGAGTCCAAAGGAGCCGGAGAAGCTGGATCCCGGAGAAAACCCACAGGAGCCGGACACCTGGAACGGGCCAGGTAAGTCCCTAGTGTGTGGCCAGTCATCCCACTCCATTCCGGCATCCTTGC
Organism: Numenius arquata; assembly: GCF_964106895.1. Taxonomy (NCBI): domain Eukaryota; kingdom Metazoa; phylum Chordata; class Aves; order Charadriiformes; family Scolopacidae; genus Numenius; species Numenius arquata. Next base: position 11,386,350 of record NC_133588.1, on the reverse strand, counting down.
TGAACCACGGGCTGAGGCAGCCCCCAGGCATTTGCCATCTCTTGCAAAAAACAGTATGAGGAGCACTGGGAGCTGGGCAGGCTGCAAATGCCAGCGCTTCTGCTGGGAGAGGAGGTACGAGATGATGGTTGTGGGTCCCTCGCATCCCCATGTTGCTGTTGAGATGGTAAAAACTGAGCCAGGAGATGCGGGGCGGGGATGCCAGCACCATGGCTGGCATCGCACTCCCCAGCGCAGGGAAGGTTTCGACCCCGTCCTGCACTGCCCCGCGCTCGCAAGGGCATTTTGCAAACATCCTGGCAACCACAAGAGCGACGCTCAAGTGGTTTTGCGATGGTTATCAAAACCCCAAGGAGCGAATACAGCCGTCTATCTGCCTCTCAGCATCTTCGCGCCGGGGCTGCTGGCACCCTGGGAGCCCGGCGAGGCCAGGCATGCCATGTGGGTACCCCGCGCCCTATCGCCCCACTATCTCCAAACCAACCCGCCGATGGGGTTACTGTCAGGGCTCCGCTGTGTAGATTGGGTTTGTGGGTGCCCGTCCGCTGGGGATGGCACCCGGTGGGCAGACGGCAATGGGACGAGGGGAAGCTGAGACCCCCCTCAGAATTGATGTGCCACGTTTCGGGCTCTGTTTGTGCTGCCAGCCCCTGCCCACATCCCGCTCTTCCCAAGGGACCTCCTGGCTGGGCAATGAGGGTGGATCTGGTTTTGAAGCAGCATGTGATGGGAAGAGGTGACCCTGATGCAGGACAGTGATCGCCTTTCAGTGATGGATGCGATGGGGGGGGTCCCCTGGTGTGTCCTCAATGCCACCAGCCTCCCATGTGGGCTGGGTGATGGAGAAGCCCTGGGAAACGCCGGTTGCCAGCGCACGTGCTCCTGCAGCTGCCGAAATCCCCACGGCCCGGCGGGTAGCCATGGCCCCACTCCCCCTTCCCGCCCCATCCGAGGGGAAGCGCTCGCCGGCCCCGCTGATATCCCAGCCCTTCCTGCGTGCCGGGCAGGAAGGAGCTGCGAGGCCACCCCCAGCTCCTCCTTATCTGCTCCCCGGCCCTTTGCCCCCAGCACCGCCAGGCTCCCCACTCCTGCGCTGGCATCCCAGCCAAACTCATGGGTGCCCCCATACCCCAGGGGTCATGTCACCGCGCAGCCCCGTATCCCGGCAGCACCATCAACCACAGGCTCCCCAAAAGGGACCACGAAGACTCGGCTCTGGCCGTGCCTCCCCTTCCCCCCTTCCCTCGCCAGAGCGGGTTATTTGCATTCTTTATGTAAAAGAGATTTTATTATCGCCTTCTCCCAGCCCATCTCTATTCTGGTAATTGGAGTGGTATTAATTTCTGTGTGGCTGGGAGTTGATGGCGGTCCGGCGATGCTGCAGCGATAGGGTGTTCCTTTCGCACCAACCGCCGCGATAGCCCGTCTATCAGGCGCTCTGCAGGCTCTGCACTTATCAGGGATGGAGCTGGCGAAAAGGGAAACTCTGAGCAGCCTGAATTTTCTTTTTTATCTGGCAGGATCCGCCGTATGTCAGCAATGGCAGCCGCAAAGATGCAGCGCAGCTGGGGGAGGGAGGGGCAAGCGGGCTGCTCCGGGCGCCTTTGTTCATACATGTGGGGTCTCGCCTTCCCCTGGCCCTTTTTGGGGGGCTACTGGGTCACACCCGCTATGGCTTTGTCCTCTGGGTCTCCAGAACTGCTGCCCGCTGGGTGCACCGCTGTGCCAGAGGCTTGGCAGCGTGGGGACACGGTGTGCTGGGACCTCGCCATGGGGCTCCTTGGCCCTGCATGCCAGCGAGGAAGAAGGAGTATTTTGTTTTATCTTTGAAATGACCTTGTTCGCTGGAGGGGGCTGCCGCTCGCCCGGCTGATATGCAGATCCCCGGGAGCTGGAGGCTGTAATCCTCGACTTGGGAGCCTTTACAGATGTGCCGCCCTTTCAGTCGGGGTGGTTGGTCACACCAACTTTGTTCTGCTTCCCAATGGGATGCTGGGATGGCGTGTGGCCATGCTTCGTGCCAGTCGCTTCATCCTGTGGCGGGACTAGAGAGGGGATGTCCATCCTCTCCAGATTCCCCCAAACCCTTCCCAACAGCCCCACCAGCAGCTCTCTTCCATGCCCCAGGTTTCCATCTTTCCCACTTGTTTTTGTTCACTCTGAAGCGGCGCCGGTAGCAGAGACTTTCAGGAGCACCTACAGCCTCCAGCTCCCCTCCCAAGGCTGTTCCTTCCCACCCCATCGCTGCCCAGCCAACCTTACCGTGTTGGGCCAATTTTCCTAGAGGGATAAGGTGAAAAACAATAACAAATTTCACAATTTTCTCCTGTTGGGGCTGGGGAATGGGGGAGAGCAGAGCCCTGCTGAGGGACAGGCTGCTCAGCCGCATTACAAGACACTGGAGAATCCCCATCAGGAGCTGCCAGGAGGCTGCAGCCCCTGGGAAATCCAGCCAGCGCTTGTCTTTCGGCAAGGTGGGGTGTAGCTTTTTGCTTTTGTCCCTGTGGGGACACCGATGGGCCACCAATAGGGACGGGATGGAGCAGATGGGGCCAGACCCAGGGTGGCTTTTGCCTTGTGTCCCTGGACGTGTCCCACCACCCTCTCCAAAAGAGCAGTGGTCACTCCCAGGGGGTTCTTCACCCACTTTCCTATTTGCTATTTGGGTCCCCACCAAGATTTCCACTGCACTGAGCACCCACCTCCCTGCTGCCGGCTCGTCTGTTCGGGGTTTATTTAATTGCTCCTGGCTGGTAACGATGGCTCTGGGTTAATTACAGAGCATGGCACAGATCCACCTCTCCTGGGACCTGCCATGAACCCCAAATCCATCCTCACCACCAGTTCTGCGTGCGGGATATTGGGATGGGGCAGAGCAGCTTCTTTTTTTTTTTTTTTTATTGATGCTTCTAATTAAAACTGCAAACTTTTTTTTTTCCCTTTCCCCTGCTGCCTTCCCCTTCCCCTTCGCCTCCCGCTCGCCTTCGGTTGTGTTTATCTGCGCCGCGACTCCTGCCTGAATAATCTCCAGCTGCCCGGAGTTTGTCTGCAAACCTCAAGGTTTATTATCGGGGCGAGCAGGGCACGGCGAGGAGGGATGGCTCGTCCGGATGGCCGGCACCGCGCCGCATCTGCCCCATCGCTCCCCCTTCCCCTCCGCCCTGGTATGTGTGGGTGGGAAAAATTATTCCAGCTATTTCTCTTTATCGCTGGGAGCCGGGCTGAGCAGCAGATAGTTGTGTTTGTGTTAGATTGCTGGGGGATGGGGAGAAGTTGGGGTTCGGGGCAGTAGCCCCCCCAATTCAGGGGGTCTCCCAGGACCTTGAACTCCCCCTGCCTGGCTTGTATCTGGCCAAGCCGTATGCTGGCTTGGGGTGGGATTTTTGGCATCAGGCTGAGGATGGTCCCAGCAGGGCCAGTGGCACCTGTCCTGGATTGGGGACATCAAAGGGGACCCTGTCCCTGCTGGGTACAGCTCACCTAACCACAAGTCCCTACCCTCTGTCTGGGGACACTGCAGGGTGGAGGGATGCTCAAGACAGTTTGGGGACACCGATGGGGTGAATGGATGCTCAGACTGGTTTGGGGACATTGATGGGGTGAAGGCATACTCGGACCGGTTTGGGAACATTGCTAAGTGGAAGGATGCTCAGACCAGTTTGAGGACACTGCTGGGGTGGAAGGGAGGCATGAGCCAGTTTGTGGACATTGCTGGAGTGGAGGGACACCCCTGCATTGAGTAGCGCTGGGGGGTCTTGAGAGTTGCAGGTAGCGTCCCCCTGTCTGTCCCCATCCTCCCCTCCATTTTCCCTTGGGAAGGAGAAATAAGTCTTGCATACTTGGGGTGAGAACCCTGAGGACCGGTGGGCTTTTGGACTTGGTGTGAAGCTGAGCTCCCACTCCCCTCCTCCATCTGGGTGCTGTCCCTCCTCACCCCCACAGGCAGGTCCTGCCTGGCGGGGTGGCAGCGACCCCCCCATGTGGTCCCCTCCCCTTTCCGGAGAGGTTATCTGCCCTCTGCATCGGCTCCGGGGGCCCCTTCTCTCCCCTTCCTCTCCCCCTAGCTTCCTGCCCCCCCCCCCTCAGTGCACCCCTACCCCCTGCCTGGCACTAGCGTGGGCAGAGCTGGGAGGTCCCAGCAGTCCCAAGAGTGGGGACAGAGTAGGGATTAGGGATTCACTGCAGAGGGGTCCAGTCACCCTTGGCAGCCCTGGGGGAGTTGGAAAGTTTTCCTCCTTCCCATCCTCCCTGAGCAATTTCTGACGTTATTCCCAGTGTTTATTCCTGTCCCTGTCCTAGTGGGCACAGCTCCCATTTATTTCCTGGGGACAGGGACCCCCTGGGGACAGGAACCCCATGGGGATGGGAACCCCGTCAGGCCCACATCCCGGCAGGACACAACAACACCCCAAACACAAATGTCCCTGCGAGGCTTATCGGGACGCATCCTGCTGGGGCAGGGCACCCTGGCTTGCGTGAGGCGTACGGGAAGGGCGATCCCCGGGCAACGCATGGCACAGGCGGTGCCAGCCCCACTGCCAGCGCCTGCCAGCTGTGCACCACAGCTGGTGAGCAGGGTGCCCGGCCCTTTAGGGGTGCAGCACCTCCTGGGTGCCATCGCCCCCCTCCCTGGCCCCACCGTTCACCCAGGCACCAGGAGGTGCCTGCTCTCCTCTCCAGGGTAGGTCACAGCTCCTCCATTAACCAGGGGCAGGGTTCAGCCCGATAAAGATTTGCTTTTGTACTCTGTTAAAAAAAAAAAAAAATCAATAAATTGCCAGCGATGGGCAGGAGCGATAAAGGCAGAAATCTCCCCTCAGCTCCCGCCCCCCTGGGGCACTGGGGTGCCCCCCCCCGCACCCCAAAGCTGGAGGTCAGAGCCAGCAGCAGCCCAGCTTTCCCACGACCGTTCCCCCTTGGTCCACGGCAGCTCAGCCAGAGCAGCCCCAGGCTGAGCCCAAGCAGGCGCAGCCCAGCAAGGCTCGAATTTAAACCCTCCTCACTCCTTTGTCGTCCCCAAGGCTGCCCTGATTACTCGAGCACCCGGGACGGCAAAGCCGGGATAATCTCCTTAGCCCCTTTGGAGAGATTTCCCTTTGTGAGCGGAGGTGAAGAGTGGAGATGCTGCGTGTTCGCAGCTTAAGACTCTTCCCAATCGCCTCCCTCCATCTTATCGGAGCGGTGCCATCACATCATTTCGCTAGTTGAGTTGTCAGGATTTATTCCTTCCGCCGCGCGTTCGCCGCTTCTAAAAACAGCAGCTGGGGCACACGGCGGGGCCGGGCCAGGGCTGTCGGGGAAATTGGGGCTTCTCCAGCTCAGCTTTCCCTGGGTGGGAGCGGGAAAGCCATGGGAGGTTGGGTACCAGTGGATGGATCCATCCATCCATCCGTCCCCCCCGCCCCCTTGGGGGTTCCCATGCCATGAGGACATCCTGTATGTGCTGGGATGGGAGCAGAGACCGCTAGTTCTTCCCCATTCCCCCAGGCTCTGCATCACCTGGGCCTCACTGGGGGGCTGTACCAGGCATCCCTGGTACCCCTGGCTCCCCCCAGGGCTGGCAGCCCCCGGATCCAGGTGCAAAGCGCTGTATTAATAGGAGTGGCACGGTGTGGCTGATGTTGGGACACAGTCCTGTGACACCCCGATAGCAGTATTTATCCAGATAGTATCCAGGCAGCTGCAAACACTCTGGGGACCTCCGAGCCCAGATCCATGCCGAGGGGCAGAGCTGGTTCATTCGGGTTTGATTAAAGTCGCGCGGATGCAGTTGGAGCGAGGGGATGCGGGAGCTGCTTGGGTTGGGACCAGTGGGTTTGCCCGAGGCTGAGCAGGCACCCTCTGCTCTTCCCTCCTGCTTGCTCACACAGGGAAAGCAAATGCGGATGCATGGATGCAACTGCACCTCTGAGGCATCCAGGAGCAAACCTGGGTGGCCACAGGAGCGGGCACAGCTTCCGATGGTGCCTCCCCAGCTGGCTACACTATCTATTTCCCCAGCCGTAAGGATGTCGTGGATCACCTTGCAGATGGGATCTTGCAGAAGTTCATCTTCATCACACCCCAATCCTGTGGTCACCCCGTGCCGGAGGATGTTTCATGGTGATGCCTCACCAGCGCTGTGCAATCCCGCGGGCTTCGTCCCTCCCTGTGTGCCTAGCGGGGACCCCCAGGTCCCTGGGGACTTGGGTGCCAGCCGTGCCTTCTCAGCCGTTGATTGCCCGATGCGTGGCTGTGGCGTGATGACAGGATTAATCTTTGCTCTCCGGCACAGCTCAGCCTATTTCTTTGAAATCTCTCGATGGGGAGATAAGCCGAGGCACAGTGCCGGGTGAGCAGGCGCTGTCGGTCCCAGGGGGGCAGGGAGCAGCCCTGGCACCCCATGTTTCAGCAGCAGGCAGAGCACCGGGATCCGTGCTGTGCCGAGCAGGTGCACCCAGCTCACTGGAGGGGGGGGGGGTTTCCCCTCCTTCCTTCCTTTCTGCCGCTTTTCTTTGCAACCCAAAGCAAACAGACGGGTCCCTGCCCAATTTGGTTAATGATCGGGGAGATAAACCCTCCTGCGATAACGGCGGGGCACCGCCTGGCCAGGGACCGATGGCCAGATGAGATACCCGGGGTGGTGTTCACCTGCCGGGGGGGGTCCCGTGGGGAGGGGACTTGTGCCTGTGGACTTTGCTCCTTGCCGCTTGGCGGGGAGGCTGCTGGGGGTCACCCAGGACACCCCATGGGCTGGCAGCGGCTCTTGCCAACCTCCCCAGGTTGCAGGCAGGGCGATGTGGCACCATCAGAGCACAGCAATGGGGATTGCTTCCCACTGCCACGGTTGTCCCCACATGGGGACACGGCTCGCTTGCTTTAGGCTTTGTTCCCAAAGTGCGGACATTGTGAACACACAGCATGTCCCAGGCTGCCTCATCCCAACTCAGCATCGTTTTCCCCGTGCCAAGGGAGAAGCGCAGCGATGCCATGTGGTTAGTTTGAAAAATCACCTTTTTCCTTCTCTTTTGTTTCTGGCTATGTCAAGGTGGGCACAGCGGGTACCGCAGGGGCTCTGGCAGCGTCACTTGCCAGGTGCAGGGACACCCATCCAGACGGAGAACCCCTCGGCACCACTGGCCGGGGGTTCACCACCGCCCCGTTTTCAGGGCGACACTGGCAGATTGGGCCACCGGACGGTGCCGTGGCCATCGGGCGCTGGCGGGGAGCGGGGCCGGCTCCGGCAACACTATTTTTGTCCCCCTGTCTGGAACGGTTTTCTCTTTATCAGCGCCTGCGTGTTTTCTCTGCTGGGGATTGATACACAGAAGATGAAGTGCTCTGACATGGGAAGTGTCAGGCGAACGCTCTTATCTCGGAGACATGGTCTCCTGACCCAAACGCCGCTGATTACCAGTGAGACAGGGGGAAGGGGGGGCAAAAAGGGGGGAGCACAGAGGGGAGGAGGTGGCAGTTGGATTCCGTTCCCCAAAAGCAGCCAGGCTATACGGGGTGGCAAAGCCACAGGAGAGCCACCACCGTTGGGGCTGTCCTGGGGATTTAGGAGTTTGCTGTCCCCTCCCTGGAGCCAGGGGGTGCAAGGACCAGTGGCCTGTGGATTCTGGGACTGCAATGGAGGGTCCTTCATGGGAGGGACCAGCCAGGCTAGGGGCTGCTGCTGCCCATCCTTGGCACCAGTTCATGCCAGGGAATAAATCCCGTCAACTCCTCAAAGGCCCCAACCCTCTTCCTCCTCCCTGTCCTGAGATGGAGCCAGTGGGTGGCAGGGGGGTGCCAGGGATGTGGGGTGGGCAGAGGCAGGGCCGTGCTCGCTCCCAAAACCACTCTGCTGGGGATGAAATCCCAGCTAGAAACAGAGCTGGGATCCCTGCGGCCGGGGTGGCTTTCTGAGCATGCTGGCTCCAAACCGAGGGCTCCTGGATTGAAGGCGCTGAGGGGCTGCAGGCAGGAGGTGCCGTGGGAAGGGGAAGGCAGAGGAGCTGCAGGCAGAGCCCACCTCTCCGTTCACCAGCACATGCTGGAGGCTGTGGCACAGGGATGGAGGGTGGCACATGCCTAAGCATGGGGACCAGCCTGGTGACCCAAAGACTTCAGGGACTTTCGACACCTTTTCTCCAGCCTGCGTCCCAACAGGCAGCAGGTTTTGCTGAGGGGCTCTGGCTGCTCCCCTGGGGTGCGCTCAGAGCCGCATCCTTGGCAGCACAGGGCTTCCTCGTCAGACAGAGGGGACCCGCAGGTGACAGCGGGACCCAGGTGATCGCGGGCGCCACCAACCCACGCTCACCACCCAATGCTTCTAGTCGCTCACCTTAACTCACCCCAGCGCCGAGAGGATCCAGATGTCAGCCTGGCTAATAAACACATCAGATTTCAATCTCCGCAGCCATGGGATCGCTTTATCCTCCCTGCGCTCCCAGCTCTGAAAGCAATTTTGCCTTCAAACGAGCGCAGCCTCCTCCCCGCCCACGGGACCCGGGCACCGGCTGTGTCTGCCACGCTGCCCTCAAAGGATGGGGCTCTGGGCAGGTGGCTTTAGGCAGGGTCCTGGGCAGGTGACCCCACCTCTGCCTCAGAGCACCCCGGGGTGCTGGGAGCCCTCTCGGACACAGCTGGGTGCCCTGGGCACCATGCCCCAACGGTGGCCCAGTGGGTCACTCACCATCTTTGAGGAGCATCTTGGGTTTTGGGGTGCAGCGTCTGGCTCCTTCCTGGTGCACGGCAAGGGGCAGCCAGTGTACATCCATCTGCGTATTGGTTACCTGCCATCTTATCTGCGCTCCGAAAGACAAAGGCACAGTTAAAACATTTTAGAGCAGCCTTCATAGCGTATTAACATGTTATCTAACCCATTAAACCAGAGGCTTATCAGATAATCAAAGCCATTAAGCCCTGAAGAAGCTGCGACTTTGGGTGCGGGGATGGGAAATGCTCCTTCCGCTCCGCCACGGCATGCTCGGACCCCCCGTGCCGTGCCCGGATCCCCCGGTGAGCGGCCAGATCCCACCCACCCACCCACTGTGGACACACAGCCCTGGGGCACCCACCAGCAGCTCTCAGCTCCAAGTGGGTGCCCACATCCCCGGGGACCTGGGGCTGCCGGGGGTCTGGCTGGGGGACATCGCTGATGCTGTGCCTGTCTCCCCGCAGATGAGCTGGATCTGGTGGTGCAGGATGGGGAGAGACGGGTGCGAACTCGCAGGAGCCTCCCCGAGGGCTTCTCCTGGGGACCCTTCCAGGGCAGCATCCACAGTGAGCCAGCATCGCCGGGGCACAGCGAGACGGTAAGGAGCACCACCGCGGGCTCTGGGGATGGTGGTCCTGAGGAAACTACTTGTTTGGGGAGAGGATTCGGTTTGGGAGGGATTCTCCCTGCCTGAGCTCTTGACCCCCGGGAATCGCCTGGTTTGGGTGCCCAGGAGATTCTCCTGCCATACGCTGCCCACTGCCCTGAGATCAGAGCATCACAGAGGGACAGGATGCTGCCTGTCCCCTCCTGCACATGGCTGCAGGTGAGCAGGCTGCTCTGTGGCACATACGTCCTCGCAGAGGAGATGGGGTCTGGGTTTCCCGCCTCAAATTTGCTCCCGGGGCCTGTGGTTGTGCCTGGGAAGCACCAGGGCTCTGCAGCCCATGGTGAAGGGGCAGGAGAGGAGGCAGCGGCAGGGCTGGTGGCCGTTGGTGGCAGGAGCACACCATCAGCCACACGCTGTGCCAGGGCGAGCACTGGGGTGTCTGAGTGCATAAATGTGCATGGGTGTGCACATGGAGGTGTGTGTGTGCGCATAGGGGTGTTCTGGCTGCTGGATCCTTGGCATCCCAGCCACATCCTTCACCCCCCCGTAACCCCCCCAAGTCACACGTGCGCAGCTCCAGCCCAGGATCTTTGGGGCTGGAGGATCTCAGCCAGGCTCCATCCCCACCTCCTCCTCCTCCTCCTCCTCCTCCTCCTCCTCTCTCCCTCGCTCTTTTTTTCCTTTTTTTTTCTTTTTTTTTTTTAGCTCAGGCCCGTTTATCTTTGCCGAATTAAATCCTTGATTAACCCTTATCTGCCCAGTTTGGCTCCCTATCTCCCGGTTGGCGCCGTGTGTCCAGACACCCGGTACAGGATGATTGATTTCTTAAAGATATGCGCAGCTTTTTTCTGATACTTCATTTATTGTCTAAATATTTTTGCTCCCATTTCAGCAGCTCTCTTATCGAGCCCGGCTGATGATTCCCAGCCCTGCTCTCCTCTGCCGCTCGCCTCCCTCCCTATCTCTGCTTGGGGAAGCGAGGAAGGAATCGCAGCCCCATCCCTGATACGGGCTGTCGCCCTCGGGTCCCTTCGTCTTTGTTGCTGGCGGCGGGGGGGCGGGGGGTGTGCAGGGGTTCTCCCCCAAATCCTGCCTGGCTCTGCTTTCTGTCTTCATGTGGGAGATTATCCCATCCTGGGATTTTAGTGGGAACTGGAAACGTTGGGTGGCTTTAACACCTCTGTGGCATGGAGCATCGTGTGTGCCCATTGCTGCACTGATGGAGGAGAAGGCAAAGGAGGAGGAGGAGGAGGAAGATGGCTGTCTGCCCCCCCAGGCTGGTCCCATGGGGCTCCCCCAAAACTAGCCTTGCTCTGGATGGTGTGCAAACCTGCTGGTGGCACCAGCCTAGGGGTGACAAGTGACAGAGCCCCATGCGCCTGATCGCCCCTGGCTGTCCCCCCGTTCTACCCCTGCACTGTGTCGCCCCCAGCCACAAGGCGATGCCCACAGGGGGGACAGCAAGGGCGCAGGGGCGTCCCCGATAACGCTGTCCCAGCGGATGCGGAGCAGATAGAGTTTCTGATGGTTATCAGGCAGTGCAGAGCGGAGACACTGACCTCTTTGTTCCAGGGAGAACAAGGAAGGGCTCGACACAGGGGCTGGGGCCGCTGAGGGGAGCCGGGGCAGACACCCTGGGGTGCTAGGAGCACCTTGGGGTGCTGCAGGGTGCCCAGACTGTCGGGGGGGTACCCACAGGTCTCCCCATGCACCATGCAAATCTGCAACAGCTCCACGGAGACCCTCCTCTCCCTCTTGGCCCCAGCAATGGGACATGGAGGGGACACGGAGGGGCCACCACAGTCCTCGAGGGAGCCCAGCCGTGTGCCACCAGCAGCACCCATCCCCATATCCCATGCAAGGGGGTCCCGAAGCCTCCAGCCCCATTTATCACCCACTCCCCGCAGGGGCAGGAGGGTTCCCACAGCAGCAGCAGTGGTGTGCGGGTGTCGCGTGTGCACCCGTGGGGCGCACACACGCGTGTGCGAGCGCCTGCGCGTGGGGTTTATCACGCTGCCGGCACTCGGCTCCTGGTGGTGATAAGGCCTCAACCGGCTGCCACTGTCAGGCTGAGTTGGAGGGTTTAGAAATATTGGGACGAATAATTAGATTTCATATCGTTACCGCGGCAGCCATCGGAGGATCAGGCAGATTAATTCCACCCCCCCCTCCTCTCTGTTCATTAATATTCATTAGAGATGCAGAAAGACAGAGCCGGGCACGGGCTGTGTGGGGAGCGCCGTGACCCCGCCACTGCCACCCCCCACCCTGACCCCAGCCCGTTTTGGGGAGCGATGCTCACCCTCCTCTCCCTGTCCTCGGCAGAGCCCACCCGTGACGCTGGTGCTGGAGGACGAGAGCTGCTGGCTGTCCCGGCTGCCCCTCGTGCCTGGAGAGCCCGACGCCAACACCGTGATCTACAGGAAGGGTTGGTACCGGTGCCACGCGTCCCCACACCTCGGGGATGGGGGGGAGTCTGGGGATGGCCAGGCATGGCCACCTCAGAACTTGGGTGAGGGAAAGGGTGCTGCCGTGGAGGGATGGGTCCCTGTCCCCCGTCCCAGCACCGGCCGTGCCCCCAGCCCGCTGCCGGTACCTGCACACCCCAGCCAGCACCTGTGTCCCCCACAATGTCTCCCAGGGCAGTGTCTGCCTCCTCCATGACCCACCACTGGCCATCCCTGGGGCTTGTCCCCTGTCCCAGCCCTTCCCGGCCGTGGTGGCTGCCTGGGGCTATGAGGAGTGTCCCAGCACGCAGCGGCTGGTGCAAATAGTGGTGCAAGCAGTGGTGCAAGCATGTAGCTGGGGCGAGACTCGGTGCGCGCGTTGGTGCAAGGTGCAGGAGTCGGTGCAAGCCTTGCTGCACGCGTTGGTGCAGGACGGAGCGGGAGCCTCCTGGCAGGCAGGGCCGTGCCAGGCAGCGCTCAGGCGCGGGCAGACACCGCCATCTCCAGGCAGGCAGTGGGGTTTGAATATTACAAATTTATATTAAAAAAAAAAAAAAAACACCCCATCTCCAGCGCTCAGCCGTGGCCGGAGGAAGTGCTGCCCAGGGGAGCGGGAACAAGGGCAGAAGGGGACAGGGAGGGCCCAGAGATGAGCTGGCAGCAGCACAGCAGCAGGATGGGCGTTCAGGGGGGTGTCCACGCTTATCAGTGCCCCCCCTGCTTCCCCCAGATGAAGCCCTGTGGTGCCGGACGACGCGCACCCTGCGGGAGGACGAGGCTGTGTGCGCCTTTGTGGTGGCGGAGCCGCCGGCCATCGCCAACCACCACGCGGTGAAAGCGGAGCCCAGCGACTCGACGTACCCGGCCGCGCTGCACTCGGACATCCAGCTGCTGCCACAGCAAGCCGGCATGGCCGCCATCCTGGCCACTGCCGTGGTTAACAGTGAGTCCCCGGGGAGAGAGGGCAGGGGTAGGGGGGGACATGGTGCAGCCCATTGGGACCATGCCAGGGTCCCCAGCCCATCATGCAAGTGATGCATGTGCCTTCCATGTCCCTTCCCCTCCGCAGAGGATGTCTTCCCGTGTAAGGACTGCGGGATCTGGTACCGGAGCGAGCGCAACCTGCAAGCCCACCTCATGTACTACTGTGCCAGCCGGCAGAGCGCCGGCTCACCCGTCCTGGAGGAGAAGCCCAAGGAGACCTACCCCAACGAGCGCGTCTGCCCCTTCCCCCAGTGCAAGAAGAGCTGCCCCAGCGCCAGCTCCCTGGAGATCCACATGCGGAGCCACAGCGGTACGTCATGGCACAGCACGGCACATTGCTGCAGCCTGGGGACACCAAGCCATAGAATCACAGAATAATTTGGGTTGGAAGGGACCTGTAAAGGCCATTTAGTCCAACCCCCCCACAATGAGCGGGGACATCTTCAATTAGATCGGGTTGCTCAGAGCCCCGTCCAACCTGACCTGGAATGTTTCCAGGGATGAGGCATCTACCACCTCTGTGGGCAACCTGGGCCAGCGTTTCACCACCTTCATGGTAAAATATTTTTTTCTTATACTGAGTCTAAATTTAACCTCTTTTAGCTTAAAACCATTACCCTTTGTCCTATCACAACAAGCCCTGCTAAAAAGTTTGTCGCCATCTTTCTTATAAGCCCCCTTTAAGAACCACAATAAGGTCTCCCCAGAGCCTTCTCTTCTCCAGGCTCTCTCAGCCTGTCCTCATAGGAGAGGTGTTCCATCCCTCTGATTATTTTTGTGGCCCTTCTCTGGACCCACTCCAACAGGTCCATGCCTTCCAGCCTTTCCTAAGCGGAGGGCCCCAGAGCTGGACACAGCACTCCAGGTGGGTCTCATCAGAACGAAGGGGCAGAATCACCTCCCTCGACCTGCTGGCCACACTTCTTTTAGTGCAGCCCAGGATACAGTTGGCCTTCTGGGCTGCAAGCGCGCATTGTCAGCTCATGTCCAGCTTTTCACCCATCGGTACCCCCAAGTCCTTCTTAGCTCCCAGTCCCTTCATCCCACAGCCTGTATTGATACTGGGGATTGCCTTGACCTGGGTGTAGGACCCTGCACTTGGCCTTGTTGAACCTCATGAGGTTCACACAGGCCCACTTCTTGAGCTTGTCCAGGTCCCTCTGGATGGAATCCTGTCCCTCAGGCATGTCAACTGCACCACTCAGCTTGGTGTCGTCCACAAACTTGCTGAGGCTGCACTTGATCCTACTATGTCATTGATGAAGACATTAAACAGTACTGGTCCCAATACTGACCCCTGGGGGACACCGCTTGTCACTAGTCTCCATCTGTACGTTGAGCCATTGACCACTATCCTCTGGGATGCGACTGTCCAGCCAATTCCTCATCCACGGAATAGTACACCCATCAGATCCATATCTCGCCAATTTAGAAAGAAGGGTGTTGTGGAGGACCATGTCAAAGGCCTTACGGAAGTCCAGATAGATGATATCCATAGCTCTTCCCTTGTCCACTGAGGTAGTCACTTCATCACAGAAGGCCACTAGGTTGGTCAGGCAGGACTTGCCCTTGGTGAAGCCATGCCAGCTGTCTTAAATCACATCCCTGTCCTCCGTAAGTCACATGCAAGGACCCCAGGAGCCATCTGGGTGGAGGGGCATGGAGGCTGTGGGGCTGCAGCATAATGACCAGTTAGATGAGGTTCTCCCCCAGTTGGGTTACTGGTTTGGGGCAACTTGCTTGTAGGTGTTCCCCCATCTCAGCCCTGTAAAGGTGGAGGGGGCATCCTGCTTCCCACAGCTGGTGCCCTCCTGGCCAGCACAGCTGGTGGGGTGTCCCCGCAGTCCCTGTCCCCCTTTCCTCAGCACTGAGATGTCTGCCTGTCCATCCATCCTTCAGGAGAGCGGCCATTCGTCTGCTTGATTTGCCTGTCTGCCTTCACCACAAAAGCCAACTGCGAACGTCACCTGAAGGTGCACACGGACACCCTAAATGGTGAGTGAGCACTGCCCAGCATCCCCATGGGGACAGCTCTGTCCCCTCCAGCAGAGCTGGGGGATGGGGACCCACTCGCCACAGGTCTCCCCCTGCCCCGCTGGGTGCCCTCCTGCCTGCTCAGCCACTTACCATGTTCCCTGCAGGCATGTGCCACAGCTGTGGTTTCATCTCCACCACGAGGGACATCCTCTACAGCCACCTGGTCACCAACCACATGATCTGCCAGCCGGGCTCCAAGGGAGAGGTCTACTCACCGGGGCCAGCCCTGCCCACCGCCAAACCCCTCGCCCCTGGTGGGTCCCGTGGGCTGCAGCTTGGGGGGGGAAGTGTGCCAGTGCCCTGCGCAGAGCCTGGCATTGCCACCAAGGGCTGCAGCCCCAAATGGCTCTGGCTGCAAGGAGGGGAGGTGGGGGACAGGGTGAGCATCCCTGTGCCCGGGATGTCGGGTAACACCGGTGCCTCTCTCCCCTCAGCAGGGCTGAGCCAGACGAACAACGCGTCCCTGCGGAAGTGTAGCCTCCCAACGTTCCTGCCCGAGGGGCTGCCGGCACTGCCGCAGCAGCACGTGGTGCTCCATAGCCCCCTGCCTGCCCCACCGCCCGGCCCTGACACCGGGCCCCCCCCGGCACAGCCCGCCTCACCCCCTGATGCTAGAGCTGGCAAGCTCTCACCACCAGCCCAGCCGCAGAATGGGGAAGGTCCATCATCCTCTTCCTCCTCCTCCTCCTCCTCCGGCGAGGCCATCCGCATCAAGGAGGAGCCCGCCGGCAGCCCAGTGAGTGAGGCAGAGGTGCCAAAAAGTGGTGGCCCCGGGGAGGGCGGTGGCAGCCCCGACGCCTGCTCGCGGACCTCGTCCCCCCGCAGCCTGCCCTCAGCGAAGGTCAAGTCGGAGCTCGCCAGCCCCACGCCGGGCTCCAGCCCGGTGCCCAGCGAGCCGGGGACAGGCACGGCCGGTGGCACCGTCTTCCTACCCCAGTACGTGTTCGGCCATGAAGCCGCGGTGGTGCCGCAGGCGTCGGAGATCCTGGCGAAGATGTCGGAGCTGGTGCACAGCCGACTGAAGCAGGGCCACGGCGGCACGGTGCCACCTGCCATCTACTCCGGCACGCCGGTGCCCAAGGGTGCCACCTGCTTCGAGTGCGAGATCACCTTCAACAACATCAACAACTACTACGTGCACAAGCGCCTCTACTGCTCCAGCCGGCACCTTGCCGAGGACAGCCCCCCCGGGGCACGCAAGCTCAAAGGCCCTCCCGGGGCACCCAAGGGTCCCCCTGCCCCAGGGACGCTGCTGTCCACCCCGGCGGGTGACAGACAAGGGACGCCAGCAGGGGACGGTGACACCGGCCGGGATGCCACACCGCCAGCTGCCCCACCAGAGGTGAAGGCAGAGGATGGGGGTGGCAAAGTGGGGTCCCCCGAGGTGGAGGTGGGGTCAGGGCGATGCAGCGAGGACAGCCAGAGCCCCGGCAGCTCAGTGGGAGACGAGGGGGACGAGGACCCCAGCAAGACGCTGTGCGAGGCGTGCAACATCCGCTTCAGCCGCCACGAGACCTACGTGGTCCACAAGCGTTTCTACTGCGCCTCCCGCCACGACCCCCCAGTCCGCCGCCCCAGCGCCCCCAAAGTTCCCTTCCTGCCCCAGCCCCTCCGCACCCGCAAACGCCGCAAGCTCTACGAGATCCACGGGGCCGCTCACCGCCCCACCGAACCCCCGCCGGCCCCCGACCCACCGCCAGCCCCTGACCCTCCCGGGGCTGCCCCCTCGCCCCGCTCCAGCCCGGATGCCGACGGTCCCATCGACCTGAGCAAGAAGCCGCGGCGGCAGGGAGAACCGGCACCGGCACCGCTGCTCCCCTTGGCCGACTACCACGAGTGCACCGCCTGCCGCATCAGCTTCAACAGCCTCGACAGCTACCTGGCCCACAAGAAGTACCAGTGCCCGGCCACCCCGCTGCAGCCCCGCACCCTCGAGCACCTCCAGAAGATGAAGGGGGCCATGCCCACCCCCCTCAAGGGCCAGCGCAGCCCCGGCAGCCCCGGTGAGGGGGACCCTGAAGGCGTGCGGTTGAGGGCAGCTCCAGCAGGGAGCCCCGGCATCCCCTACCCCAGTGCGCCTGGGGCGGACTCGCTGCAGCGTCACCCCAAGGGTGCCCTGCCACCCCCAGGGGTGAAGGGACCCCTCTCTGCTTGTCCCTACTGTCCCCTCAACGGGGCAGTCAAGGGCGACCTCCTCGAGCACTTCCGTAATGCCCACGGGCTCTTTGTGGCCAAGCCGGCAGCGGCCGGGCAGGGGCTCCCCGATGCCCCGGTGCCCGGTACCGGCAGGACACCCGAACCCCCACTGCCCGCACCATCACCCCCTCGGCCGCCTGTCCCCCGCCTCCGCCGGGACAGCTTCAACGGCAAGGAGGGTCGGGATAGCAGCAGCAGCCCCCTGCCCCCAGCCTCACCCCGGCCCCCTGCTTCTCCTGGAGCCCCTGAGGGACTGCGGGAAGCCACCCGCAAGCCCCCCACACCCCCCGCCTACACAGACAGGGGGGTGCAGACCCCCCCGGCCAAGGCTGTGCCCGGCCCTGTGCCCAACGGCAACCACAGGTACTGTCGCCTCTGCAACATCAAGTTCAGCAGCCTCTCCACCTTCATCGCCCACAAGAAGTATTACTGCTCCTCCCACGCTGCCGAGCATGTCAAGTAAAGCTCCCCTCGCTGCCCCCCACCACTGCTTGTTGGGGGGCTGCAGGGGCTGAGGGACTGGGAACCGATTGCTGGTATCCCCTCTTGCAGGGGTCAGGGTGATGAAGGACCCCCCCCCAGGAGGCTCCACCGGGGTGGCTTCAGCATCCAGAGGTCCCTCTGGTGTTCCCAAACTTCACCCCAGGTTGGGGGTCCTGTGCGTCCCGGGCTGAGAACCCTGTGGGTGGGAGCACAGTGCTGTTGGGGGGCCGGCCCCCCCAGGCCCCCGGTGCATGTGGCACCCCTACCTCTGCCCCTGCTGCAGCCAGGGCCAATGCTGCAGGGAAACTGAGGCAGGGGGCAGGCGCATGGCCCTGCCCTGGCCAGGGGGCTGCAGGGGGGCTCTGCCCCCAGGTAGACACTACAGGGATATGGAGGGGGCACAGCATGGCTGGTCTTGGCCCTGGGCACCCCAGGAAGTGTGTTGGTGTCCCCTGCCACGGACCGGACCCTGCAGGGAGACAGCACTGAAGCCGAGGATGAAGCAACCTTGGGAACCGTGTGTATAAGTGTGTACAGAAATAAATATGTCTAATAAAGCCGGGCTGCCGCCTGCCTGCGGGTGGGGGACACTGTGGAGGCTGGAGTGGCCACTGTCACCCCGTGGGGTCAGGGACATGGGGACATTGGACATGAATAGCCACATGGTGGCAGGGACAGCCTGCAACAGTGGGGCAGAGCATGGCGTCCCAGTGATGACCCTGGCACCCACCTCAGCCTGTGTTGTGAGACAGCTGCCAGCCCCCAGGCTGGGCTCCAGCTGGTGCTGGGCTGCAGGCTGATGGCTCGTTAATTATCTGGCTAGTGAAGCCCCCACAGCCCCAGGTGGTCCATGCTGCCTCAAGCCCAGCTCTGGTCCCTGCCACGTTGGCTGTTCCCACGCTGGAGCCTCAGAGCCCTGCAGTGCGGTTTCCAGGTGAGTGTGGCTCAGGTCCCTTGTCCTCTGCAGTGCCTCACAGGAGGGGCTTCCCCAGAGCATGGCTTCTCTTGCCTCCCCACAGCTCACCCCAGTGCTTCCCAGCACAGAGCAGGTGAGTGGGTCATTCCCTTCCATCCCAGCTTGCCCACCCTGGCTGGCAGGGCTTGTACTTCAGGGGCCCAGTCTGGGCTCCCCACCTCCCACTCAGGGACAGCCACCCCTATCCCCTCAGCTGCCAGGTCGATAAAACACAGCCTGGGTGACACCAGGTTATGTTTCCTGGTCTGGTATCCCCGGAGCTGTGGGGCAGGTGCAGTCCCTGTGGGGCATGGCCAGGGCAGCACCAGCCCATGGGGTCGTGCAAGGCTGGGGCTGCAGCAGCTCCCCCTGCATGGGGCTGCCAAGGGGGCTGGGGACCCCAGGGACTAAAACACCCACCCGAGGACAAAAGGCATCCCTTTGTGCCAGTCCTGCTCTAGGTGTCCATGGCACAGTCAGGGTCCCAAGCAGAAGGGCCACCACCAGCACAGGGCAGGAACATCTTTCATCCCTTTAAATAGACCAAGAACAGGGTTTATGCTAACCACCATGGGCAAATGGGTTTGGAGTGAAGGAGCCCATCTACACCATCCCCTCCTCATAGCTTGCCTGCAGTGCCAGGAGGGGGTCTCTGCTCCGTGTCAGAGGGTGGGCACGGAGGCAGGCCCAGCATGCCAGCCAGGGAGCTGGAGTGGTAGGAAAGAGGACAAAGGCAGCAGCTCCCTTGGGGAGCACTTGCAACAGGTCCCCTTCTTGCATACTCTTGCACCACCACCCAGCACAGCCCCAGCGTGCCAAGTGGGGCAAGTGGCTGAGTCCCCCGCAAACACCCCACCCAGCAAAAGTGAGATGAGATGCAGTTAAAGTCAGTAGAGCTTTACTTAAATAAATATATTTACAGAGCAGTACATATTACAGAGAAGAGCTGGCTGTGCTCAGCCAGCAGGGTGCAAGGAGAGGCTGTGCCAGGCACCATGGCAGCCTCCCCCCAGGCATTGACCTAGCAAGGTGCTGGGACCCCCAGGGACTGGGGGGAGTGACAGAGGAGAGGGAACAGGGCACCCGACCCTCACTGCAGCGTCTTCCTGCGGGGCAAGGGTGGGAGACTGCAAGGCAGGAGGCTCTGCACTGCTGGGCTGCTCTCCGTCTCCTTCGTCTCCTCCGTGGCATCCAGGAGCTGCTGCATGTAGCAGGAGGTGCCGAGCAGGACATGGCCGGTGGCCTGCATGGTGAAGAGTGTCCAGCGCAGGGCTTCCCTGGGCAGAGAGTAAGGGGGTGAGCATCCTTTCTTGCACCTCACAGAGATTATGGGCAGGGGGACTAGTCTCCCACTGCAGCATCCCCACTCCTGGAGCCATTTCCAGCCCCCCCAGCACTCACTTCATCAACCGCTTGGCCCCGTAACAGCGCAGGTCATAGGACATGCTGTAGGTGCCGTAGAGTGTGGCTTTGACATTGAGGCAGCCCAGGTCCCGCGGGTTAGTCTTGTAGAGGTCAAACGTGACACAGGCAACATCGATCCTCCGAGGGGGCTTGCGGGACAGGCTTAGCTGGTAGCCAGGCGTCTAGGGAAAGACAGGATCAGGGTTACCCAGCCTCCTGGTCCCACCTCACCCAGCGTCCCAGGTACCTCCCAGCCCAGCATCATCTCCCCACTGTTCCTAGGGGGGGATGCAGATGGTACAAAGCAGGGATGCTGCCACCCAGAGGTGCACTCACCTTCGAGGCAGTCCAAGTCTGCCCCTTGCTCAGTGCCATCAGCACCGTGCCCTCCTCCAGCGTCCGGAAGAAAGCCTCTGTCTCCACTACAGTTCCATCCTCATCCAGCACCAGCGAGACAGGACCCGGGGCGAGCAGGGCACTCTGAGCCTGCAAGGGTGCTGGGAGTGAGGGGGGGAGGCCAGCCCACCACCCACCTGGGTGGATGGACAGTCCACCGACAGACAGACCAACAGCCCCCAGCTCACCTGGCGCAGCAGCTCAGCGAGGCTGTGTGCCATGATGCCCTTCCGCAGACTGCGGTCCCAGTTGCAGACACGGTAGGGTCGGGGCCGCGGGGCTGGGCTTGACAGCAGCTGCTGGGTCATGGAGGCACTTGCAGAGACACATCTGGGGAGGGATAGAGGGATTGGAGTGTCCTGAGACCCACCACCAGTCCTGGGCATTGCCAGCCCCCTCGGTCTTAGTGGGAAGCAGCACATCCACTCAAGGGGCTGAGAGGTTCAAAGGAGGGAGTGCTCTGGTGTCCCCCACCCCAGGGATGGTGGCTCCCGGGCACTTACTTGGAGACAGGGGCAGCCAGGCGCAGGCTCAGGGACTTGGCGTAATCCATCTTTGCAAGAAGGACAGTCCAGTCTGCGGGGGAGGAAGGATTCAGCCCTAGGTAGGGGTGGTCTCCTGCTCCTCTCCAATCCAGGACACCCTTTCCCACCAGCACTTCCTCTGCTCAGCTCCGGCACAGTGGTGAGCCAGCGCCCCAGCACGGCTGCCTTTACACAGGGGCTGTGCCTGCCCTTTGGCCAGGGCCAGGCTGGGGGCAGCCACCCGGGCAGAGTCTGCTGCCAGCACAGCTCTTGCGTAAAGCAGCATGTGGGGCCCTGAGTCAGCGCTGGAGCAAAGGTGAGACACAGGCATGGGGCTGCACCCTCGCCCCAGCTCCTCAGGGGGCAACAAGGGGTTTGGGAGTCAGGGGGATCCATGGTGGTACTCTCAACGCTATCGCTCCAGCAATATCTCCAGCCAGGAGCCTACCGGGAAGGTCCTGTGGGAGCATCCCCATCCCCATCCCCATCCCCATCCCCATCCCCATCCCCATCCCCATCCCCATCCCCATCCCCATCCCCATCCCCATCCCCATCCCCATCCCCACTCACCTCTAGTAGACACCAACACCCTCTCCACTAGATCACCCCAGTCCACCCCACCTCACCTTATATACCTGTCACCCAAAGTCTCCACCCACTCATCTCCACCCCCTCCTGCCTCAGCCAATCCCCTCCTGGCCTGCTGTCACAGGGGGCGTGGTCAATTCAGGGGGCGGGGCCAGCCCGGCACTGCTGCCTGCACTGCAATGGGGGAGCAACCCGGGAGCTACCCCAAGGGAGCATCCTCCAGCCGAGGCCCCACCAGCATCCCAGGGGCTGCCCGAGCACTGATCCTCCTGACTGGTCCCAACGAGTCCTCTCCCCATGCTCCCAGTAAACAGCCTCCTAGGCATTTTGCATGCCTGGGACCTCTCCCCTGCGCCTCCCGGGGCTGAATTTGGCTGTGGGTTGGAGAGCTGGGAAGGGCGAGGGGCCCATGGGGATGTTGCGACAGCTGGGGCAAGGGACGTGGTGTTTGGTGCCCTGGGGTTGCCAAAGCACGGTTGGGGCCCAGCCAGCCATAGGGGAAGGAGTGGCCGAGGGTCCCAGGAGAGCTGCAGCGGAGCGGGCTGACGTGGGGTGCCCGCGGTGGCTGATGGCCCAGGACCTTGGGGCTGCTGCAAAAGATGCTGAGCCAGCGTGCAGGGCAGCCAGGGCACAACAGTGCTGAGCTCCCCCAGGGGATGGGGCAACATCCTGGGCTGGGCAAGGAGCCACGGGCATTGGGATCCTGCAAAAGCAGCAGCCCTGGCGCAGATCGGGTGGAGGACCAGGAGATTGGGCATGGCTAAAGCCCCGTGGGCATGCACCCAGCATGGACAGCAAGCCTTGGGGAGGGAGAAGCCCAGGCAGCCTGGCAGCTGGGAGCATTAATGAGGGGAGCTCATTAACATTTGGGTGAATGAGGAGGCACAGGGTGCTGAGCAGGCCGGCAGAGACCCACCATGATGCTCTGGCCACTGGCACTTATTCCCATTGGCATTGATGAGAGCCAGAGCAGAGCCTGCAGTGCCGTCCAGGGCTGGGGGTGTGAAAGAGGGGAACAGGGCTGCACCCCACGGCCGTGAGCCATCACCTCTGGCACGTCTGTGTGCACGTGGATGCATGTGGCCTGCTTCTGCAGGACATACGTATTCCTCCATTTGTGCAGGTGTATTTCCACGTGTGTGTCTATCTCCATGCATGTCTATACCCAGGTGCGTGCATTCGCTTGTATCTGTACCCCTATGTACATACAATTATGTGTACATCACTGTGTGCGCACGCATGTTCATATATTTCTGCATGTGCATACGCATGGAGGTATGTGCTACTGTGAGTGCATGCACACCTCCATGGGTCTGTGTGTAGGCATAGCTCCATATGCGGCTGTACTCACAGTCACACATACACGGATATTCCCCTCTGCGTGCACACATAGAATCATGGAATTGTCTAGGTTGGAAGGGACCTTTCAGATCATCAAATCTAACCATCAACCTAACACTGACAAAACCATCTCTACCATGTCACTAAGCACCACATCTACACATCTTTTGAATACCTCCAGGGATGGCGATTCCACCACTTCCCTGGGCAGCCTGTTCCAGTGTTTGATAACCCTTTCGGTGTAGATTTTTTTTCCCAATATCCAATCTAAACCTCCCCTGGTGCAGCTTGAGGCCGTTTCCTCTTGTCCTATTGCCTGTTCCTTGGGAGACCAACCCTCCCCCCCCCAGCTACACCCTCCTTTCAGGTGGTTGTATAGAGCGATAAGGTCTCCCCTCAGCCTCCTTTTCTCCAGGTGAACCCCAGTTCCCTCAGATGCTCCTCATGAGGCTCATGCTCCAGACCCCTCACCAGCTCCGTTGCCCTTCTCTGGGCTCAATCCAGCCCCCCAATGTCTTTCCTGTAGTGAGGGGCCCAAAACCGGACACACTACTCGAGGTGGGCCCTCACCAGTGCCAAGTACAGGGGGATGATCACTGCCCCGGTCCTGCTGGCCACACTGTTATGACACAGGCCAGGAGGCCGCCTTGGCCACACAGCCACACTGCTGGCTCATATTCCACCAGGCAGCGCTCCAGCCGCTCCTCCCCAAGCCTGTAGCGCTGCACGGGGTTGTTGTGCCCCAAGCGCAGGACCCCGACACCCGGCCTTGTCGAACCCCCACATCGTTGGCCTCGGATCCCGCCCGCACCGCTCCCAGAAAGGGAGTGGGAGAAATGGAGCCCGCCCCGCCCCTCCCCCCGGCGCCAGGGGCCGTCGCGTCCGGATGACGTCACGCCATGGCCGCCCTGCGCCGCCGCGAGTAGAGGCCCGGTCCCGTCCCGCGCCTCTGCTGCCGCTTCGCCGCCCGCTCCCCCCCTCCCCGCCCCCGCGCTTCACCCCGGCCCGGCCTCCCCTCCCTCCACGTCGCCCCGGCCCGGCCCGCAGCGCCCGCCTGCCCAGGTGAGCTGCTGCCCGCACGGCCGCGCTCGGCGGGCGCCGGCTGCGGCCTAGCGCCGGGGAGGGGGGGCGGGCCCGGGCGCCGGCAGAACCGGAGCGGGGGGGGGGGGGCGCGACGGCGGCCTCAGGTGGAGGGAGCCCCGGTGGGGGATGCTGGGGAGCGGGGGCATCCCTCGGTGGGGGTGCTGGGAAGGGAGGGGCGGCTCTCGCTGAGAACGGGGGGGCGGGCCCAGCGCGGGGGGGGGGGCGCCGGTTTGGGAAGGGGGATGTGGGGAGGGAAGCAGCGGTTGGAGGTGATGGGAAGGCCCCGGTTTGGGGGTGTGGGGGGAGTGGGGAGGTGGAGGGCAGCCCCGGGGTGGGGGGTCGCTGGGGTGGGGATGGGGGTTACGTGGAGTGGGGAGTCCGTAGTTTGCGGGGGGATGTGGGGAGGGCCGCCACTTGCGGCGGGGGTGCAGCCTTACTTTGGAGAGGGATGCTGAGGAGGGGCTAAATGAAGGAGTGCTGGGGATGAGAAGGGGGTAGCACCTGCTTAAGGGTGGGAGGGGAGCCTTCGTTTTGGGTAGTCGTTATGGAAGGGGGTAGTCTCAACTAAGGGTGCTGTGGCAGGGGGGGCAGCTCACCTTCTGGAGGGTGGTGTGGGGGGTGGTCAGACCCCAGGGGTGCAGGCAGCTCTGACTGTCCTCCCTCCCCAGGCAGGTTGGAACAGGGAGAGCTCCAGCAGCCTTGGCCTGGGGGGCACAGCGGAAGGACCTCAGCCTGGCAGGAGGCCCTGTGAGGTAAGGGAGGTGTGGGGGGAGCTGGGGGTTGGGGCGAGGAGAAGGGCCAGGAAACTGCAGCGGCACCAGCTGCACGTGGGGGTCTATTTTTCCTGTGATGGGTGGATGGGTACATCACCCATGGAGGTTCTGTTCTGCAATGGGTGGATGTATCACCCGTGTAACTCTGCTTTGTGTTGTCCACCCAGCGCCACAGCATCTGTGAGGTCCTTCTGTCTGCTCAGAGCTGCTGTTGTCTTTGCAAGCGCTCTACCACGTAGCTGCTGCAAGTGGTTTAAATTCCCTCCATGAGTCGCTTCGGCAGTGTTGTCTCTTCTCAGAGCTATCCTTACAGCATCCACACTAACCGTATTTTCTTTTACTGCCATCGGTAGCTCAGCTCTTCTGAAGCAACTGTTAACAGTTGCTTTGGCTGTAGCGAGAGCAGCACCTCCAAGGTGTGAATTCTTTCTCCTGATCTTCTTAAGGTTTGTCTAGATCAAAGAAAAGGGTCAGAGTCTAGTCAAGGCAACTCTTTGCAGCACTGCTGATCCAATGTTCTGAGTAAAGTTAGCCTCCTGAGTCTGATTATCCATAAATCCTACAGAATAGAGGAGGAATTGTACTTGTTTTCTGTCGTGGGACCGAGGCACCAATAGTTCAAAATTAGCATTTGCCAGCAGAGAGCTGCAGGAAGAGCTGTGTGTGCTCCAACAATAGGAAAATCAGTTACACTATGAAAACAAACTCCCACTGCTTACAGTGCCATTTCTCTTCAAGCTTCGGTCCCAAAGTCTGCCTGACAGAAAGCAGTGGTTAACATTTTGAATCGGGGCTTTTTGAGCTCTTCTTTAAAAATCGGCTGGCTGAAGATGGCTGTCACCAAGCAGTTCTCTTAAATTAAGACCGAAAAGTGCCTCAGTTTTCTGCATTAAAAGCTTCCCTGACAGCTATGTAATTGAAGTTTGCTGTGCGTCTTCAAAGTCAGTGCTTCTCTGAGGATGGCAGATAAGTGTGTATTTAGTTAATTAACCCTAGCTTCATTCAAAGTAAAGGACTGGGGGCTTTGCTTTTTCAGTTTTACGTGATGTTCCTTTCCTGGGTCACGAGGCATTTTATTTCCTTTTCATGTTGTTGCTACTCTTCCATATTTTTTCGCCGTTGTGGTTCCTGCCCATTGCTTCTGGTTTCCAGTTCTTTGTTCCAAAAATCTTTTTTGCAGTTTGTTTCTCTTCTCACCTGTCCTATCAACACTACTTCCCATTCATTCTCCTCAACTCACTCATCGTTCTTCACCTATCCTCATGGCTTGACTTAGACCATGTTCCAGAACTTTTCTGTTCTGCATTAACCCCTGGTTTTCATGTATCTGATTAATGGAAATGCTTTGATTTTGCATCAAGCTGCTTGGCTATTAGAAAGGAGAAAAAACATTTTCTGCTATCACAAAGATTTCTGCTTGAAAAAGAAGAGGTTCATTTCTTCATTCTTGGCCTCTGTCCCGCAGTGTCTGTCCCATGAACACCCCAGGAGCTGCAAGGTCTCTGCTGGGGGGGTACGGAAGTTGGGTATGAGCTTGGTTCTTGCCATAGGACTGACAATTTATAGGATTTCAAGATTGAAGCTCCCATTTTCTGTAGGGTACTCCGTGCCTTCCTGTTACTGGAGGTGCTCAAATTGTCTGAGCCACTGGTTCCCGTAATATATCCAAGGTATTTTCCTCGTTCACTTGGAAAAAGCTTTTTGTGGCACTGTATAAAGGCTCACCCTGGGAGGGAAGAATTTAATGAATGGAAATAATGCTTGCTGGGAGTATTTTCGACTTGGTGGCTGCTTCAAATCCTGTTTTAACTCACAGCTTTATCCTATAGGTGCTGCTGTGGGTTAGAGTAAGCTGTCATCCTTTCCATACTAGTTCCAGTTCATCAGCTCCCAAGACACTACCTACAGCAGCAAGTCAGTTAGTTGTACACAAAGCTTAACTTTGGCTTAACTGAGGATGCTGCTCAAACTTTTCATGAGTTATAATTGAAAACAGCACAGCATAGACCAGTAAGAAACAGAATTTGAGCCTCCTGCCAGCAATAGGTGCCATTGAGAGCCACGGATCCAGAATGTGCATCAGTGAAAACGCTGCAGTGCCTTAGAGTAGTGTCTGAGGTGCATGTGTGACCACAGACTAAAACCTGGTTGGCATTTCAGCCATCTAATTTTGTACCTTTTGATGCTGTTCATTTAACAAAGAGTACAAGTTGGTCTTGATCTTGGAAACAGACGTTGCTTCTAAGCATTCTGCTGCTCTGACTTGTCTGCTTCTTGCCTTGGGCAAATCGCCTAACAAAAGCGTGAGGTTAAAAATAATTATTTTAAATGTATCCTGGTAAATGTAACCTGCCAATATTGAAGTTAAATTTTAAAAAACAACTAAGTAGCAAAGGGCTTTTCTCTTACTGCCTTTAGTGCTGTGTCAAGACTTCTTAATCTCAATGCTGTATTTAAAGTTTAAAAGAAAAACTCTTAGGTATTGATAAGCTTTGGAAAAAATATATTATAATGTGGATGAAGCAGATGAATTTAAATTTCCCTAACACTTACTCAGTGTACAGTGCCTTTTTACCTGTGTGTGAGGGTGGGGAGGAAAATCTGTATAACTTTGTTTTCCAGTAAGGCTTTGAGACATAAATGGGAATAGAGAACAAGATGAGCCCCTTCATTATTGCATCCAAGTCCTTGCAGGCGAGGACAACCACACGAATGCTTAGCTTAGAAGGAGCATCTCTGTTCCACTGTATGCAAGCCATGAAACACTGACAAAGTTAAGGATTAGTTAATACCTCATTCCCTAATTTGAAAAATTCCAGAGCTCAGTCTGTGAAACTTCAGCACTACCTCTTGTTGCAGATTTATTGTGTAACGAAAAGCTTCTCTTTTCCACCAGACCTGATTCTATGTGTAAATGGGCCATCTTGGAGGCAAGTCAGAGCTGGGTGCTGGAGGAGCGTGCTGTCTGTGCCTCTTCAGCAGCCCCTGTGTGTACAGGGAGTGAGGTGAGGGGCTGCAGGGAAAGGCGGCAGGTTTGTGCCAACAAAAGCTGCAGACTGTTGCAGCCAAATATCCTCTAGGACACCAAGCTGTTCTTGCCTTTCTCATCCTGCTCCTAGATGGTGCTTGGTGTGTCTCTTCAGAGTGCTTTCCATCATTTCTAGATAGGTGGTGACCGAAGGACCAAACTTAGGTTTGGAAAAACTGCCAGGTGTTCTCGGCTGTAGCTGAGTGCGATGGGGTTCTGCTTGGGCTGCTGGAAAGGTGCTGCTACTGAAAACAGGATGATAAAGCCCCAGGCCTCTTATTTAGGAGATTTCTTCGCTTTGTATTTTTGGTAGGCTGCCTTTAATGCTGCTGGCTCCCAGCAGTGGCAGGGACATTCGAAGCCAACGGGGACTGGCTGGGCGCATGAGGACCCAAAAGGAGCAGCTGGAGGGAAAGTCTTGCTAGACCTGAGTGTTATCTGTGGGTACAGCAGGTGCCATCTGGCTCACCCCTGGGAGGATGGCATGTGCTTCCTGCAGGTGGGATGGCTGGAAAGATAAGCTGCCAAATCCTCAATTTCTTTACTGAGAATGTGTGAACTGCTTTTAAGGAGCTTTCAACTCGATGAGGCGTGCACAAGTGATTCCAGAGACGGGGAAAGACACACTTTTGGCTGCAAGTGCACCTTGCTATGGCATTTGCTCCAAATCCACTTGATGGAAAGGCTGTACCAACTTGTTTAGCCTGTCAAAGTGAGAGTTTTGTAAGCCTCGTCTGAAACGCTTAGTGACCTGTTTTGATCTAGTCTGCTACAGACATGCAGAAAATGAAAATATGACACACTTTGAGAAAATGAAGTTGGTTTTGTAATAGAAGGTGCTGTGCGGCTGTGACCAAGTTGGCTTTGCCTAAACTGCCTGTAATTTTAAAGCTATCTTTGAAGATAAAACTGCTGCTAAATGAGAAGTATTATTATATACCTGGTTCTTGCCCCATCATCCTAAGCTACAAGTCAAACAATGTTATCTGTAGGTTAGAAGTTAATTTTTTGCTTTTATAACTGGTTTTGAAGACAGTAAGAAACTGGCTTGGTTTTAAGGCACAAAAATTCCAAGCTTACGGTGAAGGATGAAACCTTTGGATTTCTGCTTTACCGCTTATGTCAGTGTTGCTCAATTTGAAATATTTCCATGTAGTCATTTTTCTTAGGATTTCGTGAACTCTTTTCAATTGGGCTGTCCTTTATTGTGTTTCTTATCATTTCTGCTGATGGAAATTAATAGGAAATTATTGTAACTGACAGATGCACTAGATTTTTATAGTAGCTTTAATAGCTGCCAATGGAGGTGAATATTTTATACGTATCACCTTAGCTGGTGGTGGAAATGCATTCATATTTGTTTTCCCCCGTCTCTCTGAAGGTCTCGATTTCAAATGCAGAAAGGCATCTAGTTCACTTGAGCAACACCAAAGAAAAGGCATTTATTTGCAAGAAATCAGAAAACAAATTTCCTGAATACATCTGCACTTGACAGCTTTTATATTTCTCTTGGCCTCTTAAGGCTGACCTTTCAGATGCAATACACTAAGTTGTTCTGTATGCACGCAAAGTGTAACTTCTCAGGCACTTAGGCAATTAAAATTGCTGCCATAAACTTGCTCTTAAAGCCAGTAACAATTTGTGCAAGCATTTATGAACTCAGCGTCAACCTTTATATACTCAGTAAGAATATAATTTGTTTCAGATTACATCCTATTTAACTGCCCAGAGCCACCTTCACCAGAAGGCAATCACTCTTTTAATTTGGCTTTTAATTCTTCAGTAACATCACAACTTTTGGTTGTGAGCAGGAGCAAACTTCTTCAAATGAGCGAAGAAATGAGTTGTTTGTAGGAAGCTCAAAATGAGACTCTGCTGCTGCTCGGGGCCCTGTTGAATGTTTAGATCATCCTTGCATTTATCAGTTGGCTAATATTTGTGCAGGGCTTTGAAGACTTGGAAGCAGAGCAAAGTTGTTGGGTACCAACACATAGACTTGTACTGCTTCTGGGAGTGCTTGTTCTTTTTTATTTTTGAGAAATCTTCTTAGCTCCTTCTCTGCAGACCTCCCGTAGCATAACGAGCAGCATTTTCTCGAGTGAGACTTTCATCTTGAGAGTTTGCTGCAAATACCAGCTAATAATGTCTTCACAGCGAGGGCAAGAGATGTTATCTCAGTGATGACAGTGCATCTGGCAGTGTACAAGACATAAATACAACAGCCCTGGTCCTGGCAAGTTTCTGAAGAAGCAGATGAGTAGCACGGGTAACAAAGCTATAAAGCCTTCATGATTTCCAGGCATGGGCTCTGAACACACAGAAGAGATGCCACATGTTCCCTGTGCTTGCCTTCCTGCCGTATTTCAGCACTGAGATCCCCAATTCTGTCCTTACCAAAATGTTTTGGGTTTTGGATGCTGTGAAGGCTTGGGATTTGTTTTGGTCGTGTTTACAATGCGTGGCAGTCTGTTTAGATGCTGTGGCTTGTGGTGCCTTCTGCCTGTTGGTTCTTGCTCTTTG
This sequence comes from Numenius arquata, assembly GCF_964106895.1. Lineage (NCBI taxonomy): Eukaryota > Metazoa > Chordata > Aves > Charadriiformes > Scolopacidae > Numenius > Numenius arquata. The sequence goes on along the minus strand of NC_133588.1, from coordinate 11,356,298 downwards.
ACGGTAAATAACAATCTTTACCATGCAGAACCAGTCAGAGGAGCATAGCGGAGAAAAATGACGGGGTGGGTCACAAAAAGGTTAAGTAGCGCAGAGCTGCCTACTGTTAATAACTTTTATGTTATGAAGGATTGCTGGATGTGTTTAAAGGACCTACCAGTCTTGTATTTGTAGCGTTTCTGCTCCAGGGGTCTTAAAAATAACGGGTAAAACTGTGGTCATTTATGCCATGTTTTTATAAATGTGCTTGCAGGGATGTTGTAGCTAGGAGCAGCTGAAGTAAAACATGGTACATATTGCAGTGAAGAAATCCTGGGGATTTGTAGCCCTGTGGCTTTTCTTTAGCCCCAAATATCCTTCTGTAAGCCTTGGGTTTGTCTGTAGCTTTTTCATTTTCATCTGTCTGATGGCTGCCCAAGCTTGTTCCTGTAGAGACCTTTGGATTTGGAGGGGGAGGTGGCATATACCGAAAGGGTGAATTTAGTCCCTTGGAAAGGTGCCACCTTGAGAGGAGCTGATGCCTCTGTTGAACTGTTCCTCTGGTACGATCAGAGAACTGTGGTGGATGCTTTTATCTCTGAGCGTTGGCCGCCTCGGTGCTTGAAAACCGTATCCGAGACGCCTTTCTCAGTTTGGGCTGTTCTGAGGGAAAAGAGCGCTGTTGGTTATTGCTGAAGGGAGCAAGGAAGGAGTTGCCATTGCTGTTTATAGGACTAAGGACGTGCTACAGCAAGAGACCACAGCCAAAGGGTAAGAGTTTTTAATCATCAAGAGCTTTTTTCTAGATGTGAACCAGTAATCTTCCTAATAAGAGACAGCTCAACCGTTTCCTTGGGTTAGACAGTTCTGCTATAATTCATAGGGGTTTTTGTTTTCTGGAGTAAAATAAATAGATGTATGGGTTGGGGTTTTTTCATGCTTTACATCTTGTCCCTTTCTGTTGCGTTTATTATGCTTATTCGAAGCAGGCATCTAATTTTTAACTTGTTCATACCAAGCACGTCTTCAGGCTGAGGTTCTAGCAAAAGTGCACGGTGCAGACAGTTATGGAGTTAATCTGCTGCTTTGAAGGAATTTTGAATCTTTACTGTATAAAGCTGGTGGAGATTAGATGGCAATACATGCACGGTCTAAATTAAACCTGGTTAAAAATCCAAGAGTTTTCATGAATGCATACTCTCTTTGCTTTCGTATCTATTCTGGATGCAGTGGAATAAGTACTGTAAATATATAGGCTGTTTTTCTAGCGTCACTGTAAGTTGTGCTCCTGTGCTCTTCAAGAGTCCATGCAATATGCAGTAACGTGTGCTTATAGTTACAAAATGCACCTGAAAACCTGGCTGTGTGTTCTGAAGCTCACTCGCTTGTTCACAGAAGAAATTCCACTACTGATTGTGCTTGAGGTGAGGAGGCTGCCTCAAGATTTCTAACAGTGATTTGGTGGGAGAGCTTGTGCGGCCTCAGCTGTTAGAGCTTGTAGATGAAACTCCAGCCTCGAGCTCCATCGTTGTACGTGAAGGATAGCACATTTATCTAGTCTGGGACAATATTGGAATCAGTTCTTTATCCAGTGTAAGCTCTGTATTTCATTCTTGAGGGTACTATGATAAACCATGTTCATGAATTCAAGCAACCTTTTCTTCTTTAGGAGGTAAAGTACAAGAATACAAATTCTGCAAGGTGAGCCTTTCTTGATTTCCCAACTTGTTTCCCTGTAACAAATGTTGGTTTCTACCCTCTGCAGACTATTGGGTACTGATGGACGTTTCCGACAGCCCTGAGCGAAACCTCTGCTCTCCTGATGAAGAGGACCAGCAACTTTCCGATGACGAAGTCCTGAAGGAGAGTGGTTCAGACCGGGAACTTGATGGAGAGGGTGGGCGAGGCAGTGTCCTGGGAGAGGAGGAGGAGGATGCAGCCAGAGGACTGAGCCATGGTGAAGAGGAGAATCACTCTGATGAAGAGGACCGCTTAAGTGAAACCAAATCTCAGGAGTCTGACAACAATGAGCAGAGTGGGGGGCTGAAGAGCCCTCCACCTCGCAAAGGAGAGGACGAAGACCGGACAAATGACCTTGGTGATGAAGCATCCTCCGTCACCCGTGAGCTAGATGAGCATGAGTTGGACTATGATGAGGAAGTTCCTGAGGAACCAAGTGCTGCTGCTGCAGAGGAGGATGGTGAGAAAGCTGCTGGTGAGGATGATGAGGAAGAGGAGAAAGGAGATGATGCCCATGAAGATGAGAAAAAGTCCAGCAGTAAAAGTGATGATGAAAAGGATGGCCAGGATCCCCTCAAGGAGAAGAAGAAAGAAGAAGATGATGGAGAAATTGACGATGGAGAAATTGATGTAAGTAGGAGCTGGTCTGAGATGGGCAGAGTCCTGCAGGGAGGGACCTGTCTTCCTGTGTCAGAACTGTTTGGCTCTTAGACTGCTGTGCCTTCTTTCATCTTTGACATGAATACCTGTGTTAGCTGTGTCCCCAGTGTGCAAATAACACACTTTTTCTGTGGAGGTAAGACCATACTATGTACTAAGTCCTGAACTCAGTGACTGGGATGTGTAGTGCCACGTACTGTAGAAAAGCTTTGTGCCAAATATTATCAGAGCTGTCAGAAATAAGCTTTGTTCCCATTGAATGTGGAAGGGCTCCAGTGCTTTAAGAAACTATTCTGCCTCAGCTCTCAGAGGACTTTTGAATGATGCTGACAGCAAATTACTTAGCCATGGATTAGGTGCTCATAAGCTGTCTCATCAGTTTAGGTTGAGAGGCTGGTGTCGTAGAGTGGCTGCCATGTGTGCTGGAGGCATCAGGTGTGTGCGGGAAGCCCGTGGCCCTAAGCTGTTTCTTGGGCTCCACCAGCATCTGGGCGTGTGGAAGAGGAACAGAGGGTGCTGAGCTTTCTGGAAAGTGCCTGACCAGGCAGCCCCTGCGCATGGTTTGGGTGATGTGTGTGTTCATGGCTGTGCTGTCCCAGTAGCTACTGTTTCATAGCTGAGAACAAACACAGCTATTTAGAAAAATCAAAAACTGGGTTTAATTGCATTAGTGATTAGGACAAATAGCACTATTTATCCATGCTTGTCTTTGGGTAGGAGGCACTGCAATACAGCAGTTGTATTTAATATAGCTTAATACAGTTTCATTCTTACAGGCAGAAGAAAACAGAACAAGGTGATTCTAGCAGTAGAGTAGAAACCCTTCTGTGGGTTCCTGCTCTGCTGGACACCTTACTTGAATCCAAATAGTATTAGTGAAAAGCACCCCGTAGAGAAATGGCTGGTGCAGAGCACCTGACTGACTCTGCTTTTTGTTGTCCGTGCCAAAAGTGCTCCTGCACCTCTAGACCAGGTTGGGGCAGTGTTGTGAGAATATCCTGGTGACAGGCGAGGAAGCAATGGGCTGTGGATGGGGCACTGGTGGAGCTTCTCATTCAGGGAGGGGAGGGTTCAGACTTGCCTTCCAGCCCCCATTGCTGTGTAGCTGACCTGGCCATGTGCTCAGGAAGCTCGCGGGGCCTCGCTGTGGAGAGACCCTGCTCCCTTTTTATTGAAGAGTCATACGTTGTTTATTTTTTACTCTAATGGTGCTTTGACAAGTTCTGTTGCTTAAAAAAGGTGATGTAATTTTTCTTCATTGTGCTCGTTCTGGCAGGTGGTTTTGTTAAACACATATATTTTCCAAAACTTTTGTGTATTTCTGATTCAGTTAGAAGGAATTTTAGCGTGTTGTGGGAGAGTCCAGGCAGGGGAAAAAAATTCCTGGAGTCCTGACTCTGTGCCTACTTCTTGATTAAAATATGAATGCTTTCCTTTAGAGTCTAAGGCATTCTTGGGAGCGCTCTCCTTACAAAGCACAAGATGAATCTGTACTCTGGTTTTCATACATTAACTCATAACAGGGTTCCCAGCTGCCTGGTTCCAAGGAGACCTCACAGAAATAAATACTTTCCCTTTTGTTCAAGTACAGCATTTGCAAAGACTTCACACGGTTCTTTTGAAAGAAGCAGAGTTGAGCTGGTTATACCATTCACGCGTTGTTGAATGCCAGCCCCAGCTTTGGGGGAAACTTAAATCTCTGCATTTTATTCTGCTTTCAGAGTTCTGTCTTGGAGGGGAGGGAATATTAATGCAAATTTTGCTTTGAATATATGTATAGTCTTTAAAACCTGCTCTTGTTCAGGAGAGCTCTCCTTGTATTGCCCTCAGAGGAATGCAGCAGAAGAGGCTGTTAACCCATCTCTCTGTACATCCTTTGTTTATCTACACCCGAGCGGTGGTTTTTGCTCCTTTCCAGCTGCTAAACTGATCAAAGTACGTAACTTTCTTAATCTTTTCCATGTAGACAACTGCTGTCGCTGCCACAGGGTTGCTGCGATTGCCACGCAAAGGGAAGGCCTCCACCAGCTGCTCCCTCTTCAGATGTGTTTCATGTGGTGAAATGGAGGCAGACCGAGGGAAGGCCAGGATGCCTTTTAGGATAAATAACTGATTTTCTTGCTAGATACCTCTAAAAACTCTCTGATCATGTATGCCTCTGCCTTCTGCATCGCCACCTCTTTTTAGCTCCTTTTGACTTTTCAGATGCTGCCTAATGAAGCCAGGGAAGGTTTCTTTTCCCTGGAGAACAAAGGCAAAGGCTGGTGGTACTTCAGGTGTTTCGTAACTGTTACTTCACGCTCATCCCCGGTGGTTCTTAATCTTTGAAGCGACCTCCATCTCCCAGAATTTCTTCCTGGGGCTGCTGTGCCTGGGGATAATGCAGAGTTTTGTTACTTCAAGAACTCCTTGTGGATCTGAGAAGTAGAAGGGAAGGTGTTGAGTTGTTGCCGGAGAGGACTGGAAGAAATGTGTATGTCTTTTTTTCTGAAAAGCCTGTGTGTGAGATTGTCGCTCAGCGTTGCGGGGAAGCATTTTATAATTACTTATTTTAATAGCAGTCATCCTTCAGAACGTGATGTGTGGGTGTGTGTTGTCAGTATTGGGTTATTGCAGTAATGTGGGAATACCGCTGTGTTTTAAATCAATGAACAGAAGGAATTGGCTTGAGCTAAATAGGGATGACAGATGATGATGTGCTGAGCAGGAGACAGCCAGTTTAGAGGCTCTGAAGGGTAGTGGTATTACCCCCATCAGCAGAGCCGTGGTAGCTGTCGGTGTGCATGCTGATGGCCTGTGGATAGGAAGGGCAATGCCATTTAGCTCATTTGCCTCAAAAGATTTGTGAAGCTGCCTCCGGCTGCCTTGCACGTCAGCTAAAAGCGCACAGCCAGCCTCCTTCAGCTGAGGTATAAGAGCTTAATCCACTGTACTGTTGGTTTTGAGCCTTTAAGCATATATTGGTTAAAATGATGCAGCTTGAAACCTTGGTCTGTAATGTTGGCACCAAGATGTCCATAACGCCTGAAGGGTTTTGCAGTCACCTTTGAAACACTGAAGTTTGATGCATCTTCCTGTTTGTAGCAGTACGTTGCAAAGATGCTCAGGGCTATTTATTGTAACTTTATATTGCTTTTCTCTTGTGTTTTGCTCCAGGGTGTGTTTTCAGTGACTGATATTTGACCATATTGTGAAATGTCAAGTCGCTGCAGAAAATGCACCACGTGAAATGTCAGCTTGTCTGTCTGTTCCAGGATGATGACTTGGAAGAAGGAGAAGTTAAAGACCCCAGCGACAGAAAAGTGAGGCCACGTCCCACCTGCCGATTCTTCATGAAAGGTAAATGGCATGCTGTAATGGTGGAAGAAAACCAAAGATGCTGTAATTTTTCTTGTTTGGCTTTGTACCTGTTAAGCTGCTGTCTACGTGATAAACTCTGCCCCAGGCGTCCTCAGTATCACCTTTCTGTTCCTTGGTAGCCAGATGCTGAATTTGCATAGACCCATTATGCAAAAAATTGCTTTGCCCTAAGTATGGTGAGCCCTGTAGAAGCAAAAAAAGGAAAACTTGCTAATGTTTTTAAAAGAGCATGGAATAAAACTGCTTGGGCTGATTTAACTGTCAACTATTGCATAGAGGTTATTCTGTGGAAAACAAAAATGGCAAATACTCATTATTTCTTATCGAGCTCGTGCCTTGCCAAAACATAATTGTTTCTTACAATCCCTTATCCGCCTCACTTCCCCAGTTGTTAAAAGACATTTGATGAAATTTAAAAATCGAAAATAAGGCTAGAAATACTGCTTCCTGGTAAGAAATATTGATGTGACATCACATTGACATCCACCAAGCTGCTGCAGCCCTTGCAGATGTGTCTGGTGACCAGGTTCCTGCGCTGCTTGTGTAGTGGTGTTAGGTTTTGGCAACTCACATATAGCTGTTTTCAGAAGCAACCCAGAAACCCCAGTGAGGTGGCATGCTCGAGGGGTGACGTTGGACCTGTCACAGACATGCTGGTGGCCAGTACTTCCATTGGGCTGAGGAGATGGTCAGCTGGGCAAAAAATAATCCTCATGTAAATAGAAGCTTTTTCCTTAAGCCGGAAGATTGCTTCATGCTGTATCACATACTACATTTCTGAGATATGATTGGGATTGTCAGCCTCAGTTGGAAGGAATTGGGGTGGGAAATCATAAGCAGTATTTCTTACTGTGAATGAGACCTAAGACTTGAAACTTTTAAATTTAACAAATTGTATTTGGTTTTTTTTTAATTACTATTCTTAATAGGACATTCCCCAAATGCACAACAGCTATCTTAGACTATCCCACTTTTTTTTTAGTGTAGAGAGTAGTTTTTATAAATATTTTCTTACTTAAACTGATTATAGCTCTCTTCCTCTTCCTTCAACTTCATCTCACTTAATGTTTACTCATTTACTTCGTTTTATTTACAATCACCCTTGAAACAATTTATGAAAATCTGAAATTAAAAGAAGGGTGGAGAACAGGGTGGAGTCTCTTGCTCCTTGCGTCAGTGGCGTACGCAACGTAAGGAACTGCTTAGGGGGTTTCCGCAGACGTGACCATCAGATATCATGTACTCGGCTTCCTGAATGTCTTCCGGTATCAAATTTTCTGCCTGTGCTGAGACACGAACGTGTTGGGTGATGCTGGTGGAACAGGGAAGTCCCTCAGCAAGGAGAGGTGTTTGTTCCTGAATCCTTAGTGTGACGTACACCTCTGTGCAGTATGGAAATATTTGACTGAGTCAAAGTTCAGACTGCAGTTGTTTTTCTTTAATTTGGCATTGGTTCAGATAACATTGACAGTTGCTGGCCCCTTAAAGGCTTTATTGCCACCAGGGAGATCAGCCACGGCTCACGTGGAACCTTGAAGACATACAGATTTTTGTCCTTGCTGTGGCTGAGGAGTGCTCACGTGGCTGCGCCTGTCCAGTGGCACGAATGACTAGCTTGCAAAGCCTTCCAGTGAAGTGGTTTGATGTGTAGCCACCTTGACATATGTAGGAGGGCCCCTTACTTGTCAGGGTAATCATTCCCTTGACGCTTCAGTAGGAATAGCAAGTGTTTGTGTAGGTGTCTGAAAGCCCCTCCACCCGGTGCTCAGGCACTGAGAAATGATGTGTTGTTCCGTGAGCTGCTGTGCAAAGGGATTTGTGCTCTCCTGGTGTTTGACAGTATCAAAAACAAAAGCATCCAGTGTTACCTCTGACTGAGAACACCAGTTCATGGTTAATCTGGGACTGATGAGGAGCATTTCCAGGGACCCAGGTGCAGTCTGAATTTCTGACCTGTTGCCCAGCCAGCCAAGATCAGGGATTCCTCCTTGGGCCACAGCAATGTTAACTGTTCCATTGCCTCTAAAGTCAATGTGCTGATGCCCGGGCTAGCACAGAACTAGTGATGACTTTGTGGTGCAATTGTCTACTGGGAAATCTGCAAATTGCCTGATGATGAGTGGATTGCTAGAAGGAAAAAAAAAGGGGGGGTTGCCTTAGAAAGGCAAGCTACATTAAAGTTGGGAATTAGCTTTGTATTCTGATAGAGACCCCCGAGTGTTAGCATCTCTTTGGGGGTGATACCTGAAGCTGATGAGCAGCTTTAGATTTGTCTGCTGCCCTCTGAAGCAATGTCTCCTTTCCTGCTTTGTGCTGGCAAGCCTGCAGAGTCAGTTGGAGAAAAGGCTTTGATGTACTTCGTGCCTTGCCTGAGAGTTGTTTATTTTGAATGCTCTGTGATGCTTTCTTTGCTGTCAGATTATATTCATTGTTTTCTGTAAAATTTAAAGTTCCTAACTTGAAGTGTTTGTCTTTAATAAGACTTGAAAAGCTCACAGGCTTATTACTGCATTTGCTTAATGGCGTGTATGCAGCCATCCCTCCCTTCTCCCCACCAGAATAAGGTTTTCGTACATTCATCCATCTGAGGCTGGATCTGTTTGTCCTCCCTGGAAAGGTGGGGGGTGGCGAGTGTCTTTCCATGTGTGTGAAAATAGGTAAATCTTAATGAAGTTGGAGAGAAGAAAAGCCTCATGTCTGAACCAGCATTATTCCTTGATGGGTTTTAAATGGCTGTGAGGCTGAACAAACACTTGCTGTAGGCATACAGGGGTCTAACAGAACTGTATTTCCACAGGTCACTGTACTTGGGGCATGAACTGTCGATTTATTCACCCTGGCGTGAATGACAAAGGAAACTACTCCTTGATCTCCAAGCCTGAGCCCTTCTCCCCAAATGGTGCTCCTCCTATTGGCCCTCACCCACTGATGCCAGCCAACCCTTGGGTATGGACATCTGTTGTGTGAATTTATGGCTTCTGCACATAGCTTTTGTCTCCTGCTCTAGGAGAAGTGAAGATTTTGTTTAGAGCTAATACTTCAGCAAAATTCAATACATCCATTGGATATGTGATTTTTTTTTTTAAAGGTGGTCTTGAAGTTGTTAATAGCGGGGAATAATTTTCCATGTCCTGATCTCTGGAGTATCTGGAGGTACTCCAGGGTAATTGTTTACAAAGCATGTATTTGCTACTTAAAACTAACGTCAAGTGTCCATCTCCTTTCTCTTCTCCTTTCCTTTCTAACAGGGAGGGCCAGTCGTTGATGAAATCTTACCTCCGCCCCCTCCAGACCCTCCAACAGAAAGTGCCTGGGAGAGAGGACTCCGGCATGCTAAAGAGGTAAATGGCATCCTCGGGACGTGTGCTGTCTGTCTCCAAAATCCACTGGCCTGTTTCATTGAGAGCAGGATGTTAGAAGAGTTCTTTTTGGAGCATGTAGTGTCTTGCCTTTTTAAGGAGCCTTCCTTTTGCTTTTCAGCTTATTAAAAGTGTCTTGTCCTATATCACAGTCAAGAGGAACTGGCATCCAGGTTTGGTTTTTTTTGTGTAAACATGAGCTAGGGAACATTTGTGGCCCTGAAGTCAAGCCCTCCACAAAGCAAAACTTTTAAAGCTGATCCAGTTTCCCGTACTTCAGTAGCTGTTTATCCAGCACCTGTAGGATCCATGTGTCTGATCATTGCAGAAAATGGGGTCAGCGTGTGTGAAACTTTTTGTCGCCTGTCTGCTGGATTTCTGAGCTGACGGAATAGTGAATTACACTTTCTGTGTCAAGAAAACTCCAGTGTCCTGCACATTCATGAGACTTGTTCAGAAGAACAATGCTTTAATTGAAGAGCAGATTTCTCCCAAGTGAAGGATTTTTAATTCTGCAATTTCTGTGTGCTTCAGAAATGTTCTCTCTTTAAAATGTTTTTATTTTTACGTTATGGCAGGTACTAAAAAAGGCAACTATGAGAAAAGAACAGGAGCCTGACTTTGAGGAGAAGAGGTTCACTGTGACTATTGGAGAAGACGAGCGTGAATTTGACAAAGAAAACGAGTTTTTCCGTGACTGGAATTATCGCATCACCCGAGACGTCAGAGATCCAGCGTAAGATGCGGTCTTATTTTTGCTATGTGGAATAGATGGGTGGGAAACGTAGTGCAGCATGGCAGTCTTCAGTTAACTTGTTACTCTGAGTTGGAGGAATGATCACCTCAGAAAATGGAAAAAACTTCCATTAAGCACTGTGTACACTGGTTAAAAATTTGAGCTGCCTCTGCTCACTCATGCTACCTTCCTTTACAGTCGTCTTTAAGCCTTTCTGCCTTCAATGTAATTGGCATACTTGTCCCTTGAGGACACTATCTAGGCGTGCATTGCCTACCTCAGGCCAGTGCATCCTTCTGACTTTTTTCCTCTTGTTTTTCTTATTCCAACACATGAGAATTTTAAAATGCTAAAGCTGGGGTTGCGAAGTTGGACTATGCTCAATGTCCAAGAGCTTCAGGGCAGCAGTTGTACAGTCTCGACGAGCTGGATCTTTATTTGCAAGGGCATTGGCGCAGTAGCTGATCTTAACAAACATCTCGACCAGTCCCAGATAAACTACTTAGTAAGACACTGGTCAGAAAGCAAACCTCTTAGCTGCCAGGGCAGGGCCTGGGCCAAAACAAACACTCTAAACCTAAGTGTTTGGGTGATTGGTTTCTTAAGGATGTAAAACAAAATATTGGAGACCCCGGCCACACTCCTGTCATGACTGAGAGCAGGCAGAAAGTGCAAGGATGAATGTCAGCTCAGAGAGAGTTGCTTAGTAGTTCTTGACCCAAGAAATGGAAAACCAGTTTTTGAGGCTTGTATTTTGCATGAATACAGGTGAATCTCTGTTTCTCTTTTGCTTACACATCCTCTATTCTTCCTACACGTAGAGATTATGGATTATTTCTACTCACTCACAGAGAAAGTGTTTGCAAGGCTTGGCTTTGTCTATTTTAGAGTGAATGAAATGCAAATAAAAAGTCTGAAAAGGAGCAGGTTAAGCTTTTGGTCAATAGTCTTTGATTTGCTCTAGAGTGCAGTTCTTTTCCCTGCCTTCAAAAAGAAGGTATCTACTCAGTTCTGCGGACTGGAGCAAAACAGTTGCCCCATATTAATTTTTTGCTGTTTAGGAATCAGTCTGTGTCTTGGCCTTCTCTTCTTCTGAGAAGGCTTTCAGCTGTGCCTGGGACATTATATCACCAGTGCTCTGTGGGTTGACCGTACAGTATCTTTATTTTATGATTGTGTATGAAAACTAGCATCGGCATTCTAGTTGTTTTATGCCACTGCCTCATTGATGTAAGAATTGTTTTGTTAGGTACAGGAGTTTCAGTATTTTTCATACAGTTGAGAAAAAAATGTATTGCATGTAGCCAGTGTTTAACAGAAGTAATCGAACAAATGGAATACCTGAAAATTCAAGCACCTCTCTGTATAACCAGACTGTGGCATTAATATATCTCTTCACTATGTGTAAAGGCAAAAATTATGAAGTTGCTACTGCTGTAAACTCTAGAAAATGGTGATTTTTTTTTTCTCACACACACGCCTTACTGCACAGATTGCCACCTTGCAGCAAACTAACCACTGGTGGTGCAGCTGGGATGTTAATAAATGCTTTCAGGACTGTCTTGTGACATATGAAGATGCCTAAATAGTTCATGAATCCCTTTTTCTTTTTTGAAAAACTATAGGGAGGTGGACATCAAAGAAAACATTAACTATGGGTAAGCAGGTCTTTGATTCCAGTACTGTTGCAATTGTAAGAAAATACTCCCTTTCCTTTCTCCATTGCACTTCTAAAAACTTCCTAGGCCACAGACTGCTGTCCCACCAAGTGTGGTGGGTGGTTTAGTAATTGAATGGATATATTTGGGTTTTTGAGTGATACCAATTATTTGCCTAAGGATTTCAGCACTGAATTATCTAAATGCACAGCAGTAATGCTTGTTTAAATGAATAAAAAGTCCACAAATGCTATAGGAAGGGAATGGGGAGATTTGGATTTGAGGCTGCGTTAAAAAGTAAAGACTTTCCTTTTTGGTGTAGCTGGAGATTTTTTTTGTGTCTCTTTTGAACACCTGATGTCACTGAATCCAGACTGTTGGCTGGCTGGCATCAGGAGTTTGTTGCTGAATTAAGCATCGGTGTTCAGGATTCCCTGGTACTCTTTCCCTTTGCTTACCGTCTCAGAGAAAAGTAGAAATCTTACACCATTTAAAAGCACTGAAAGAAATATAAGTAGCCACTTGGCTTGCAGGGCAGCACTTACATCTTAGCCTGTTGTGGATTATTTGGCATCTTTAAAATGCAAAAGTGGGCCCCTTATCTTACTTAAAGTCAATCTCGTTACCGATAATCTGGAATTTGGGAGCACTTGCTTTATTATCTTAGTTCTGCCACTGGCTCCTCTGTGGCCCTGGAAGTTTCTTGTTTCCTGTACCCACCTCCCAATCTTTACAGTGGATCTGATATTTTCACTCCAGGTGGCTGGCAGGGATTGGATAGTGTTGAGTATGTGAATTAAAAACATCAAATAATGTTAACAGAAATCATCAAATGGAGGAAACATTACAGAATTAAGGAGGGTGGGTTTTATATCCTTTTCCTCCCCAAAAGTAATTACAGTTTTGTCATTGAACAGGGTGTGCTTGCCAGTTCGTTTGTGTGCTGGAGAGCCAGCACCTGTTTTCCACTGGAAAATATCAGCTGCAGATGCGGTTACCTTTGTTGCATGGACTAATTCCAGGTGCAGGGACACAGCATTGCTGGCCTGTCCCTGAAGCTTAGCTTCTCCCAGTGGAAAGTCCAGCAACAGCTCCTGTCTTGTGCTGGTGGCACTGGGATGCACCCATCGCCTCCGGTGGCAGGGGAGTAGGAGATCCGCCATCCGTTCCACTTGTGATGTGAGGGTGCTTGAGATTAGCTGTGTGTGCACGGACAGAGAACGCAGCTCTAAATCAATGAGGCAAAACGTGCTCTGCTACATTTGCATACATTTGAAGCGGCTATAAAAAGCAATTGGTGTTTCTGCATTTTTTTACCACATTGATTTGAAGGCTGAATTTGGCTCACAGTGTTTCTCTTTTTGTGTTTATCAAGAAAGGTTTGTGCTTTTCTCTGATAAGCTTCACTTAAAAAAAGACTGTCTGTCTAGGATATGTAGAAAATAAAGCACTTTGTACAGTCATACTCCACTGAACGTGTTTTTTTTTGTCAGTGCACAGTGACTAAGACCTTACCTAGAACATGTAGAGTTTTTGTATGGCGACAAGGTGATATTTCCTTTTCTAACTTTCCCTGTTTTTCATTGTAGGCTTGATCCCTATACAGATCCTTATTATGACTATGAAATAGAACGGTTCTGGCGTGGTGGGCAGTATGAGAATTTCAGGGTTCAGTATACAGACCCAGATCCGTACCGTAACTACCGAGTAAGTAAGGTAATACCCCTTTCCGCGCTTTTCCTTTCAGCTTTCTTCCTGGTACTTCTGGTGCTTGTCATGTTTCAGTGCAGTGGTTGAAATGGGACTTCTTGTATGTTCAAGATACTTTATCTTACAAATAGCTAAATCTTGACTTAATTACTGCACAGAACACACTCTAGGTGCAGGGATGGGAAGATACTCTGTTTTAGCATGACGAAGGCAAAACCACGTCTGAGACAGGAAGATGGTTCCTCTTCATGTGCGCTGGCGGCTCCTCTGCGTACCAGGCTTACAGCTGCATCTCCAGCCATTCTTGGAAATTTTGGAGAGGGAGGGAGTTTCCAGGAAACAACCTGAATGAGGAACAGTTTGCTTGTTAGTTATTGGGACAGATGGGAAGGATTAGATTTGGACAGGTGTGCTTTGTGTACAGATGGAGGCTCCAGCGTGACTGTCCACCACTGGTGGAGTTGCACGTTAGTGGCTTTGAGTCAGAGGAGGGAAGCAGCCAACTAGTTGCTAAAATCCCAGATGCAGTCAGTTGTTGGTGCACCGCTGTAAGGCGGAGAGGCCAGTGAAAATAAGGCTATGAACCCCTTCCCTCTGCTTCGTTCTGCTCTCATGCAAACTGTTGTGCCTAGAGGTTAGTGGCAAAAATAATAAATCCTGCTCAGTGGGGACCTTTTCACTGATACTCATCTCATCCTTTAAACAGTGGCTTTCCTTGGGCTGTAAGACCTTGCTGTTCTACAGAAGCAGTGCGTAAGCAGGAGCCCGTCCTCACTATCATTGCACATGGTGCACCATCAATTTCTTTCATGGTGCTTGTAAAGTTAATTAGCTTGTTATAAACATGATTAGCAATGAAAGTAAATACTTGTAAACATCAATACGTTTATTTAATAAGCGTAACAAACCAAATTAATCTTTGACTGTTGCCTTTGAAAATTACAACTGTGATGAATATGATGCGGTGTTTTGTTCCTCTCTGCTTTCTGCCTGCTCAGCAAACAGCGATGGCCGGCAAGCTCCTGATTATTTTGCCCCAACATGGGAGGGTGTATGTAGTTGCTTGCGGTCCAAGACTTTGTAACCTTGCTGCCCATTTTGTTAGGAGATGTTACCACAGCATCATGATGATTTCTCTTTTCTTTTTAAAGGAAAGAGAGCGAGAGCGGGAAAGGGAAAGAGAGAACAGACAACGAGAAAGGGAACGCGAGAGGGAGCGAGAGCGGGAGCGAGAGCGGCGCCAGCGGGAGCGAGAACGAGAAAGGGAACGGGAGCGTGACAAGGAGCGCCAGCGGCGGAAAGAAGAGTGGGAACGTGAGAGAGAACGAGTGAAGAGAGATGAAAAAGACAGGCAGCACAGGGACCGGGACAGGGACCGAGACCGGGACAGGGACAGGGAACGTGACAAGGAGAAAGAAAAACCAAAGCCCCGGTCCCCGCTGTTACCAAGGTAAGTGTTTGCTGGAATTCAGACTTGACATATTATTTGACGTGGTTTTATCTGTGGATCACGAACGTAGCTCATGCTGATCACAGTGGAGAAGACCCCTACTGTCTGCAACTCTTGAGGAAAGGGGTAGTTTCAAGAGAAAGGCAACGCTTTAAGTGAGCCTTGCTGGCCACTAAGTGGAGCTAAAGCACCAGTAAGAAGTGAGTGTGCATAACCTGGCTCTGAAAGGAGGAGAGCATCTGTCCTGTAGGTATGAAGATGTTCAGCTTGTCCCTGCTCCCTTCAGGCTAGACTTATGTCTTGGCAGGCTGACTGAGTCCCCAGTGCTGAGACAGTCCTGCAGGTGGTGGTGGCTCCCTTTGAGGCCGTGGCAAATGTCCTTTGACAAGAACCAGGGCTCGTTTGGGAGTTTGTGGATAGCAAAAGTATCTGGAGAATTATTAAGTAAAACTCCAAAAAGAGGGCAGAAAAACTAAAGGGAATGCATGCCTTGAAATGAGTGTCTGCTTGGTGTTACAGTGGAATTGCAGTGTGGAGTCAGGTTTTTTGCCTCTCCATTTTTTTCTGAAAATCCTGGTTCTGACCTGCGTGAAAGAGAAAATTGTATCAGACAGACTAAAAGTCTAGGAATTTCCAAAGTGAATCCTATTTTGTTTCTCTGTCAATTACTTAAGTACCGTGGCTTACCAGTGTACTGTGTATTAGATGTATTTGTATAAATACCACAACTGACTGTAGCACTTGTCTTATGGGAAGTTCTAATGTCACAACATTTTTCAGTTCAGAATCGGGGAAAAGTTATCAAATTTCCTGCTGAAGGACATCTGCAGGAAAGCTGATTTCCAATGTCGGTGTCTTGGAAACTAGTGGCAGATGGAGTCTTCCAAGAGCACGTAGAGGAACATGTGTTCCTCTACACTTGTGTTCAAGCATGCGTATGTGCCTCTTGGGGTGAAGAGGGGTGCAGGGAAGCCGTTTCCCAAGATGTATTGGAGCTTCTCCTTCTGCCTGATGT
Source organism: Numenius arquata (assembly GCF_964106895.1). Classification (NCBI taxonomy): domain Eukaryota; kingdom Metazoa; phylum Chordata; class Aves; order Charadriiformes; family Scolopacidae; genus Numenius; species Numenius arquata. Next base: position 11,340,631 of record NC_133588.1, on the reverse strand, counting down.
CTGTGTCATTTCTCGAGCACCAGAGGAAGGTGTGAAACATTGTGTGCATGAAGAGGAGTGTATTTTAACAAAGAACAGGGCTAAGAAGGCCTGGAAGGAGATGCCATATGAAATTGTGTGGTTTCAGGTGGGAGCAGGGTTTGTTCTTGAATCTGACCCAGAATTCTTACTCGCATTACTAGAAGGAGAGCTGATTTTTGATGATGACCCTTTTTTCCAAGAGGAATTCACAGATTCGGAACAGTTTGAAGGTGTCTTGTGAGTGCTTTAGCGCAATAGCAATGTCAGAGTGGTTACAGGAATACTTCTAATTATATGCTACATTTAATTCTAATCTTTATGTAAAACCATAATTTGTGCACCTTAATTACCACATTTGCTGCTGGTTTGTGCTCTCATTGGGTTAGTGGTGGAAGAGATCTTGCTGTCCAGAGCCATGTGATGATGATGACAACGATGAAAGTGATGTCAGCTGATTGGCAGCTCAGGTTGTTGTTAGTCACTAACAGTCACCGTGACCGGGATCACTGTGTGCAAAGCTGAGGCTGCTCCTTCCCCTGATGCTCATGATGGGTCATGGGGCAGGGCTTTGTGGGCGAGCTTTCCCTGTTAGTGCTGCCCAAGGTTTGCTGGGCAGGAGCAGTGGCCGTGTTCACCAATCTTAGATCCATCTTGCCCTCTGTAACCATCCATGTGAGCCAAGAGATGGGATTTACAGTGTCCGTGATGTTATATACTTTGTGGATACAGGTTCCCTGCTTCCCTCCCGTGCCCCCTCTCTGGCTTAAGCACTGCTTAAGGGAGCTGTTGGGTGCCTTTTGGGTCTCCAAAACGGTCTTTCTCGACGTAGATCACAGAGAATCTACTGTTGGAAGTGTCCTGAGCTTTGTCCTGTAACACCAGCACCGATGACTGTAGGGACAGGCAGAGCCGGAGGGAGGGACAGCGAGCAGGGCTTGCTTTTGGCTTCATTTGTGCGGGACTTTAAAAGCTACTGGCAAGAAGTGTTTGTAATTTTTGTGTTGAATAGGGAGCTAGTTCTGAGCTCTCAAAAAATTAAAATATCTTAGGTCAGCACCTACACGCGGTATCTCGTCTTAGAGGAGAGTGGAATTAATGGGAATACTTACCAGTAAACCCGAAAGCCCTACGTTGTTGAGGGCAGCTCTCCAAGTACTCTTAATGGGACTTCAGTTCCCACGGTCTGTGTCAACATGAACACTCTTACTACAGCATTTACAGGTGTATGGATGTTGGCAGAGAAAATAAAACTGCAGAAAAAACCTTTTAAAAAAGTGAAAGCTTAATTCAGCTTCTTTTCCCTTGGAGAAGACATCCCTCATCCAGCAGTTTGCGTTTCCCCGCACTGCATTCCCCAGAGGCCTCCGTCACACTTATGGTGTGACTTGGCTCTGGGCAGTGCCGTTTTGTCCCACATAACACTTTTTGACAGGCTCCAAACTTCCTCGTGGCAGTTTGAGCCGTCTCACCTTTTCTCCAAATACCTTCGTGCCGCGCTGCGGAGAGTCAGGGTTGGCACCTTGGGATTAAACAGCTCCCGAGTTTGTTTAATGTGTAAAATGCTCGTAATTGCGTTGCACTTCCTGGGCGGCGGGATGCACGATGGTGGCGTAGCGCTCACCTGCAGGTCTATTTATAGATTCCGGGCTTTCCCTAATCGCTAGGTCCCAGTTTTTGGCAAGTCCGGCCTTTCCAGGCATGATGTGGTGACAGGGGCTGGCTCGCGCCGGGCTGCAGGCAGTTGCCCGTTAGCATTCCTGCACCAAAGGCAGAGCCGCTTCCAGCTGGAGCCCACGCGGCCCTGCTCTTTCCTCAGTAGTGAGCTGGAGAGATTGGAAAACTGCTTCACAGGGGTTGTGTAACCTGCGAGGAGCTTTGCCAAAGGCAGAGCTGAGGATGTCTGTAATTACAGGTAGATGCCGGTCTGTCCATCAGCGTAGGAGCTCCCTCAAGTACGGGCTGGAGGAAGGAACAAACTGACATATAGAATGTGGAATCAAAAGGGATGAAAGAAAACTCGAAAAGCAAATAGCTGGGAACACAAAAACAAATTCCCTTTCCATTATATTGAAAGCAGGAAGGTTTAATCTGATCTCTAAGCAACAGCAAAGTAGTTAAGGCTAATAAAAGAGAAGCCAGGGGACTTCCTGGCATCACTGCTTGCTACAGATGAGGAGGATTAGAATTTAACAACAAATGAAGATTGTAAACCCTAATGGACTCAGTGGTAAATGTTTCTCCTTGAACCTTTTAAAAGAAGAGGCTGCAGTGTTGATGCTCCAAGTAGGACTGTCACATGCAGATTGGACTTTTTCTGGAGGAGTGTGCAATTGCTGCTTTATGCTTTGGGGTTTTTTCCTCCAAGTTTAAGACGAGCACTCCAAGAAATTTATAATCTGAGATTGCAGTGCTTGTAAAGTTGTTCCTCCCCCTCCTTCTCCTCCCTCCTCAGGCATTGAACCCTTAAACAAGCCAGGACACTTTATGATCAATTAAAGGGATAACTTGGCTGTCTGTCCTCATGCTCCCCATCTCCAGAACAAGTTCTGACGCCTCAGGCTGTGAATGATTTTGCTGAGTGCAAAATTTCTGCTGTATATCTCCGTCTTGCCCGTGTAGCTCACTGTTGTGCAAAGCATTTCAGGGATAAAGAAGTGGCATGAAATATGTTATTTGAAGAAACTTGGAGCAGTACGAGATGTTCTTACCCGGGTGCTGGATGCAGCCACAGCGCTGCTGGCCTTTAGCTATGAGCGAAGGCCCTACACACAGAAATAGTAATTTGCTTTAATCCTTCCATTGTTGCATGGGTCGTTATCTAGCCATCATCTGAGCGAATCTGATTGTTTCAGGAGCGTGTTAAGCAATGCAGTTAGTGTTGTGTGACCTGTTGTTAGCGGTTGAATTTCCAAAGCACTGAAGGACATTGAGGAACTGGACCCGCTGGCAAGAGCAGCAGCCTCAGTATCGTTGCCCTGTTGGCTAGGGTAGCACTTAGGTGGTTGCCCACCCAGCAGGGAGGAAGAAGACGAAACAATCCCATGCTGCAGGTCCGTGGGATGGGCTTTGGTTTCTTTCCCACCTCTGAGAGGTGCTGGGTTTCCTCTGGGGGGGATGCTGTGCAGCGTGGCAAAATGAACCTTCGGGTGAGAAACTTGTCGTCTCCAGTTCGTGAGGAAGTTTGTCCTGAAGTTTGACCTTAAAGCTATTTCCATGGAGATAAGTTTGGTCTCAGCCCATTATAAGGACTCTAAAAATCCGTGGGACTCTGGTCCCAAGTGGGGTGAGGGAGGAGTCTGTTGTCCTCAGAGATGTCCCAAAGTCTAGACAGGCGGTGACAGCAGCTCCAAAGCTGCCAGGAAGGAGCAGTGTCCCAGTGAACCATCCTGTGATTATCGCACAGACAACAGTTTTTTTGGAAGGAAGTTTTCTTCAGCTGGGCGGCTAGAGATTATCGATGGAGTGCACTTATGCAGCCATTAAAAAATAAAAATAACACCTGCAAGTAGGGACATTGTAAAATTTAAAGCAATGTCAGAAAGGGCAGCTATTCTGTAGCAAATCATAAATCCTTTGTAAAACCCTTCTAGCAAGGAGTGTTGTGCTTCTTTCTAGCTTCTGTTGAGGTGGCAGTAGCCCTCGATATGATGCTATATAATGCTGCAGACCCTGGGACAAAAGGTTATGTGTTCTTTTGGCAGAGCTCACCCTTGCATTATTTTTTCAAGCTAGTTCAAGTTGTCTTTGTAATAGGTCGTTGTTAATCTTTGGGGTGAGCACACTTAATGAACAGGATAACCTGGAGTGTAAAATCAATGAATGCAGGTTACCCAGGGCTTGCAAGTTAGAAAGTGTTGGAATGAGGCTGATTAGATAAAGGAGTGGCAAAAGTAAGGGAATGCAAATGGAGTGATTCATGATTGTGTGTGTGTGTGTGCGATCACAAACCGACTGAACTCGTTTTTCAGAAGAATCTGTAATTCTAAGTGTTCCTGGGTCGTCGTCGTCGTCTTTCCCTAGAGCTTCGGGTGGTCTCCCCATGTCACCAGCTGGATCTGCTCCCTATTTTTTGAGTGTCTGGGCTCTGTATGAAAGCAGCTGTTGCTCAAATACAGCTAGATGTTTTGGTGGGTTTAGTAATAGCACCTCATTCTGATGTATAAAGATGGCAGGGTAGGCTGGTGGATTTTATCTTCTCTTAGTTTTCCTTGTGGAAGTGTCGGCTGTTTCTCATAAGAAATCCTGTATTTGTTCCTGTTTGTCCTGCCAGAGGAGGAAGAGCAGGCAGGACAGACAACGGTGCGCACTTCCCTGTTTCAAGTCAGGCATTGGTAAGACCCTGGAGCATTCTGAATTAGCCTTAATATCCATGAAAAATTACTGAGGAGGAAAAGCAGCCTCTGTCAGGAGGCACAGATTTGCGCTCCAGGTGTCTGCACCTTCCCTGGGCGGCTTCTTGGAGTGCAGTGAGTTAAGAGAAGCAAATGGCCCCGGGCTGTTGGGTTTCCCTGGCTGAAGCCTGGCTGGAGCCAGACTCTCTTCCTCCCGCACAGGGCCATGCTGCATTCAGCGCTACGTGGTGCGGCACCACTCAGAAGAGGATTTCCCTTCTCTCCATGTATGGAACGTGCCCCATGCCCCTATGTAGTTCTTCAGACTCATAGTCGAGCACCCTGTACTGTACACTGTGGTGATAAACATTAGAGTAACTTGTTTACATCCCCATTTTTTTGTGGTGCGGCTTCCAGCTGGAGCAATGGAACCTGGTTAGACAGCTTTGCTTTCAATTTTATTCCCAGCTCGTTTGGGAAGTTAGCGATAATAAAACCTCTCCGCGAACCAAATCAGCAAAACTTTTCAAAGTTCTCCACAAAGCATTTCTGTTGACTGGAGTTTTCATTAGTCTTCATGGTTCTTGAGGTTCTGCCTCTGCTTCCACAGTAAAAGGAGAAGGGTTTCGTAACCATAAATCAAGATGAAGAAGGAGCATCAAGTGACTCAGATGTGGATCTCAAGGAATGTGTTTTTCTTTGGCATTTCAGAGATGGAATTACTGGAGAGATCTCCCACACTGGATTTTATTAAAACATTGCAAAGACTGGGGCAGAATCGCTACACGCTGGTTCCTCTCATTTAGAGGAGGCTCTCAAGGCGTCAAATGCTCAGCCCTTAGGGTAGATCACATCTCAGATATGTTTATCTACCTGCTGTGATGATTTCATACTGTAGGTTCAGATTGTATCTCCACTATTTAATTTCAAAGCCTCTCCCCGTCAGGCTTTGAAGAATTTTTTTTTATTTTTTCTTAAGCAACTGATAACTCTGCTTTAGATCAGAACGTCTTGAGGAAGGCATATCCTTTGCTAATATTTCACCAAGATCAATTAGCGCACTGGCTCCAAGGTTCAGCATTTCCCGTTGTAACTGCACGTGGCTTTCGGGAGCTGTTGTCTCTCTACAGCCACACGAGTGACTTTATTGTGCTGACACAAGGAAAAATCTTCCGGTGTGATGCATGCACACTGCTGGAGTTCATTTTGCAGCAGTTGCAGGTCCCTTCACCAAGTGCCTTGGCACATGGCTCCAATCGTTCCTCGAGTCCGCTTCCTCTGGAAAATTCCACTGACACTGAAGGAAAACTCGCGCCGGCGCTGCTGATGCAACGCTTGCTTTCCTGCAAGAAATGAAAAAGCTTTTAAATCGTCGGTGGACTTTCCTCTTTCAGAAAACTGAGGTGTAACTGCCGGCCTAAACAGCAGCCCTGGAGCCAGGCTGACGTCACCGGTGACCGTGGGTGATAAGGTTTGCGTTACCTGTGGGAGCCGTGTCCCACAGGGAAGGGGAAGGAAGGAAGCACTTTCCCCAGCGAGCTTATTTTCCCCTCTAAGATTAGAAATGCTTCAGCATCATTTGCATAATACATGAGGAGGAAAACTTGAGCCGTGTGACTCTGCTTTTTCCCCCTCCAAGTTCTTGTTGAATTCAGTGACGTGCTTCAAACGGGGTTTATTTGGGAGCCGGAGCGCGTGCGGTTGGGAGCTGGCTGACCTACGCCGTGGTTTGCCTTGCCAGCTGGATCTGCCTTTGTTCCTCCTCTCATTGCCAAAGCCACGTTCAGCTTCAGTTCTCCGCTTGATTGCTGTAATTAAATTCCAGCCAAATATGCATTAACGTGTTCGTTCTGGAAAATAAAGCATTTAGTTATTTTAAGGTTAAAATGGGCTTCGGAAATAGCTACGCTCTGCAGACCTTGCTTGTGCCCTGGTGACGCAGGATGCTGCTCCTCGGGGCTCTGGGAGGAAATCAAGCTGCTTTTGATCAGTCTGTGTTGTCAGTCTCTTTTAGTCCTTATGTAGTTTGGTTTTTTTAAAAACCTTGTGGCATAGGCTTTCCTCATCAGGGAGTTCATTCTCAAATATTTGAAATATTTCCTAAAAATTGGAATTTGGTGAAAAAGGAGACGGGGATTCACTCGTGTGCTTTTGGAGGTGCATGACTTTTTTGCCAGGCACTCTCTGTGCCGAAGTGCATTCGTTAGGTTTGCCTGCAGCGTGGACGGCAGCAGCCTGGGTAACTGCTGGGCTGAGGATGAACTCGTGTAACATACTGTGAGCTGGTTTCATGGTTTAACAACCCCAAAGCAGCCCAGGCTTCTCTCCTTCCCTCCTCTCTTTGCCACAGATCAGCTCCCGCAGTTGTCCAAACCCTGCCACGGGCTCGTTGGACTCGCTGACCCAGCAGAAAACTACTTTTTTTTTTTTTTTTTTTTTCTTTTCCTCTCCCTATTGAATTAAGGAGTTGAATCGGCACACGCAGAGCTCCAACAGGCGCCAGTTCCAGCACAAGACAGGAAGGGAAAAATTACCCAGTTGTAAGAGTGAAAGTGAGGAGAAAGACTTAACATCTCAATTACAGCCTGTACGAGTTTCACTGAAGAGATGATTAGAGGCCAGCAACCCATGAAACAGTCGCTGTTTCAATCACATTTACTCCTGCCTACTGATACCGTGCAGTTGCTAGGATGAAAGTGGAGGAAGCCGTAAGGCTCGCAGAGGAAAGCCCGCTGAGAAGAGGCATCCACAGCCTGTGGCTCCCAGCCCAGATGAGGCAGGAAGGCTGCCCAGAGCTATGCCGAACACAATGGCTGCTCCCGCTGCAGTGCTGGGTGGGTTGAGCGATGTATTTGATCCTGAGAAGGAGGCGGCTAAGGCGGACGGTGAGGATCTTGGCAGTTTCTCAGGCTTACTTTCAATTCTGACTCCTGAATTCCACTGGAGGAGACAAGCCAAGTGGCATCAGATACCAGTCTCTCCTATTAGGTTAAACAAGTTTATTTGGTGATGCTACATGTTGGGCACGCAGGTAACTCTTGAGGAAAGACTTTGAAAATGTCCTGACATGAGCATCATTTTTCTTTCTTGGCTATGGTATAGTAACGCATTACTGCTGAGTCAAAAAGCCAAAGCATATCCAGAAATGAGGCTTTCTGTTGTGGTTTTCCTGGGGAAAAAACCTTTCCTCCAGAAAGTGACTTCATCAAGAGAGAATTGCATCAAACCAGGTAATAGGTGCAAGTAGTGAGATTTGCTTTCATAGTCATCTTTGCTCCAAGCTAGCGCCCAAGTTGTGGAGTTCAGCTTAAGTTGCTCCCACGTGGGATTGGAACTGAGGTCCAGCTCCCAGGATATGCTGCTGTTGGGCGTGAATGTGAGCAAGTTGTGTTTTTGAGAGACAGAGTAAGTTCTGTAGGAGGCTTTCCTCTCTAAAAACTATTGCAGGAGAGAGTTGAGCAGAAGAGGTACAAGGTCATTCATGAGTTGTTGACTTTCACATTTGTCACCTTGGAGTGAAAAGCTTCTCAGCGGGGTTTATCCAGGTCTTGAGACCCACCTGCACCAGCAGAATATTCCCCTTGAGTCTCCCAGAGCACGCAGACTGTGGTCCCTTGGGAAGGGACATCAGAGCAGAACATAGCCTAGTGTTATTCATGAGCATCCTCGCATGGTATTCTCCTCCCTTCTGCTTGATGCAAGGTGTGTAGCCTGTTCCCAACCTTCTTTTTCTTCCTGCTTTCCACTTAGTGGCTTTGAAGACACTCCAGAGGTCAAGATGGCTTCAAAATGAGTTTGTACTATGTATGCTGGAACGAGAGCTTGACCCTCACTATGACTATTTAGTGTTATCAGAGTATAAATAATAGGTCTGGTTTATCTCAGCCCCATACTCAGAGTCATGGTCTTCCTCAGATACAGTTGTGGCTATAATATGGAAAATTAGACCAACCCACTGCAAATAACAAGTGCTGTGTTAGGTAGCGTACGTTAGAGCAGCACTGAAAAGGGTGATGATGCTAAATGAAGATGCTCGTGAATAATGCTGAGCCATAACCCTGTTTGGGACTCTGTTACTAGGCAGTCAGCAATTTTGCATGCTAATACGCAAGTGTCCCCTTCTGAAGCTGGAATGAGATTTGTGGGAGAGGTGACTGTGAAAGAAGAGTTTCTCCTCCCATAAAATTCTGTGTGTACCAGTGTCCTGGTTTGAGACAGAACAAAACCAATTTTCTTTTCAGTAATTTTAATTTTGGAGAGTACAGTCAGTTAGAAGAGACTTAAGTGAAAAGTAAAGGTAAGTTTTTCAGAGAGCATTTGCTTCCAGCAGTGATAAAGCCTGATGTTTATAGTTAATGCCAAGGAATGGTATGCAGAGAGGCTCTTGCTTATACTTATTCCTATAACAACCAAGGTCAGCTCACTTTGTTATTTGCCCTGTTGGAGGGTCGGAAGTGGAAGAGTGTAGAGGGATCACACCTACGGGTGACCGAAAACTGGCCAACAGGATATTTCATCCCATCTGCATCATGCTTGGGATAAAAGCTGAGGGATCAAAGGGGTAAGCCTCTTCAATGGCTGGTGTCCGAGGAGGACTCTGTCCATTCTTCTGCCTTTGATCCTGATCCATGTGTTCCTGAATCCAGATCCGTCTGAGTCCAGTCCCAGTGCTGGCAGGTGATGTGGTCATCATCCTCAGAACTTGATACTGGTTTTGTATATATTTTATTATTTTCTTATTAATATTATTACATTTTCTTTTTATTGTTAATATTTCATTCAAGCTGTTTTAGGGGTTTTTTTCAACCCATAAGTCTCTCTCCCTTACTCTCTCAAGGGGTTAATAGGAAACATCTGTCATCCTTTTACTGGCCAGCCCAGCCTAAACCTTGACAACTGGGACAGATGTGGGACAAACTGTAAAATTGCTGTAGTTATATCAGCAAAGATAGAGAAGGATTAGGGTACTGCACTGGACTTTAAAGCCAGCATATACACGTTCTGGAGTTGGGGAAGAGGTGAGAGTTTTAACTGTGTTGAAACTGTTTTAATATACTGCCAAGCAAGGAGAAGATGAGACTTCTTAGTGACTAGTGAAGCCTTCAAAGGGCAGAACAGGCTGCAAATGAAGAGCTTTAATTATCCTGTTGTCTGCTGAAAAAGTGTTGTGGCAAGAAATGCAGTCCATAGAATTATTAGAAAACTTAGAGGTTGCTTTTTTTATCTCAAAAGGTAGAGGAAGTTGTGTGGGGAGTGGTTGCTTCAGTGGTGTGACTAATGGGGTGGTACTGGCTGAACCCAGCAATGGAAGGTGCCTTTCCTCCCCCAAATCCTCAGATCCAGAGCGTTCATTATTTTCAGAAAAGGAATAAACACACCATTGTGCTGGTAATTTGATGAGTGCAGCAGACCTCATAAACCTTTAAGCAAGCACAAACTTTTTCTAAAACCCAAGGGAGAAGGTTATAAGCGGGTAGTAATTCAACAGTTGTGTGCAGGTTAGAGTAAGGATGATGAAAAATCCCAAGTTAAATCACCCATAGATAAGAGAGGTAATAAAGCCTAGGCCTGAAGAAACTCAGCCTGGAGTCCTTAAAGAACTATTGGGTGCAGATGCTGAGAAGTTAGCAGTGAATTATTTTCAGAGGGTTGTGGAGGAGAAGGGAAGCCCAAAGAAAAAGGGGAAACACAACTAGAGCCCTTGAAAGGGAGTGGAGGAGATGGAGGGATCCAGTCTGACTGGTCACATCTTCATGGTTACCAACAATAAGAGAGCACGTGTTTATAAGCACCTAGAGAATAATATGGTGACAAAACAGCCATTATGAACGGCTTTATGCTCAGCTGATGAGGTAACCGTCCCCTTTGTAAGGGTAAAAACAGGTCAATGTGTCTTGGCTGTGATAAGGTTTGTGACATAGTCCCACGTGATGTTCTGATAAGGGAACTGTAGGAGAGTAATTCAGGCTGAATCTCTTCTTTGGTGCCTAATGGTTGTTTCCAGCAGTTTGCTGTGTTGGGAAGGCTTTTCAGATGCATGCTCAAAGTCTGTCCTTAGTCCAGTTCTGTTCAGTATTCTTACTGCACTGGGGTCTCTGCCTACCAGGTATGGGTTGCTCCAGCTCTAGCTACTCAGCATAGGCATGGGAAGAACCAGCTTTCCCCCTCCCTTCCCTCTTGTGTGTACTTGTTTCCGATCCTTGGAGGCCAAGAGCCGAAGCTGAACTTGGCTAGCGCTCACTGCTTGGTTAGTGCGACAAAGTAGCTCACAAAACTTGCAGGTACTGCTGCTTTGAAAGGCTCACAGTCACTGATGTACAAAATGATAGCTGTTCTTAACCCTTCATCACCCCAAAGTGGTGCTCAATATCCCGCAGTGGAGGTTAAGAGCTTGTACTGGTATGAAGGATGAGTTTCTGAGATCTTTTCCTGATTCTATTAGCCTTACTATATAAAAAAGTCCCAGCTACTTAACTTCTCTTTGTTTTCCAGCCGTCAGCCTGAGCCACCAAAGAAGGAGAAGGAGGCAAGCACAATTACCACCACTCAGTCGAAGAGAGCAGATGAATGGAAGGACCCCTGGCGCCGATCCAAGTCCCCCAAAAAGAAACTCGGTGTCTCTGTATCTCCCAGCCGAGCACGTAGGCGCCGAAAAACCTCTGCTTCTTCAGCGTCTGCTTCTGGCTCTTCAAGGTGAGTGGACGTGTCACATCTGAGACTTGTTAGTGTGTCAAGGAACGTGACGTGACTCTTTCTTGTCAATGGAAGATGTTGAGATGTTTGGGAAAGCAGTCAAAGACTTGCTGCGCAGTAACAGCTATGGACACTGGCATATAGGTAGTGAGATGGAAACTTGGGGGGGGGGGCACATAACTGTGGGTGCTGTGATGTGATCTGTTGAAGACTAAGAAAGGAAAAGTCCATGGAAAAGTCACTCTTCAGGGAAATTAGACTTGGAAGCAGTCCAGATGATTAGTAGCTCATCTAGATGAAAACTGACCTTAATTGGAGCAGAAGGAGGTGGAAGATGTAGGAATTGGAGCCTCTTTGCTCCAGGAGTGCTGGAGGGATGAGGTGAGCCCACTTCAGGAAAAGCATGCTGATGCTACTGGGGAAAAACTGGGGTTGTGGAGGCTTGACAGAGCCCTAGAGGTCTGCAGTGGAGCTCAGAAACCAACAGATGCCCTGAACCTGGGAGAGTTGAGGTGTAAGCTGGATCAATGTTCTTTAAACGCTTGAACTTTTGAAGCTCCTTAAAAGAGGGGGAAAAGTATCAGAGAGGAATGAGGAACACACTGAATTGAAGATATGGATCTAAAAACCAAAGCCCTCCCGAAGCAGATAGCTTCTCTTGCTGGGATCACTGCACCTGAGATTTTTCTGTTTTCTCATACCTGTGTGACTCAACCTATCAGGAGATTGTCTGCTGAAAAGGCATTAAATTGTATGGAAGGAGTTCTCAAAAAGGGATGGAAAGCCATTAGCTAAAGGAGCAGAGGCCTGTTCAAGTGCACTAAGGGAGTAGCAACAATGGGATCCTCTCTAAAAGAAAAAGGGGGACTGAGGAGAGGCTGTAGTCCTCGCAGACCACTGAGAAGACGGCAGGTAATTTTTGGAGCAGTGTTTGAGAACTGGGGAAGAGTGTGCTGGAAACAAGACCTTGGTCTCAGAGGACTTCTTGAGAGGTGCTGAATTTTCATATTTTTCTTTCAGGTCCTCTTCTCGTTCATCCACCTATTCTGGTTCAGGTTCCTCGCGATCTCGTTCCAGATCATCTTCTTACAGCTCTTACTCTAGTCGCTCTTCAAGACACAGCTCTTTCTCAGGCAGCAGGTCCAGGTAACATCCCCTTGGATTTGAAAGTAATGGTTTATTGTTTTCCAAACACTTGCTAACAGCTGGTTCTGCTGCTACTTGAAAGCAAACAGCCAACTCTTGAAATAAAACATTCAAACCACCTTCCTGATTGAGGGAAATACGATAGACTGCAAGGCAGCATGCTGGTTTGACTGTTGAATGAAGCAGAGATGTCAGCCACCCCCTCCTCTCCCCAGTACCCCCACCCACTGTGCTGTTGTGGCTGGGCTGTTTCCCATGCCTGTGGTAGCTGAGCGGTTGTAGGAGCCTGGCTGAGATTAATGTTGCCATCGTTTGCATTTTATGATTGGAAGAAGTTACTGGCATCTATTTTCTGTTGCACTGGAATTTCTATTTAAAGAGGCAAATCACATTTATTTATTAAAGCAGTCCATGCAGTTGTGTCTTGTGATAGTCCTGACACTTCAAAGTAGCAATTCAGTGTCACATGCTGATTAAACCGAGGCATGTTTATTACTCTGCCACTTCCTGGCCCCTGCAGACAGTTTCCCAAGTCTGGAATATGCATAGTAGGAGAACTGGCTCCCTAGATAGGCACATCTTCAGAGCTGAAGTCGCACAGATACCCGGAGTGGATCATGCAGTGTCACTTTTGGAGGTGGTATCTCCTAGGAAAGGCTCAGGTGGGAGTTGATCTCAATACAAGTGCATACATGTTTCTGGGCAGCAGGCTGACATTCCCCCATCCACCCCATTTCCGGCTCTGTTCCTTGCAGGACAATGCGGAGCGTAGGTGACACACTTTGATTAGCATTCCTCTCTCTGGAGGCAGGAGGGTGAGGAACACCCAAGCTCCTAACTGTTCCTCAGAAAGCCAGTCACCGAGGTGTCTGGCTCTCTGAAGTACAAGGTGGCAAGAAGGGTACTTCCAGTCTTGGCAGTGGGGTGAGTCACTGGAACGGCAGCACCTGGTGGGCTGTGTACGGGGCTTGCCTCTTTGGTCAGTCCTGATCTTAGGAAACAGCTCTTGCCCTTTGATCTGTTGGCTTTGATAAACTCTGCTTGATTTTTCCCCTTGTGTTACAGAAATTACAGATATCCAGTTAGGATTTTTTGTGTCTTTCTCCCAAGATTTTTTTTTGCTGCTGTTTAGAGGATCGTGGACGGCACTCGGAGTTATATAAAGCAGGTTGAAAGAAATTGGGCTGAACTTGCAAGTCAAAATCCTACTTACTTTCCTGTAGATATATTCTCCCAAAGGAGAGAATACAGAGAATATGGAGAAAGCCTCAGGTGTTGGTGTGGGATACCTGAGAGAGTGTGACTCTTGCAGCCAATCTTACTTCTTCCCTTTTGTTTTCCATGTCTACCACTGCTCTGGTCACAGAAGTTGGTTTTGTTGAGCAGAGTCCAAATATAAAACTAGGATGAGCTCAGACCCACAGGGGCTAGTTCCCAGGATGTGTTCGCTAGCCGAAGGAGGGAGTGATGGCCAGGAAAGCCTTGTGCAGTCCCAGAGGCTGAGCCGAGTGATGTGTCCTTCCTTTCTAGATCACGGTCTTTCTCATCTTCACCCTCTCCTTCTCCAACACCGTCTCCACACAAGCCGCTTGCGAAGGCCAAAGGGGAGTTATTACCACCTGCTGGTAAAGGGTAAGGCTTCATCTCCATGTTGATAACGCGGTGCAGAAGAGGCTCCAAACAGTAGCCTAATTCCTGAGTCAGACCCTTCTGACCTGGTTGACATTTTAAGGAAGAAATGGAAGATGCAAAATATGGCCTGCATAGAAGAGTGCTTAGCTTTGCATATTTAATTAAATGACGACATTTTCACTTATTAAATCCAAGTTGAACTGTACAGGTATCTTTAAGTATTATATAGAATCATTCAGGTTGCAAAAGGCCCTTAAGGTCATTGAGTCCAACTGTTAACCTAACCACTGCCAAGTCCACCACTAAACCATGTCCCTGAGTGCCACGTTGACACCCCCATCATGTATACGTGAGTGTTTTAAACACATGCATGATTTACTATTTAAGTAGTTTGCAGATATGTTTATATAGAAGCTGTAAGAAAGTTTAATTCATTCCTCTGCTGTAGTTTTTGTTAGTGCATAGCCTTAGAATAAAGAAACGGTTTGGCCTGATCTACTTTTAATATTGGAGGCAAATTAAAACCGTACCCTAGCTATGAAACTGTTGGTTTGGCAGATTATGCCAGCGCTTCTGCTCTTCTAAATGCTTGAAGTTGCTATTTCACAAACTGCTGTAATACATCATAAATTATGGATATGTTGGAGGGTGACACAACCGTAGTGATGTCACCTCTTAAGGTGACCTGCTAATAAATTACACCATGGGAATCCCCCTGAATTCTCCAGAATATGGGACAGTCCCCTTTGCCACACTTCTTGTACTTTAGTGACCTGCTTTTTTTTTTTTTTTTTCCTGTCTTCTGAACTCAGAGGGTTCAGCCCTTTAAGGACACGCTCTCTGCCTGCAGCAATGTCTTTGCACCCTTCCAGGTGCTGGTTTGGTAACACCCGGCACCAGCCAGCAGCCTGCACCAGCGTGGGGATTGTTTTCGCTGCGTAACACTGCATGCACTTAATCCTGTGTTCTGCAGGGGATGAATACAGAAATTCTTAAGCACAAGAGGAATTAACAGTCTCTATTTTTGTATGCAGACACAGCCACCTCCTCCCCAGTTAATAGTAGGCGTGACATCGATGCTGGGGATGTTGAGCAGTAACCAGCTATTAGAGCAGAGGTTGGAGTGCTCTGAGCCCAGAAATGAGCAGTGCTGAAGAGTCGAAGTGATTCCCATTTGGCGTAGTGGGCACTAGATAAAGTCACAGAAACATTGGTTCCCTGCAGTGGTGTTACCCATCAAGTTTTCTGCTGGGTAACATGACCCAAGGGACGGGACACGGGACATTTGCACGCACGGTTCTTTTGCATCCTGCCAATCCGTGTGAGGGAAAAGAGCCTTTTGGTGTAAACTGTGTGCGTTTGACTCTGAAGCCTGACTGGCAGATTTTGAGTAGGTGTATGCGTTTTGGATAAAAATGCATAGAATCAAATGGATAAGAAACAACGATTCCACACAGTCTGCTTCGTTCTGCAAAATCGGCTGTTGTGCAGTAACTTGTCTTTGAAAAGGTGACTTGATTTAGAACGTGGGAAACAGATCCCTTTAGGGGAATCTGTGTTGTTTGAGAGTGTTTTGATGAAATATCCGCGTGTCTATAGCTACGGTAGTCATATCCGTATAATATTTAGTCAGCAACAAACATGAATGCATTCCATCGCTTTTGAGAATGTCTGTGCTCTGTATCTACCAAGTTTGATCAAGCACGTGAAAATTCTCATTTTTTGTAGTGAAAAATCTGTGAAGAAACTAGCTGCCCTTCCAGTCCCTCAGCCGCTCACTAAAATTACAACAGCTGCACCAGAGCCAGCCAAACCAGGGGATAATCGAGAGGCGAGAAGGAAGGAACGTCAGACAAGGACTCCACCCAGGAGGTAAGAAAGCTGAGGGGTGGAGTGAGGCTTGATCTCCTGGAAGATAGAGCAAATCCTGGGTTTCTCTATTGGGAGTACCAACTACAAGGACTCTCCAATATTAAAGGAGAAATCTGTTTCCTGGCGCAGGAAGGAAACAAGAAGAGAGGGAAGGAGTTGTGGGTGAATGCTGGTGACTTGCCATAGCAAGTGGCTTCTGCCTCTGAAGGCTGGTTAGGGTATGAAGTAGGTGGAATACGTGAAACGTGTCAAAAGCTGAGGTCTGTGGTGCAAAAAAGGGCATGTTTGAGAGCTGCTGGTTGTGGAGGCCCCGCAGCAAGGAAGCAGAGGTGCGTTTGGTCCAGAGAGCCCATCTGACATGTTGGAGGGTCGAGGTGATGGGTTTGGACCCTGTTTACTCTAAACGTGTGCCAGCAGGGAGGGAGTATTTCTGTGTGGTCCTAGGGGCTGGTTAGTCCGCATCCAGCAGTACCACTGGAGGAGAGGAAAAACTCCCCAGGGAGGAGAGGAAAAACTCCCCAGTACACAGCTTGCTGGTTCCTCTGCTCTACTTTCTCGTCCTGGCTTCATCCTGTGCGACTAGTTGGAATGTTTCAAGTGACTCTTTCTGTCTGTCCTCCTAACTGTTCTTGTTGCCTTTTTCTCCTCCTTTGCATTGGAAATGAGAGAAGCTTGTGATGGTTTTCAAACACGGAGCACTTGTCTGCATTTCAATATGTTTGTTAATCCATTGTACTGTATTTAAAAATGTTATGGGATAAATGCAGGTAGCATTGCCTGTTCTTGGGGGGACACGGAGTCAGCTAAGCACAGCTGAAACTCATCGTGCATCCGTCTTACATTAGAAGTTTTGAAATAGCAGTACAGTACCTATGAGTCTGGTCTATGGAAGCGCTAGTTTGGTGCATAAGAAATGTATTTACTAGAAATGTATTTACTAGAAATGTTTGCTTTATGAGCACACAAGGAGACTGAGAAAGTTTTATGCCTGCAGGAGGGAATATATGGTTTTCTTGGATCATTGAATGATGTTTTTTGCCAGTGTGTTTTGAAGATAGATGTAAGTCTGTGTTCCATTCAGGTTTTCAGAAGCATCCCAAGTCAGTTCTTAATTTTGCATGGCTTTACATCTCCAGTTTCTTCTTTGTAGCTAAAGAAAAGGCCTGGACTGAGCAGTTATGTCTCCATAGGTGGAAACTGATCACAACAGTTTCTTTTCCCTGGAAGCTCCATCAGTTCTGGTTTCCATTTCACTTGAACAGCAAGTGAAAGAATAGCAATCTTGGATGTCTTTAACCACTTTCTCTTATTCTTTATTCCAATCTTGAGGCTTGTTGGGGTTTTTTCATGCTTATACCCACACAAACCCCACTGCCCTACACTCTCCCTGCTGTGCAAATACCAAAACAGCTCTATCTTAGTACTGGTGTGTTAGTCACAAAAAACCTGTATGATTATTTGTATAGCCTGAAATACAAGGTAGTCCCACTGTGTTACGCAGTTAGCAATTTTCCTTTGTAGGAAGCTTCTGCTCCAGGTATCGGTACAGGATTATGGTGCTTTAGCTCATTCTTTCCCTGGCTTTCATTAGTGTTATGCAGTCTTACATAAAATGTCTGCTGTTCAGAAACAGATGCGTTCCCAGTCCTGAGGAAGCAAGGTGGAGAAGAACATCCAAAACAGTTTCATTTGCAAAGCACCAATCTTGTATACAGTACAGGACAACAGCATGATGCTCAAACTGTCCCTAAACAGTTTTTTCTAAGCCTGTTTCATGGCAGAGCACAGCGAGGTGAGGATGTTGTTTGCTGTCTTACAGGCGGACTATCAGCGGCAGCATCAGCGGCAGTGCCAGCAGCTACAGTGGTTCCAGCTCCCGGTCTAGGTCCTTGTCTCGCTCTCTCTCCAGATCTCATTCCAGATCATCGTCTGCCTCAGTCTCCCACTCCCCATCTGGGTCCAGGAAATCCAGGTACAGCCTCAACCCTTCCTACCTTTGTTGAAGGAGGGGGAGATTATAACTATTCTTAACTGTTGTGGTTTCTTGCAGCGAAAGCTCTCTCTAGCTTCAAGTATCAGAAGCTGTAGGTAACTAGGACATGAAACAAGATTGTTTCTTTGCGTGGTGTTACGGATCCTGAGTCCTGAATCATGACAGTGGTACAACATTGGTAGTGTCCTTGTGGCTTATTCAAGGAGAACTGCCCATTTTTACCTAAATTATGACCAAAACATCTCCTTATGGCCAGGGTGATCTCACATCCTAGTTTATTTACAAGTTAACAGTTTCAGGCTTCAGAGCTTTGCTCTTCTAAACCCTTGCTGCCTCTGGCCACTGAATGTCTTAGGGAAGATGCTTGGCCTGTCAGGAGAAGGTAGGTCAGAAAATACCTAAATGGCCCAGCTAATGATATTTTTACTTTGCTGGTAAAGTTGCACGGCCAGTTCTCTTTGTGTTTAGCCCCAAGTGAAGAGTTATATGTCTGTGGGTTTTGTAAACAGCTAACTCCCTCCAGTAAAGAGTCATGAAATAAACCTCTTTCAAGTCCTTTATTCGGTTTTTTTTGGTTTTTTTTTTTTTTTTGCATCCATTTGCACATGGGAATCCCTGAAACCTCACGGACAGCCTTGAAACGCAACGCTTCCCTGTGATACAGTCGACCAATAGTGTAAAACTAGTGGATTAAGTAGGACTTGGCTCTGACCAGCGGTAATTCACATATCTGAACTCTGTGAAACCCCGAGGTTCAACGCCCGCATTATTTTACGGAAATACAAACTTGTTTACTACGTGCTTGTCGCATTCATCAGATCAGGCAGGGGTGATGCAAGAGGTTCAGAGAGCGCTCGGGCACGCTGGCTCTTCGCTGCCCTGACATACGGGGCTTGAGAGGAGAAGACGGGGAAAAAACTTAACATGGGTATTGCTCGTGTGGCAGTGGGGCTGTGCTTCCTGCTTTTACAGCTGTGGGGGAAAGGGGGAATAAAAATAAGAAATACAGTGTGTGCCAAAAGCAGATTTGCTGTCACAACCTTGTAGCCAGGAGCTTTCCAGGAGAAGGGGTTTCTGGTTCATCCTGTCGCCGTTGCAACAATCCATGCGACCCCTTAAAACTCATCTATGTCGGGATTCTAGCGGGTAGAGACTTAGCAGCTTGCTCCAGGGCTAGTCTGTGCTGACGCTGACGCAGCCCGTTCAGTCCTACGCGAGCCACCTTCCAGCCAGTGAGCCTGGACCTTGCTGGCAGGGAGCGCAGAAGTCGGCATGGCCTGCAGAACCTGCTGGAGAGGCTACCTGAATATTCATGTGTTTGCCATGTGCCTGGTCGCACATGGCAGGGGCTGTGGTGCCAGCTGGCTCCCAGCTGGCTGGGATTTTTGGAGCCGCTTCAGTATAGCGAAGCTGCGGTGCTGGCGTGCCCCTGAAGGGAAGCCTGGTGCATAGCCCTGTGTTTTTGTCTGATACATTTCTAAGTAGAAAGTCTTCCTTAAATTAATATAATGATTGTCTGACATTTTTAATGTTGTGAATCCATTAGGAGATAGCTATCTTATAGGCACTATTAGAAGATAGCCATCTTATAGCCATCTCCCCTGTCATTATCAGTCATGACAGTATGTGCATCCTCAAAACGGGCAGCTGGGCTCTCCTGTACCCTGGGGAGCTGGGCAGGAGCTGTGGACTGTAGGAATCCAGGGATTTTAAAGCCTCCATGAGTAAATGTGTGCCAAACAACAAAAACATTGCCAAGGAACCCCTGACCTGAGCCATAACACTGACCTGTACGTGATAGTGCACACCCTGCTTTCACTTTTTGTTTCCGTAGGGAAACGTTGACCTGTTTACATGTTGCCTTAATCCTGTTTATAAATAAACAGTACTTTCTAGACTTGCATCTAATATGTTTGGGATGTTTTATATCTGCACCCCAGGAGACACAGTCTTTATCTCTTCCTGGTTATTGCCAGCCTTAGCAGCTTTCTGATGTCCCAGCCACTCGGGGGAATCAAAACAAAGGTGTCTGTCTCATCGCTGCCTGGTTCTTTTTGCATTCGTGACTGTAACAGGCTGTTGGCTCTTTCCAGGTCCCTGAGCGTGAGCAGCGTTTCTTCTGTCTCTAGTGCCTCCTCTAGCAGCAGCTCTGTCCGCAGCGCCGACTCCGAAGACATGTACGCAGACTTGGCCAGTCCTGTTTCCTCAGCCAGCTCCCGGTCCCCGACCCCAGCGCAGCAGAAGAAAGGTAAAGGTACTTGGTTTTGGTTTTTTTTTCTCCAAGGGGTCCTGGGAAAAGAAGAGGGGAGCAGAAATGTGGATACAGCTTGCTTGGTGATACTATGGGCTCCAGGAAAATGGTTGAGCACAGGAAGCCACTTGTGGCTGGTGTAGGCTAGGGGAGCCCAGAGGCTTCGCCTGGGGAGGGTGAGACCATGGAGAAGGAAGGCTGTGGAGAAAACACATGCACATCCTTCCAAACATGTGTCTTTGGCTGTAAAGGCACCTTTTCCTACACAGGAGTTCTGCCTGATGCCCCTTCTCTTACCTTCTTCTCTTTCACCCTTGCAAGGTGATGCTAAATCTTCTGGACAACTCCAGTTTCGTGTTGCTCTTCCTCTGTTCTTTTTAGACTGTAGCAGAGTTGCCAGCCAAGAGCCTTTTGTTCTTTGTCTTTGATGTTAGGCGTCCTCTCTGTGGAAATTCTGGTTTCCTGAGTCTTTTAACCTTGGGGCCACATGCAGTGCTAACTAGTGTGGGCTTTTTCAGTCCCTGGAGCAGCATCCTCTTGCCCTGCGCTCCAAAGGCAGGACAGGCGAAAGGAATCAGTCGCAAGTCACTACATCTGCTCTCTGGTTTCAACAGGAAGGTCAAAAAAAGAAGATAGCACTAAAGAGGAGAAGCGGAAACGGGATGTGCCAGCTCAGCTCCTGAAATCAGCCAAGCCCACCCAGGGGAGCAAATCGCAGCAGGTCCTCCAGACCCAGCAGCCATCAGCCCCCCAGTCTCAGCAAGGGGGCTTCAGTGCTCACAAAGAGATCAAACTGACGCTCTTGAATAAGGTGAGAGGTGGAGTGGGTGCGATTCCCTCTGCAGGGGGGTCCGAGGAGCGGATGGGATGGATACTGGGGTTCCGGGCTGGCGGAAGGGGAGCTTTGGGCTGTCAGGATGAGCTCAGCCGAGTAGGTCTGCAGCTGGGATTGGAGGGCGGCAGACAGAACCAGTCTGGCAGCACACACCCTGTGGTGGCTCGAGTTTGGGACTGTGTTGGCGGCTCCCCTGGGGCACATTCCTGCTGCAGCTTCAAGGGCTCTTCCCGGCTTTCTCGAAGGCTGCAGCCGGAGCAGGGAGGCGAAGGCGTGTGCGGCGCAGTCCCACATGCGCTGGGGCCTTGCCCACTGAAAGCATGTTCCCCGCACGCTTCCGAGCAAGCTCTCCTCCCACTGCCTGCTCAGGAGCCAACTGCCAACTGCTGACGAGTCATTAACTGAGTCAGGAGGTAAAAGTGGCGATTGCCTTGCCTCTCTGGGGTGCCTGCCACCAGCCGTGGGGAGCCGGGCTCTTTCCCCTTTGTGACTGAGCGTGGTGCCCTAGTTGGGTGCCTTTGGCTGAGATTGCAATCCAGATCCTGTGGGAGAGTTCAGCCTCATGGGGTTTTGTGCCGGAGCAGGGTGTTGGCCCCAGTCACGTGGGTAGGTTCCTGGTTTCGAAGCGTTAATGTTTTTTTTTCCTGACAGTCCAAATTCCCCGTTGCAGTCTGAGGCCACAGTTTTCTGTACTTCCCTGTGCTATGACGTGAAGTGCCTTTATCGAGTCTGTGAAGCATGCTCTGTGGGGAGTATGCAATTACACATAACTACCGGCTGGCACGGTCGGATCCTGGAAGAAGGCATGGCTCCGCTTGCCTCCTTGACATTTCCTATCCTTGGTGCTGCTGAAAAAAAATGCCGCTATTTTCCCGTTTCTAGCAATTATGAAAATAGCCTGTGAAACACGGCGCAGCGTTAGCCCCAGCGGCAGAGGATGTTGCTGTTTCCTTACGGTGGTAGGGGAATTACACGGTGCCAGTGATGGCTGGGACTGGTATGCACAAAGAGTTTAATAGGAGTCGCACTTGCATGAGTGAGCCAGCGCATCACGGGCACCCGTCACAGGAAATATCTCTGCCTGCTTCCCTCCCCAGAGGGGAAGTGGCTGCTCAGCTCCGTTGCCTGTTTTAATTCTGTTTCAGGCAGCTGACAAAGGAAGTAGGAAGAGATACGAGCCAGCAGACAAAGACCGGCCGACCTCTCCTCCAGCCAAACGGGCAAACCTGTCACCTGACAGAGGTAAAACATCAGCCATCCCAGGGACTCTTGGCCTGGCTGGGTTCCTGGTCTGCCGCTGGAGGCAGTGCTCCAGCGACAACCGTCCTGCAAAAGTCTCTGCTGCAACAGTCCACTTGCTGGAGAGGTTAATTGCAGGCATGTGTCCTTCCAAAACCTCAGAGTGTGCAATTGCCACCAGATAATGCGGGCATATTAGCTGTCCTGCTGCAAAAACACGGTGGAGGTGAGACGCTCTGGTTTGTGAAGTAAGCGAGGTGAGGTCAGCCCTGGGCAGGCCAAACCCGGCCTTGCCTTGCTGTCTTGTGGTGCACCTTGTGAGTACTTTGGCTCCACTATGTCTAAGTCCACTGCAAAAAAAAAAAAAAAAAAAAAGCCATCACTTTGAAGACACAACATGCTCATCTCTGCTGTAGGTACACATACATCCTATAGCAGCCTCCTGGTCTCTAGTAATGTCTCTGGATGTGGCTGTGGAAGTCATAGGGGTATCCTGGGGTCTTGTCTGTCATATTTCTGGAATGGATCTCAGTCCTCCTGACAGAAAGGCTTGTGGCAGTGCTTAGAAAGGGAGCACGGGCTGCCAAGACTCCAGGATGGATGCAATAATTGGCTAGATCACCCATCCTGCGAATTAGACTATTTCCCCACTTGCATGTGACACAATCTGATCTGCCCCGTATGTTTAGAAAGACACAGGCTTCCCAAGTGTTCTCCCGTGTCTGAATCCTCAGCAGCAGTATGAGCACCTTGGAAAACCCAGCTGGCACGCTGCATTGAGAGGGACCTAAATGCCACGCTCCAGCCTTTGCTGTCGCTGCTGAAAAACAAAGTAGGGGGGAATCGCTAGCCAGGGGTGCCTGGTTTTGACGTACAAGCCAGCATTGACACGTGATGTTGTTTTCCCTGTTGTCTCGGCTGTAGGTGTATCTTGTTGACTCTGGGTGCCAGCCAGAAAAATTTCTGTGCTAATAGCCTGGTTGCATTCAACTCCTGCAAAGGCAGCATGGAAGGGACTGGGTGAGGTTGAAGTTCACTGGGATCTAGTTCACGACTACTGCTGAGCTGCAGACAAATGAATGGGCCGACCTAGCAAACTGTGCTGATTTTTATAGATACGCAGATGTAATTATATACTTTATTTGTTGTCTGGACATCATAAAGGATTTTTAAGCAGTAGCAAATGGGACACAAGGCCTTAAGGCAACTCAGCCTCATCTTCCAGTGGCAAGCGTACCCTTGACTGAATTGGGGCTGAGCAAGAAGCATCCTCAGGTGTGCAGCCTGCGCTCCAATATCACAGCTGTTCTGTAACCTTGCTGTGATCAGATCTGCAGCTATAATTGCTTCTCTGTACACTGGGACAGCGGTGGTTGGAAAACCCACTGCCGCAAAGCTGGATAATGCCACTGCAGGACCCCAGTGGGCTTCCCACCACCAGCAAATCCACACAGCAACTCTGTTGGCGCAGGGTGTGATGGTTCAGTCCATGCTGAACAAACACAGAGGTGATGCTGCCCATGGATTGGCCCCAGCTGGCTCCAAAAGCGGCAGAGCTGCACTCGCCCAGCACTCTTTAAGCCAGTATACCCTGTTCAGATAACAGCAGGGAGCCAGCTCGGGTGCCGCTGTGCCTGTTGTGCACAAACCGGGTGAGCTGCCAGAGGATAATGGAGCACTGACTCGGTCCACGAGGGCTGGCCCTGCCTCTCAGGTTTGCAAGCAAAGCATGGCCTAAAAGTGGGGTGGAGGAGCCTTGTTCCAGAACCTGGAGGGTGAGGGGAGGACCAGTGCAGCTCGCTGCAGGTTATGTTTTGTACAGGCTGACCATGGGGCACAGCCTTAACTAGCTTGTCTGCTCCCCCTGAAGATGAGGTGCACAACAGTAGGTTCCTTTTCTGACTGCTGCTGGACTTGGGTTTTTGCTGACAAGATGTGGTCAGTGTGAAGATAGCATCCTTACACTGCTGAGACAGTACAGGAGTCAGGGTAGTGACCTGTACCTTGGCGACAAGTGAGAACATCTCATCTTTTGTTCTCCCGATAGGCTCTCGTGACAGGAAGGCAACTGGGAGACTCTCTTCACCCAAGCAAGAGCGACAGAGGGGCCAGAACCCAAAACCTTCTCCTGCACAGGCAGACAGGTCAGTACCTGCTTGTTCTCATGGGTCTCTCGTGGGCCAGGCTGGGGCTCACACTTCTGCGCTTCTTCAGTGTTTCAGTCCCTCCTCTTGGGGCAGCTCTGAGCCTCTCTGGCCGTAGTTTCCAGTTGTCATGGAGGCACAGCAAGAGGAAGGACGCAAAGCTCTGTGGGCAGGAGCCAGAGGTGCTCAGGGGTTCCAGTGGAAGCCACTGGCTAAGCTGTTCCAGCTCAGAAACGAGCAGGAGCCTGGGGATTTTCTTGAGGTCAGTCCCAGCAAGAGGAGCCAAGTGGGTTAGGTGCAAGCTCCTCATGCTGATGCCTCTGTCTCTTGCTAATGCTGCATAGTGCTAATGAGAAGGAAAGCACAACCCCATCACCCCGCTGCCAAGCTCCGTGTGGCACCTGGCTCGGGTGCCCAGTTCCCTTTCTTTCATAGCCTGGCATATCCTCAACCGTTCCCTTTGCTGCTGTGAGTTGTTAAAGTGTGGCCTCTGCATGAGACTGAACGGTGACTAGCCTTGGCTTTGCGCTTTTCCGTCCCCTCTGGTGACAGATGACCAGCTCACGTCTGATTCCCTGGCAGCCCGCGCCCGCTGCTGTGCTGGGAATATCCCATTGCAGAACTGGATGTGTGGCTCCAGGGGCCTTGGGCTGTGCTCCACTCAGAGCCCTTTGGCTAAAGGCTTGCAGAGCACCTTCTGCGGCACACCTAAAGCTTCCTCCGGCCTCCTTGCCCGTAGCCAGCCGGCGCTGCTTTGCATTTTTCTAGTGTCATCTCTCCGAGGATCTCTGTGAGCAAACAGACACAGCCCTGTCCCGCACCGCTGCGTTCCTTGGCCAGCGGGACTCGTGTCATCCCCTCTCCCCAGCCTGGGGCACGAGCGAGCCTCAATTTCTGTGCGTCAGAGTCTTCCCAAACCAAAACCTAGCCCCGGCTGCCACAGCCCTGTCCTCCTTCAGGCCCTGAGGTCCTGTTTTCTAGCAGTGAAGAGGAACCTCAGCCTTTCCAGGCTGGTGGCGTTGACCGCATGCTTGGTTCTTGACCCTCTTCTGCCTGCTACTGTTTGGTTTGGCAGTGTCACGTGTGGTGGGTTCAACGTGCCCTGTGCCCAGGCACGGGGGTTGTTAAGGACACATTGGGTTTCTCTAGAGGAGTCAGATGGTAGATCTGTGTCCTGTTTGGAACTCCTTGGGGCTGTTTGGGTCATGCTTGAAAAGCCTCGCTTCTTTTAAGTGTAGTACGAAAGGGTGCAGGTGGCGTTAGCAGAGGGAACGGTGACTGCCACTGCTGACATCTGGCACCAGCGGTGTCACAGGCTTTCCCGCGTGGTGGGTGTCACTAGGGCCGACTGAGGCTCAGACTGTGCTTTCAGTGTGTCACCGAGCCAGCAGCACGGCAAAACCCTGGCAGGCTTCTGATGCCGTTCTGCTTCCTGGTCCCCTCATCCTTGTCCCACCGTAAGTGGAAGTGATGGCCTGTGGTGGAAAGACCCACAGGCTGCTTGCCTCCAGCCCCAGTCACAGCCCGATCCAGGGGAAGCCACTGCTGCCAGTGATGGGGACCAGTGGCTCCTGTCCTCCCCGTGCAGGGCCGGCTGGGGAGGGACTGTTCCCCCAGCTTTGCTTTGCTCCTGCAGCAATGGTTTCGGACTGCAGCAAAGCAGCATCGGAGCAGAACCGGAGCGCAGCGCTGGGGGTCTGAGAGCTCCCCGCAACTGCCAAATCCGTGCCACAAGGCCACCAGCATCGCAGGGGCAGGGGGGGGCTGTCAGGATTTGAGACCATGGGGCTTCTCCAGGGCTGCTCTGCACTTACCTGTGATGCTCCCCCCTCTTCGCTTCTGTGACCACGAGCTCCCTTACACACGTGCATCCCCCAGCACGCTGTTCGCAACAGCCGACACGGCCCCTGGGGGTTGCTGTCGTGGTGGCCGTGGGGCCAAGTTTAAATTTCAGGATCCCCCCAGAGCAGCTGATCTTTTACTGTTTCAGCCATTTTTCCAACCCCAGGCTTTGTGTCTTGAACCAGTTTTCTTCCACTGGTGCTTAGAGCGACGCTTTCTGCTGGAGCAGATGCTGAAGGGGTTTGTTTCCAGCCTGGTGAGAGGGTGCTGCCTGCGAGCACCCTCTCACCACCCTCTCTTTTCTCTCCCTGCCAGGAAACGCCAGCTCTCACCTCAGTCCAAGAGCTCCAGCAAAGTCACGAGTGTACCAGGCAAAGCATCCGAGCCAGGCCCCACGGGCGCCAAGGCGGGCAAGTCCAGCACCCTGTCGCGACGGGAGGAGCTCCTGAAGCAGCTTAAGGCGGTGGAAGATGCCATCGCTCGCAAGCGGGCCAAAATCCCGGGGAAAGTATAGTGGGCCGTGCGTGGAGCGACGCTCTGCCCTTTAGTGACTGTTCATGTTTTTATAAATAGTGTAAAAGCGGCCACTTTGGGATTTTGCAGTTCTGTCTTATTTTGGCTGCGATTCTTTTTAAAAAAAAAAAACCCCACACACAAAAAAAAAAAAAAAAATACTGAAGTTTTGTCAGCTGAGACGCCCGCCACGACTCGCTCCGGCTCCCGAAGGGCAAGCGGGGCCAGCCCCTGTCTCGGCCGCTGCCGGTTCCATGTAAATTATGCACAGAGGACTCCAGCCCCGTCGGATGCTCTCACTATTCCTCTCTCTCTCTCTCTCTCTCTTTGCCCTCTCCTCTTTGCTAGCCTTGAGTTGTATTCTCCTAGTTAGCCCTGCTGTGTGTTGAGTGTCTTCAGCAATGCAGTTCTATATACTGTGTAATGAGAGAGCCGAAAACTGCTGTGAACTACTGGCAACATCACCTTCTCCCCCTGCCCTCCCACCCCAGGAACAAAAATATATATATATTCTTGACTGAAGTCTGATTGGGAAAATGACCTGTCTTTTATTTTAAGCATCGGATTGTTTTAGTTGATTTAAAAGGAGCCCTGAAGGTGTTGTGGCGATTGTCTGTCTAACAAGGAGGGTCCTTTTTCCTTTTTTTTTTTTCTTTTTTTTTTTTTTTTGAGGGATCTCCCTGAAATAAAGTATTTTGATAACCAGTTCTTCCTTTCTCTATTCTCTGCATCCCCTGTCCTCCCTCTCCCTTGCCTTGCGGGGCCTGTCCCCCCCATCTTTGGGGTGTGTAGTTTATTTTTCCTGCTCTACTGCTGACCCTGTGGCCACACGGGACTTTGGAGCTGGAGGAGCTGCTGCACCTCTTGGGGGATCATCACATCTCCCCACTGCGGGTACCCCTGAGCCCCCCTGTGAGCCCCCACTGCTGTGGGGTCTCCCAGCCTGCAGTCCTGCCCAGCTCCTTCCACCTAGTGTTAAACCAGTATCCCACTGGTATTAAAGGGTAGTGGGCAGCCTGGGCCATAGCTGGCTTCACCTGGCACAATCTGGGGATGCCTCTGCTCATCCAGACCTTCAGGGTGTGATGTATGGGGTCCCTGCTCCCATCTCCTGGGCTGCTGTGGGAGAGTCTGCCTTGTCCCTGCCTGCTTGGGCTGCGTGGCACCCCATGAAGTCACCACCAAGATGGGTACGAACCCCATCTCTCCAGTAAAAGATGAAAACGTGGCTGTACAAAGCTGTTATCCCACATGTTCTCCCCAATACTGTGCTTCCTGCTATACTGGGACCGCTGGGCTGCTATGGGGACAGAGCCTGAGCCCAAATCCTTCCCCTTCACACCAAAGGGGCTGAGCCTGTGGTGCGGCATGGCACGTGCGGTGCTGGCAGGATGCCGTGGTCCAGCATGGGGTGCAAGGTGGCTCATGGAAAGATGTGGGGTTCCATATTTGCATATGGATATGGAAAAGAGGGAAGTAAAAACCCGTCTACCCATCCCTGAACCAGCTCCTCTGGTCCCACAGCATCCTCCCCTCTCTTCTCAGCACCATCCTGGTTTTGAGCCTCCACGCCGCTAGGACATCCCTTGGTGCTGGACCATCAGAGGAGGGGTAGACACAGCCCTTCGGCCCTTTCCAGGGTTGCCCAATTTGGGATTTCTCCTCTGGCAGCCCTAGGAACGTGAGGGTGATATCACCGTGGGGCTTGCGCAACGGGGCCATGGCCTGGGGCACGGAGATCCCATCCCCATGGGTCACGGGGGGGGGGGGGATGGGGGGCTGGTGGATGGGTACCCATGGGATGCCCTGGGACCCATCCACCAGCCTCCCACCCCCCCCCCGACCTGGACCACAGAGTCTCATGATGCTCTGTGCCCATCAAGGCATCAGAGCAGCCAAAATGAAAGGCGGGGGGGGGACGGGACAGACACTCCCCCCCACGCACACAACTTCCCTACAAATCTGTGCCTATCCATCTCCATCAACACCCCCCCACACACACACACATAAACAATTTTGGGGGTGTCGGGAACCGATTTCCGGGCTGGAAGAGGCTGGGTTGAGAAGGAAGTACGCCGGCCCGTGGGGAGGAGGAAGGCAGCCAGAGCTGGAGTTTCCAGGTGTGTGTACATCACCTGCCCGAGCCCTATATAAAGGCGGCGGCGGCGGCGGTGCTGCCACTCGGCCGCCCGCATCCCCGGGGCAGCAGTTCGTCAGGGTGCCCCCCCCCCTGCCCCCCACCCCCACCCCCCCACCTTTTCTTTGCACCGTGCTCCCTGCACCCTCGACGCCCGTCTGATGGTAAACGGAACCCCTGGAGGGCGGGAGGGGGGGGCTGCGGGGGTGGGAGAGTGGGGCGGGAGCTGGGATGGGGTGAGAGCGGGTGTTTGTGCACGTATGTACGTGGGGATTGCTTGCCATGCGTGTGTGTGTGTGTGTGCGCATGGGGGCTCTCGGGCTGGAGGGATGGAAATGTGAAGGCTGGTGGGTGCTGCTCTGTGTGTGTGTGTGTAGTGACACATGTGCTGGTGATGCGTGTGCCCGTGCACACCAGGCTGGCCGTGCCTGTGGGTCTGTGCATGCTGCTGGTTTTCCCAGGGGTGTGCCGGTATGTGGGGGGGGAGAGGAGGGGGGGCTACAGAGCTCTATAGGTGTAAGGGCTGGCCCGTGTTGTCTGTGCACACGTGCATGGCTTTATGCACATGCACACACGCGGGTGATGCGTGTGGGTGTTTCTGGCTCGGGTGTGTGTCTCTAGGCACATGGGAGGGTAGTTCATGTGTATGCCGGTGTGCCGGTAATATATATGTGTGTATAATGTGCATATGTATATATGTGTGTGTGTGTATCTGTGCATGTGTGCTGTTACAGCTGTGTGGGTGTGTAGATGCACACAGGCTGATACCTCCGTGTGTGTGTGTGTGTGTGTGTATACACACATCCGTGTATGTGCACGGAAGGGGAGTGGGGGGCATGTATGTATCTACGTGTTCATATATATGTACATGCACAATGGTACTGACACGAGTGTTACGCACATGTGATGGTGTTTTTTTGTGTGTGTGTGTGTGTGCACCTGTGCTGGTGCTCTGGGTGCCTGTGCTGATACTGTGTGTGTGTGTGTGTTTGTGCATACCTACATGTGTGCTGGCACTCTGTGTGTGTGTGTGTGTGTGTGTGTACAGGTGTTCTCTGTGTGTATACAGATGCATATATGTGTGTGTATATGTCCAGGTGTTCTCTGTGTGTGTGTGCACAGCTGTACACGTGTGTGCTGGTACTGTGCGTGCACACATGTACATATATATTTTTATATATATATATGCATATATATGCTGCATCTTTAAGGGGGTGGGGTGTAGATACGCGTGTGCTGGCATGCTCTGCGTGTGTGTGTATGTGTGTGCACACACGTGTGTGAGTATGCTGGGTGCTGGTGCATGTGTGGGCACCCTGTGCACGGGTGCATGCCCCTATTTTTTAGGTGAGGGGGTGGGCACACAGGTGCTGGTGCTCTGCATGTCGAAGCCCCCTG